>NC_134454.1:45606319-46206319 GCF_030867145.1 Opisthocomus hoazin
AATAATTCCTTAGTACATATTTCTTTAACAGTAATTACAGAAGAGAATGCTCAAATTTCTCACAATGAGGCAAAAAGGTACTCTTCCTAATAGTATTTTTTCCTTTCACTCACCATTAATTAGTTGCAGATGGGTCATAAAAATAAGAGGAATCCTCATACAGTCCAAACTGATTCTGGAATGAGTCATAATTATTATATGTTACACTGCTAACAAAATTTTACTCTTTGTGTTTTTAAAATATCCTAGAATCATTAATGAAAGAAAACCTTACAACAGCTCTGTCATTATCCCTGCTTTGTACAGGAAACTCCAGCAGAAAGAGGTTAAATGACCTGTCAGCTCATCCTGTTTAGTCCAGAATTCCCAAGAGGCAACTATTCAGGAAACCTATTTCCACCATATCTCATTATTATTCATCTCTACATATGCATTGATTTTTTGAAGAACTTGCACAATCTGCAGTGAGCAAAGCAAAGCCATTCAAAGACAGCTAAGCCAGCGAAAAATGACCTAGCTTTCGTACCAGGAACAGTATGACCATTTTGTCTGCCTGCTTCTGGGAAACCCAGCAGTTGTCTGTGTCATGTTGCGCTGTGCTGAAAGGGATTATTCTGCTGCTGTGAGGTGGCTACTACTGCCTCTGCATGTGCCACAGGTGATTCAAGAGGAAAATGTATAATTTATTTTGGAGTTACCCACAAAAGAAAGTCAGAGTCACAGAGATAATTCCTAGGAGTTGAAGGATTTTAGCAGTGAATTTAGTAGATTTATTTATTTATTTTAAATTTAGAGCATTAAGCAAGAGTTGTGTAACAGCCACCATGATTTCATCTCAGAAAAAAAGGATAAAAATGACAAGGATCATATTTACTATCATAATAACCGAGATAGTAAAGTATTGGCATGAATGGCATCAAATAAGCTGGACGTAGTGTACTGGGTCTGCATGGCAAGGTTTTGGGCGTTGGGGGACTACCAGTGTGGCTCCTGTGAAAAGCCGCCAGAAGCTTCTCCAGTGTCTGACAGAGCCAACACCAGCCGGCTGCAACACAGACAAGCTGCTGTGCAAGGCCAAGCCCACCAGCGATGGTGGTAGTGCCTCTGGGATATGGTAATTATGAAGGGGAAAAAAACAGTGGGATAGAAGAGTGAGGATATGTGAGAGAAACTACTCTGCAGACACCAAGGTCAGTGAATAAGGAGGGGGAGGAGGTGGTCCAGGTGCTGGAGCAGAGATTTCCCTGCAGCCCGTGGAGAAGACCATGGTGAGGCAGGCTGTCCCTGCAGCCCATGGAGGTCCATGGTGGAGCAGACATACAGCCACAGCCCATGGAGGACACCACATCGGAGCAGGTGGATGCCCGAAGGAGGCTGTGATCCCATGGGAAGCCTGCACTAGAGCAGGCTTCTAGCAGAACCTGTTGCAAAAAGGCAGTTAGGTCGCTTAAATGATCATGCAAAGGTTTTGCATGAAAAGATTTTAGTAAAAACTATGGAAAATGTGATCTTACAGAGTTGATTGGCAAGATTCAGTCTATTACTTTTAAAATGAATGGAATACTAAATCAAAAGGGGTTTTGAACAGAATGATTTATACAGAGTGAAAGAAAGTGTAAGGGGAAAGGGAGACCCTCCCGTTGAGTCACCAGGTTCAGACTGGACTCACTTGCTTTCTAAACTCATTCTCAGAGAGGAGGAGGTGCAGCTGGATCCAGAACCGGCCTTAGACCACAATGGTTTAGGTCTAACAGATATTTTTAGCAGCAGTTAGTGGGTTGTTCACAGTTTAGTGAGAGAGAATCACAGGAATTTAGCAACTATAATCACTGGTTAACTTAACATTTACAGAGTGATTAAAAAGTTTGCTATTGCAATCACAATAATAGAATATTGTGCTTGAACGAAGTCACACACACACACACACACACACACATACATGCACACACACTTGCAATCATAAAAAAGCCCCTCGAGTTCAGCGAAACACTCACTTCAAATGAAATGATTTCTCAATGGGCAAAGGCTGAGTCTCAAGGAGATCAGCCCAAATAGTTAGCAAGTTACTCTGAGAGACGTCCCACTCAGAGAGTTACTGGACGCAGCCCACTGTGGACCAGCAGACCTCAAAGGCCCTGCCTCGGTCCCGCAGTTTATAGGGTCTCAAGGTGATTGACTTTAGGCATCAGAAATTTTCGATCCTGGTCACGATCCACATGATGTAATCTTGATATTTAGACAGCAACTATACAATTCCAGTACTTGCCAGAATGTACAGTTCTGACACTTACCAGGCAGGTACGATCCAGGCAGCAGGAGTTCCAGGTGTGGTCAGGGAGCGCCTGATCGGCCCAGCTCACAGCTCTTGTACAAAGACAAGGAAAGTGACAAGCCATCCAGTGTCACTGCACACCAGCTAACTGTTCTTGCAGTGCAAACAAGAATACAATGTTGGCTGGTTCTGGGATTGCCAGATGTGAGAAGGGGCTGCACCTCCACAGCACCTCTGCACCCACGGTGAGAGAGGAACCCATGCTGGCACAGGATTGCTGGCAGGACTTGTGACCCAGCGGGGGACCCGCTCTGGAGCAGTCTGTTCCTGAAGGACTGCACTCTGTGGAAGAGACCTACACTGGGGCAGTTTGTGAAGAGTTGCAGCCTCTGGGAGGGACCCACAATGCAGAAATTAATGGAGAACTCTCTCCCGTGGGAGGCACCCCATGCTGGAGCGGGGGAAGAATGTGAGGAGTCCTCCTCTGAGGAAGAAGGAGCGGCAGAAACAAACTGTGATGAACTGAGAGCAATCCCCTTTCCCTGTCCCTCTGCGCAGCTTGAGGGGAGAAGGTAGAGAATTCAGGAGGGCAGTCAAGGCCAGGAAAGAAGGGAGGGGTGAGGGAAAGGTGTTTTTCAGATTTAGTTTTTGTTTCTCATTACCCTACTCTGAATTGTTTGTAAATAAACTAATTTCTCCAAGTCTCTGTTTTGCCCATGATGATAATTGGTGAGTGATCTCTCCCTGTCCTTATCTTAACCCATGAGACTTTCATCATATTTTTTCTCCTCTGTCCAGTTGAGGAGGGGGGTGATAGCATGGTTTTGCTGGGCACCTGGTGTCCACCTTAGGCTAAATCATGACATGTAACTTTGGCCAAAATGTGCTACCCACCCAATGATCTTTAAGGAGAAAAGCATCTACATCACAGTATTCAACAGATGAAATATCCTTCATTACACCAAATGAATAAAAGGAAGATGTAAGCAGTAGATGTAGAACACACTGATTGATCACATTATTTTGTTTTTACTACTAGAAACTTTAATTTCAAGTGGTTTTCTGCACACGAATATGTTTCCTCAAACTGGTATGAATTTTTATGGCTGAATTTCTTTGTCTGAATATCTCACAACGACTTACTATTTCAACAAGGGTGTTCTCTCTGACACTTAATGTGTTCTACTCTGTTGAACCAGACTTGGTAAAGGTTCTTCAGAGGTTCCAGCCATCATTAAGGACAGAAACAGCCTCTTTGTCTCTTTCACTGAGATACTATATCTATTGCACTAATATAGTAATTGGAGTGTCCTGTCTGTTTGATTTTCACCTCCTCCATCATGACCCTAATTATGGAATTAGAGATTGTGACCTTAGGCATTGATCCAAATGAAAAATAATTCATACTTTATTCTGTGCCAACATTCCCCTGAAAAATTAAAATACATAAAGTTAAATATCAGCTGGTTAAGAGCATTAGCTGGAAATGAAGGGCTCTATCAAAAGTCTTATTTCAAAATTGAGCACTTGACGTGAATTGCCATTATTTATGTAAAGTTAAATCAACTTACAGGAGTAAGTATCCATCAAGAGCCACACTTTTTTAATCTGTTCTCACAGTTCTTCTGTCTGCAATTTAAGAAAAAGAAAGATAGAAATTTTGAACCTACTAACAGTGCGAAAAATACCCCAAAACTATATAGACAGCTACAAGCTATTTTAATCTGAATGCAAACTAAGAGTTCTTTTAAACTAAGCTTTAAAGCAGTGCTGTTTCTGTCCTTTTTAGTCTGTCCAGTCTGTCCTCCATCTACAGGGCTTTACATTGCCATGGTCCAGGGTCTATGCTGGAATTTAAACTAGCTCATGAACTTCAACATATGAGGATACTCTGATCTGCATAGATCAGAAAACATCACCAGATTAATGTTACAAAGGTGTTTTCCTTTTTCTTCTCCTTTCAAAAAAAAAAAAAAGTTTATGTCTCTTCCTCCTTTTCTGTCTCTCAGGTGGGAATTTAATACCAGAATTTTGCTAGAAACTGAAGACCTTCCCAGGTCCTGGGGTGTTCCTTTTATGCTCAGTTTATTATTGTAGCTTCCAACTTCTTTGCCAGTTATGTCAGCTTTATAATGAATATCTAAAAGCAAAAACCCTCAAGGGGAAGAACAAACTGGAAGACATTTTCAGGCAATCTCTTATTCTACATAAAATCCAGACTGTCCTGCTAATTTTTTTGGTGAAATACATCCCAAAAATCCACAAGATCATGTCAATTTTAAAGTAAAATTAATTCACTCAGCTTTGGTGGAAGTGTTAGCTTTGTTTGGACCTTGAGCAGAGACGTACCACGTCAGGGAATCAATCAGTTCACAAACACAGGCTTTGCAATACATGGAATATAAAGGCTGCACAGAATCAGCAGGAGACGATACTATCCATTTCAGACTTAAAGGATCTGCTGCTTAAACCCTTTGAGAAGAAAAAAATCATCTGTTTGTTTCAAAGCAACAAAAAGTGAATGTAACACTTGAAAGAGTCTGTGGCCTAGCTGGGATTTTAGTTACATATATTTTATTGTTGATAAGCCTGGTATCCTACATGTACTTAGGCTTCTGTAAAGGTTTTGTTTGTTTTGAGTCTTTTTTGGCGGCTTAATACTAATTCTTTTTCTAAAGCCTGGTTCACATTAATGCAATTGAATTGAAGAGACAAATCTTCAGAGGCAAATGGGCTAGTAAATCCAGAAATAATGCTGGCACATCTCTACATACTTGTCTCATCACTCAGTTTATATTTTTGTCTTACCTGTGAATTTACTTCTGAATGTTCATTTCTATTACTTGTAGTTAGAGATTTTGATTTCCTAGATTATCATTTTGTGACAGAAACTTACTTTTGTTAGAAAGCTTAAAAAGAACATTCTAGCATGGCAATAGCTTTATGTAATTTCCTCTTCCTTGATATTTTCTCCACATTCCTCTGATTTAACCAAATAACCCATCTGTATATTGTTATAATGACTCCTGGTTCAACAAAGTATATGTAAAATATGCCTTCTAATTTCTCACATGACATTTACTTTTACTGTACTAATTGGTAGCCTTTATTTTTTCAATATGTTTCTTTCCACTAACAAATCATTTTCTCATACTTTCTTCCTAAATAGTAATTAGTAGTATGAGATAAAACATGCAATGGATTTTCAAAATCAAGCTTCTCTTCCTCCCTCCATGAAACAGAAAATTCATTAAAAGTAATTACAGTATTACAGTAGGCCAGCACCCATCATGCAGAAGGTGGATAATTTGATTAAATAAATATCTTCTAGTTAAACAAATCTTACGTATTGTTAATATAGATGTAATTCACAAGTTCATAGGACTCTCCAGGAGCAAAACACTAGGGTTTCGTTAATGAGCCGTGTTCTTTGTTACAAGAACAAAACTATCTTGTAATGTAGTAAAGACACAGTACAGTGAGGTTTTCAGAGGATATTGTGGTTTTTATTCCTCTTAAGTGACCTCTTATACAAAAGTGAAGCTGACTAACATCTGAAGGAATCAGTTTTGACTTTCTTTGGCTACAAATTAAGTCATACTGATGCAGGATATTAGCAAACGTGGAAAACAAATAGCTTAAAATATACAAATGCTCTGCCCTTACCACGTCCACTAGTTTAACCCTCAACGTCATTTTTAAGTAACTCTATACCCAGCACAGAGTGGTTGATTTTATACTGCATTTTATGCTGCAAATAAAAATGCAGTAAATCTGCATGGAAATGGCATATTAGTGTATCTTTTCTTATATAGGTTGGTCACATGGGCTGAAAGAGTGCATTCCACAAGAAAGTACCACATATTACAATTTTTTCTATGAAAAAGAGCAGGCCAGGGAAGCTTTCCCCCAAAGGCAATCTGCATTTGCTATTCTCTCTGGGTGTTAGAGCTCCATATTTCTCAATTCCAGTTAAGTGCTAGTTGTAAACTTCAGCTAAGGATGCAAATAAGATATTTTAATTTAGAAAGGTTTAGTTCATTTGTAATTTTACACAACATCAAATTTAAAATGTTTTCTGTTCTTTAAAATCTCATTCATGTTTAGCTTCTGTGATATGGAAAAAGAACTACCTAACATCATAAACAATATTTATTCTGGGCTTTGCTCTCAGATCTGATAAAATAGATCAGACAGTATAAACTTTTTTCCCCAACCTGAGGAGCTGCAGTACTAAAGCTAACATTGGGATAATGTTATTGATAGCAGTTTAAGATGAAATATTCTTTTCATTGTCAGTGATGGACAGTGAGAACCTCAGTTTCAATAATCTTCTGTCAATGGCTGAGGGTAATGAGCTCTGATGCCAGTCAGATAGCAGGAAAATAAACACTAGTTTTATATCTTGCATAATATGTGCAGTGCTCCATTTGCTGGCATTTTTTTGCAATTAAATATACAAAGCATATGTGATCAAATATATAAACTAGTCAGCTAAGACACAAATTAAATATACAAGGCTCAATCTTCATAGTGTCTTTTCAGGTTTTGCTCACCAATATTTTTGTGGGTTTAGACCGTGAATATTCTCTTTTATTATAGAACTAATATTCTCTCTCTGGCCACTGAAACAGCTTATAAAAAGGAGTGATCAGGTGGCTTGATATCTGTACCACTCACAATTCTGACCTTCACTTTTTGCAGCCATGAAATCAACATCATCCTTATTTAATTGTTTTACACCCTCAGTTGCATCTCTGAAAGAAGAGGGTATGAGGAAAAGATATATGTATCATGTCTACAGTGATTACTCAGAATTTAATGTTTTCATTACCAGGTAAATCCGAGCTACAACAGGAGCTTAGAGGTGAGGTGCTCATTCCTGATTATCAAACTGCTGTCCTCCAGTGTATAGGAAAACAATTAAGTTTCTTGAGCCCAAAAGCCATTAGGGTAAAAAATGTATTATTTCAAGTATGTTTGTAATTCTTTTATTCAGTGTTTGATTTATTTATACAAATGAAACATGTGGAGACTGTGATATATGGGTCACCACAATATGAAAAAGTTATGCGTTATTGGTGGAGTCGTGCATTTCTTTCCATTTTTATTTCTTGCATTTCATTTCTTCCCATTTCACGCACTTCTTTCCATTGTAAAGATGAGTCACCATTTGACAGTACTGATGTCTGTGTACCTTTGCTAAGTAAAAAAAAATTGTTGGCGAGTTATATTCTTCTATCCTACATTCTCTTTCTTTTGCAGCAGCAGCCCAGTGGAGTGAGTATACTTTAAGACTCTAGACTGTAGAGGCATATTTAATCTTTGACCCCAAAGACACTGGGAGAACTTGGCCAATGGAGTCTTTCCTCCCAGCGATGCAACCTGTACCTGTCACCTTCCCTCACTGCCTGAAGCAGATGCCAAATTTGAGTGCTCCACAGCAGAGGAACATCTGGCTTGTTTCTTCCGTTACTGTTCTTCTGAGGAATAGGATTTAAACCCTCTCACTTTTCACATGTATAGAAACAGTTTATTTCTGCAACTGAGAACAGGAAATTGCTTGTTTAGTTGGACAGCCTTGAGAGTTGCAATAAAATTAGTGCTATAATTTGCAACAACCTCAAGGGAATATATGCCACCAAAGACTGCTGAAGTGCAATATGCTTTAATTGGAAAACTCCAGCTTTCAGGACACTGTCTTAATCACAGGTGCTAAGAACAAGTGACATAGAACAGGTTATGGCCAAAAATATCATGAAGTGATCTGACAGGCTTCCTAACTACCATCTGCATTGAATCACTATGATTGCAGTGAATAATTCACAACATTTCTACTCTGGTCTGATAATCTTATGATCACAATATGTTGTGGAGGTAGCTCTTGGGACTCTTCTATCACAAAACTTAATTTACTAAAAGCTGTACTTCATAGCTGATCTTTGTTTAGAGTACAAAGGCTCACATTTTTCTTACAAATAAAAAGTATATATCCTGAGGTTTACTGAAGTTGTGGTAACTAGTCATACACAGCTCATGTCTAAAATATTTGTGATGCTGTGAAGTTGTGCAGGTTTATCAATTCTAAGGCTTAAAAAAAATTGGTCAGCATAAAGAAAACAGAAAGTTCAAAAAAAAGGACAAGGGAAAAAATATTCTTTGAGGGTGTTTTGGTTTTGGCTGCCGCCGGCAACAAAAGCTCCACGCGGCCGCCCCTCCCCCCGCCGGCGTGCGGAGGAGAATGGAAAGAAAGAGGCAGAAACTGGTGGGTCGGGATAAGGGCAGTTTAACAGAACAGCAAACAGAGGGAAAACAGGAACAACAACGATACAAATAGGGAGAAAACACAACCACAAACCGTACAGACAGCCGCTCTCCCGAAACAGGACCGACGCTGCGCCCGCCCAAGCCGCGAGTGCCTTCCCGCCGCACCCCCCCGCCCCCCACCGGAACCCAGCGTGACGTCACATGGTATGGAATACCGGGCTCTGTTTGGCCAGGTGGGGTCAGCCCCCACCCCCCGGCTGTGCCCCTTCCTGGAGTCCGGTGAAAATTAACCCTGTTCTGGCCAAACCCAGGACATTATCCACCCCTTATTCCATACCATCTACGTCATGCCCAGGTCCCCCATTGTCCGGTCGATCACCACCACTTCTCCTGTCTCCAGATATCATTCCCTTAGTCTATGGATCATCACTCTAAAGTGTCCGTTGAGTTCATTTAATCCATGACTTTGGGCTCCATCTGTCGTAATGGTCTTCCGTGGCAGGGGAGGTGATGTGTGGTGATGGGCGGTCACTTGCTGCATCCAGAGCTCACGGCTGATGTATCTGGTGCAGCCCGTGCCCACAGTCTGCAGGAGATGTTGATCTTGATGAAGTTGCTGGATGCCAGTTGTTGAAAACCAGGTCCAGTTCCATCATTGCTGTGCTCTGCTACGTTTTCATCGAAAAAGTCCATCCTCCTTTAATCTGGAGAATTCTTACTATGCTACTACTGGTACAAAATATAACAATTATAACAGTGATAACAGACAGTGACAGGGTTATTTAACAACTAACTTTATACAATTTATTTATGGACTATTCTCTCCCAAAATTAAATCCCCATGAGGTACACATCGGACTTCCCCATCCTTCCGCATTACCCACCAGGTACACCCAGGTCCTTGAGCAAAGGCAATCCCGCGGACGGGCTTGCCTTTGCCCAAGGCAGGACTAACCCAAACCGTCTTCCCTAACATGTTCCGCATGTGCACTACAGGGACTTTATCCCCTTCTACTGGGCGCTGAGGTTTTGACTGGGCAGGACCAGCCCGGTTGGTGGACCCTCTGGTGTTAACCAACCAGGTGGCCTTTGCTAAATGGGTATCCCAATTTTTGAAAGTCCCACCCCCCATTGCCCTCAAAGTGGTTTTTAGCAGCCCATTGTAACGTTCGATCTTTCCCGAGGCTGGTGCATGGTAGGGGATATGATACACCCACTCGATACCGTGTTCTTTGGCCCAGGTGTCTATGAGGCTGTTGCGAAAGTGAGTCCCGTTGTCCGACTCGATTCTTTCGGGAGTGCCATGTCGCCACAGGACTTGTTTTTCCAGGCCCAGGATGGTATTCCGGGCGGTGGCATGGGGAACACAGTAGGTTTCCAGCCATCCGGTGGTGGCCTCCACCATTGTGAGCACATAGCGCTTGCCTTGGCGGGTTTGTGGCAGTGTGATGTAGTCAATCTGCCAAGCCTCCCCATATTTATACTTTAGCCATCGTCCTCCATACCACTGAGGCTCTACCCGCTTGGCTTGCTTGATTGCAGCGCATGTCTCACATTCATGGATAACCTGTGCGATAGTGTCCATGGTCAAGTCCACCCCTCGGTCACGAGCCCATCTGTATGTCGCGTCTCTTCCTTGGTGGCCCAAGGTGTCATGGGCCCACCGAGCTATAAACAGTTCACCCTTATGTTGCCAGACTGGATCCACCTGAGCCACTTCAATCTTAGCAGCCTGATCTACCTGGTGGTTGTTTTGATGTTCTTCAGTGGCCCGACTCTTAGGGATGTGGGCGTCCACGTGACAGACTTTTACTGCCAACTGCTCCAGCCGGGCAGCAATATCTTGCCACAATGGGGCAGCCCAGATAGGTTTGCCTCTGCGCTGCCAGTTGTTCTTCTTCCATTGCTGCAGCCACCCCCACAAAGCATTGGCCACCATCCAAGAGTCGGTGTAAAGATAGAGCACTGGCCACTTCTCTCGACTGGCGATGTCTAAAGCCAGCTGGATGGCTTTCACCTCTGCAAACTGACTGGACTCTCCTTCTCCCTCGGCAGTTTCTGCGACTTGTCGTGTAGGGCTCCATACAGCAGCCTTCCACCTCCGCTGCTTCCCCACAATGCGACAGGACCCATCCGTGAACAGGGCATACGTTTTCTTATCTTCTGGCAGCTGGTTATACAGTGGGGCCTCTTCAGCACGTGTCACCTCCTCCTCTGGCGACGCTCCAAAATCTTTGCCTTCTGGCCAGTCCATGATGACCTCCAGAATTCCTGGGCGACTGGGGTTTCCCATTCGGGCGCGCTGGGTGATCAGAGCGACCCACTTACTCCACGTAGCATCGGTGGCATGATGCGTAGAGGGGACCCTCTCTTTGAACATCCAGCCCAGGACCAGCAATCGTGGTGCTAGGAGGAGCTGTGCTTCAGTGCCCACCACTTCTGAAGCAGCTCGAACGCCTTCATATGCTGCCAGAATCTCTTTTTCAGTGGGAGTATAGCGGGCCTCGGATCCTTTGTATCCCCGGCTCCAGAACCCCAGGGGTCGACCTCGAGTCTCCCCTGATGCTTTCTGCCAGAGACTCCAGGTTGGGCCATTCTCCCCGGCTGCGGTGTGGAGCACGTTTTTAACGTCTTGCCCTGAGCGGACTGGACCAAGGGCTACGGCATGAACTATCTCCCGTTTAATCTGTTCAAATGCCTGTCGTTGCTCAGGGCCCCATTCAAAATCATTCTTCTTCCGGGTCACGTGGTACAGAGGACTCACAATTTGGCTGTAATTTGGGATGTGCATCCTCCAAAAACCCACAACACCCAGGAAGGCCTGTGCTTCCTTTTTGCTGGTTGCTGGAGACATAGCTGGTATTTTGTTGATGACATCCATTGGGATTTGACGGCGCCCATCCTGCCATTTTATTCCCAAAAACTGGATCTCTTGCGCAGGTCCCTTGACTTTACTTCGCTTAATGGCGAAACCGGCTTTCAGAAGGATCTGAATTATTTTCTCCCCTTTCTCAAAAACTTCCTCCGCTGTGTCGCCCCATATAATGATGTCATCGATGTACTGCAGATGTTCTGGGGCTTCACCCTTTTCCAGTGCAGTCTGGATTAGTCCATGGCAAATGGTGGGACTGTGTTTCCACCCCTGGGGCAGCCGATTCCAGGTGTACTGGATGCCCCTCCAGGTGAAAGCAAACTGTGGCCTGCACTCTGCTGCCAAAGGGATGGAGAAGAATGCATTAGCGATGTCAGTTGTAGCGTACCACTTGGCTGCCTTTGACTCCAGCTGATATTGAAGTTCTAGCATGTCTGGCACGGCAGCACTCAGCGGTGGTGTGACTTCATTCAGGCCACGGTAGTCTATTGTCAGTCTCCACTCTCCAGTAGACTTTCTCACTGGCCATGTGGGACTATTAAAGGGTGAGCGAATTTTGCTGATCAATCCTTGACTCTCCAGCTGACGGATCAGCTGATGAATGGGGAGAAGGGAGTCTTGGTTGGTGCGATACTGTCGCCGGTGCACCGTTCTGGTTGCGATGGGTACCTGTTGTTCTTCAACCCTCAGCAACCCCACAATGGAAGAATCCTCCGAGAGACCAGGCAAAATGGACAGCTGTTTAATTTCTTCCGTCTCCACAGCAGCTATGCCAAAAGCCCACCGATACCCCTTTGGGTCCTTGAAATAGCCTCTCCTAAGATAGTCTATCCCAAGGATGCACGGAGCTTCAGGGCCAGTTACAATGGGGTGCTTCTGCCAGTCCTGCCCAGTGAGGCTCACTTCAGCCTCCAATACACTCAGCTCTTGGGACCCCCCTGTCACTCCTGAAATGCAAATGGACTCTGACCCTTTGAACTCTGATGGCATTAAAGTACACTGTGCACCAGTGTCCACTAGAGCTTTATACTCTTGTGGATCTGACGTGCCAGGCCACCGAATCCACACCGTCCAATAGACACAGTTGTCCCTTTCCTCCACCTGGCTGGAGGCAGGGCCCCTCTAATCCTCGTCAGAGAATTTGCTGCTCACCTGCTGTAAAAATGACTTGGAGGTCCCCTCCAGAGGATCGGAATCAAGGTCAAACTGTCTACCTGGTCTGGAGAGCTGGCTTCTGGAAACTGGAGCGGCACTTTTCCTAACAGAATCCCCTTTGGTGATTGTTTTACCTCGCAACTCACGCACTCGTGCCTCTAGACTTGAGGTGGGTTTTCCATCCCACTTCCTCATGTCCTCTCCGTGGTCACGCAGGTAGAACCACAGGGTGCCCCGGGGTGTATAGCCTCTGTATTCCCTCTCCTGAGCAGAGAAACGCTTGCCCCTAATAGCTGAGATGCGGGCCCGCACAGGTGGGGAGTAGGACATATCCTCTTTGAATTGCTGGAACTGCCGGGACAATTTATTCACAGCTAAGACAAGGGAGGAAGAGAGACTTTCCTCATATTGCCGGAGTCTGACAGCCACCTCATCCACTGTTGGTGCGTCTTTATCTTTCCAGTTTACAAGTGCCAGTGAGTTGGCATGTGAGGAGGGTGCACTCCACACAAACTTCCTCCACATGGATTGTGAGCACTGGAGTTCATCTGCGTCTGTGGGTACCGGCTCATCGTCTGTGTCACAGTAAACCAGCTCCCGCACAGCTAATTCCCTCAAGTACTGAATACCTGTTTCCATATTGGTCCACTTGCCAGGATAGCATACAAAATCATCACTGAAGGGGTACCTCTCCCTCACGCCTGACAGAAGTCTCCTCCAGAGGCTGAGGATTTGTTCCTTTTTCCCAATGGCCTTGTCAATGCCCCCATCCCTGGCCAGGGATCCCAGCTGCTTGGCTTCCTTGCCCTTAACTCCAAGCTGTTGGCCCCATTATCCCAGCACCGCAGCAGCCAGGTGGCAATGTGCTCGCCTGGGTGGCGGTTGAAATCTTTCTGCATGTCTCGCAGCTCGCCCAGGGACAGGGACCGGGTGATGATCTCTGTCTCTATCTCCCGTGATGACCCTGGCTCATCATCATCCCTCCCGGAGCGATCTGCTCTCTTTGCATCTTTCTTTAGTTTTACAGGGGCGACTGCTACCTGCACAGGTTGGTCATTGGGCTCAGTCACTGTGCCTGTGGCTGGAGCTGGGGCTGGAGCAGCTGCTGTGTCCGCTGGGGAAACCGAGGCAGACCCTGCAGCTGTGGCTGCAGCAGCCGTGGTGCCGGTCAGGGGGGCTGTGACTGCCTGCTGGGCTGGAGGGGCTGCAGGGCCGGCTGGGGGGGCAGCGCCAGCTGCAGTGCCTGCTGCTTCGTTTCCCCCCCTTTCCCCCTTAAGGCACTGAACAGTGTTGAACAGGGCTCGGTAGGCATGGGCCAGACCCCAGCACGTTGCGGTGATCTGTGTCTCTCTGGAGTTCCCAGGGTGGCAGCACACTTTTTGCAGATACTTTACTAGTTTGTCCGGATCCTGTACTTCCTCAGGGGTGAGTTTAAAAAACACCGGAGGTGCCCACTGCCCTAGGTACTTGCCCATGCTGTCCCACACACCCAGCCACTCACAGCTATCCAGCCCCGGGGCAGGTGTTCTTAACGATGTTCTTAACGACTTGCTTAGCCCTAAACAAAAACCAAAACCCGTTCAGGAGGCATAACAAAAGGAGAGTGCTGCCCTGAGCATCCCAGGGGTACTCGAAATTCTCAAAAGCCGTTAGGACCAGCTTGAGGAAGAGAGGGGGGGCGAAAGAGTGGGGGAAGGTATCCCCTTCGGTTTTCCCCACAGATTGGGTTTGATTACTAACAAATTCTAAGACATAGGGTCCGAGGTACGGAAATGACCGCAGTGCCGCATGCAAACACAAGCCTAATTTCATGCACAGTGATGTTATCATATCATAAGTCGATATCATACAGTACAGCAAAATCATCATCCTGATCTTTTTTCCCGAGGTAACAAACAGCACGGCGGCAAACACATACAGCAAGTAAGGATTTACGTAGCACAGATATTTGATCAAAGTCAGAAACATTTTTACCGGCTACTTTAACTAACACAGTAAATGCGTATGATAAATTTTAACAAAATCTATGAAAGCAGTTTTAACACCAGCTGCTCAGCCCTGCCGTTATCCCCGCTCCACGTCTGGGCGCCAATTTAATGTTTTGGTTTCGGCTGCCGCCGGCAACAAAAGCGCCACGCGGCCGCCCCTCCCCCCGCCGGCGTGCGGAGGAGAATGGAAAGAAACAGGCAGAAACTGGTGGGTCGGGATAAGGGCAGTCTAACAGAACAGCAAACAGAGGGAAAACAGGAACAACAACGATACAAATAGGGAGAAAACACAACCACAAACCGTACAGACAGCCGCTCTCCCGAAACAGGACCGACGCTGCGCCCGCCCAAGCCGCGAGTGCCTTCCCGCCGCACCCCCCCCCCCTCCACCGGAACCCAGCGTGACGTCACATGGTATGGAATACCGGGCTCTGTTTGGCCAGGTGGGGTCAGCCCCCACCCCCCGGCTGTGCCCCTTCCTGGATTCCGGTGAAAATTAACCCTGTTCTGGCCAAACCCAGGACAGAGGGTTTATTATGGGTTTGCATGGCAATATTTTGGTAGCAGGAGGGCTATCAGGGTGGCTTCTGTGAGAAACTGTGAGAAGCTTCCCTCTTCGCCCATGTCTGATAAAATCAGTGCTAGCCAGCTCTAAGACCGACCTGCTGCTGGCCAAGGCCAAGCCAATCAACGATGGTGGTAGTACCTTTGCGATAACATATTTAAGCAGGGGGGAAAAAAATTGCAGTGAAATGGCAGTTGAGAGAGAGGACTGAGATGATGCAAAAGAAACAACTCTGCAGATACCAAGGCCGGTGAAGAAGGAGGGGGAGGAAGTGCTCGAGGCACTGGAGCAGAGAGTCTTCCCTTGCAATTCATGATGAAGACCATGGTGAGGCAGGCTCTCCCACTGCAGCCCATGGAGGTCCATGGTGGAGCAGATGTCCACCTGTAGCCCATGGAAGGGTCTCCACACTGGAGCAGGTGGATGTCTGAAGGAGGCTGTGACCCCACGCGGAACCCGTGCTGGAGCAGGCTTCTGTCAGAACCTACGGACCCATGGAGAGAGGAGCCCTACCTGGAGCAGGTTTGCTGGCAGGGCTTGTGACCCCATGGGGGACCCACAATGGAGCAGCCTGTTCCTGAAGGACTGCACCCTGTGGGAAGAGACCCATTTTGGGGCAGTTTGTGAAGAGCTGCATCCCATGTCAAGGACTCATTTTGGAGAAGATCATGGAGATCTGTATCCCGTGAGAGGGATCTCACACTGGAGCAGGGCAACAGTGTGAGGAGTCCTCACCCTGAAAAGGAAGGAACGGCAGGGACAATGTATGGTGAACTGACTGTAACCTCCATTCCTTGTCCCTTTGTGCTGCTCGGGGGGGAGAAGGTAGAGAAACGGGCATGAAGCTGAGCCCAGGAAGAAGGGAATGGTGAGGGCAGGATTTTGAACATCTGGTTTTATTTCTCATTGCCTTGCTCTGATTTGATTGGTGATAAATTAAACTTCCTTTTCTCCCCAAGTTCAGTCAGTTTTGCCCATGACAGTAACTGGTGAGTGATCTCTCTCTCTCTTTATCTCAACCCATGAGCCTTTCATCATATTTTCTCTCCCCTGTACACTTGAGAAGGAGCAGTGATAGAGTGGTTTTGGTGGGCACCTGGCATTTATCCAGGCCAAACCAAAACAACATTGTTTATTAGCCTTCTGTATTCTCAGAGTTGAATCACAAGCTTTCAAACTTTCATCTAATGTTTAAAGATTGAAGATATTATCTTCATTACATTCTTACTAACTTCTGGATTTGGAGTATAATGAATACCACTAGATATTCCAAGACTTGTGGAGGAGTTATATAAATTTCTAGGCACCACTTGTATCTCCTGTTCAACCAAGACAGAAACATGCCTACCAATATGTGAAAAAGACATCTAAAGCTGTAGAAGGACCAAAAATCATATTTTGACAGATTACAACATGTTTGTGGAAACTGAATGTCAATGTTACAGACTGTAAGTGAAATGTCCCTTTAGATGGAGGGCCAGTATAAAGACTTAGCCTAACCGTATCTCAGGCTTCATAGAAAGAATCATGCCCAACAGGTCGTGTGAGGTGATTCTGCCCCTCTACTCCACTCTTGTCAGACCCCACGTGGAGTCCTTCATTGAACTCTGGAGTCCTCAGCACAGGAAAGACATCGACCTATTGCAGCAGGTCCAGAGGAAGGCTACAAAAATGGCCAGAGGGATGGAATACTTCTCCTAAAAGGAAAGGCTGAGAGAGTTGGGATTGCTCAGGCTGAAGAAGACAAGGCTCCAGGGAGACCTTACAGTGGCTTTTCAGTACTTGAAGGGTGCAAATAAGGAAAATCATAGAATCACAGAATCATAGAAAGTTTTGGGTTGGAAGGGACCCCTAGAGGTCATCTAGTCCAACCCCCCCGCAGCGAGCAGGGACACCACTAACTAGATCAGGTTGCTCAGAGCCCTGTCCAACCTGGTCTTGAATGTTTCCAGGGATGGGGCCTCCACTACCTCTCTGGGCAACCCGTTCCAGTGTTTCACAGCCCTCATTGTAAAGAATTTCTTCCTTATATCCAGCCTAAACCTACCCTGTTTTAGTTTAAAACCGTTACCCCTCGTCCTGTCACTGGAAGGGCAAACTGCTTGAGAAATAGGTTGCTTTTAGGTACAGCATAATAAAGTCCACAGAAGGAGGAACTTGATCAATGTGAAGAATATCTAGTTCTGGTAGGATGTTGTCATGTGAGAAGTCATGGTGTGTCACTGGCTGCAGATGGGATCAGAGCTAGGACAGGGCACAGTAATTCTGAGAATCTCAGGAGGTGTCCTGAACTCATATTGAGTAAATTGCTGTTTCCACATAAAAGAAGTTTAAAGGATGTAACCCTCCGTCTGTGCACTGTGGCTGGTGTTTGTATTGATTTTGGCTGAGGACATGGTGCAATCTTTGGATCAAAATAGATTAGATAAATCCAGTTCAAGGATAAATATTGTCAGTGAAAGACAAATGTGCCTCATGGTGTTTGTCTTTCTCAAAGAGACAATATTTTGCTTAAATATTAAACAGAAGCAGGGTTTGAACTGCAGGTTGTGTTGTCCTCGCCTGTGAATGACAGCCTTCTCAGGTCTTTACCTAACTTTTTTGCATGTGGGAATAAATATTGCTCAACAAACTAAGTGGATTTGATCTCATCTCTCAAAACATTAGGAGCGACCATTGTCTGGGTGGTGGGAGAAGAGCTGTGTCAGCCTAATGATGGTGTCATCACAGTATAAAATGTCCCTGAACAAGTGTGGACACAGTTTCTGCTGTTAACCACCGTGGAGCTAGAGTCACCTTCCAAGAAGGACAGAAGAGAAAGAAGCATATTTTTAGATGGACATGGTAAATTTATGAAAGATAGATATTTATTAGATGAACACAAGAACAACTTGGCCTTTTTCCCCTGAAAATAACAGTAAGGACTATTTTTTTCACAGGAGCTTCTAATTTCCGTGTGCATTTTACATGCAATTTACTTGCATCCTCTCCCTTTTCTCTCTTTCCCTTCTCTGCTACATCTGTATTAGAAGTCTTCTCTCATGGTAACGACACCTTCCAGGTTTATTTCTTATGTTCCTAAAATTTCCTTATAAGTGACCTCTTCGTAAAACATTAAGAAAAATTTTATTAAGGTATACACCATATCATATGTCAAAAAGTTAAGAAGTACATCACAGTTTAAAGAAGGAGCATTTGAGAGACAACTGTTAATTGGAAGTGATGAGGCTGAAATTAGAGCACGGATCTACAGCTGAATTTAGATGTTGTCTGTCTTGACAATACACTTTTTTTTATGTGTGTGTTTGCACTGTTGTCAAAATATTCACTTGTTTTCTTTACATTTTCAAAAATGGTTTCTCAGTTGATTTACTTTACCAACCATTACCACTAGGTGACAAATTACATTCTGAAAGGAAATAAAATGGCCACTACTATTTTGAATTTCACCTCATTACAGTCGTATGCTTATAAAAATTTACAAGTTCTTATTTGGATTTCTCCCAAGAAATCATAGCAATTTTATTTATACTGTAATATCCTTGTTATTTTTTCTGAGACCAAAAAAATATAATACACTGTCTACAAATGGTACTGAAAAAAATTAAAATATGATACATTAGTAATAATTTTAATAAATATCTATACTTTATGACTGGCCTATAATTTTATTCTGAAATATGATGTAGATAACAGCAAGAAAAGAAATGTAGTTTATAGTACACCAAGCATTGATTTATACTGGCTTTATGTTTTTCTGATAATATGTCAACTAAGCTCTAGACGCCATATGATGCATGAAGGAATGTCTTCTATTGCATCCTTCCTCTCACCCATGAAGTTTCATTTAGTTCATATAAATTACCAGCTTAGCTCAAGAGGGTAGATGTCGTGTGACAAAATGGCCCAGTGCCTAGAAGGAAAATAACAATAATTACAACAATAATGCAAATAAATTCAATTTTACTGTTAGTCAAAGAACCTGATTCTGCCAGAGTTCTGATTCTTGAATCATCCTGTGAATGCATGTCAGAGCAGTTGTTTTCACCATAAAAAGAGTTTAGATGGAGTCTAAGAAGTGGGTGCTCTGTTCTTAAGTAGGCAACATAATAAACTAGTTTGAATTATGTAGTTCTGTTGAAGGCAATTGGATTATAATGGGTTGATAGCCAAATGTTACGAGCTTAGCTCTGGAATTAATATAAATACTTACCTCCGAACTGGTGTAGAGCACTGAAAATATAAAACTGTGGTGCCTTAATGTCACCTATTTTACTGGTCTTCGTGTTTGCTGAGCAAGTTCGCCAGTATAATATTGTACCAAAAAAAAAAAAAAAGTATGTGAATAGTACCTTATGACAGAGACATTACTCTTTCCCCGGGGCAATGCTTACAGGCTTATAAGTCCTGAATATAAAGCTGAAAGCTGACAGCCCTGCCTAACTGAGCATCCAGGGCCCATGGTTCTTGAAGTCCAACTTAAATTTCTCATCCAAACCCAGCAAAGTGTTAAAATGTTTTATTATGGGTAGGAGGTGGGAAAGGTAAGATAGATAAATATTGCTCTGAATTTTGCTTTGAAATATGCACCAGAGCAGCTCAGGAAACTGTGTGTGCCACTCACGAGCCACAATTTAGCCATTTCTGCAATAAGGTGCTGTGCCTGTTTTGCACTCAAATAGAAGGCAGTCTGGGAAACCTGAGCAAAAGTAATGAAACTCTGAAAAACTGACCCAATAAAAGCGATTTGTACACCAATACATACACATAATACTTCACATATTTTTTATATAATTTTATATACCGATATGTACAGATTATATAATTTAAAATGTGTTAGAAAGAAATCTTTTTATGTACAATTACTGCGCAATACTTACGCTTGAAGAACTGTAATAACGTACAATACATAGGTGTTCTGGGCCAAACTAAGAGAAGTAAGTGTTATCATAGTGCACAACCTTGCATAAGAAATCACTAGATTTGGTGGGGATATTTATTTCAAGCACTACAGGAATTAAAAAATTATTCTTTAACATGGAGAATAAGTAATTCTGCCTATAAATCACTTTGAATAACCAAAGATGAAGACAGAATTTTTCTAAAATTACTCCCGAAATCTGTACGGAGTCTACCAAATGTTAGTTAATCTTTACTTTCTAATACTACACTGAAAAGAAGCATTTTAGCCAATTTGCTAAGTCACTGTGCAACCTAGCCCTTCATCCCCTTCTATGTTCACACAATTTCTTGAAATGTCTCTGTTGTGGCAGTCTCTTCTACTTTCAGCATTCATGTTTTGTAGAGATAGACACCTTCTTTAAGAAGTAGTTGAGATTTAGAAGATGATAGCAGGTACAGAGCTAGGATGCCAGAGACAAGGAAGTATTAAAGTAATTAGATGTCTAGAACCCTTCTTTGCAACTTCCAAGCAATAGTTCAGACAGCTTCCCTTATTGAAAGTTATTTTTTTTTTCTTTTGAAAGGATGAAATCTACAGCAAGTACACATTTTTCTGTCTCAGAAGTTTCTGATTGTTGTAGGCTGGTTTTTTTATGCAGTCCAGTATGGGATTCTGTAATGTTTTGCTTTAGATTATATTACTTTTAAGTAGAGCCAAAAAATTTGCTGAGAGCTACCGTGTGGTACCAACTTGATTGTTACAATACTTAAAGATACTATTGCCATTTCCAATATTCCATTATGTTTTCCTCCTAAATTCCTGAGTGTAATCTGTGATCTGGTAAAAGAGTGTATTTCCTCAAAGTTTCCTGTAAAGACTATCACTGTTCTTTCTGTATGGTATTCAACGACTCCTTGTAATACACTGAATCTACTCCTCTGTCTATTCAGTCATGCTAATGTGTTAAAACACACAAAGATATACTTATATACACAAATGACAAATCTATGAGAATCTGTTATGTTACAGTAGGCATATTCTCCCTCTCCTTAATAAACCAGACCTCAAAATTATACTAGGCCAGCCATGGTTAAGATACATGTATCTGAATTTCTAAACAGAAACACAATAGAGATTAGAAGCAGAAAGAAATGGAAGAATATTTTTTAAAAGAGAGCCTGGAATAAGCCAAAGAGCTTGTTGGTGTTCCAGGAAATGTGATAATTTGTGCCAAGTCCTGCTTCAGTGAATGAGGCTCTCCAGCTTTGGTGGCTGAGTCTATCTGTAATACTTTTTTCTATTTTCCAATATATTGCCTTCACAGACAATAACACTGCAATTTGTGCATATGTGCATGTGTGCATATATAGGGGGTGGGTGGAGCACCTAAACAATAAATTTTATATGAGTATCACACAAATTGTCTCTTCTACATAATGTATAAGTATGTGTTACATTATATATTTATACTTATATGTAATATGCATTTTTGTATAAGATTTTTTTTGTGTCTGGAGCATTCTGTTCAAGGCTGTGCTAGATTCCTTTAATAAATTCTCAGTTAACACTAGACTGACACTGAAGAAAACATTTGTATGATAAAGGATAACCATGTTTCACAGATTTCTCTAATGATATAAGGAAAATAAGAATTACATGGAAATGTGTAATGAGAGCACAACCTCAGTTGTAACCACTGAGAAGATCAGAAGTTTAAGGCACCAGGGAATGCTTTCCATAAAATTCCGTAAGATACTGAAATTATAAAAATTTTAGGCTGCTTTAATTTTTTAAAAAATTCATTAGATTATGCTTACTTTTTGGTTATTATGGGTACAGCTATGAATTTCCTGTGTCATCTGATGTGGCAAGCACTGAGACGTGCAAATGGAAGTTGAACTTTCATTCTGCTATTCTCCCAAATCAAGGTTTTCTAATGCTTCTACAAAGTGAAGGTAGATGGCAGATATCATTTTATTTTAGCTAAATAGATTATGAACAAATATTAAGTACATTTTTTAGCTTACTTTCTTTTAAAAAATGTGTATTTTTTGTTGCAGTTTTATTTGTGAGTGCCTTTTTCCACATGCACCTCATGATCTTTTACTGTTTGTTCATATAAAGATGAACTAAAGCAGAACCACACTTTTTTTTTTCAACTTTGGCAACAGATGAAGGAATAGTCCCACACTGTCTCTAATATCCTTGTCATTTCTAGCCTTCTGTCGCGGCAGAATATTCTGTGATTTCCATAGTGCCTTCCCTATATTTTGTAGTCACCCTTCTAATAGTTTTTCATTCTTTTATAGTACCAGTTGTGCCTGTGATTAAGATCGCTCTAGTCATTTAAGCAGTTAAACCTTAATGATGGCCTGTTTGAAGACGGTCTCTTTTTACTCATTTATGGGGACTGCACTACCTTTTTTACCTTGAAATATCAAAAGGTGTGTCCAAACTCAATGGAGATCAATGACTCATTTCCTCCATATCTGAATTGCTCTAGGATTTTCCCATAAAACATCTAACAAAAGTAGTTAGCATTGCCATTCTGAACACAAACTGCTTGGGAAGAACTCCAGTAAAAGCAACCTGCAATTTTATTTAGACAACTAAACTGTTGTGTATCACTTTCCACAGTGGATTTTAAAACCTGTGTCTATCTGTAGATGTGCTGTTGTTGTTAACAAAACTCACTGAATTACTCATGAAGTGATTCCCTGTTTTCTGTCTTCACCTCATCTTACCTTGCCCCACAAGGTGTAATGATAGGAGGATAAAACTGCTACTGTATCTCACCTCTCCCCTCTCACAGCATAACACTGGCTACACAGTGCTTTGTCCTCTTCCAAGATCTTTTGGGGAACAAAGTGTTTTTGTGCTAAGTATGGCTATTTTTTGTCCTTTTGGCATATAGAGTATAAATATTATTCATAGAGTGCTCAGAATAGGTGAGCTATTTCTCAACACAAGGAGAAATATGATCTTCAGTATTGCCTAAAAATACCTAATTGGAGTATTTATTGAATGCTAGTTCCTGAACATGTTAAACATTAACAACTCCAAGTGTCAAATGAATATTTTACTGTGAGCTTTGCAGGATTCTGAACTGAACAGAAGATTGTTACTTAATATGACATAGCTATACAGTAATACCACCTTGTTTCAGTGGCCACCTTTCAAGGGTGATCTTTCCATCACTGAAGAGGTTGAAAACCCAATGACATAAAGAGGCAATATTATATTCTTTAGAATAGTTATTTTCACCCATTTAATTACATTCTTTTAAATTGCTCTAAAAAGCTAGAAGAAATTTTGTATTCTCTTGTATCCTGCTATATGCCACAAAATAATAAAATACTTAAAAAACTGCAAGGTAAGATGTCAGAATTTTATTTTACTTTATTTTATTATTGTCCTGATATTAGTTATTATTTTATAATTTACAATATTATCTATTATCTAATGCATACAGCTGTACATGTTTATAAATTATTATTTTATTATTATTTATTTATTCTTTGCCACTAATTAAAAAGTGCTAGAAACATATGCAATAGTTAAAATAAAAGCCCCACAGTAAAATCTTCGTCAGTTTACATTTATACAGATGTATGTGCATGTGTGTGTATTTATGTATGTATCTCAGTCATGTTATAAAGAATTTCCATGAAGGAGTGTTAATTACACTGGGATCTCATGATAGTTGCAGTTGGACACATGCTGTGAGATAGCCAAGGTCTGTGACAGACTGATGATTTCCCCACGGAAATGCTATTAACTACAAATATAATCCAAAAGGGCAACTAGTTCACACAAGTACAGCTGGATTTCACTTAGCTGGCGAATCACATTTTCGCACCTCTCAGTCAGACTGTCCGTGTCCTTTTTTGAAACACAAGTAAGCATGTTTGCAGGTTTTCTGCCAGAGCAGTCTGAATGTTTTTGCCTTTTAATTAGCTGGAAGAACTGAATATCCATGCAGAAAATCTGAAACTTAGTCTAGAGTAAGACTGCATTGAGTAGTTGTATACAATCCTGTATAATTAATGTTTATGTCCTATATTCTTTTTTTTCTACCAGCAGTAGTAAGCTTTTTCATATCTGGGCTCCTTCTAAGCAAAAGCTCAGGTCAAAAAGAACTTTAGCCAGAATGGTAAGTGAAAAGCAATATGTTTCCTAGGAATTAAACCAGCAAATGACTAAACTTTAAGACCCATCTTATGTATCCTCCTACGATTTATAGCAAGATAGCATGTCCTATGTTCCATGGCAAAGTCATATTGGGCTTTAAAAGGAGAAACAAGCTCTCTGGTCGTGGTTTTCTCAGTCTTGTCATCCGTGTGCCAGTGTTGACACACAGGTGGACAAATCTCTCTTATTTTTACTCTGTGCCCAAAGGCAGAACGTAAGAATAGAGAAACATCAAGCAAGAAAGAATAAATGAGACTGTTTTCTGCTCAAGGTCTTGGGTCATATCAAGTTTTTTATCTTTTTGACATTCTTGATAAAAAGCAAAAAAATGCAGTTTAGTTTTTTTTTGCACAAAAAGCTGCTAAATGATTCTTTCCAGGTTAGGGACTGTTGCTCAAGGAAAGTTTTTATTTTGGTCACTGTGCTTCTGTGCCATATTTTACTAATGACGTTTCATTCATTTGTCTACAATGACGCAGAAAATCAGAATGTGACTTTGGCAGATGGTGGCTGTTTCTTGCTCAGATTTTTTCTTATCCATGCAGTGTTGTTGTGATGAGAGTACTGCACTTTGATAAGACTGAAGATAGATGAAGAGAAAGTGGTTTACATTTTTAGTGTATCTTTTAAGAGAAGATTGAAATGCTTATGTGATAAAAGAATAATGTTTTCACTTCAGTCAAATTGCACTTTAATAAGTAGCAAGGCAAACAAGACTTGATATCTTCTACTTGTTGTCCTCTTTCTATAGTATTTAAAATTTTCTTAACTAGGAACCACTGAAAATGAAATCTTCGTTCCAAAAAAACCTAAATCCAAACCAAAGCATTAAACAAAGAAAACCAAAAAAGTAAAATAGGAAACTATTTTTGCTGAGTGGGGTAAAGGTGCTGTTCAATGTCACAGTAGCCAGTTTCTGCACTCCTCAGAAATCTGGCTGAGTTCTACACACTTACCATAAGTAACCATGCCAAAATGTAGGCAAAGTAATATTGAGTAGGAGTAAAGATGTAATAAATATGGATTAATGAGGTCCTTACCACAAAATTGCACAAGCTTCAAAAAGGATGATAAATTAGAGGATTCAGGAAAGAGCTATAACAGTTATCTGAGGTTAGAAAAAATATAATAAGAGACTCAGGAAACTTCAATACACTTTGTCTAATGAAGAGAAAGTTAAAATGTTACTTGATTTGGTCATGACACATCTATATGCAGAAGAGTCTTTTTCATATTAAAGTCTGCTTTGATCTTATAGAAAAAATAGCAGGATCTACTTTTGAAAAAAAAAATGATTATTTTTTATGGAAATAAACTGCAAAGTTTTTAATAACAAAGTTCATTAAGTGGTTAATAGCTTTCATTGGGAATACAATGGGATTCTATCACTTGAATCCGTTAGATCAACATTAGGTAAATTCCTTAAAAGATATCCTAAGTATGAACTAGATGCCACGGGATGCATACTGGGCAGTGGTGGAGGGGTGGGAAGGAAGCAAAAAAATCCCAATCCCAAAAGCCAAACTAATGGAGAAAAAAAAAGGGTTATATGAATTGTATAAAACAGGGGATCCAGCCAGACTCCTAATAGCCTGTTTTGACTCCAAAATGTATTGTATACACCCAGGTTCAAAATTACAATGGCATTCTGAAATTATATTTCCATCGATTGTGTCAAAAAATAAAGGGAGTGATTTCTAGAATATAAAGTGTTTTGTTACTTCAAACTCTTGACAAGACAGAAAGAATAGTTCTTGCTGTAATCACCTCTTCCGTAAAGGTTGTTACCATTTTCACCAGCAATCTCTGGTTGATGTTTTTTATACTATTCTCTGGAAAGATGGGAAAGTAGGAAAAAAGATACTTTGGCTATTTCAACTGCCGTATCTTGGACCCAGTTGGGACAATACCTCCCCATACAGCAAATGTATTGTCCACCAAAACAGGATCACCTTTATTCACCTACAGTGTGACCTTTGGGACATAATCATACTTCCTGAGCTTGCTGTCCCACACAAATCTCTAACTTTCACAAGGTCTGGAAAGTCAGCTGGCAACTTGATGCTGACCCTTTGTGTCCTGAGGGTGAAGAGTGATATCAGTCACCCATGACCATGTTTCATCAACAAAGTCAAGGAAAATGTGTGAGCCTTTTCCCAGGACAGTACGGAAGTATCTGGTGTTCTTTACAAGTCTCCTACCAGCTTATGAACCTCAGAAGTTACTATTCCCTTTACCCTACAAGCTTCGCAGGGCACTGCATAAGCTTCATGGACACTGCAATAGTCTATGCCCACAGCTCTCATGTTACCACAGACTTTGACTTCTCCACTGCTGGGGACGGAGGCCAGGAAAGCATCCAAGATTCTCAGTCTTCATGGGTCTCAGTGTCTCTGCCTGATGGCAGATGCTGATTATCCATTTCAGGCGTGGGTCACCCAGATGTTTTACAACATTCATGCATCACGTGCTCCTTTCATTAGAAGCCCTGCAGATAATCATGGGTCATGCATGCCTTTGGCCTTCTGCAAGGTGGCAAACCTCACTAAACAGAAGATCTTAGAGTGGCAGTGCCATCAGTGTTGATCATCGTTGTCTGATATGCCTTCTACAGTCTCTGTGAAGGCAAGGGCAGGCTGTTCTAGGCAGAGTGGACACAAGAAGGTCAGACTCTCCAGCTCCTGCCTTCACTGTCATCCCAGGAAGTGGTGATAGAAAGTGGAGAAATGCATGAAGCCATCTGTGCCCATCTGGCTCAGCACTAGTTCCATCACAGTGCTCACAAACACTGTAGCAGTAATCCACCATGCCTTCATGCTCCAGTAGTGAAAAAATGGATTTGGCTTCTCTCACTCCATTTAAGCTCCTCACATAATTGCCAGCCCTCTCCACCCGCTCCTTGTGCTGTCTTCTTCAGGGATGCACAGAGTCTGATTGCAAGCATCCTCCAATGCTTCCTGTGTCTGCAGTCTCAGCTTGAGCTCTTTATACGGATTACGGCGACATTGTTTATTTGAATTTATTTCTCAGAGTCACTGTCCTTAAGAGCTGAAGACCCTCATCCCGTCAGTAGACACAGTTCTCTAATGTTGCTGTTTCTCTGTGCATTCTTCCCCCTTTCTGTCTCAGTGCTTTACACAGGCAAGGTCACAAAATATTTTCTCTTCTTTCCTCTGTCATAATGATCTTGCCTTAAGAGTACAGTAATCCCGAAAGTTTTTTACTCCTCCTCCACCACGGAGCTTTGGCTTTTCTAGCCAAAGCCCAAATTATATCCCTTCAATCAAAACTTTGGGGCTGGTGGTTGCTCTTTGTACAGAAACACCAAGCAAGAGATTACCTGCTGGTGAAGAGTGAGGTGCTTGAGAGAGAAGAGAAGCAAAGATCTCCCTAAAAATCTCCTTGTCCTTCTTCCTGTTTGAACCACTCCATTTTCTACATTTAATTGCTATCCCCTTAAATGTAGTCCTGCTCTGAACTATGCTTTCAAATTTCTTTGAGGGCAAACCTTAAAGACTTACTGAGTTACTTACAAATTACTTTACTCTCGCTGTCACCAGTAGTTGAAAGACAGCTCATATTGCTCACATCTAGCATGACTTTAACACTAAGAATTAAATAAACCTTAAATTTTAAGGTTTTTTTTTCAAAGCTGCTTAAACTGTAAATTTATATTCATAATTATGAAAATATGTTTATCTAAAGGTGACTTATATGCCTAACTGCAAGTATCTGAGTTTTTTGGAGAGAGAAAAAATGTCATCTGTCCTGAGAAGAACAAAACGTAGCACAAAATGAGCAGAATGCTTTCACAGCTCTGCAGAAAATCTTTTTCTTTTTCTGGATGGAAGTAATTTACTTTCCAATTAATGGAATGTTCAGGCCTAAGGCGATAATGGACTAATAGTCAAGATCCAGGTCATCAGATCAGAGAAGGAAGAATGTAACTAGAGGGGAAAGTTGTTCTAAGACAGTTTTTTATAAACAATTCTTGTAGGAACCATTAACATCTTAGACTACATATGAACTGTGGGACTCTGAGCAATTTTGATCGTCTTGTTTTGGCTACTGATTCCAACTGTGTCTCTGCTTCCTGCTAGTGAAAGGTCTTGGTGTACCCTCTTCCCCATTATTTGCCTTGGTTTCTGTGGGATGAAACATGGGACAAGATATATGGACCACGTTACACAGTCCAGTCCTTTTCTACCATAGAGCTACTGTCTTAGAACTCTCTTTGTAAACTGGTCAAACCCTGTCTTCGATATTGTAGGGATTTTTTCACTCTGGCTATATTGAAAGTGCTGCTCCAGAGCTCAATTGTTCTTTGAAAATCTGAATTTCCAGAGAAATTAAGTAGGAATCTACATTAATAAGTTGCTTTCAGAAATGCATTTCTGGCTTTTCTTTTTGACAGGGATTTCCTGTTACAAAAATTGAGAAAAACTGTCACATATCAAGTCACATGATACAAGTATTCAGTAACATGTATGTGCAGAAGTATCAGTTTACTCTGTCATGAACTACTTCCTGTTCCTTTGTGTTCTACCTTTCCTATCAAGGATTGTTTTGCAATAGTTAATCCCTTTTTGTGTTTTCTTTCTACATATGTCTGAACAATGTATGAAATTGTTCCTGTAAAGCATTGTCCGTCTTTTTTCATGACTATAGGAGTGTGCTGTTATATCCTTCTGTCACTGGTGATTGATAATAACGTTGAGATGTCCACTGCCACTGCTTGGTTGTGCACCTACGTGATATGAAATTGATGCATATTTTTTGTTTAGACAGATAGCTTTTCCTCAGTGGAAAAAAAAAAAGTTTGAATTGAACATGTTGCTGTAAGGCAAGAAAATGATTGATTGGGTGGATATAAAACAATTGGAAAGATGTGTGTCCTCATGTGTGTAATAGGTTGTGCCAGGAGCTGGAGTTGGGTAGGGAGAAGCAAGAGAGGATGAAAATGTGTTCTACTATCTGAGGTTTTTTTGCAACATTAACGTGAATGGAAAGGAGTCCTAGACAAGTAATGATGGACATAAGCTGTTACGTGACAATGGCTGGGAAGACTGTCTACTGAATATTTTTCAGATCACATGAATATTTTTGGTGAGAGGCTAACTTTTTTCTCTTTGAGATTCTTTATATACAATACCTCAGGTGGTCACTGACAATTTCTATCAGTCTTCTGTCCCAGTTAATTGCTACATTTTTTTCCTTACTTTCCTTGTCATAGGAAAATATATATTGTTACTGTCACATACATAAATTTATGAAGGAGATTTAGGAATGTTTATGGACAGAAATGTTAAAATATAGCATTGTAATTTTATTTACTAATATGTGTCAGCTTGGTTTTATATAAGCAGAAACGTTCAGACATTCTACCATTAAAGAGAGTTTGCTTTTAGTTTTATAACTTCCTCCAAAGCATGATGATAAGCAGCCACAAACACAGCCTACTCAGTCTCATTGATGATGGATAAAAAGTCAGAATTAAATTAAATAACCAAATAAATGATCAATGTGTGAGAAGAAGGATGAGGAAGGTGGTCCTCGGCTGCATAAAAAGTAGCATGGCCAGTGGATTGAGGGAGGTGATTCTCCCACTCTATGCATGTTATGACATGACGAAAATATTCAACATTGGAAACAATATAACAGTTTGTATGATGGCTAACAGTCTGGGAGTTTGAAACAACATTAATATTTGTACTGGGTTTAGGTGGCAAGGTTTTGGTAGTGGAGGGATAGTTTTGGTTTTGTTTCTCACTATCTTACTCTATTTTCAATTGGCAATAAATTAAATAAATCTTCCCCAAGTCAAGTCTGTTTTGCCCATGATGGTTTGGTGAGTGATCTCCTCATGGTTACCTCGCCCCATGAGCTTCTTTGTCTTATTTTCCCCACCTTTCCTGCTGAGTATGGGGAGTAAGAAAATGATAGGCATCTGGCAGCCAGCCAAGGTCAGCCCATCACACTTTTGCCTGGCTAGATGTTGAGGTTTTATAAAATACAGAAAACAACAAATGCACAATAATTCAAATCCAGAATATAAATATTAGCTCTGTTAAGTTCTGTGTTTATTGCTGAAGGCATGCAAGAAAAAATCTCACATCTCATAATTTAGATTAGTACTTCCATAGTGTGGAGTTAGGAAAAATTCCACATCATGCCTAATACTGTTTTCAGTAATTATGAACTCAATCTGATTATTTATGTGTGTATATGTATGTGCACAAATACAGACACATGTGTAAGACCCGGTACATACAACCTAGTCAAAGCTTCGAAAAAGAAGAGTGTGATATGAGTGAACTATTGGAGAGAGGCACAGAAATCAAATATCAGAGAAACGTCTGTCCCAGAATTAGGGCAGTACGATGTCTTCTGCAGACATTCCAGGAAACATTGTGGGCAACAGGATCACGGTGCAAAACCCTAAAGAGGAGTTTGCTCAGAAAATCACATGCTGGGAATGTGTTGGAGGTTTTTTAGCATGTTTTGTTTTCAGAGTGGGTAGGAACTGACATCTCTTGAACCTCCTGACTTTCATGTTTCTTTACTTTTGTAGCAAATAGGGAAGAGAAGTACTTCCTTGGGTTAGGCAAGAGTTGGTGGCCAGAGTACTCTGTCACAGCCAAGGAAGGATCTCCCAGCAGCTGCAAAATTTGCACAATAACTGGTCTTGGTAAATTGTCCATGTTTTGTTGTTCATGCTTTAGATTGCTTGGGTATCTTTGGCTGCTGTTTCACCTAACTTTCTTCTTTGAGCATTAAAAACAGTGAAGAGGTAATATGAGTCCCTCCTAGTCTATTGCCCTCTTTATTTCATTCAAATCTGGTATCAGAGGGATCATTCTGTATTCCAGAGAGGTTGCTAATCCACGCGCTCTAGTGAAAACTCTTTTTCTTTTCCTGTCCTGCTGCCCTGAATCTCTGAAGGCCTCCAGTGATCACACAATTCCCAAACCTATCTCACAGAACCAATCTTTAAGAAATCTGTTGTTCTTAATTATCTTGTCACGCTTTCACCCTTTGTCTCTAGGGCTGTAAGGATTGTTCTGCATCCTATCTGGGTGTCCGTATCTCTGGGCATCTTCCTCAGCCCAGCAGTGTTGCCTCTTCTGCATTGCAGCAGGAATCTGTCCATGTTGTTTGTACTGACAGGAGGTGCAAGTTTTCCTTAATTCTGCTAAAACCCAAGCCTGCGTCACATCTACAGTTCATACTCTGAAAACTCATATGCTTCTGTTCCTTTCAATGAAAATATTTCACTGAAGTTTTCATATCTATAGCTCTGAATATTTCTGAAATTGAAGTATGTTTTAAAGACAAAAGTATTTCCAAACTGAAAAGTATTCAGAAAGTTCAGAAATTTAGAAAACACTGATATTATATATTTTTCTAGTGAATGGATTTTTGTCAAAGCAAACAATTCAGAATTCACATAGCTTCACAAAATGTTGGTGGTGTTATATCCTATTTTTTACAAAGAAATAGGAGGAAACATAAGTCTAAGCTCTTCTTAATGTACAGATGTAATTTTTATATACATTCCTGAGAGGTGTTCTCAACATGTTCTAATGTTATTTCTATGTTTGTCAAGGAATATTGTACAAAATCTTGCTGATGCATTTAAACTGGGACCCTCTGTATTCTAATTGTGTTTCATCTGTATAACATAGAAGTGTTATCCATGAACTATCCACAAAATAGTCTTTTCCATTTTGATCATCTTCATTATAATTGCTTGTTAAACTTTGCCTTTTTGATGACAGTATAAAAAGATTTAGCTTCACTCTGTTGTATTGTTCAAATCTCAAAATGAAAAAAACCCACCAAAGCCCAAAAACAACATTATATAATACCTTAATTCCACAGTTTGTTTTCTGAGCATTAGATTCTCAATATTGCAACAGCATTTTTATTCTGTATGCTATGGTAGTTGTTCCAGACCATTTTCCAGATAGGCCTTTAACAACTTCTTTATTCTCTTTTTTCTTGCACTCTTTGAGCACTCAAAACTCACACTGAGTTTTAGGTGCATGGGAATGAAGGACAGAACCACATGCAAAACTCCTGTGTTTAAGTTACAGTCCAAACTGATTTTGACCTTCAGCTCCATCATCTCTGTTTCTCATTCTCATGCTACAGAAGGTGATCATGGCTCTGATTTAGTTGTTCTGTAATTAGACTTGCACAGACTAGTTCGGGTAAGATGGCATTTTTCTACCCAGTTGCCAAGCTGTTGAAATGCCAACTTCAGTCTGTGTCTTCTGAAATTTCTACCCATTGTTACATTTTAACCTACTTTCAAATTTTCAACTTCAGTTCAAATATTTGCCTTGCAAGTGTACTGATACTGATTTCCTAACCTTTGTGTTTATTTTTAATTTATTTCATGATCTGCTAAACTTCCTTTGCTGCCTTCGTAAAGTAGTTTGCATAGATCAGTATTCAGCAATTTAACTAACTTGGCCAATCAACTAGCATAATTAAAATTCCAGAAATCCTTAAGTAATTATTAAAAATAAGCTTTACTCCTTTTTTTAATCAAAACTAACTCTGCAAGTCACCAACACAACAGCTGCTAAGACAAGCTCTTTCATTAAGGTGCTACTTGTCTTCCTTTCTATTCGTCAGTACATAACAAAGAGCTAGGCCATTACAAATCAAAATCCCCAAAACAGCATGTCATGTCACATCATTGCAAACTCCATCATTTTATAACATAGATCATTAAGTATTAAATTTTGTGAGATTGATTAATAAGGGTTGAAGATAGAAAGCAGTGCTAGGATTTGTAGGAGAAATTTCTTTTATATATGTGATTTTAGACAAAGGAGAAAGTTATAGCTAAATCAAAAAAGCGAAACCTGTTACTCTGTACTAAAGCTGCTTTTCCTTTTCAGTTCCCTACTGCAGGTCTTTGCATACTTTCCAAGGTACAGCTATGTCCTTTCTAGTTGCTAGGGACCTAACACAATGGAATTCAAACAGAAACCTTGAGAATGAATATGAGTATTCAAACTGCCGTCATAGTAAATTATTCATCAGCTCTCTGGGTTCTTACTCATGTGATAGTGAGTAATATTATTTTCAGTAGTAAGAGATGAGGCCTCAGATTTGTATCGTCACAGATAAATACGATGACCTGTTTTCACTTTGGAATGAAAAACATTAAGTACAGCTTTTTGTCTTTCTCTTCTGCTACCTTCAATTGCTTGTTCTTTCCCCTCCAGATGTTCCTGCAATCCATTCTTCCTCCAGCAGACACTGGTAGCCATCTGAGGAAGAAGAGGTCTCATATTGCTACACTGGTTGGTAGTAGCAGAAGGATACTGAAAGTATGGTGTACGGAATAGTTGTTTCTTTCCTTTATTTCTTTTTGTCTGTGTATAGTTTTTTAAATACAAAAACCTAAATCGTGTATTTGAAAATCAGTTTAAATGGCAGGATCCCAGAAGGTTTGATCACTCAGTAGGTCCCAATGAAATCAGTGAAAGTTCAAGATATGTAACACACTTCAAAATTGAACCATTACCTATAAAATAAAAAACTGACCTAGGAAGCTGAATTAAGACTACACCTTTGAAAAACTTCTCATATGTTATCATTTGATTAGTTAATCTTTTAATTGATTACTCTTTTGGGTATAAGGTAATGTATGTCGCATGTTATAACACAATGTAAGTTACTCTAAGAATTGAAAAATATGTGTGAGTTCTACAAGCTTTGATCAGTCATACATAAAGAGTAACGGTTACACGTGGAAGGATGCTGCTTGTCTGTCTGTTGCTGGGTCCAATCATTGCTTCTTCTACTAAAAAGTGGCACAGAGAGAAGCAGAATAAAGGGCTGGAAGAGTGAATCTCATTATACTTTTGTCTGCAGAGGATCAAAACTCTGATTACACTGCAAACTTCTAAAATACGTAGAAGTTATCCTGACATATACTCTCCGAAGTCCATTATTGCATGCATGTGTGGAGGAAGACAGCAGCAGGTCTATGAAACTGTGAAAAGGAACTACCTGGGAGATCACCTATGTATTGAAATGTCATAAACATCAAAAAAGTGAACCTCACTCTGTTATGGTTCAAATGTATTATGTTATTCAGCTTATGCCACAGTTCACCTGCACTTAAATGTTCCTGTAAGTTCAGGCTTAATAGTTGCTCTGCTGAAAAATATGTCGTGTAAAAGGCTAAACTCAACCTGTTAAAAGAAAAAGAGTCTCAAGGTAAAGAAAACAAGGCTATATTGAATAATCAGGATATGGCAACAGAAAAGAAATTCAATTTCTTTCTGAGAGTTAAACCTTCTGCAATTACCCTTTCATTACTAAAGTAAGACCAGATATTTTCTAGGTGGTAGAGAAGTTGATTGAGAAATGCAAGGCTAAATGAAATTTTTATATTAAATTTTCAGTGGTGTCTGATTTCTTGACAAATTTTGGTAATTTATTGCAGATTAGTAGGAATTAAACTGATACCCCATGTCTGAGAATTCATGTCTAAAAGCCCGTCTGATAATGTAGTTAAAAAAAAGTGCAACCTCTGCACCCAGCCCCTGCTAATTACACTACAAGACACTCATTCATTCAAAGTATTGACGCATGCTTTGAAAGTTTACACTCTTCTTTAACACATTGGCATTAAGGATGACAAAGTCAGTGACATTGTAGCACTAAGTGTTTGAAAACTATTTAATGAGTTTGCATAAAAATGAGATTTTTCCTTTGAAACGGGCAACATACAAAGTTTAAAGTTTGCATGACAAGGTGATCTTAGCTTCTCATAACACAGTTCCTTGGGTTAATTCATTAAAAATGCTAAATTGGCTGTCTTATGAAACAGAAGGACATCCTTAAGAGTGAAAACCTTTCTCAGATACCTTTGTGAAAAAGGTAGATATCTTGGTCAAAGCTAATCTCAAAACTTGATAGGAAGTTACTTGTTTCTTAGATGTCATTTTCCAACTTCCTTATGAGAAGAGTATGGAACTGAGAAATGTATGCCTTATGCATCTGACTTTTTAAATATATAGCATCTTGGGCCATATTTAACTTTGTCCTTTAGGTAGTGAAAGTACGAGGAATGAGAATGAGACACAGGTAGCAGGTCACACTCTGGGTCTTTGAAAACCTCATTTGAGGGCAGCTGGTTGTTAACGTTCTCAGGAATGTTCTGAGATACAATTTTTTAAATATCACTCCTCAATAAAGAAATACACAAAAAAATTAACAGCATGTAGCAATTCTCATTTATCAAAGGGATAAATGAGTTCTGATTTTATCCCCAAATTGTGTCACTCAGATGGTAACTTTAGGATCTCATTTGCACAAATTAGTGTAGATCTATAAAGTCTCTGTAAAGAAATCTAAGCCGTTTTGGGAAAGTGCATCTGCTGTTGTCATCAGCACAGAACCTAAGTTTCATTCGACCTGATGAGTTTAGAGTTATAAAAAAACACAATTAACCACATTAAAAGTTGTTTTGAGAACTCACAGCCCACAACAATGAGTTTATGATCACATAGATTTACAAAATAAAATTGTATTAACAATGAAATAATTTTATAACTAATAATGTAGATGACAATGTTGTTCAGAATGGACTGTGAATTTTTATAGAATCATAGCATAATTTGGTCTGGAAGGGACCTTTAGAGGTCATATAGTCCAACCACCCCTGCAATGAGCAGGGACATCTTCGACTAGATCAGCTTGCTCAGAGCCCTGTCCAACCTGACCTTGAATGTTTCCAGGGTGCGGGCCTCTGTCACCTCTCTGGGCAACTTGATCCAGTGTTTCACCGCCTTCGTTGTAATAAATTTCTTCCTTATATCTAATCTGAATCTACCCTGTTTTAGTTTGAAACCATTACTGCTTGTCCTAGTCGTACACTTAATGGGTAGATATATATGTTTTTTCATTGGAGAAAAAACAATTTCTTGATTTTACTAAAGTATGCTTTATATTGTTTTAAACAATTGTTTTAAATAGAAAAAGTAAAATAACTTTTTATGTTAAATTCCTGAAGGTTGATTTGAAGATAAATCCTCTTGGACAGGTACCTTAAAATTAAATCAAAATCAAAGAATACACATTATTTGATTGATGGGGACTGCAAAGAGAACAATTTTACTTGAAAGATACTTATTCATGCAAAAATGAAGAAAGTTTTACCACATGTATTTCAGAAATTTAAATTCTTTTTCTCTGTCTTTTCAACATTCTTCAATTAATTAATAACTTTCTACTTTAAAGCATACAATATTTTGGAATTTATGCTGAAAGATATCTTTTATCCTTACAATTTTCTGTGTCTGTCAATTTACCAATATCTCTCCTTTCTCAAACAGCAGGTTATTGCATGTTTCTTGCTGTGAATACTATAGCTGAATTACTAAACATAACCTGTTAATAAGTTATTGAGATCCTATGAGATTATGAGTGAGACAACAGCAGATGGAAGATAAACATGTGCCATTGACTACAGTTGAAAGTGTCAAAAATAAGCTGTGAAGCTGAACGACTAGCTGCTTCAGAAAGATGCTTCATCTCAGAGGAAAATAACAACTGAATGAGAAACTATTTTTGATAGCTATTTTCTGTTAAGGAAAAATCATCTTTGTGTAGGAGGTGTACTTAAGTAGGAAGCTGAGCTTGCATCAGCTCTCTGCATAGAAGTGATTTTTATCTTTTAGTCCTGAAAGCCTTAGCCATTTACTCCTGATTTAACATAATGATTTTTATGTTTTTACTGTTCTACTCTTCTGTATTCCAGCAGATTCTGGCTTTGCACGTTGTAGGAGTTCATCAACAGTCATAGGTAACAACTGTCACATATGATGTATTTTTTCTTTGCATGATCTCTCATGCGAGAGTTGTCAGTGATGTGTGGTGGTGGACAACTTCTGGATGCATCCAATGTATTTTCTCCAAATCTGTGATTCTACTGCATCACCTTTTCAGGTATTATTGAGGATAAAATGTAAAATTAAATGCTTGTAAATATCAACTAGGACAGTAAAGAACAGATTCTCCAGTGACTGAATAACTGGTACTATTCACCTATCACTCATTCTTCAGTCAAGAAGAGCAGGGCTTGGATTAGCAAGGCCTTGGGCAGAACGTTTTTTTTTGCTGTCCAGTAGATCTTGAGGAGAAGGTTTATTGAATTTCAGCCAAATGGACAAATGGTTCAGAAGGATCAGATTCATGAAGTCTGTGAGGAGTTCGGAAACAAAAGTAAGATTTTCAGTAAGGAATAAACATGAACACCCATCCTCTATTCTATAATTTAAAAACTGAGTGCCATTTAAAAATTCTTCGGTCAATATAGAAGTATGGCAAGGAAAAAAGCAAGATATCTGTGTAGCAGAAAGCAATTGTCATTATTCCACTTTTAAAGTACAATAAAGTGTGAATAATAGGAAATTGATGACCTTCATTTTTTCATTGGTATTATAATCTCTATGCAAATATTTTCCAGCAATAATATCTAGAAGATGGTCAAGCTCTATTCTTCATAAATATACAGAAATAAACAATCCATGTATCAGAGAGCTTTGCCACAGGATGTGCATTCTTGCCATATGATCATAACTAGTGGTCTACTGTGACAGGTGTAGGTCAGATAGATGAGAATAGACATTTTACTCAGTCAGATTTTGGCATGGCTGCAAATAAATAAGGATTTAAATTAGGTTGGAATAAAGAAGAATAATATATGGAGGGGTAGGTTGTAAATAATGGATGATATGTTTAGTGCTTAATCAATATAATTTAATTTAAATTCACTATTTAATAAAATTAGTGGTTAAATTTGTATATAAATTGTATCTTTTAATCAGATAAGAGAACTGTGGTATGAAAAGCTACTTGGGTTTAGTATAAAAGTATTTATCTGTGTTTCAACAGGTTAGGGATTCCTGTGCTTGTTTTTAAGAATCTGTAATTTATGAGGAAAACGTCAAATTGAAACACAACCATGGAAAACAACTCAAGTTATTGACATTCTAGGGATATAAGTAAAGATTTTTCCTATAAAGGGCTTGATTTTTTTTGAGCACTGTATGAAGTTGACTATATTCAGACAGGAATTTATTTGATATACAGAACTACTGTGGCTTCTGGAGAATAGGAATATTTATCTGAGTATACATCCAAGAACTGTTTGGATAGGATAGCAACATAGCAGTTAAGAGAAAGACCTGTCCCAGGACTCCTCTAGGGGAAGTCAGAGTGAAAAAAAGCTCAATGAAACTCCCAGGAACTGAGTTTATTATTTTGGTTATGGAATTAAGGGAAAAAATATCTTCTCAGAATCGTTTTCCTAAAGGTTTGGAAGTAAAAGTAATTTCTAACACAGAACAAAATGGTCTTAACTTCTTCCATAGGGTTGTTCTTTGGTTTTGCTGAAGCCTTAAAAATGCTTTGAACTCCTCAGAGAAAAAATGTGATCTATGGATAAAGGATTATTATTGGATTAACACCCAGCTGTTAGGAGTGAATTTTATGACAACTGCTAATATGGAAATGGTATAGATTTTTTTTTGTCAATTCTGACACTTTTGTTAGAAAACAGTTTTACTTTTGTGATATACATATTTCTGTATGCCTCTGGCAACCTGACTTTGAAGCTGTTACTGGCTACAGCACCAGTCCTGACTGGATTCTGCACTAGGAGACAAGAAAATGAAGAAAGAGGAAAAAAGCAAACAAAACCCCTCTTCATCAAGAGAAGCTATAAGAAGGACTGTGAGCAGGGGGAAGCAGGAAAACATGAAAAACACAGAGGACAGAGAAAATCATCTCCTCCAACAGAAAGCTTTTCAGAAAAAACAAGCAGTGGGAATAAAGCAGCTGAGAAGAAATCCAGCTCCCACACGACACCAACAAGTCAGGCATAGTTTGTACAAGAAGGGAGATAAAGAAAAAAGGGTGAAAAAAAACCCCAAATGAGAGTTATACTATATGGAATGTAAAGAAGCTCTTTGATATGAAGGACACGAAATTCACAAATGAAGAGAGTATAATGTAAGAGCAAGGAACCTCTTATTTTTCTTCTGAAAGCAACCGGGTAGGAAATCTCAATAACCTTCTAATCACACTGGGGATTGTTGGTAGTAATGATGAAGGTCAGTTAAGTCTAAGGATGTACACAGTAGAAAGGGAAGCAGACAGATTGACAACACAAGGCCTAACTGTGAATCACAGGAATGTTTACAAACCAAGTAAAAAAGTTTGATGTTTATTTCTACAGGAACCTTGAACACAACATCAACATAGACTCTGAACATGCAAATTTCAAGGTAATGAAAAAAGATCAAAAAGAAACACTGAACTGCAATTCTGAGGATATGAGAGAAATAATTGCAGGCAGGTAACAAAGCATAGTTCTACGGTTGTCAGGTAAGCTGGAGTTCCTTGAAGAGATTTTTGACTAGTCTGAATTTAAAGCAGTGAAACTCTTTCGAAAGTTTACGAGCTACCGCCAGGAGAAATGAGGTCTTTCTACAAGACAGAAGATGGCCTCCTGAAGTCAATGGCAAAATTCTTTCTTGTATTCTCCACACTAAACAACATTGAACAGCAACCAGGTCACAATAACAAAGTAGGAAGAGAGGTGTCTGCATTATTAGAAAAAATACTGCTTCCCATCTTGCTTTTTACTAATAGAATAAAGACTCCTCATTTAGTCACTAGAGTAACCATAACGCCTCCGTGTAGTCCTTGGTCCCATCTGTGTGGCAGTATACCAGGGGAGGGATGTGTCCCCTGCAGTTTCAGGACCGCTGAAGATCTGGCAAAGTCTGTCTATTAAGTGCCCCTGTATCTTTCCCTTTTGCACTCAGTATAAGGGAAAAGTATACTTTTTTGCACTCAATATCTTCCAAAAAAACCCTCTAGCACAGTCTTCCTTTTGATTTCTATTTTGCATTCTAAGAGGAAATGCTGAAACAAATTTCTTCTCTGTTTTAACAAACTCTTTATTTGAGTCTTCTGTTGAACAATGTTACAATCTCAGGACACAACAGCTCAGTCACAGGTAACATCCAGTTGTCACTTTCTAGATAGCTAAAATGTGAGCTTCACAGTCTTATCAAGCACCAGACAAGATACAAAATATACATTTCCTTGATGTGAGTTTCAGCAGGAAGAAAAACCTTCATCCTGTACGTCCAAGGTTGCTTATCAGTTTGCCCACCTCACTGCTTCTTCAGCACGACTTTGCACAGAATTAGAGGGAGTAGCAGGCAACTATCCAACCACACAACAATTGAAGCATTCTTTTAAATGTATTGAAAAGTGAAATTGAAAACATATCCATGTGAGAATCATTGATGTGCAAGTGTTTTGTTTTTTCTTGAACTTAAGATCTACAACATGATTTGCAATGACAGCAAACACCTTTTATATCCTTAAGTGATGAAAAATCGGACACACAAAACCCTATCAGCAAGTGTGCTGACTGTAAACTGATGAAAAAAGCAAAGGGGAGGGGTACATGTGACTATAGGTTACTTGAAACAGGATAAAAATCAACCTTGCCAATCTATCATGAAAGTTTAGTAGCATAAGAACCAGATCTATTTGCAACCCTCCACTCTAATGATAATGATCATGGAATAGCTGATGATGTCTTAGTCGTCCACCAAAACAATTCTTTCCTCTGTGGCAGAGGATGAATACAACTTCTGATACTAATGTGGGCAGTAACTCAGTAGGGTGAAGATTTTCAGCGGTGGTAGCTAATACAAGATCACTATATCCACAATTATTTAACTGAAGAAGTGTCCCGATTACTTTTGATTCTGTGTTTTTAACCATTGGGTCCTAAACATTTTCCCATTAATTCGACAGAATATCTGGAGAAATAATCAGTCTTGGCAAAGCTACATTAGCTAACCACTTTGTAAAGTTTTTACTTATGGTAGTCAGTCTCTATGTTGTAGATGAAATGCTGTACCTGTTAATATTCTGTTAAACATCACTCAGGGTCAATCTCCCTATATTATTTTGGCAATGAGTTCTGTGCTTTCCACTTAGGCTTCAGCCCCAAAATGTGACCATAATAAATGGAACAATAGTTTCTATACAATAATTTCCCATGCTGTATTTTCTACTTCCAGGTAAGGGGTAGTAAAAATACCGATAACATTTCAATATTACTTTAATAGGTTATGCAAAAGACCTATAATTGAACATTGTACCTGTTATCTATCAAATTCACTGACTGATGCTGAAACTGCAAGAACATTTTTTCAGTCATTTCATTCACTTGCTAGCATGCTTATAATTGGATTTTATTACATACCACACTTTTGCTGTATTAGAACCAGCATATCTTCATTTCTTTGTAACCTTTGTGTGTCCACCATTAACTTTTATTACACATCAAAGTCTATTTGCTATTATTTCTATTGTTGCCAGAAGGCAATTCTTCTCTCAAGTTCTCTTCAAAACAATGCTTCAGTTGTTTTGACATAGGTTTTCTTGCTAGTATTTCCTTCACTACACTCCAGCAGTATTTCCTGAGACCAATAGACTCTAACACCTAACCATTTTTGTTCATTAGGATGTTTTTTAATACTATTTGAAGTCCCTTTTATGTTTTCCACATGTTTCACTGTGATCTTAATTCTAGCCTTTCCTACTATGTATGCCTTTGATTTTAATGTCATATTGTTATATGATTTGAGATGTGTAAAGCATACAGCAATCTGAATGTAGTGCTGTGTGATGTGAGGTATGTTATATTCCTTCTACCTTGACTTTAGGGATTTGTCTGCTTTGTCCAGTGTAGTGTTTTAACTAAAATTCTCCCCTGTCACTTAGGTAGTGCTAAAGTAGGTAGCCACTGCTTTGAGGATGGGGGTATTGCTGTAAGTGCAGAATAGATTGGGAGTCAAACAACTCTCTGTAGAAGTACAGTTTTAAGAATGTTTAGTTTTAAGTATGTTTGGTCTTAAGAATGGATCTAATTGCTTGGAATATCAGAGATTATGGAAATCTATAAAACCTGTATATAAACATGAAATCTATGTACCAGGAGCTAAGTATATGATTTGTAGAATTAGGGTCTTACTGAAGTTGTTTTTCTATTTTCTTAAATGCTTTATATTTCTGTCAGTAGAACTCAGTAGTTTCCCCTTAATAGTGACAATCGCAATAAAATATTCTCTTCTGCCTACCCTTTTAAGTATTTTACTTGCGTTAAAATCTCTCTTAATGAATACATTTCTTTACTTCAGGGAACAGCTAAAAAGTATTGAGCTATACTATGATTTCAAATTTATTACTTAATACTACTCTATAAATTTGGTAATGTATATGGGTTGACCAGATTAAATAATCTCTTTGAAATTATTTCCATTGAAATAATTAGTTTTACTGAGTATTAATATGTGACTTTTAAATCTATGCAAGTAACCTGACTTGGAACCCAAAGATGTTGCCTGTGCCTGGAACAGGTTATTTCTCAATCTGTGGGGGTACTTCAGGTTTATGTTGATATAGCATGTGCAAAATGACAATCGACCCCACTACATGCTCAAAAAATGGTATAGTTGTTTATTATTTTAGCCCAATAGCTTTAAAGTTTTGATGACAACATGTAGAAGACCGCTACAAACTAGTTTTGTCTTGACATTGCTATCGCCATCTTTTGCTGGCCTCTGGAATGGAGCCGCCACAACGACCTGCAGAAAAGCACTTGCGCACAGAGTAGCCCGTGGACGGGCAAAAATGGACTTGTCTAAGCGGGCAGCACGCATGGCAGGAACTGCACGTATGCAGACATGCTCTGCGCATGCGCAAATGCCCCTATAAAAGGGCAGCACATGCTCCTCGCCACCCTCTTGCTCTCCTCACCGCTCTCTTGCTCTCCTCCTCACCGCCTGGCTGCTGGGCTCTACTCTCGCCGGGGCTCCACGCCTGCATAGAGACTGAGCCGACTGGACATCGCTGGACATCGTCGAATCCGTGGTGGTGGTAACTGATCCTCTCCCCCCCGCACTTCTTTTCCTCGCCCTCTGGGGTTTTTCCGACTTTACTTTTTTTTTTCCTGTCTCGTCTTCTCTGCTCCGCCCCGCCCCGCCCCGCCCCCCCCCCCCCCCCCCGCTGCCATGCCCGCCAGACCTCCGATTCCCGGTTCACCGAAAATAAAGTTTACAAGGTTGCACGGCATATGACTGCGTTTGCATCTTAATCTCGTCTCCTGGGATCGCATAGAAACCTCCCCGATATCGGATCGGGACACAACAAAATATACCAAATATCTATCCCTATTTGCCTTCTCCTTAAGTAAACCAAGTAAATCATCTAAACCCCCTACGAAAACATAAAAAAACCAGCATGTAATAATAGCTCCACTGTGGGTGGAGGAATAATAATAAGCTGAATCTTTGTTAATCTCTTTAATGTTTTTAAAAAACATTTTAACCAGAAGTTAAATGCCAGATTTTCTCAGAAAGACCATGTTAACAAGGTAGATGAGAACGGATCACCACTATCAGCAGAGAAAAAGTGCAAAGAGCACAGGTGTTGCCAGTTCACTGCTTAAATACCGCATTTAAAAAAAGAGTGTTTTAGCCTGTTGAAACCAGTGGCTTTATCTTTATGTGGCTATGTATCTTTGAAATGCATTTACGTGTTCTTGTTGGTTTGAACACAAATAAGATTGAAAACCATTGCTGTAAACCAGAGATACTGTGCAATGACTATGAGTGTAAGTGGAGCTAAGGAGCCATGTCTCCAGCAATGCGGCTGTGAGATGGCAGAAGGAGGGTGTAACAGATAAGGGTGCTAGAACCCAGGGTAACATGTTGAGGAATAACACAGGACTATAGGCTCTTTGGAGATTCTTAGTGTCTCCCAGATATTATAATTTATTTAATTTTTAGTGAACTTAGAGTGGAGGATTTGCCTTGTTATGCAGAAAATTTGGGAATTTGAAATCATGGGAGAGTCTTCAAGACACAAGGTATGCTGGGGCCTGATAGGGTCCACCAGTCCCGCTGGGGGAAACAGTTCTCTGCTAGTAAGCTGGCTGGACTGCTTGAGAGGCCTTTAAACTAGGATCAATGGGGGAAGGATATACCAACTGGAGCACTGAAGGTGAGCCAACAGATAGCACGGCACTGTCTGAGGGTGGCAATACTAATAGGAACATTTATGCTGCTCCAGGGAGCACTGAAGGTTTAGGAGCACTTCTGACATTTGTACACCAGTGCATGCAATATGAGAAACAAACAGGATGAAATGGGAGTGTTGATCTTTTCCTAGAGCTATGGTGTCATTGGTATTAGTGAGACTTGGTGGAATGAGTCCCGTGACTGGACTGCTGGGATACAGGGCTGTATGCTGTTCAGGAGGGATATGGAGTGCAGGCAAGGTGGAAGAGTTGCACTGTGTCTAAGGGAGAGGTTTGACTGTACTGACCCTTACAGTTAGGGAACATGTGGTACAGAGCCTCTGGGTGAAGATTAGGGGGATGGAAAACAAGGCAGATGTCACTGCAGGTGTCTATTGCCAAATCCCCAGCTAGTATGTTAGCACTGATGAGTTATTGTATATGCAACAAGGAGAAATCTCTGGATTGGTACCCCTTGACCATATGGTGGATTTTAACTTCCCAGACATAAACTGGGAATACCACACTGCTGTGACTAGCAGGTCTGGAAAATTCCCAAAGTATGTTGAAGATAATTTCCTGCCACAAGTACTCTGTAAGCCAACCAGGAAAGGTGCCCTCCTAGCCTTGTTATTTGTAAATAGAGAAGGATTTGTGGGAGATGTGGTGGTATGTGGTTGTCTTGGCCACAGTGATCATGAAATGGTTGAGTTTACAATTTTTGGTATAAATATAAAAAGATCAACAGAGTTGTTACACAGGATTTAAAGAGACTAAACTTTAAGCTACTAAGGTACTTAGCAGTGTCCCCTTGGAATCTGCTTTTGAGGACTTAGGGGTCAATGAGTGCTAGTCAGTTTTGAAGAATCACCATTTTAAAGCAGAAGAGACAGCAATCCCACTGTGTTGCAAGTTCAGACAGCAGGGCAGAAGACCAGCTTTGCTGAACAGGGAACTCCTCTTGGAACTCAGGACAAAAAAAGAGATTGTGTGATCTCTAGAAGCAAGGTCAGGCTTTGCAGGAAAATCACAGAGCCATCATTCACATATGCAGGGAGAAGATATGAAAGGCTAAAATTAGAGATGAAATCAATCAATCAATCATCAATTAGAGATGAAACTGGCCAGCTTTGTGTCAGACCACAAGAAAGGATTTTTGAAGTGTGTTAATAGCAAGAGAATGTCCAAGGAACACATTGGACTGATACTTGATGAAAATGGTCACTTGGCAAATAGAGATACAGAAAACACAGAAGCATTTTTTGCCTTGTTTTTTAATAATACTGATAGACCTTGGGCTACCTAGTCCCCTGAGCTGTACAACAACTACTGGAGCAGTGACTTTCTGTTGGTGGACAATGAAATTGCAAGTGACCAGTTGTATAAGCTGAATGTTCAGAACTCTGTGGGCCCTGATGGGATTCACCGCACAGTATGAAAGGAGTTAGTGGAGAATTCATCCCAGAGTACTAAAGGAGCCAGTGGATGTTACAGCAGGACCACTCTCAATCACCTACTAAAGGTTTTGGGAGTCTGGGGAGGTCCCCATTGGCTGAAAGCTAGCCAGTATTAATCTAGTTTAAAAGAAGGGCATGAGGGAAGACCCAGGAAGCTACGGGCTTCTTAGTCTAACCTCAGTAGAACTATGGAGAAGATCACACTGGATGCTACCGAAAGGTGCTTCAAGAACAGTGCAATCATCAGGCTCAGTCAGCATGGGTTCACAAAGGGAAAATCCTGCCTAACTGATCTGATACCCTTCTGCAATAAGGTCATCTACCTAATGGGTGAAGGAAAGGCGGTGGATATAGCTTTTCTGGATTTTAGAAAGGCTTTTGATGCTATCCCTCACAGTAATATTCCAAGCGAGTTGTTCATCTGTGAGATGAGCAGGTACATGATTGGCTGTGTGAGGAACTGGCTGAATGTCGGGGCTCCAGGGGGTATAGTGAATGGGGCTACATCTGGCTGGCAGCCAGCCACTAGTAGTGTTCCTCAGGGCTCAATTCTAGGGCTAGTTTTGTTTGATATTTTTAACAATGATCTGGAGGGAGGAGTTGAATGCACCCTTTGTAAGTTTACTGACAATGTTAAACTGGGAGGTGCTGGTGACTCTCATGAGGGACAAAACACCTTGCAGAGGGATCTGGAGAGACTGCAGCATTGGGTAATCATCAATGGTATGAAACTGAACAAGAACAAATGCCAGATTCTGCACCTTGGTTGGAGTAATATAGGGCACAAACATAAATTGGGAGAGGAGTGGCTGGAGAGTAGCCCTGCAGAAAGGGGATGCTCTCTGACAGCAGGCTTAATATGAGTCAGTAGTGTGCCCTGGCAGCCAAGAGGGCAAACTGCCTCCTGGAGTGCATTAAATACGGCACAGCCAGCCAGTCAAAAGAGATGATTATCCAGCTGTGTTTAGCATCAGTGTGGTCTCCCCTTGAGCACTGTGTGCAGTTCTGGGTCCCACAGTGTAAGAAGGATGTGAAGGGACTTGAATATCTCCAGAGAAGGGCAACTAAACTGATAAAAGGGCTGGAAGGCATGTCCTGTGCAGAGTGCTGAGGACACGGGGTTGTTCTAGTTTAGAGAAAAGGAGGCTGAAGGGTGACCTCATTGTTGTCCACAGCGCCCTGAGGAGGGGAAGTGCAGAGGGAGGTGATGATCTCTTCTTCCTGCTCTTCAGTGACAGGACACGTGGGAATGGTTCAAAGCTGCATCAGGAGAGGTTCAGTCTGGACATAAGGAAACTCTTCTTTGCCAAGACGATGGTCAAATACTGCAACAGGCTTTCTAGAGAGGTGTTTGATGTCTCATGTCTGTCAGTTTTTAAAAGGCATTTGAACAATGTGCTTAAAAATATGCTCTAATTTTTGATCAGCCCTGAAGTGGTCAGGCAGTTGGACTAGATGATTATTGTAGGTCCCTTCCAACTGAAACTATTCTATTCTATTCGATTCGATTCGATTTGATTTGATTCAATTCAGTTCGATTTGATTCGATACTATTCGATTTGATTCTATTCCAAAATGGTGCAGGTATTTTGACTACATAGAGAAATACCACCCTTATTTTTTTTGCACACCACATTTTTACTGGGCTTTATTTTTCCTGTATTTTTCCACAATGACAAATGACTGCATGTAACAGCTAGAGTTTTTAACTTCACGTCACTTTTGTGAAGCTGACGTTCATAAATGAGAACACTAAGAGGATACTTTTCCCTGGAAATTTTCTATCAACAGAAGTGAATAGGAAAGGGTCTGATGGTTATAGGTGTTCTTAAGGAGCTGTTCACAGCCAGCTTATTGTTGATTGTACAGGGCCCTCTCCAGTATGATCACTTCTCCCCAGACAAGTAATCAGTGGTCTGAAGAACTTTGAATACCCCGACAAATAAGAAAGGAGTCAGTTCCCACTAATTTTGATTACACCTTCAGCATACCAAAAGGACACAGCCTATTGCAGACCTTGATGCTCTGTGGTTGTAGCAAGGAGACATTAACATCTCCCAGTTTGGCTGCTCAAAATCTAGAACATTGTATGTATACATTCCACATTCTTTGGTGGACTCTTTAGGCATTTTATAGTGTCTGAACTGGGCATGGCAGGACTATGTTTTACCTTGTTACTTCCATAAAATGAGTGTGCTCTGAAGGGGCAATATTTAGAAGAGAGATGTAGTTAGACTCTAAGAAAATGTACAGAATTTTTATAGGACGATTGAGATTGGAATTAATAGACTATGAATGGAATCATCTGATGTGCAAGCCCAGAAAGAATAAACAGCAGGACAGTAAGACTATCCTGGGCTCATGGCACCTAGAATAGCAGATCAATGTGCAGCTTCTCAGGGCAACCAGATCAGGAAAAAAAGGACTGTGAGTAAGTCCCAATGACTCACAGAACTGGGACAGGATGGAGGGTCAAATTACTGTCAGGTCCTAAAAGGCACAAACAAAGCGTATGTAAAAGCAGCACGTGGTCACGGACCTGAGAAGAACACACAACACGTGGTAGGGCTCAACAGAGAGCATTCCCTGTTCCGTATGTCTTTGGAAGGAGACTTGTGCAGACCTGGAGAGCTGGGTGCAAGTGTGCTGGTACTCAAATACTGGATACACATTTGGGTGCTCTTGATTTTGTGAGCAAGAAAATGCTGATGGTGTCAATTTGTTTAAAAAAATTTAAGATCCCCTTCTATAAAATCTTTGCTATAGTGGAGCTTCTATATTGCAACACTATTTCTTACCAGTGAAGGAATGAAGAGAATTTCAATATCCTAGTTGATTAATTTTTTTTAACTAGAATTCTGTGTAGCTAGGTTAAAGAGACTAAAAGTAGTTACTCCTCACAGGTATTCAGGATTGTCTGATTTTTTTCTAATGCAGACAGGTTTATAAATCATGGTCATTGTCCTGGGTTCGGCCAGGACAGGGTTAATTTTCACTGGAATCCAGGAGGGGGCACAGCCGGGCAGGCTGACCCAACCTGGCCAAACAGAGCTGGGTATTCTATACCATGTGCCTTCATGCTGGGTTCCGGTGGGGGGGAGCTGGGCAGCGGGAACTCACTCGTGGCTCGGGAGCGCGCGGCATCGGTCCGGTCTGTTAGAGCGGCTCTGTTGTGCGGTTTGTGTTGTGTTTTCTGCTTATCTGTATCGTTGTTGTTGCTGTTCCCTTTGTTTGCTGTTCTGTTAAACTGCCCTTTTCCTGACCCACCAGTTTCTGCCTGTTTCTTTCCATTCTTCTCCAAACCCCGGCAGGGGGAGGGGCAGCCACGTGGCGCTTTTGTTGTCGGCCGCAGCCAAACCAGAACAGTCATACTTTGAGGATTCCTCACAACTACCCTCTGAGCAGCAAAGAGTGCTGGTTTTGGGTGAGACCGAGTTAAATTTCTTCATGTTAGCTGGTACAGGTGTATGTTCTGGATTTATGCTGAAAAGAGAGTTGATAATACAGGGATGCTTTCATTATTGCTGAGAAGTGCTTAAATAGGGTCAAGGCATTTTCTGCTTCTTACATCACCCCACCAGCGAGCAGGCTGGGAGTGCACAGGAAGTTTGGAGGGGGCACAGCTGGGAGAGCTGAGCCCAGCTGACCAAACGGGTATCCCATATCTTATGACATCATGTTCTGTAGTAAAATCTCAGGGAAGAAGAGGAAGAGAGGACGTTCAGAGTCATGCCATTTGCCTTCCCAAGTAACCATTTTCACTGTCACCATGATGGAACCCACCTTTCCTGGAAGGAAACACCTGCCTGCTGATGGGAAGTAGTGAGTGAATTCCTCATTTTGCTTTGCTTGTGAGTGCAGCTTTTACTTTAGCTATTAATCTTTCTTTATCTCAGCCCATGAGTTTTCTCACTTTTGTTCTTTCGATTCTCTCCTCCATCACACCATAGGGGAGTGAGTGAACAGCTGTGTGGTGCTTAGTTGCTGTCTGGGGTTAAACCATGACACAAAGTTTGCTGTTTGTATTAATCTGAATCATTTAAATGTTCCACTATGTTATTAATGGTTGGTGACACTATTGAGCAGACTGCTTCTCTTCATTTTTATTTAACTCACTTAAACAGATGTTTCTTACAAATTTTGTTCCTCTATCTCTTTCCATTATATGTTGAAAAATAGCAGTTTGCCAGGAAAGTCTTTTTATTTTCAACTTAGCGCTTTTCTGCTCTTTAGGTTCTGAAGCCATTTTATTAACTAGAGTTAGCTCACAGAATATGAGCAAAGGAATACTCTTCTACTAGCTGAACAAGGGTCTCATTTTTTTAAAACTGTAGTCTGTAGGTTTGTATTTTGAACCCCTGATGTTTGAGTGGGTTTAAAATCAGCAAGACAAGTTCACCCGACCCCTAAAAAATAAGACACGTAAAGATTCTGCTGGTTGATTGCCAAGGAAGATTAAAGGAAAGAATTGGTTGAACAGGATGCTGACATGGATGTTTCAGAGATTTTGATTTGTGTGTTTTTTCATATACTTCTTCTACAGCGTACTGTTATTAGCCTGACATAAACACTTAGCTCTGGATGCTTAATGAGATGTTCCTACAGCTGATCTGCCCTTGCTTGGCCTTCTTTTAAAATTTTCTTCACCCCCATTCCATCTCTTTTTTTTTAAGCTACTCTTTTAACCGAATAACCCTTGGAGACAGAAGGCTGTGACATTGCCTGGTTGATATGACCTTACTAGAACAATTCTCTTTTTCTAAGTAAATAAAGTTTTTTTATCTATGCTTTGAAACACTGTGTGTAATTTACACAGTAAATGCATGTAAATGCATATTAAATATATCCATGCTGACACTTCTTTCTCTGTGTGGTATGTGGGTTTTTTTGAGTCTTTGTGTGAATACAGTCTTCTATTAAATTGCTATACAACGGATTATATGAAAGCAGTATGAAGGAATGGAAAAATGGATTACTCATCAAAAAAGGTAATTTGTAAGTACGTATTTGTAGAATTACCAGCTAACTTTTTAATTTCTCTTTGTTGGTAGAATATCAATTTTGTACAAATAGTAAACATGAAATTGCAGCAGACACTGTTTGAAGCAAGAAGAACAAATCCATAGTGTAAAGGATACAGACATTGAGAACAGATGGTTTGCCAACAAAAGAGAACTAAAGCAAATGGAGAAAACGACATTAAAACAAAATTTTATTTTGCAGCCTCAGAGGGAAATTTAACAGTCTATTCAGAACTTAAAATAGACCTATTCCTGTAGCTCTATTCTCTTCTCTAGTGTCAAACAATCCTTTCTTTAAGATTTTTTACTTTCAAAGTCAGCAAAAACGATTTTCCAAACCTCCTTGTCTCAAGGTTAACACAAAATAAATCTTTGTATTTTTACTTTCCTTCGGGTCAGACAGAATCAAGTCCAAGCTCTTTCCTGAAGGTTAAAGTAAAAATAACTGAAGACACAGCTGTCTCTAGGCAGTTTTCTTTCCCTAAGAAAGTCCTTTACTGTTTCCTAGCAGACAACTGAATTATTTCCTTATTTTTTAATATTTTTGTAGACTCTCAGCTTCTCAGAAGTCAGTATTCTCCAGAGTCCTTTTCCCAAATAATAATTCCTATTTACCAGCATATTGCTGCGCCTCTGCTTCCTAACCTAGCATCCTTACTGATAACTCTGGCCCTATATGGATAACCAACAGTCTAAGATGTTTTTTTTTTTCAAAATCAGGAAATATCAAGACTCATACAAAATGATCTTATCAATCCTAAAACAGAATCAATTCAGACTGAATCGAACATTGCTATGCTTGCTATATGACGAAAGCTGTGACAGCCTGTCCTCCTGTATTTTTCAGGGAGACTATTTTTCTTTTTCCTCTGATGCTGTTACATTTTTCAAAGTGTAGATGCATCTGTGCAATATGAATTTTCAGAGACAAAAATTAAACAGTGTTTAAACAAAGTTGCACATAATTTTGGTTAAGCAGCATATGTTGATGGCAGATTACATATCCTAATAACTGCCCAAATGAACAGTAGACAAAGATACAGCTGCTTGAACAGGGTCTTTTCCAGATATAGATGATGCATTAATCTGAGCGTGTAAATTACAAGCTACTCCTTTAGCTAATAATTATAGAAAACATTTACTCCACATAATGCACTGGACACTAGGGAGAACAAAAATTTGAACTCTCCCACATGGATAAGGACCTAACTCAAAATCCTGGGTGTGGTTTTATCAGATGTCTGAAACTTGCATGTAGATTTTGCAGCTCAACATTGTCTTCAGAAAAGCTTTTAACCACAGACAGTGTAGAACGTTATGATGATTTCAGATGCTGCCATCTTGCTGTAACAAGGAAATAAAAAATATGAGTATTCCCTAATGTTTTTCAGACAAAAGAAGATGGTTTTATTTAACTGTCTGGTGCAAACTTTTGAACTGAACTGAAATTACCCGGTTTCACATGAGGAGAGGACATGTATCCACGTATTTACCTATTTTTACCCATTTATTTTTTTCCCCCCATTATTAGCAAAAAAATTTCATATTTAGTTTGGATTACTGCCTAAAACACAGGTATTTTTTAGAGCAAACATAGAATCATAGAAACATAAAAAGGTAAGTGTTGGAAGGGACCTTAAAGATCATCTGGTTCCAAACCCCCTGCCATGAGCAGGTTGCTCAGAGCTCCATCCAACCTGGCCTTGAACACTGCCAGGGAGGGGGCAGCCACAGCTTATCTGGGCAACCTCTTCCAGTGTTTCGCCACTCTCTTGGTGAAGAATTTCTTCCTTATATCTAATCTAAATCTGCTGTCTTTTAGTTTACAGCCATTCCCCTTTGTCCTACCACTACACACCCTTGTGAAAAGTCCCTCTCCATCCTTCCTGTAGGCCCCCTTCACGTACTGGAAGGCTGCTATAAGGTCACCCCGGAGCCTTCTCTTCTCCAGGCTGAACAGCCCCAATTCCCTCAGCCTGTTCTCATAGGAGAGGTACTCCATCACTCTGAACATCTTTGTGGCCCTCCTCTGGACCTGCTCCAACACACCCATGTCCTTCTTATGTTGGGGCCTCCAGAGCTGGATGCAGTACTCCAAGTGGGGTCTTACGAGAGTGGAGTAAAGGGGCAGAATCCCCTCCTTTGATCAGCTGGCCACACTTCTCTTGATGCCACCCAGGATACGATTGGCTTTCTGGGCTGCAAGCATACATTACCAGGTCATGTTGAGCTTCTCATCCACCAATACCCCCAAGTCCTTCTCCTCAGGGATGCTCTCGAGCCACTCTCTGCCCATCCTGTACCAGTGTTTGGGATTACCCCGACCCACGTGCAGGACCTTGCACTTGGATTTGTTGAACTTCATGCGGTTCACGCAGGCCCACCTCTCCAGCCTGTCAAGGTCCCTGTGAATAGCATCCCTTCCCTGCAGCGTGTCAGCCAAATCACATAGCTTGAGCTATTCTCTCCAGTAGTATTGATCAATTTAGTCCCCAGTGCTGATTTGTGCAATACATTTTCTGTATTGTCTGAAGCCACTGGAAATACGAGTTAATCAGAAAATCTATAAATGACAGTCAGCATCATAACATCTTTAATACCAGGAAAGCCATCATATTTTTATTGCTGCATTTCATGTTTTTTTTCAGACTACTGTCTCATATAGTTATAGGTGAAAACAAATGAAAAGTTTTAAAACTCTGAAAGTGGAATTTGAAATTTTCTTTTCCCAAATTAAATGCTCTGATTCTTTAGCTCTATAGGTAGTCCGTAGGCTTGTTAACATCGTCTAGATAAAGAATTATAGCCATGTGTCTGTCAGCTCTTTTCAAGGAATGTGCTTCTTCTTTGAGCTGCTACAGCTTTCTTGGCTTCAATGAAAAGAGACAGCTCTGACCTCTATTTGGCAGTGGATGAAGGTATTCCTGGCATTTTGCTTAGAGACAATCTACACTCCGTCACAAAAATCAAACTAAGATTTATAAGATAATGCTGAACTGACCTAAACTTTGTATCTTAGTTAGTGGAATTATCACAGAGAACTAGTACAGCTGCATTCCTCTGACAAAAAAGCAGCAGCAACAAAAATTGGAAAAGTGAGCAAAAGGATAGATGAACAAACAAGAAAATTGTATGCAAACAATCTGAATTTTCTTTAGTATAACTAGGATGTGGAATAAAGAACAAACTTTGGTTTTAACCCAAATTCCTGAGGGTAAATCAAAGGAATCTCTACTACCTTGATGTAAGCTTAAAATTCCTACGATTATCCATATGCCATTTTCATGGTTGTATTTCAAATCCTTGTTGGTCAGAGTAGGAATAAAAAAAGTGCAATAAAAGGATTTTAACCCGGGTTTTAAGCAGCTCACTGAATTCTTTGGTATGTATTTCTCTGCTGACAGCATTTTTGTAATTTCAGATTTACTTTACATCCTCTTAGGATGCTGAAGTAAATAAAGAACATTTGCCAAATTTCCCACTCAAAACTATAAATAGATATTGCATGGTAACCAGGGATAGCTGGAGGATTGTCTTGATTATTATTATTATTGAATGTTATTGCTTGAATATTACTTTTAAATGTACTTTATCCTCAGTGTAAAGTGTTCTTTGAAATAGATCCAGTTGCTCTGTTTGTATACTGATGACTGATGTCCTGCTGAGATTCATTTTTAAGCTATAGCAATAAATCTCTTTTGGACATACAGAAAACTCCAATTCATTGCGCTATATAGGATTCACAGCAGGATTTCAGCTTCAGATTAATTTATTTAATCTCCATCTCTTCTCCTGGTCCCTTCAATTAAACAAAAATTACTGCATTCACAGAAATATTGAATAGAAGTATTACAGAAGACTTTCTGGATTTTTCAATATGGGAAGCACTATATGCTGTAAGAAGGCTATTTTAAGAGTGTGAGTGTCTATCTTAAAGACTCAGCCCTTGAGTCCCAGCCCAGTGGTTTATAATACCTGCAGCATAACAGTCAGCCTGGTCAAGCTTTATAGATGTTGGACACTTAAGCATACTGGAGTGCAAGTCTTTTATGCACGACGAGTCCTTCCGCAGCTTTTATATTAAGGGAAAAAGGAAAACAGGTACACAGATAGCCTTTGTTAATACTCTTTGAGTCTGTGGTTTTCCAGTCAACAAGGCGTGATTTCTCCATATCACGAACTGCAGGACTAGAGATTTACTGAGCCTGAGATTCACAGTATTGCTAACCTTTAACGAGCAGTGTCTCATATCTTGCCTCAGAAAGACAGACTTCAATTCTGTATGATGCATTTTCAAATTCTAGTGGGTCCTTTTTTCTAATCTCATTAGGTCTTTTAAATGTGATTTTAGAGTTGGAAAGACTTGTGTAAATTGCATCCTTGATCATTCAGTGTGCTATCATCATCTCTACTTCTGTAATAGCTGCTAATCTACCTACTTAGAGTGTGACTATTGTTACAGTATCTATTGCACTGAAAACTCTGAAAGATAATGCTTTTGCATTTATCACAAAATGTATGCCCATAAGCCTATATAGAGAATCATAAAACATTTTTTTTTGAAAGGGATCTCTGGAGATCATCTGGTCATTCTAACCGCTCAGAGATGGGCCAGGTTAGATCAGGTTGTTTAGGGACCATACACACCTTTATACATGCACGTCTTTAGATATAAGAGGTGTATGTTCCAAAGGTCATGCATTCCATATATTCATGCAATCCATGCAACCCATCATGTGATGCACACAATTCCCTATAAAACTGTGAGTGAGGAACCTGCTCTCAACCAGAACATAGCACTGCAAGCTCTTTCTAGGAAGCATAGGATTCAGAAGGAACAAACAATGTTTGATCAATAAGTTACACTTTGCAGTCCTCCATGCACAAGAAAAGAAACTGCAGCCAGGTAGAGAGGCCCTTTTCATCATCACTGAATAAATCTCCGCCTGCTCTCCAGTGAAATGTAACCTGGAGATACAGTATACTAGCAGTTCACCAGGTGTATCATGGTTTGCAAGAATGTGCAGGATATGCTTTAGTGCTTGTAAATTTTAATGCTGGATTTGAATGTGGGGCTAAACGAAGAAACATTTTAATAGTGGCAAAAAAGGAATAGTTGTAAACACTTTAAAATATGGTGGTTTCAATATTTTACTCCAACTAACAAGCAGTAGTCGTTTCTAGTGGGGACAGTCCACCTAAAAGTTCTTCCTCATCCAGTCCTTCCCAGAGGCAAATAGTTCTTGATAGCTCTGTTCCAGAAGTGGGTCCCATATGACATGTACCTATTGCCTTTCTTGGCCGGCTTCAGTTATTTTACCATCACTTTCCTTGTAGACTTGAAGCCTCTGTAATACCAGTTACTGCTTTTCTGCACTTGATTCTTTAGGGTTATCTTGTTCTGACTGCCAGTCACTTTTAGCTTAAACAGTACAAGGTTGCACACAACTCCATTCTGTGCTTATTGGTCAGTGTGTCTTGTAGAGATTATATTTGCAGCTTTCAGCCCCTGTAAGCTAGGGGGAAAGAAGGATCCATCTTATTTATCACAGAGGGTGAGAGCTTAGTGAGGCAACAGTTGGTGGAGGTATAGCTGGTTCATCACACAACAGAATAAAATTTACAAATGAAAGAAGAAATATGCAGTCTTAGGTAGAGTGGCCAAAGAAAGTATAAGAGAGACCTACATAAAAAAGTGGTTTATTTACCTTGCCACAGTAGGCATAAATTCTGGAGTTAGCTATACTGGAAGACTGAACACTAAACAAAATGCTCTGGAGCTGAGCCATTTCACTCTGGTTGAAGACCTGTATCTATGTCATCATAATTTAAAAAGATACCTAAAAACTTTGGTGATTGAACTGACAGTGAAGAAGAAAGTATGCAAAACAAATCCATGCTAGACAGAGGCAATTTTCATTACTAAAACTGCTTTTAAACATTCTACTTTGGGTCAGTCTCCACTTTTGTAAAATTTTGTTTGTGTCAAAGAAGGAAAAGGAGAGTGAAAGAGATCAATGTGAAACTGGTAAGGTAACAGACTTTCGTTACAATTTTCTAAGTCAATGGTAGGTACTTCATTAACATTCTTTTTCTTTTTCTTTTTTTTCCTTCAATAGTTACCAGTTACCAAAAAGCTTGATAAGCTCTTTCTGTTTATGCAAAAGGAGCATTTGTAAAATGCCTCAAGTGTTTTCCTGCTTAATATAGCTACATGATTACATTTCACTATTTAAAGCAGAAGTAGTGGCTTTTGCAGAACTTACTCAAAATGAACTGTTTTATATTATCTTTTCTAATTGGTTGTCCAGAATTTCTTTCAAAAGCAATGATTTCTGAAAACTATCATCACTCAACCAAGAAAAAATGTTCATTCTTTTGTTTTACCACAAACTACCTAGGTGGTATTAGCAAATCTATGCTTCTGTAGAGGGAGTAACATACGATTCTGCTCCTCTTCCTCCAGACCGAGCATTAGATAAGGAATGGAATGCTTTTATTTCTGTTTGCAGATAAGGCCTATAATTTAAGAACAAGAATCTGATTCTGCCATTATTCTGTTACCCGAGCATGGCAAACTTTCCACAGTATTATTCAGCTAAGAATACCGGTAAAGATTTTCTATTATCTTTCTATTTTAAAACTTCAGGCTTAGCTGACTTGTATTGATGTTCCCTTAGGAATATGATTATCTTTTTTCCTAGAAGCCAAAACCCATAGCCTTCTAATAACGACAGTAGAGTTATAGCATCATAGAATCATTTAGGTTGGAAAAGACCTCTAAGATCATTCAGGCCAACTGTAAACCTGACACTACCAAGCTCACCACTAAACCATGTCCCTAAGCACCACATCTACACATATTTTAAATACCTCCAGGGATTGTGACACTCAACCACTTCCCTGGGCAGCCTGTTCAAGGCTTGGTAACCCTTTTGGTGAAGAAATTTTTCCTAATATACAATCTAAACCTCCCCTGGCACAACTTCAGGCTGTTTTCTCTCATCCTATCACTTGTTTCTTGGGAAAAGAGACTGACCCCCTCCTCACTACTACCTCCTTCCAGGTAGTTGTAGAGAACAATAAGGTCCCCCTCAGCCTCCTCTTCTCCAGACTAAACAGTCCCAGTTCCCTCAGATGCTCCTCATTAGACTTGTTCTCTAGACCCTTCACCAGCCTCGCTGATCTTCTGTGGACATGCTCCAGCACCTCAATGTCTTTCTTGTAGTGAGTGGCCCATAACTGAACACAGTACTCGAGGTGCGGCCTCATCAGTGACGACTACAGGGGCATGCTCACCTCCCTACTCCTGCTGGCCACACTATTCCTGATACAAGCCAGGCTGCCATTGGATTGTTTGTCCATCTGGGCACACTGCTGGCTTTTGTTCAGCTGGCTGTTGACCGGCACCCGCAGGTCCTTTTCTGCCAGGCACCTTTCCAGCCACTAGCTATGGACCACTGTTGGGGTCGATGTAGTTTGAGAGTTAGCATGACGAGGCTGCTTAAGCGAAACAGTTAGCATAGCTGGACAGGCCGCTGGAAAGGACAGCTAAGAATAACAATTGAGAAAGTTCTGATAGTGCACATGATGTGGGTTAGCAAAAACAAGATATGCTCAAGGATGTGCAGGCAGTCTGTTGCTGTTAGCTTTAGTGCATAGTTACCAATCATAAGGGAATATTGGGTGCATGAACAGCCCGTGATTTATGTCTGTAGCCTATCCGAATAAGCGTGATCGCGTGTGCAGATATGAAAAATGTATATAACCACGCAAGCGGACCAATAAATCCGAATCGACTGTGCATTGTATCAATGTGTGAGAGTCATTCCTGTCCCTGCATGGATGCTGAAACTCAGCAGACCACAGATTTATGTATTGTTCCTTTTCTTATGTTAGCGTAAAGAAGTATCACCAAGTATCTCATGAATTTCTATTCTAATACACAGATAGTTTTCTAGAAATAGAAATTAGATTGTGACAGTGTCAAGTGTTGTCAACAGAACTTAGGGTCATGTGTACACACCTGGAAGTGTTTTGGAAAACTTTTTAAAATGTAAAAGAGGTACGTTTCATCTGGGGAAACAGTACCTAGAAATTTCAGCAGGATGGTACTCGCATCTCCACACACTGGTAAATTGCCAGGGCCTTGAGGGCACTGACATGCCTCCCCATCCCTGCACACCCCCTGAGACCTCCACAACCTGCACAGCCCAGGACTCCATTTCAGCCCCCCCAGGGCCTCTGCCACCCACCTACCCACGGCCCAGGACTTCTTTTCAGTCCCCATGATCTCCCACTGCTCACCAGCTGCCTTAGTCCTGGTTGGGTCAGTGGGGCGGGCCTGGCTGCCAGGCCCTGCCCTGCAGGCCCCAGGAAGGCCCCGGCCCTTGCTGAGCCCTGACACTGGGGTAACAGTAGGTTTCTTTTATTCCTCCACAGCTGCGCAGCATGTCTGTGATTTAAGTTTACATTTTGTTCATTCACTCAGTATGATGCCTTTACAAACTACAATCCAAAGAGCTGTCCTCTGAGAAAGAGACAGTAAGTTAAACCACGACAAAAATATCCACCGAGTTGTTGACTGTGCCAGTGTGTAAGTGCAGATGTGATGGCAGCAGGAGAGAGGATGTGCCAACACCTATGGCACCCAAGGGCCTGGTCATCAAAGGGCTTCCAACCTTGTGAAACACAAAGATGTACATGATTTGAACACACCTGCACCGGTAAACATACAATTTCACAGGAAAGGAAATTTTTTAAAGATCAATGAAATTGCATTCACAAATGCTTAACACACTGATGAACAGTGTATCAGAGGAACTTAAATTTCCTCAAGAAGTAATTGGATTTTGTTTTAGAATAATCTTAACTTTAAAACCTAGTATAATAACCATACATTTCAGCATAAGTTCCTATTTCTTACAAAGTTTTTAATGTTATTTAGGTATTCTAACTCTTACAGACTTTTTAAATATATTTGGATGTACATATTTTTTATGAATACACATGTCCTTACGCACTTTTATGAGAGAAATAATATTACTATTCTCATGAGGCTCGACAAGCCCAACTGCAAGGTCCTGCACCAGGGTTGGGACAATCCCCGCTATCAATACAGAGTGGGCGATGAAGGGATGGAAAGCAGTCCCGCCGCAAAGGGTATTGGTGGATGAAAAGCTGGACACGAGCTGACAATGTGCAGTCCCAGCCCAGAAAGCCAGCCACATCCTGGGCTTCATCAAAAGAAGGATGGCCAGCCGGTCAAGGGAGGGGATTCTGCCGCTCTGCTCCCATGAGACCCCAGGGATTCTGCCCCTCTAGTCTGCTCCCACGAGACCCCACCTGGAGTACTGCATCCAGCTCTGGAGCCCTCAGCACAGGACAGACATGGACCTGTTGGAGTGGGTCCAGACGAGGGCCACTAAAATGGTCAAAGGGATGGAACACTTCTGCTATGAGGAATGGCTGAGAGACATGAGGTTGTGCAGCCAGGAAAAGAGAAGGCCTTGTGGAGACCTTATTGTGGCTTTTCAGTACTAAGGGGCTAATAAGAAAGGTGGGGACAGGCTTTTTAGTAGGGTCTTTTGTAAAAGGACAAGGTGTAATGATTTTAAACTAAGAGAGGGTAGATTTAGACTGGACATAAGGAAAAAAAATTTATGATGAGGGTGGTGGAACACTGGAACTTGTTGCCCAGAGAGGTGGTAGATGCCCCATTCTTGGAAACATTCAAGGTCAGGTTGCACTGGGCTCTGAGCAAGCTGGCCTAGTTGAAGATGTCGCTGCTCATTGCAGGTAGGTTGGACTACCTGACCTTTGAAGATGCCTTCTAACCCCCACTATTCTATGATACTGTGATTCTGTAAAGAATGAACAAAGGTTGAGTGTGAACAGAAAAAAGAATATTCACTTGGAATGTAGTAACTAGGATTTTGTAGAAATTATATTCTATAAAAGACATAAACACAGGTAATTCTTTCTTATCAGGTGAGGCTGGACTCCAAAAATCAATTTAGTCTCCATGTAACTATCAACCTTATTTTTCTTCTTTTTCCTCAGCTTTTCTATGACTGTTAGCGGTTTTGCCCAGATGTAAACTGTGACCATGTGAATCAGTGAGTAGAGTTAATCTATCAACCCAAAAGTCTTCATGATTAGTGTCATTATTGCTTGTGTAACGTTAATTTGTGATTGTTAAGGTCAGATGAGTTTATGCTCTGTAACATAACGCTTGAAGAGCTGAGAGTTTGAACCTCTGAAGTGTATTCCTCAATATACTTTCCTAGTCTATAATTCAGAAATCTTTTGAGATACTATTTCAATATTTTTGATAGGTGTCAATAGGCTTTTCATGCTTTTTTCTGCATTTAACAAATGTTATTGGCTTGTTGATACGATGAAATAACTCAGGCAATGGAGAAAATTTAATTTTTTCAGAATCTCAACAAACGGGGTATATACTGAGATGCAAGAAATTTGTGACTTGCATGATCTATAAATAACCTAGCATTAACCAAGTAAAAGCAGCTAATATTTTATGCAGATTTCTAATAGTCTCAGCGGAACCTCACTTCATGTGGTAGGTTCCAGCTATAGTCGATGCAGTTCTTGATTACTATATAGGAACAGCTTCAGGGAATACAGTGCTATGTGGGCATATATTTTTTAAAACACACATTCCAGGAGCTGAAAAATTAACTATGTACACATCGCAATATGAAGACATCTCGTGTGTGTGGAGTCTGCAGAAAGGCTAAAGGCTTTATAATGCCTTTTAGGATAAGGCCCAGGCAACTTTACTTGTGATGTAGTGAATTTTAGGAATTGAAAAAATTCCAGTCTAGTTCTGTAATTAAATGCTGGAGGTGATACTAGAAGAATAAAATATTGATAGAGTTTGGCAAATAGGGAAGTACCTAAATAACAGCACAGGTGAAGCTGTATGGGACAAAAAAAGGATAGTTAGAAAACTGATTTGAATGTTTACCAAAAAACTACATGTGACAGCCCGAACTTCTTTTTGCCCTCTCTGAGAACAGCAAGGGAGGTTGTAAGTAATAGTTTACTGATGCTAAATACTTTACTATCAAAAGAATCTTGAAGAATTTTGTCTGGATTGTCAGAGTTTTAAAGTTTTATTGTCAGTACCAAAATGCCAAAAACATTTTGAATTGAAGCCAGTAAAATTTGTTATTCACATCATTATACTGTCCTGCTTTCTCAGTCTGGTTGTTTCATAGATGGCTTCTAGGAGAATCTGCCTTATACTAGGTATTTTCCCTACCTGATACTTTTGCTGGGAAAGGCAGATTACCCTGTGAAGCTGAACAATGCCTGAGACTGCAGATCTTCTCCAGGCAGGTTGCTTTTATACAGTACGAGATTTTGTTGCTGGTAGGTTTTGCTCTAGCAGGTTTTACAACGTGAAAGATGCCACGACTCACAGACTGAGAGTTTCCTCTTGAGATTGCTTCCAATAAGAGGAGGACGAGTCTCTTCCATGACGCAATTACCAATTAGCAAACTGCCTGGGTAGAAAAAGATTAAAAGAAGAAAATGAGGCCTGGGAATTAAAAAGCAACCAAACCAGAAAAAAAGCAGGAATAAAGCTTGCTGTCATTTGCCTCTTATAATAATGATCCCTTCTCTGTATTTGGTACAATAACTGACAAAGTCCTGGAACATAAATCTTTCCTGACTGCTAATTAATCAGTGGTAGTTCTACTATTCTACTAATGTTCTGCTACTTCCCTTTCTCTTTTATTTCTTTCTGATGCCATTCTTCAGCCTCAAATAACCTATGCTCTTCACAAGAACTTAACTGTAGTCTTGTCCTGGTGGAATAAACCCAGATCTCACCTGCTTTTACTATTCAGGTCTTTGATGCTCTGCATGTTCTGTCTTAATCTTTCAGGTAGCTGAGAGATGCCTTTTAAGCATGCCTTTTTTTTTTTTCTGGAGTGAGTAGGCTACTCATTCCCTGTTCAATTGCTGTTAACACTGATGACTATCATATCAGCAAATAAAACAAAGGCTGCAGTCCTCAAGAGAACATAAATTATTAATCGTTTATCCTACTGTTCTGTGCCTCTTTTTTTCGCTGGCAGCAGGACTAGAGTGACTAGGAGTATATTCAGACAGTTGTTTACGTTCCATTATTGTGACTATAAAACATCTATCTGACTTGAGCTTTAACAATATTTGTGTAAGCTTGGTGCACTCAGAAACAGATACCTTTAACATGAGAATAACATTAAGTAAAACCATAGAAGTTTATTGTTAATCCTGTGTGTGTAAAAATCCCTCACGTTTTAAAGTGAAATTTGGTCACACACAGGCAACTGTGATTTCTACAACTGTGCCCTGAGAATGGTATTTCAGGCTTACCACTTGCAATGTGTTTTAATATCCCAAGGCTTAAACATTACCAGGAAACAAAGGATGATACTTTTTAATAGCAATTTTTTGAATTCTGAAATACTCTATTTTATTTGATGGATTGAAGCAGCAGGAAATTTATATGCAATATTTTTAAAATAGCTTACAACTACCTCAGAAGTATGCTTGAGGGTTACTTATGATTTGATTGAAAGACGCTTTTCAGAATGTCTCCACAGTTCATCAGAGAGGGGTAAAAGGCTAGTAAGATTATAGTAACAGAAAACACTTGTAAGTGGGAATCCTCCTGTTGTATTTATTTTCCACTGTGTGAGTAATCTTCAAAATCACAAATCATTGTGAGTGTCAGGGTTATAATCAGGTTTAACTGTATCACATTGGTTTCACTGCTGCTTAGAGTAGCATCTGCTGTGGTTAAGAGCAAAGCTTTAAATCACTGTAAATGTGAACAGTGATGATAAAACTGTTTGTGTCTGTAATCCCAATCCTTTTGCAGAGTAGGCAGCTGACCACAGTCAGCTTCACAGCCCTTCCGTTTAACTGAAGAGAAATCGCTGAATATCCTTTGAAGAGTGCGGGAACATATTCAAGCAATCACAGAATCACAGAATCACAGAATAGTAGGGGTTGGAAGGGACCTCTGTGGGTCATCTAGTCCAACCCCCCTGCCGAAGCAGGGTCACCTACAGTAGGCTGCACAGGATCTTGTCCAGGCGGGTCTTGAATATCTCCAGAGAAGGAGATTCCACAACCTCCCTGGGCAGCCTGTTCCAGTGCTCCGTCACCCTCAGAGGGAAGAAGTTCTTCCTCATGTTCAGACGGAACTTCCTGTGCCTCAGTTTGTGCCCACTGCCCCTTGTCCTGTCGCTGGACACCACTGAAAAGAGCTTGGCCCCATCCTCCTGACACCCACCCTTCAGATATTTGTAGGCATTTATAAGGTCCCCTCGCAGCCTTCTCTTCTTCAGGCTGAACAAGCCCAGTTCCCTCAATCTCTCCTCGTAGGGGAGATGCTCCAGTCCCCTCACCATCCTTGTAGCCCTCCGCTGGACTCTCTCCAGTAGCTCTTCATCTTTCTTGAACTGGGGAGCCCAGAACTGGACACAGTACTCCAGATGAGGCCTCACCAGGGCAGTGTAGAGGGGAAGGAGAACCTGCCTTGTCCTGCTGGCCACACTCTTCTTGATGCACCCCAGGATCCCATAGGCTTTCTTGGCAGCCAGGGCACACTGCTGGCTCATGGTCAACCTGTCGTCCACCAGGACACCCAGGTCCCTCTCCGCAGAGCTGCTCTCCAGCAGGTCCACCCCAAGCCTGTACTGGTGCATGAGGTTGTTCCTCCCCAGGTGCAGGACCCTGCACTTGCCCTTGTTGAACCTCATCAGGTTCCTCTCTGCCCAGCTTTCCAGCCTATCCAGGTCATGCTGAATGGCAACACAGCCTTCTGGTGTGTCTACCACACCTCCCAGTTTGGTGTCGTCAGCAAACTTGCTGAGGGTACATTCTAACTCTTCATCCAGGTCGTTGATGAAGAAGTTAAACAAGACTGGGCCCAGTACTGACCCCTGGGGGACACCACTTGTTACCAGCCTCCAACTAGACTCAGCGCCGCTGATGACAACCCTCTGAGTTCTGCCATTCAGCCAGTTCTCTATCCACTTCACCGACCACTCATCCAGCCCACACTTCCTGAGCTTCCCTAGGAGGATATCATGGGAGACTGTGTCGAAAGCCTTGCTGAAGTCAAGGTAGATAACATCCATGGCTCTCCCTTCGTCTACCCAGCCAGTCATGTCATCGTAAATGGACATGAGAGAGCTCTTAAAGGAGAAAAAATAAAATAAAAAAGATACTATGACTCTTAACCTCATTTGAGTTCTTAAACTTTTGTTCAGGCTAGTCTCTTAAGCAGCAGGTAAGACACTGGTTAGTGGCAAGTGGTACTGTACATCACGGTGAGTTTAATGTCCGGTGGAGGAGGAGATGTGAAGACAACAGTTTGGTCCTTTTAATGACTTGATTTTTGACAGGGATCCTTTTAATTTCCTGCATGCACGGCACCATTCTTTGCAGCAACCCTTGCTTGTGTGTTAAAAGGAAATGTGGTCTCAGGCAGGTTTTGATGAGCGGGAGGCTTACAATATTCTAGTCACATTAATTACCGAGACTCTGAATTATAGGAAATTCCTAGAAATTCACCTTTTTTTATTTTTTGTGAAATTTCTACTGAGTAGAGACATTTATACGGAAAGGTTTTGCTCCAAGTAACTAGCTCCAGTAAGTAGCTCCAAGTAACTAGCTCCAGCCAGGAGGATACAGCCAGCCAGAGGAATGGGACTTGGTACTAAGAAGCTACAAATTTGTTTTGTCAGCTCTGACATGAATGAAATGCAGATGACATACGGAAATCAAGCCAGCTAATAAAGCACTTTTTTGCTTTGGATTTTCTTTTTTTGTATCTGTTTTCCTACTATGTAGGGTCCTAATTTATACAACAAAGCTCATTTTTTCTCAACTTACCAGTCTTTTGTCTGGTGTAAAGAGAGATTTCAGAATTATCTGTCAAATGCTTCATTCTCTAGAGAATAAAAAGTGTAAAAAATATCAGTGGATTGCTCGTGAAGTACCTTCATAACTGCAGAGTGTATTAGTAACAACTTTCTAGTTCAAACTTAATAACAAGTCAAGAAAAGAATCTATCCGTGTGAAAGTATTAGAAAATATATATTGCATACAAGTGAGGGATTTAAGAATCTGAGCTCTAGGGTTCGTCTTAATGATGACTTTAATAAAGCTTTCCTCTGTGTTAGACTTGGCAATTTTTTACACTTAGCAGGCCTGCAGCCTTGTGAATATGACAAGAATGGTTTCTCCAGGATGAATCACAGAATGCACTGTGTTTGTCTCCTTGTGCCTCAAACAAGATGGTGCATATTGCTGTTGAATAATCACATTTTAATATTTGTCTTTTCAATTTCAATTTCTATGTTTAATTCAAAATTTATTACATCTAGATGTGCATAAATACTTACATATTTACTTACACATGCACACAAACTGCCTTTAGTAAGGCTTTTGACACTGTTCCCCACAGCATCCTCCTGGAGAAACTAGCTGCCCATGGTTTACATGGATGTATGCTTCACTGGGTAAAAAAATGGCGAAATGGCCGAGCGCAGAGAGTGGTGATGAATGCAGTTAAATCCTGCTGGTGGCCAGTCATGAGTGGTGTTCCCCAGGGCTCAGTTTTAAGTCTGATCTTGTTTAACATCTTTACCAAAGATATAGATGAGCCGATTGAGTGCTCCATCAGTAAGTTTGCAGATGACACCAAATTGGGCTGGAGTGTCGATCTGCTTGAGGGTAGGAAGGCTCTGTGGAGGGAACTGGACAGACTGAATCAATGGGCCAAGGCCAACTGTATGAGTTTCAATAAGGCCAAATGCCAGGTCATGCACTTTGGTCACAACAACCCCACGCAATGCTACACACTTGAGGAAGAGTGGCTGGAAAGCTGCCCAGCGGAAAAGGATCTTGGGGTGTTGGCTGACAGCTGGTTAAACATGAGCCAGCAGTGTGCCCAGGTGGCCAAGAAGGCCAACAGCATCCTGGCTTGTATCAGGAATAGTGTGGCCAGCAGGAGTAGGGAGGTGATTGTGCCCCTGTACTCAACACTGGTGAGGCCGCACCTTGAATACTGTATTCATTTCTGGGCCCCTCTCTATAAGAAAGACGTGGAGTTGCTGGAGCACATCCAGAGAAGATCAATGAGGCTGGTGAAGGGTCTAAAGAACAAGTCTAATGAGGAGCAGCTGAGGGAACTGGGACTGTTTAGTCTGGAGAAGAGGAGGCTGAGGGGAGACCTTCTTGCTCTCTGCAACTACCTGAAAGGAGGTTGTAGTGGGGCAGGTGTTGGTCTCTTCTCCCAAGTAACTAGCGATAGGATGCGAGGAAATGGCCTCCAGTTGTGTCATGGGAGGTTTAGATTGTGTATTAGGAAAAATTTCTGTACTGAAGTAGTTGTAAATCATTGGAACAAGATGCCCAGGGAAGTGGTGGAGTCCCCATCCCTGGAGGTGTTCAAAAAAAGTGTAGATGTGACACTTTGGGATATGGTTTAGTAGGCATGGTGGCATTGGGCAGACTTGATGATCTTATAGGTCTTTTCCAACCTATGATGCTATGATTCTATGAACACTACGGAAGGTGTAGGTTCTATTATTTACATTACTCCAACTTTTCTTTTCCCCATAGTGATAATGCTAAACATATATTTTTGTTTGATTTTTAATATTTCTTTTATCAAGAAAATCAGGAAGGCCAAAGAAATATTGATATACTTCAGCTATTATGGCTGGGGAGAAATATCCAGATAATTGTTCAAGATTATCTTGTTTTCATTGCAGTAATATTATAGAGCAATTAATACTGATGGAGACAGGAAAGAAGGATGTATTTAGGAGACATGAGTAGTTTCATCCAGAATTTGAAAAAATGGCTACCTTTCATGCTGCAGTAAGAATTTTAGGAAGACAATTAGTTAGGCATTTAATTAGAAAATACTTGCTCAAATTTGATATTGCTGAGCCCAAATAAGGAGCATGATAGGTTCACAGGTGTGATTGATCAGAAAGCACAGCTGCAGTAAGCTCTCTGCCACTTATTTCATGACAATGTAAGACACTAGGAATAGAATAAGTTCTCAACGGAAGAAATATGGATGAACATTAGGGAAGAAATGATGATTTCCACTGAATAAACATCAGCTGATTCATTCAGAAAGATTTTTCTGAAAAGGAAGAGAATAAGGAGAGAGGGAAAAAAAAAAAGAAGATACATTATTGTACAAGGACTGTGGGGTGTCAAAAAAGTAATGATTTCATGTTTGTCTGAAGGATCAACAAAAGAGATTACCATTTACTTTTGTAAGGACAGTTAGAATAGCACAGAAATGTGGAATTGACATGAAGACAAGGAAGTGAGGAAATGGATATAGATTAGTACTAGTGTTAACCGTTTTCAAGAGACTAGTAGTGGGAGTTGTGAGGAGGGATAGAATGACAACTAAAATCAAGTGAGAATGCTTTTATAATGGTAGGGAGAAAGACCAAAGAATGCAGAGGAAGAAGCTAAGGAGGAGTTAAGATTAGTGATAGAAAGTGAGGAAGGGTGCACTGCAGGTCAGGAAACAGGAGAGGAGGAGGTCAAATTGAATTAGATCTGAAGTAGGTCAGTGAATTATTCTTCATTTACATATACTTGATTTGATCATCGTTAAAGGAACCAATAATTCAGTACGACAAAGCAGGAGTGCACACCAAAAAACCCCTATCTTTGTTCCTTCAGAAAAAGTCTTTCAGGTATGAAATAGGATACCAAAGTTTACCACACTGTAATAACAATTCTGAATAGTATCTGTCTAGATAATTAAAGCCAAATCAAAAGAAATGCTTGTAGAAAAACCGGGAACATATTAAAATTTATTCTGCAAAATTCAGCTGAAAGAAGACAACCATACTGTATAGAAATCGTCCTAGAATCTCACAGCCTTTTGTTGTACAGTAGTCCTCAAAAAGACCCAATTATTTTCCATCTAAATTTTTAAAGTCTGCTGGGCTTTACCTAAATGTATCTGTGAGAAGAGATAGGCACAACTTCTTAAAGATCCTGTCCATTTCACTCAGGAATCTCCAAGAGAGCTTTTGACAGAATGATTTAGGTACTTCTTTCTAGGTATTGACCTGGGCTAAAAGATTGGTAGTTTTTTTCAGGAGTAATGATGAATAGAGCTTTCTGGTGGTAGGATTTTAATTTAGTTAGCCCAAAGTTCATAGTCAGGAAGCCTTATGTTATATACTTATCTAAATATCTGTGTTTTGACAGATATGCATGAAAATAATGAACATTAATTTGGTTTTAATTGAAACTGATGAGATTTTGAATTTGCTTGGTTTGCTAAAGTTTATGTTATTAGGCCTGCTGTTGACCAAAAGAACAGACAGACTAAGTCTGTCTAAATGAAGAGAAAAATCTTAATCCAGTGCAAAATTTGAACATGAAATTATAATAGAAAACAAAAGACTTGCTTTGAATAAACTTGTTTTTGAGTCAGTGTGTGTCGCCAGCTGTATGGAGGTATACGAAGGCTGAGAAACCTCTGGGTTTACCATGCACAAGCTCTGTTACTGAGAAAGGATGGAGAGACCTTGCTGAAGAGAGATTGAAGAGTTACTTGCTAAAATTCTTACAAATGCCTGTTACTTGACAGGATGCAAAGAACACCACGATCAAAATGAGGCAACTAATTTGTCTGCCCACCCTTTTAATGAAACAGAAAGGTTTTTCCTCGGTGAAATTCTGACCTATATGAACAAGATTGCAAAAAGCTATGAGATACAAGCTGAAAATGCCTTAATTTTCATTCTGATTTTAAATTATTTTGAAGACATGCCTTGTGTTGAGAGTTCTCTTTCGAGAATAGCATTAGTTTGTGTCTATGCAGTTTACTACTGTAAAAGAAAAAGAATTTTACAGTAATTCACATCCAACATGGATCAGAAAGGGATGAGGAGCAGTGGATTTAGTTTTGTTTGTTTTAACATGTAGAACTATTTATAACATGTTTATTTAGTTGTCTTAGGGTATTTTTTCTGCTAAGTGACACAAGAACAAAGAATCTAACTTCTAAGATAAAAAGCATTATTTAATTGTCATGGAAATCTTGCTGAATTTTTGTTTTTCAAAAGAGATTATTATTGCTTTACAGCAAATTATCTAAAAGTGACAATTTCTGTGTGATTGCTCAGCACATTACACTTGTCTACAGTTTTTTCAGTTTCAGTTGCTTCTCCTGAACAGACTCTATCTGGCATGTTTTTCCCTGTAGTTATTAATGCATTCTGTAGGATGATGTAGTGCTGTTTTTGGTATAAACAGCTTCAGAGAGAGGTCCCCTCTTTCCTTTTACCCTTCTTAAGTTAGAACTGGAGTAGATGTTGAATCTGGTCTGTTTCCAGTTCCTTCCTCCCCTCTCCTTTCTGATGTTTTGGAAAAGAGGGCCAGGTTTTGTGATTAGTGTGCTCTGTTTCGAAGCCAAATTGTTGTGGCAATCAGACAGTGTCATCCGAGAGATACTGATAGGATGCTGGGCATAGCCTTTTCCAAAGATTAAATCCACACAAAACAGAGATACCACTTGCAATGAGATGCCATGTGTGAAGTGGAACCTGTAAAAAATTGTGCTCAAATCATCCAACACATGGGAAGATAGAGTACTAGCTGCATTAAAAAAAAAAAAAGAGCAAGTGAAAATTGTCCATATCTGGCCAAAGTAAGTGAAAAATTTCCTTCATTATTTTTGAAAATGTTTCATCACTATATCATTTATCACGTTATTATTAAGATCAAATTGTCCTCACAAAGGATTTAACCACTATTATCTGAAAAACACATAGGTTTAAAAATTCAGGAGCATGCAAAAAGTGAAATAATATGATCTTTATTTATTTTCAGCATTACAGAAAATACTTCTTACCAATACCGTATTAAGAAAACAGAAAAAGTTACAGAGGCATCTTCAGATTCTTTTTCCTTTTCAGATACTGCCTGACCTATGTTTCTGAACTTTTTCAAAACCCAGCTGTCTGTTCAATCACTGCTTTTCAGTGAAAGCTCAATTCTGTTTAGTGAAAATCAAAATTTCTAGCTTACCCTTGAATATAAAGTGGTTTACAACAAAGAAATAGTCAGAGTTTCACATGGTTAAAACTCAGTTAGCCTTAGCACTCCATACCAATCTGCAGATTCCTAAAGATACATGACACCATCAGTCTCCTCAGCTCATCCTGAATAGGTATGAGTTGTCTGTACTTAAGTTTAAAATATGCATATATTTTAAACTGAACGGCTCAGAAATTAACAATGTGCTTTCCTTCCATAATGCTGATACCAAAAAAAAAAATCCGTGATGCTACCAGCTGTTACAAATCATTAATCTTTTAGATAAGGGTTCATGGACTACTAAAGGACTTTGAATAGAGGCACTGATTCACATGCATCCCTGCCTCCATCATTTTCTGAATGCTTGGATGTAGCTAGAGGGAACTTGTCGGATGGCAGGCTCAGGTTAAGGTTGCAGAGAGAGAGGCGAAGCTATAAAGGGCAGTGCAGATAAGCACAAAACTAGACATAGTGACTCTGCAATAGTAAAACTCTACAGTAACTTCAGTATGGTTAACATTTAGCAACAAAATGTGTTGGGTTATCCCTCCAAATCACTGATTTAGCTTTTGCTACCATGTTCCTTCCTGCTTCAGCTTTTAAGCAGAAAATCTCTTCTTCCCTTTCCCCAGTTACATATAAAATATATTGAATTATTGTATAGATTTACTGCCTGAGATGTTTTTAACCTAAGAAAACAATGAAGCTGTTAAATTAAATAACACTAGAAGTGTTATCTAATTTAATTGTACAAACACAGTACACGTATTAGTAAATCAGGGCAAACACATGGCACAGATGCTGAAGACGCTGATGGTAAAATTGATATCAGAATGCGGGGGGTTGGATTTTGATTGACTTTGCTTCAATATATTCCCTGAAATATTTATCTGACTTACACCTTTTGGAAATGCAAAAAGAAAGAAGTTAGTCAGTAACAGAATGATAGTCTCTATTTCTGTGATTATATATGTTATGACAAGGATAGAAGACCTTTTCAGTGTTTTTTCTACCCTTTCTTACCACCATATTTTAGATCAATCATGTTGGATCCATCTTTGTACTGTACATCACAATTAATTATCCTAGTTTTTCACTCAGATGGGGAAGAACAGTCCCTTAAGATATAAAGCCATCATCATCTGACTGGTTTATCTCTCAGTGATTCGGTTTTCTTTTACTCGTAACTTGATATGTGATGTCCTATGTACAACCTCTTAGGCCTATAATAATTCACAGCATTAAAGTGAAGCATAAGTGTACTTGTTGTTAGTATATTAGTCCTCTAAAATAGTAGAAAAGTGATTTTAAAAGGGGGACTTATTTACCCATTAACCTTGTGTCTGGTTTCTAATTGGTTCAATCCTTCTAGTGCTGTGATCTACATCTTTACAATTTTATAAAACATTTTAATATAAAAGAACATAGGGCGAGTAAGTGTCTGAAAGTACCTTTTAGCCTGATAATTAATACAAATTTGGAGATACAGATATTTATCATTTTAAAAACTAAATTACATTCTTGTGTGGGCTAAGGTTACGCAGTGGTAATGCATTAGCTTGTCACCTCTGGAAATGACCTGCTTTACAATCTGACTTCTTATAAATCATCTGTGGAATGAATTAGGTCTCTAATCAGTTGCCGGCTGGCTCACCATGTTCCAGAACACAACATATTTTTCACGTAATCTTAGAGATGCTCAGCAGCAGAATGGATGGGATTGTTACAAGTTAAGATTAACATACATTGAAAGTGTGAGTAAGCAGACTTGTACCAAACAAGATGTGCTTTGTTATACTGGTGTGAATCCAAATTAAATCTGTCTTGAGGAAAGGTTTCTTAATTTGGTCTGATGTTGAAGAGAGCACAGTTGAAACTGAGAGAGTTAGTCTGCACTTCTACCAGTGTAAATGTGGTAGGAATCTGTTCTGCTATTTTGTCTGATTTATTCTATACTCAAATCAAATGTACAAAAGTTATGAAATGTGCTCTTCAAACAACTCTCTCCTATCTCCAATATTGGGATTAGTTGAAGAGTAGGACTAATGCAGAGGGATTAAAATTCACTTTCATTCATCAGAAAATGAAAATGAGTGCTTCAAGTCTTCCCATCACTTTTATTCATCTCTCTGAAGGAGAGACTATTACAGCTCTTTTATTTTAATTAGTTTTTTTTAAGAGCAGATTCATGAATCCCATTTTGAATAGCTTTTGTATTTCAATAACATTGTAGTTAAATTGTCTATCTCACTTTCTAGGAATGTTGTAATTGCAATTTAATTTATATTCCTGTAACATATTTAAGGATCTTTTGCTGCTGTTCATGACTTCTGAAGTTTTAATATTTTCTTCTTTTTTCCATCCGGTAGTGTAGTTATTCACTATTTGGAAAGCTTCTTTCTTTCTTCATCAATCCCTTTTCCTATCAACTCGTAAGTTTTGAAGAATCACCTTATATTTTTTTTCCGAATGAATTAGATTTGCCTGAACATGTAGAGACATAAAAGTGAGGTATAACAGCTTTATTATTGGACAGGTCCAATCCTATCAGAGGTTGTACAACTGCAGCATGAGCTTAAGCACTTTATGTTTAAATTCATAATAAACTCATTAATAAGTTCAGCAGAATGTTTTTTTCTTTCAAAAATAAAAATGCTTCACTGCAATATTTTCAGAATTGAACACTTTTATTTTACAGTCAAGAATGTGATTTGTTGGGGAGTACTGGATTGTTTCCATTAATCCCAATGGATATTTGCTTTGGTTTGTTTATTGTTAGTTGCTTGCTTCCCAGCAAATATTTTGGGTCAACATGTTGGGATATGGGAGTGTCATGTGAGGGGGGTGTTTCAACATTTTTCTCTTAAATATTGGTCATTCCTTAATAAGAATGCTCTTTCAAGTGGAAGAGTTTCATGCTGACTCTGCAATAGTCTTGCTTTTCAAATGAAGAATTTTTATCTATAACTAAGAAGATAAATTTTGTTATTTTGTTATTTATATACAAGATTTCTTCCACTTTTTGGAGGGTGGATTCATTTCAAGTTTCTCCAAAACATTATTCTTGAATAACTATACCATCTATCAAAAAAGTTTCATACAGCTTTCATCTGTAATTTTATGGCATTGAAGTCAGAGCAGTCCTATTAGAGATTACTTTCTAGATAAATCTAATTGAAACAAACAAAAATCTAAGTAAGGGTTAAACTCTTGCAGTTGAACAGAACTTGCTCCATCTGTGCTCTGCTACTGTACCTTTCATCCATCTGTGCGATTGCATCTTGTTTTAGCTGAATGTTTGCCATGTTTTGCTTTGTGGTCTTTGGGTTTATTTGCAATTTCTTTCTATCAATAGGTTCTGTTCAGAGCTTTCAGTCTGAGCACACTCTTGAAACTTAATGGGAATTAAAACTCAGCTCCAAAATTTGTGTCTTCAATCTTTCATATAAATTTACCAATAATGTGGTTTGCTTCGACTTCATTATTTTTTACTCTTGAAATGACTTGGACTACCCTCAAAACTAAAAATTATAGAACAATCTGCTTGCATCTCTCGTGTCCCCTTGGTCTCTGTTGGCTGGTTCTAGTTGCTGTGGTTTTACTTTTATAGGACAAAGTGCTTATAAGAATAGCAGCATTATAAAACTCAATGAGGCAAAAACATCGGAGGGGTATGATCACCACATAAAATTTCACCTTTTGGGATTATGTTGATGACTGACATAATTACCTTGGGTTTTCTTTGTAACTAGACTTCAGCTCCAAAAGAAACCACTTTTCCTATTAATATAGGCTTTGATGAAGTAGGTCAATGAAATGTTTGAAATAATTCACAGATGTTTAGAGATTTTCACTATAAAAAACTCATTTGAAAATAAGATAGATTTAAAGTAACCAGTGCATCCTTTAATATCAGTGATACTTCTTAATAGAAGGAATAAAAAATTTTAGAATTGGTATTTTCAGTACTCCAACTGCTGCTATCGTTAGAGATCCTTAAAAATACAAGGTATGTCTTTTAGAAAACCCTCATCTTCTTGTGGCTTTGTGTAGTGCCTATGAAAGTACAATACTATCGTAACAAAATCAGAGAAGAGTGAAGACTTGTAGTCCATAAGTGCCTACCTACCCCAGTACTTTTTGTCCTTTGCAACATACCTGTCACATCTGTGGAATGAGCTGTGAGGAATGAGTATTCAAGACAGTTGACTCTGAATTTGGGGACCTAGGCTGCACAGCTGCAATCCAAGAAATAGCTGTATGGTTCTGTCAGTAACAAGCAGCTTGTTAAGTTGCATTGCTGACATTTAACGATGGTAAAAAAGCTCAGAATAACAAAACAAACAAGCAACCCAGGAAAGCCTTACTTCTGACTTCTTCAGTCCTAAGTGATCAATAGAGAACAGATAATTTATCAAGAACAGATTATGAGGCTCAGCTCAGCACAAAGTTCAAGTTGGAGAAAGTATAAATAATTTTTCTCTCTGAGAAAGACCTTATCCCTTCAGGTCATGAATGAGGTTGCTCAGAGAACAGTATCTGAGTTTGCAGTGTAACAGCCTATACACTCATTCCATCAGATAGAATGACATACGTAGAAAATATTTTTTCTTTAAGGAAAGTTTGCCTTGGTAAATGTAGTAATGTTTAGAAGCTGGCAAATTCACTATGAAACTGATCATAGACAAGCTGTAATTAAAAGAGTTAAAGGCAGATTATATGCTAATAATTGAAAAACTAGATTATTTGAAAGCAGACCTAAAAATAGTGTTAAGTTTTGCCCGAATTTAAAATCTCTTTCCGATTTCATAGTTTTTTGTCCAAGACTGTATGTGCAAGATTTTAGCATTAGGCAGTATTGCAAAAGAAAAATGTGGTTAAACAATCTTCATGAATAAAAGCCTTTGAGTATTCCAGTGAAAATCTCTTGCAATTCAATGGAATAAAAAGCCTTTGAAAAATAAATTTTATCCATTCATATTTTATTCAACAAGGGAATCTGATGGCATTGTCTATCGCAGATGATCATTTCAATTCTTTGTTATAAGAACTTCTTTTATATTGCATCATTTGTGTAGAATATTTTTGTGCCAGGCATACTTCGTTTTGATGATATTTCAGTCAAAAAAAATAAAAAGTAAGACTAAGAAAATACATAGATATTGTATGATTAAAAACATTCAGCTGTTTTTCATTTTTGCTGAAAGCTAGTCCCTCCAGAGTCTAGAGCAGGAAGAAATAAATTTTTGTCAGGAGCATATTCGTTTTTCCTCCTGTCCTTGTGAAAATGTACCCACCTAGCTAAATTATGTGCCTTGGGAACATGTATATTTATAGGCATTAAATAAGGAACTCTGAGAATAGTAGGTTTGAATTCCCCTTATAGCTGCTTCCTGTTAAGCATACTTGGTCGAGGGTACCGGGATTCTTTCAGCCCCAGCAAGCTCCTACCAAAGATGGTACAGATGGTATTTCTCTTCCAGAAATCAAATAGTTTACTCCCCTTCCTGGTATTAGCAATGTGGGAGAGAAAGCCTTGAATGCAGAGAGAGTAAAATACTGACCTGAAACACTAAAGGGGAAAAGGAGTAGTAAACTCGGAAAAAGACATTTTTTCCTAGATAGTTTCCATACTCAAAAAAGAGTCAGAGTAGGTCCAGTTCTCTCTGGTTCTCTCCTCTGCAGACGCAAATCTGAGGTGCCTGGAGAGGAAGGCGGGAGTAAGCTGGAGTGCTCAGGCAAGTAGCAGGTGCAGGGCTCTAGGTCACCTGTTTCTATGGCTGGAGACTGGGACTTGGAGCCAAGTGAATAGAGACCATCAGAAACTTATAATTCTGATAATAAATTTTGCTATTTTTACCAGCCAGGAAGTCCTGCAGTGAGCTTTGCAAACAAGCTTTGAGGCAATTGTCTCAAGATATGGTCTCTGACAGAGGGTAAGATACTATAGCTCTAAACCTGCTGAGTGTCATCAGCAGAACTAGCTAGCTTTTACCACAGGTGGGAAAAAAATACACTGAGGAGAAATACATTCCCTTTTAATTCTTTGGAGCTTTGGGAAATATTCCTGTTATTCTGGTTTCATGTCCTTGTTCCCTTAATTTCTTAGTCTACATACTCTGTTTACTTTCTTTTTTCTTTCTTTCCTATTTTCACCGTACACTAAGTGACTATTCACTGTAAAGAAAGAATAACCTTTAGGAAACATCTATTCTAGGAGCATATGAGTTTTGTAAGCCTAATAGCTACTGCAGTGTGCTTTACCTATTTTGAAACTAAAAGCTGTTCTTTTACCTTTTTGTCTTACCAGTAAAACTGAGAAATAACTATTTTGCTCTTTCCTCTGTTGCAGAGGAGAGGACTTTCTGTACAAATTACTGGATGTTGGAAATTTTAAAAATAACTTTTATAAACTTTAAGATATTCAAGCACGGTATTATGACCTTTTACAGGGTCCCCCACAACATCCTTCTCTCTATATTGGAGAGATATGGATTTGATGAATAGACTATTTGGTGGATGAGCAATTGGTTGGATGGTAACATCCAGAGGGTAGTCATCAATGGCTCAATGTCCAGATGAAGATCAGTGACAAGTGATGTCTCTCAGGGGTCCATATTGGAACCAGTACTGTTCAATATCTTCATCAATGACAAGGACCCCTGGATCAAGGGCACCTTCAGCCCCTTACCGGACACCATTCCACCCCTCGCCTCTGGGAATCACATGTTTAAGAATTGTCATTAAAATCCACTTTCAACACAATCTTCACAAACATCAGTCACATTAACAAAAACGAATTCCCCACACCAAAGTCAAAATAAAAATCATCACATTACCAAACAGAAGTGGACAATTTACACACAATCCATGCCCTGGCCCTTCAATATTTCTCCACAATTATTCCACTCTCTTCACGTTGTTCAGTTCTTCTTTTGCCCGTTACCTCTCCTTTACTATCCTTATCTCAAATTCTTTGAGTCTCCTGCCTGGCTCACCAAAAAATTTTTCTGATTTGGCCTGAATAAATGCCAGGTGCCCAACAAAACCACTCTATCACTCCCCTCCTCAACTCATCAGGGGAGAGGCAATATGATGCAAGGCTTGTGGATTGAGGTAAGGACAGGGAGAGATCACTCACCAACTGCCGTCATGGACAAACCAGATTGAACCTGGGGAGAAAAGGGAGTTTAATTTATCACCAATCAAACCGAGAAGGACAATAAGAAATAAAACCAGATCTTAAAACACCTTGGCCCCATCTCTCCCTTCTTCCTGGGCTCAACTTTAATCCCTTTTCTCTACCTCCTGCCCCCCCAAGCAGCACAGGGGGACAAGGAATGTGGGTTACAGTCAGTTCATTACACATTGTCTTTGCTGTTCCTTCCTTCTCAGGGTGAGGACTCCTCACACTCTCCCCCTGCTCCAGCGTGAGGTCCCTCTCATGGGATACAGTTCTCCATGATCTTCTCCAACATGAGTCCTTGCCACGGGCTGCAGCTCATCATGAATGGCCCCAACGTGTGTCACTTCTACAGGGTGAAACCCTTCAGGAACAGGCTGCTCCATTTGGGTCCCCCGTGAGGTAACAAGCCCTGCCAGCAAACCTGCTCTGGCATGGGCTCTTCTCCACTGGTCCGCAGGTCCTGGCAGGAGCCTGCTCCAGCACGGGCTCTGCATGGGGTCACAACCTCCTTCAGGCACCCACCTGCTCCAGCATGGGGTCCCTTCCATGGGCTACAGGAGGACAACCTGCCTCACCATGATCTTCATCATGAGTTGCAGTATAAGACTCTGCTCTGGCATCTCGAGCACCTCCTCTGCCCTCCTTCTTCCATGACCTTCATGTCTGCAGAGTTGTTTCTTTCACATCATCTCACTGCTCTCTCTCTACTGCCATCTCACTGCAGGTTTTCTTTTTTTTTCGCCCTTCTTAATTATGTTATCACAGAGGTAGGTGCTACTGCTGTCGCTGATTGGCTTGGCCTTGGCCATTGGCGGGTCTGTCTTAGAGCTGGCTGGCACTATCTTTATCAGACATAGGGGAAGCTTTTCGCAGCTTCTCACAGAAGCCACCCCTTTTTCCCCCCTGCTACCAAAACCTCTCCACGCAAACCCATAACAACAAGAGAGATATGGATTTGATGGACAGACTATTTAGTGGATGAGCAATTGGTCAGACAGTCATATCTAGAGGGTAGTCATCAACGGGTCAATGTCCAGATGGACTTCAGTGACAAGTGTTGTCACTCAGGGGTCCATATTGGAACCGGTATTGTTCAATATCTTAATCAATGACAAGCACACTTGGGTCAAGTACACCCTCAGCAAGTCTGCAGAAGACACCAAGCTGAGTAGTGTGATTGACACACTGGAAGGACAGTATGCCATTCAGAAGGATCTGGACAAGCTGGAGAAGTTGAGTCATGTGAACCTCATGAGGTTCAACAAGGCCAAGTGCAAGGTCCTGCACCTGGGTTGGGACAAGCCCCACTATCAATACAGAGTGGGGAATGAAGAGATTGAGAGCAGCCCTGCCAAGAAGGACTTGGAGTGCTGGTGGATGAAAAGCTGGGCATGAGGTGGCAATGCGCAGTCACAGCCCAGAAGGCCAACCATATCCTGAGCTTCATCAAAAAAAGCATGGCCAGCAGGTCGGGGGAGGTGATTCTGTCCCTCTACTCTACTCTTCTATGACCCCACCTGGAGTCCTGTATTGAGCTCTGGAGCCCTCAGCACTGGAAAGACATGGACTTGATGGGCCACAAGGATGTTAAGAAGGATGGAACACCTGTCCTAAGAAGAAATGTTGGTATGTTCAGCCTGCAGAAGCAAAGGCCCCAGGGAGACCTTACAGCAACATTCCAGTACTTAAAGGGACCTACAAGAAAGCTGGAGAGGGCCTATTTACAAGGGTGTGTAAGGACAGGACAAGGGGTAATGGCCTCAAGATGAAAGAGAGTAGATTTAGATTAGATATATGAAAGAAATTGTTTACTATGAAGGTGGTGAGGGACTGGAACAGGTTGCCCACAGAATTATGAATGCCTTCTGCCTGGATGTGTTCAAGGCTAAGTTGGATGGAATTTTGAGCAACCTGTTCTAGTGGACGGTGTCCCTGCCCATGACAGAGGGCTTGGAAATAGATGAGCTTTAAGGTCCCTTCCAACTCAAACCGTTCTATGATTCTATGATTGTAAGAAAGGAAGGGATAAACCTTTTAACAGGGTCTGTTGTGATAGGACAAGGGTGATGTCTGTAAACTAAAAGACAGTAGATTCAGACTAGATATAAGGAAGAAATTGTTTACATTGAGGGTGGTGAAACATTGGATCAGGTTACCCAGAGAGGTGGTAGATGCCCCCACCCTGGAAACATTCGAGATCAGGTTGGACAGGCTCTGAACAACCTCGACTAGTTGAAGATGTCCCTGCTCATTGCAGAGGGGTTCGACTAGGGGACCTTTAAAGGTGCCTTCCATCCCCATATATTCGATGATTCTGTGATTACTGTAATAACTAAAGCTGCATAACAGGGAAAGCGGAAAACTGAGGTGTATTATTTGCTCGTGCCTGGCGGTCATTAGGTGCTACATCATGGGATAAAGAACTGGAATCTCATGTGATGGTCAGATCTTGCGAACTGTTGCCCTAGAAGCTGTGGACTGGCTACACTCGCGTTCAGTATTAACTTGCAGTTCCATAGTAGTCACTTCACACAGGACACTGAAGTACACAGCCTCAAAAATTCCTCATTATCTTTTCACTTCCTTATGGCTTTAATAGGAGTGAAGAGTTTACGACAGGACACCTGTCTCTCATCTTATCAAAGGAAAGGACAATGAGAGACATGCTATGTATACAAGATTGTTTTCTCGATGGCACTGGTGATTTTGAATGTATCCATAACACTGTATACTTTGAAGCCAGATTAGCAGAATTAAGTCATTAGCAGAAATTAACTTCCAACCTGCTGACATCTAGTTTGTCAGGATCCTATGCTCACTGCTAGGTGGAGAGTGAAATATTTTCTGCTCATGACATTAACCAAGCAATATCAAGACTCCTGGTACTGTAGAACACGTTAGACTTAAATTACATGGCATGACTTCCTAATTTATGCATCAGACCTGCTACAGAATTATATGACAATGTAAATTGCTTGCAAAATAATTCATTAGCCTTTAGTTTATTGAAATAATTTTGAAAATTGAACAGTAAAATGAGATTACAAAACTACATATTGTTATTTGCATGATAGCAGACTCAGAGAGCATAAGGACTGCAGGAAGGACAATCTTTTGTAACAAATTTCTAGCTGACAAGTGAAGACATATTGTGATAGCAAGACAAAATGAGATGAAGCAAGCAAAGACTGAGATTAGTTGGATGACAGCAAGTACTGGAAAAGATTTTCTAGCACAGCAGGACACCTAGATAGGGCAGGAGTCCCCTGTGCTTGATCCCTTGTGCTAATTGAGTACCCTAAAATACACAGGAGCTCTTCTGTGTGAATGGCTGCAACAAGCTGTTCTCTGTGTATGGCTGTACCAAGTTGGCAGTTCTTTTCCTACAAGTAAGCAAGAAACACGTAAGAATGCAAAAGCAGAGGGAATTCAATAGGGAAGTTGTCAATGTAGATGAAAGGAAAAAATTTACTAATTTTATGATGTCTTTAGACGTTTATATCTTACTAGAAAAGAAATTAATTAAATCACTGTGCAAACAACCTCAAAATTACATTATATATATAAGACTAAATTAAAATGAACCTCCCAGTTTAAAGACCGGTTCAATGCTGCAGTAATAGAAATTAGAATCTGAGCCGTATTTAACGCTTTGTAGCAAGATTCTAGAATAAAAATATTTTTTATTTTATTCACCCGTGACCTTTAAAACTCATGCTCTATTTAGAAATCTCTCACATCAAATCTGTTTATTTAAGACCATTGTTATAACTTTCTTGCAATTATAGAGAGCGTAAAATAACACTGCAGGAGTATTCTTTTTCAAAAAAATACGATGAATAAATTTGACATTATATGTTAGTGGAAAAAAAGTTGTCAGTAAATGTTCATAACATAAGTAAGATTTAAAAGCATTTAAATTTTTTTCAAAATATAAAATCAATGCTAGAGTTCAGATACTTTTATTCTGTGTCAAGTTTTTTTCAGAATATTTCTTTCTGGTTTCTTAACCCATCCTAGGATACATACTTACAGTGAATAGATGCTGGGTTTTACTGATGCAATTACCAAGTTTAACCAGAAATTCAAAGTAATTCTGATTCATAATAAAATTGACTCAAAGCACAGTATAAGGTGTACTATTTTTCAGAGTGATAAAGGAAAAGGAATGGGAAGATCAAATAAATTTTAAAATGAACGCGGGTATTAAGTAAATTAGTAAGTGAAAACTTTAAGCAGATAATGGATAGTGTGAGAAAAGTTACAGCTGTTAAATCTCCTCAGTGACAAAGCTGCCTTCTCAGCCAAACACAGAAATAATATTGGAAAGATATTTGTCATCACTGTTTTCCCTCATCATTTTCAAAAATCTGAGTTAAACCTGCACTGTTTTACTCCACTTTAAAATCCATTTAGACTTGTTTTCCCTTCATAAAAAGCAGCCCTGGGCCTTCTATAAATAAAATAAGAATCAGAAAACCTACTAATGCAGCACTGCCCCAGTGGATACTTTTATGTACAGCGTTATTAAGTGGATAGAAAATGCTGTTGAGGTTATGAAATATTGCTTGCTTTATATAACAAACTGGCACAACAGTTAACTCCAGCACATCTTCAATTTGCATTGGCAGCGGCTTGATACACTTGCAGAATGACCAAAGGTTGCTGCCACTGTGCCTAGCACAGTGGGGCTGTACACCTCCATGTCCTCGTATGACACCTGCTTAAGAAATACGTCAAATATATTTGCTCTAGATGTGTGGCTAAACCATAGGAAAGCTAAGGAGTCATCCAAATTCCAGTCAGATATCGTTATTCTGATGATGAGCTTGAATTCAAGGGAGTGAGAGTCAGGGCTCCTAGAAAAACATGGTAGAGGTAAGACCCAAAATATGTGTGAAACACAGAGGTGTTAAACAAAATGTACAATTATTTCCAAATCCATTGCTTGCTTCTTCTCATTCAGTAAAGTCTCAGTAATTAAAACAGCAGTATTTTTCCTTGACTCCTGTAGTGTCAGACTCATCCTAAACTTATGAAAGAGGAGGCTAAATGTTGGTTACAATAGTTTATTATAATTAACAGCTGGTGCCATCCTCAGCAAAACTGAATATCCACATTTATAACAACGTCAACATCCACTGAAGCGTACTGTCTGAAGTGGGAAACTGATTCAAAGAATCTTTTTTTCTGAAGGAAGAGATACTCAAACCATGAATATGCAAATTACTTTTGCGCAGTTAGTACATATAAATCCTCTTATGGTGCTTATAAATACCAATATTTGTTGACATTATGTCAATTTTGAGTGTTTTGACTACATACAGTGGCAGTCTGAAGAAATAAACAGAAATTCCAACTGACTGTATTTCAAGGAGAGAGTCCAGCGGAGGGCTATGAGGATGATGAGGGGATTGGAGCATCTCTCCTACGAGGAGAGGCTGAGGGAGCTGGGCTTGTTCAGCCTGAAGAAGAGAAGGCTGAGAGGGGACCTAATCAACGCTTATAAATATCTGAAGGGAGGGTGTCAGGAGGATGGGGCCAGACTCTTTTCAGTGGTGCCCAGTGACAGGACAAGGGGCAACGGGCACAAACTGAAGCACAGGAAGTTCCGTCTGAACATGAGGAAGAACTTCTTCCCTCTGAGGGTGACGGAGCACTGGAACAGGCTGCCCAGGGAGGCTGTGGAGTCTCCTTCTCTGGAGATATTCAAGACCCACCTGGACAAGGTCCTGTGCAGCCTGCTGTAGGTGACCCTGCTTTGGCAGGAGGGTTGGACTAGATGACCCACAGAGGTCCCTTCCAACCCTGAACATTCTGTGATTCTGTGATTCTGTGAAAGGTATAGATGACTAGAACAGCTTCTAATCAGGCAAAATTGAATGATCATCCAGTTTCCAAGATTCAGCTGCTTGCATTTGGAAAAGGATGTTATCTCGATATTTCCTTATTTCACTTAGGCTGCAGTAAATTGTGGTATTTACAAAGATTTATTTTTATCAGTACCTGATGGAAGAATACAAAATGCCAGCCAAATATATTCACTGGGGAAATATGTCTAACAGCAGATTGAAAGGCAATTCCAGCTTCCGTATGACACAGCAGTTAGAGTAATCCCTTTTGGAAAATCTTAACCTACAAGTCTGTGAAGTTGCAGCATATTCCTAACTGGGGGGACGGAGTTGGTGGATGGGGAAGTAATCTGCAAATCCCTGTTGAAGTGTCAGTGGCCAATCACAACTTCTTCCAAAGACAATGGTGTCAGGAGGATCGCCCACGTGCAAAAGTATGTTAGTGGAAGAGTCAGTTCTGTTTTGTTTATGGACCTTGCAATCTCCAGTGGACCCTGTTTGCCGCGCTGTTCTAACTGGGTGCAAGTCTGCTTAGGGTCAGCAAATTACAACATTAAAAATGTGTTTCAATAGTATACGACTGTGTAGCTGTTCACTAACTCTGCTAATAAAGCCTCTTTCCCTGTCCATTACTTAACAGTAGTGGTGATAGCTGTTTACAGCCATTGTCTCTGGTGATTTATTTCAGCTCACCTTGATTATGAGAGGTGTTCAGACTTCTTGTTCACATATACTTGACGAAGAGTTCTGATGATTTTTAACAAGCTTCATAAATTTCGAAGGGTCAAAATGTTATTACTTTACTTCCTTGGAAATTACGCTATTTAAAGCCTCATCCATCTGCAGCCTAGCGAGATGGTGATGTACATATTGATTACACATTAGTGATGGGTATTAGATGTTCTAAACACACTGTCCTGGAAAGGTCAAAATATCAAAAATATTATGGGTGTCATGATAATCTCCAAAGCAACATCTTCTGTGTCTCACAGCCCAGTGAGATTCGGAGCCACGTGTTAATTTCTCCCCACTTCAAGAGACGGCAGTACATATAATGGCACTGGGGATTCTGGGGTAGCATTGTAGATATTATACTTGGTGGAGTAAGAGTTGTATTTTAATTTACGATGTGTATGGGGCGAGCATGTGTTTAATGTTTGACACAGCAAGCCAAAAATGCTTGTAGTCAGTCATGGATTAGGGCTTATATACTTATGCTGTTTTAACCTATGGTTGATGAACCAGACATGACTATTGTTACTCAAAAAAAAAATTCAGAGTCATTAAAGAGCATAACCAAGTTTCTAAGAGTATGAGGGAGGCTTTCTCCTCTTTGTAAGACCAAATTCCATCATGGATATTTTGGCCTGAGTATTAAACACATCGTAATTTGAATAGTTTACATCTAGATGAAATGAATATATATTTTACAACAGTATATAAATTCATACATAATGACTGATTTAATGCAGGAAATTTTCATTTGTAGTTTACATTAGAAGAAGAAACTCTGGATGGCTAAAAATCAATCTCCTACTTCTCTCAACAAAAAAAAATTTACTAAGACAACATCATGCCGACACAGAGAGGACGGTAGTCCATATGAGAGGTAAACAAACTTGGAGGAGAAGAAGTAGGTCTAAGAAAATAATTCAGTTTCTTTGAAGTAAATAGCTTTTACACCTAAAGATAGAGTTAATGAACAGAAGAATTGGATGTCATTACATATAGCTAATTAGAACTGAATTAGAAGCTAGTGTAATAATAATTCAGCGTCACCTGGATAGGCTGGAAAGCTGGGCAGAGAGCAACCTGATGAGGTTCAACAAAGGCAAATGCAGGGTCCTGCACCTGGGGAGGAACAACCTCATGCACCAGTACAGGCTTGGGGTGGACCTGCTGGAGAGCAGCTCTGCGGAGAGGGACCTGGGTGTCCTGGTGGACGACAGGTTAACCATGAGCCAGCAGTGTGCCCTGGCTGCCAAGAAAGCCTATGGGATCCTGGGGTGCATAAAGAAGAGCGTGGCCAGCAGGACAAGGGAGGTTCTCCTTCCCCTCTACACTGCCCTGGTGAGGCCTCATCTGGAGTACTGTGTCCAGTTCTGGGCTCCCCAGTTCAAGAAAGATGAAGAGCTACTGGAGAGAGTCCAGCGGAGGGCTACAAGGATGGTGAGGGGACTGGAGCATCTCCCCTACGAGGAGAGATTGAGGGAACTGGGCTTGTTCAGCCTGAAGAAGAGAAGGCTGCGAGGGGACCTTATAAATGCCTATAAATATCTCAAGGGTGGGTGTCAGGAGGATGGGGCCAAGCTCTTTTCAGTGGTGCCCAGTGACAGGACAAGGGGCAATGGGCACAAACTGAGGCACAGGAAGTTCCGTCTGAACATGAGGAAGAACTTCTTCCCTCTGAGGGTGACGGAGCACTGGAACAGGCTGCCCAGGGAGGCTGTGGAGTCTCCTTCTCTGGAGATATTCAAGACCCACCTGGACAAGGTCCTGTGCAGCCTACTGTAGGTGACCCTGGTTCGGCAGCGGGGTTGGACTAGATGACCCACAGAGGTCCCTTCCAACCCCTACTATTCTGTGATTCTGTGATTCTGTGATTCTGTAATTGGACAATGGCAAACTTTGAGTACTCTTTGACTTTAAAAGAATGTTAATATTTACCCGCTATGCACTCTACTAAATTGCCAGATAGGTGGAAAGCTGAAAGGTAGGGCACAAAGCTCTCTGTTATCCGTGGCAGTGAGTACTGTTGCCAGATTTTACAAATGGACTTAGCGTATGCACCTCTCTGCAAAGTCCAACTCTAAAAGTGGTATGAGAACTGCTCCACATAGTCCAAATTTGAAGGAGATAATTTAAATGCTTGTCTGTGGAGTCATAACTGCATTTCAGTCACACAGTTATGTTCCATTTGCTAAAGTCTGATAAGCCTGGGCCGTTGGTTTAGTAGATTAGAAAAATATAAACCTTGAGCCTCCTTGCTGGAAATGAACAGGAGTTTAATAGAAACCTAGAATGAATTCTTTTATATTTATTTGACATTTCTGTTTTCTTTTAGCATCTGAGGATACCAGGGCTCCTTGGGGACTTCCTTTGGGGTTTTTTTTTTAGTCAATATATTTTGACATTCCTCAGAGGAGGTAATACAGCTCTTGAACATTGTCCTTCATGATACCACCATCAGTGCCTTTCTCTCTGGTGTGGTCTCACATAAGGGGACATAAAGAAATATTTTTGAAATGAAAATATAAAAATATTATTTTCTGGATTTACTTTATTCTGTAAGAAATGTACCACTGCCTTAGGAATTAAAATATGAAGTACTTCAATATTAAAACCTTTAATAAGAGTATATTTTTACTTTCAGATCTGCATTATGAATCTCTGGGAAATAAAAAATGAGATACTTCAATATTAAAACCTTTAATAAGGGCACATTTTTATGATCTGCACAAAAATCTCATATACAGAGGAAAAAAATTCGATCCAGACCAGAATCAATAAAAGAGTTGTTAATATTTTATTAGATATTGTCCAATTCTTTTGAGTTTTTCTGAGATTCCAATTATAAGAATATGTTCATAATGTTAATTAAGAAGGGCCATTTGTCCAACACTCCTTGATTTGGACAAATGTTGAAGGCATACCCTGCTGAATTTTGGACAAAATATGATAGGAGGATATTTGTGTTTTTTTCTTAATAGCTTCAATTTGAAAGGCATTTTTTGACAAAATTAATTTATATGAATTATTAAGAAAAATGCTCTCCATCTAATCTAATCCAAATACTATCTGCTGGGGTTTTTCTTCTGTGCTGATTCGTCAATATTTCTGACAGTTTAGTTTTTCTTATAATGGATGATAATGTTTTTTAAATTTCTAAAATTTTTTTGAGTTTTCTGTGATCACACTTAGTTAAGACTTCTCCATTTATGTTGATCATATTAGAATGACACATGTCTAATATATGTTAGACATCTTCTACTGGTAGTACAAAAAACTGATTACATGTCTTGCATGCTTTTCTCTTCTTGGGTTTTTAATGGTAGCTGAAAACAATCAGGTTCCAAAATGCAATTTGAAAGCTGTTAAACTAATTAAGCAGCTAAATGACTCTATAATAAACAGAAGATCTTGAAAGTTACCTTCATTAGTTCCAATAGGGAACTAATCCATCGATGGGAACTCCTATCGATGTGATGGGAAGTATCTGAAGAAGTGCCTGCCTGGAGCCAGATTCTGTGACCAGGGCAGTCTGCAGACTCAGAAGTATTCTTATGAACACCCAGGTCACTCCTTTCTATTTTACCCTGGAGACCAGTGTGAGATGTTATTTGAATTGTCTAGAAATTACTTATACTTTATTTCACTTATGTCACTTGTAAGCCTATTATATTTTAGCGAGCACCAAGGAGAAGGAACAAAAACATGCCGAAGTTTCCTTATTACCTCAGTGCAGGGAAGGATTAAGTATACACGTTATCAGTTTATTTCTGGGTATGTGACTCCTCAGTTCAAATAGCCTGCATGAACTGGAAAATAGTTCACTTGTACTCTGAATAATGAGAGAATATTCTGTGTTGAAACATGTAGCTGAACATAAGAATCTAAGTTCACTTCCATTTTTGTAATTGTTAGCTGTCTGCAAAAATGTAATTGCTTAATTTACATATTAATATAAAGCTATAGATGGATGTTGTCCTCTGCATCAATGAGATTGTCAGGCCTTGGGATATGCATACTAGCATATTGTGGAAATAAATTAATTAATGCCTTGAAGTCTCTTTTTAAATCTGCATGTAAAAATAGTCATGAGCAATTCAATGCCACTTTTTCTTGTGTTTGTCTATTATAGAGATATAAAGATAGATTGTAGAGATATAATACATTTAATGGAGTCTGCATATGGAGACTCCGTTAAGAACTGAATCTTCTTTTTAAAAATAAATAAATAAATGTGGTAAATTATAGTTCTAAGGACCAGCAATACAAAGTTATCAGTCAGTTCTTAACAGTTAAGATATTTTGAACATATTCTGAAACTTCTTTGTACCAACATTATGCAATAAATTTAGTCATTATGTTCATCTCATCAATTTAGCAAGATCAATAGATATATCAACTATAAATGGTATGCGTAGAAATTTTTCTACTGGCAATAAAAGAGTTTGATAAGTAGCTTCTGTAATTTTCATTCAGCTGTCAGATGAATCAAGTGGAATATACTGCAAATTGTCCTCTCAAGCCATTGACTTTTTGCTTTAGTAAAGCTAGTTTAATCTGATCTGTCTGGGCAGACGTTTCCACCCCTGTAGATTCTGTAGGAGTCAATGGAGCTTCACGCAATTCTAAAGTCGTTTGATACAGCAACGGTATTACTGCATAAAGTGTGTGCTGCTGAGGCTCCAATCTTGTCTGGAATATTAAAACAAGTGAACAAAAAATGCCGGAACATGACTGGCAAAGAGGTAGAAATTCTCCCTCTCCTTTCTTTTATCAATAGCAATTTGTTGCTAACTTAAAATTATGTTTTCTGGTTTCTTAAAGAAAATAATTCTCTTTTTAGGATGGGTTAACTTTTGTGCCAAAAGTGAGCACAGTGTAGGTGTAAAACGAGAGCATATTTCATGTTTTCTGTTCATTTATCCTGTTGCCAAAATCATTGAATATATTCATCACCAAGGTGTTAAATCTTCAAAAAATCTGGCTGGATAAGGTAAAAACAGTTGTGTTTTCCATTTCTTGGAGGTGGAGGGGAGGAAGACAGGGAGAAGTGAAGAGGAGAGAAGGAGAAAATATCTCAGAGAAGTCCATAATTTGTCTTTAATTTTTAAATAAGAGTAGTAAATGCACTACAGATTACAGTTATTCTTGCCCATATTTTGAAAAAATACATAATGAAAAGAAGATGAAAATACGTCATCAACGCTATTAATTAATAAGTACATTTTGAATCTTTTTATCTGGAGACCCCACAAATAGTAAGTAGTTAGAGATCTTCTCTTAAATGGACAAAAATATTCTGCTGCTAGAGAATGCTTGGAAAGTTATTGCATTAATTTACATTTTAATGTATCTAGTGCCTCCTGCTATTAAGAATTTGGAACCACATGTAAATCCCATCAGAGTGCAACGATTTTCTGCAGACCATGGTATAAACATACAAATTAAACTCTATATTGTGTGTAAGCTATATGATGCTATGCAGAAATTATAAGTGTGTTAAACATACCCTTATAATGAGGGGACTTTTTAAATTTTACAAATCACAGAAATAGTTTTGAAACACTTATACAGCTATAGTAATATAATGTGAAACAGTATCTTAATATATCCTTCGTTGTTCTTTCTAAGAGAATATATTTTACATAAATATTATGAATTTTACCCAAAATTTTGAGATATGGAAAACCAGCAAAAAATAGTCTCAACTTTTACCCTTGTCTTCATTGCTATGAGAAATCCTCAAAAATTAGGTCTGGTAGAGAAGACATCTGGTAAGCTTGTGTTTTGTAGTTAAATCTCCTTACTGGAAATTAAGTTCAGACTGATAATTAATATCCTGAGTACCATTGATGAGTGTTGCTCACACAGCCACAGAGATATTAGGTTCATTGTCATAATTCTTTCAACATTGTATTGCCTCCATTTAGAGGGACTTAAGGGTTCTAGAAACATGGGAAGATGCCATCAGGTAATGACAGCATCATGCCTTTTCAGGAGAAAAATATCACTTGGATATCCTGTTTACCATGTTACCTTGTGGATCCTAAATACAGCCTTGCCATGTATTGATACTGGCTGCTTCAGAGATTCCTCATCCATATTCTCATGATTTTATAAAACTATTTTTAAGGAGCTAGGACAACTTTGAGGGCTCCATTACAGAGTACTTTATTTGAGGCCTGTGCTTAATCTGCTTTGAGACTCCAGTAGAAGCAATGCATTCTCAGTAATTCATAACAGTAATAGTGGGAGGAGATTAGAAGATAGAAAATTAGTAATTTCTTAGTATAGCAACATACAACATCAGTGCCTCATGCCAGTCAGGTTAATGAGTGTCATAACAATACAGACTTAAAACTTAGAAATGTGTTTTGTTTTCCACTGATAGAGAAACAGGGCAGCCCAGTCCTCAAGTAGGGGGAGGAAAGAAACCAAACAGGTCTTTTTTTCTCCAGATACAGAAAACTCTGTGGTTACTGTCAGAAATTCAGTTCCCCTAGACGTTACTCCTAGCCTGACTTCTCCTTCTCATTCCTAAACTGAAAGCCTTAAATATATTTGGACTCAGAATGAGGCCCTCTTGGAATAATTCCAATCACCTATAATTATTTATTTTACACATATCCATCTATCCCTCCAGGTCCTTAAGCACACACATGCAATGTTAATGTAGCATGCAGAGTCCAAATCTTGATGCGCTTTATGTTTAACTAAAAACTCTGTTTAGTGAGTTCTGTAGTCCCTAGACCTTGATAATCTCTTTAGCAATCTGTTAGTCCTTTCTAATATTATCATCCTTGTTTTCTTCATTTCTCAGTGATAGTTTTGATGCCAACAGTAATACAATTTAAACCTTAACATTCGTGTCCTTTGAATAACTAATCAATGGAAAATGACTTTTGAATTCTGACATCACTTGTATGTGTGTGAATATATACATATATATTATTTAACATGTGTGTATATTTATATATATATACCTACATACACATACACTGTATACACACACACATGCCCACAAACATACCCTAAAGAGTACATGATCTTTGTTTCTCAACACTTGTGAGAGGGCATCTTAATTACTGTGTGGCTTCCCGGTAGAAGAAAGACTTTGACAAACCAAAGCAACTGCAGCATGGGTCCATCAAAATGATTCGAGGGAACACATTATATATGAGGGTAGACTGAAGATGTTGGGTATGATCAGCCTGGAGAAGAGTGGGCTGAGGGCAAAGCTTATTGCTTGTCTTTAGCTTTCTAATAGGTCGTTATGAAGAGGGGCCTGCCTCTCTTCGGAGGTGCACTGCATAAGGCTAGAGACAAGAGGCACAACATAGGATATTCTGCCTAGGTAAGGATTAAAAATTTCGCTATAAGGGCACTCAACCAGTGTGTTGGGTTGTCATGATAGGTACTGAGGAGGTTCTCCAAACTTAACCGGAGCAATCTCATCTAACTTTGAAAGTGGTCCTTTTTCAAGTAGAAGGGTTGGTCAGCATGACCTGCAAAAGACCTTTCTAAACTAAATTATTCTGTGATTCTACAATTTGAAATGTTAAACAAAATCCAATCCTGAAGAACAGTCATATGTTAGGTAACTAACTGGTATTGCCATAGACAGAGTGCTATCTCACAAGGTATGAAAGTGCCTTGTTAGAAGTAAAATGAAGACCATCATTCAACCGATGTGCTTTTATCCCTTTACCCAGTGCAATATAATTTTCTATTCACTTGCTTATTAAGACGCTTATAGATAATTTCTGGCTCTACCAAGATCTTTTCTAACCTTAGAAGATGTGCCTGTTATAAAAAGTGTAAACTGATATTTCGTTTCTTTGTCAAAATAATCAGATGGATTTTTAGAGATATTTTTAGGTATTATGTTCAAAATAGTATTGGATCACTTAGAATTTTGGTCATATTTCACACCTGAATTTTTTCCTGAATTACTGGACTGTGAGTAAATAATTTTACATTTGAATCTTGAAAGCTGGGACTTACTTTACAAATACCAATTTCTGTTTTGGGAGCCTAGAAACAATAAACCTAGACCCCAGATTTAAAACTGAGCCTAATTTATTAGTTTACCTTCTCTGGAAGAGAGATTTTATTTTTTAGTGCTGTATAGCTCTTCTAATTCATTATACTGATTTAGACTTATTAAGATACTGCTGTGTGGCAGGTCAATATGATAGTAATCTAGATATTTTCATGAAGAAAAATCTGTAACTATAGAAGTAGCTAAAGGAAATTCAAGTAGCCGAAAAAAGCAAATTTGGAGCTCACAATGAGTTTAAACAATTCAGAATGCAGGATCAAATCATTTGGACTCTAGGAAAATCATATTAGAGAAACTAGTATAATCACGAGATGACTACTGATAATCATAAAGAATTTAACATAGAACCTCTGCAGTGTGCTAAATAGGTCAATATGGAAAGCTTTATGATAAATATGAAGGAGTTATACAAAGCTGGGTAGACTGGAAGCCCTGCACTCCATAGCATTATGTATTCAGAGGAGTAGTGGTTAGATCTACATGTGCCTGGCCTTAGGCAGTTGAGCTTGAACGGTGGGATCAAGCATGCTACATCTATATCCAAATCTTGTATCTTCATATATAATTAAGTCTGTCCATATGGCAAGTGATATGCTATTCCCTTCCCTCTTTTGTCTTCACAAAATGTTGCTGACAAGTCTTCCTGATGATCTTTAAAAATCTGAAGTGATCAAATATATGCAAATTAATTTAGATAATAAACCTGAGCTGGGGCAAAAGAAATCAGTGTGAAAATTTGAACTTGACTTTTGAAACTGCTATACAAGTCTGTGTGAAGTGCTTTGTAAAGTACATTTCTTGAAGTTTGTGAACTCCAACAGAGAACAGAGCCCTTACAGTTAAATGCTTTTTACAATACTTGAGAACATCTATACTTTGTGGCATATAGGATTATATACTATTTCCTGGAAAGTCTAATAGCTGCCTGCTACTTCAAAGTTTCTAGAAACAGATGTGTGAAAAAGAGTATTGCAGGAATCTAGTCATTAATCCAGAGCCAGACCGCAGCATCCTGCACCTCAAGATGGCAGAGTACGAGCGCTGAGTCTACCCACATATATGGTGTTCCTCAGAGTTGTTTGGCCTTTGCAGCCTTCAGGCTGCTCTTTTTTACATATTCCCTTCCTATGCTGGCAGCTGTGGATATCAGGCAGGGTGCTTATGCTGGCCATGCCCTCAGTCACTGCTCCAGAGCAGTGATAGCATGCTAGGAGCCCTGTCTGCACATGTAATCACATGATGTGGTTTCTCTGTGCAGAAATTAATTTTCTCCTGGCAGTGTCTAATCTGTCTTTTGAGCAACATTTTAGCACTTTACATCTCAAGTGTTTTGTTAGTTGCTTTTATATGACATTTTTATAAGGAAGGTTTGTTCTCTTATACTCTTTTATTGGAGAAAGGCTACTCTAAACTTTCTCTTGCCACTTGTGTAGAAACAGTATCTTAAAGAGAGAGTATTTTTCGTCATATAATTATAAAAATGTTTTTTCTACTTACAGGCTTCACCCTGGAAGTGAACGCTTTGCCAAAATGAATAAATTTAATGTGCTGTGTGTTGGGTTCCTCCTACCCCCTTTCGGATATTGATTTCTTTGGTCCACTTTTGTAAACAGTGCCTATTTTTTGAAAGGTGTCAAGAAGACAAATCCCGTTTTCCTAGATCTTTTACTTATTCTGACCAGTGTGCCTTTATACATTTTAAGTTATGGTGGCTCAAAGAATTTCAGTGAAAATCCAGTGACTAAAAAGATTTTGTGTAACATTGCTTAGCTTCTGCTGATACTCATGTTGTTCCTTTTTACTCTTACAATTTACAGTTAAAATTAAGTCTACTCTTAAGCACTACCAGATACTGGATTAAAAAATGACTAGTTATACCTTAAATCAAGAAGAAAGAAAAAAATCCAATTTCCTTAAAAATTTCAAACAACCTTCTCTTGAACAGCCCCCTGATCGCCTAAAAGACTTATCATACTACAAAAATGTGACAAAAACATCGGTTCCAGGTGTTCTAAGGGAAAGACGATGGGGTTTTTTAAGCATTGTGGAGAGAAGTATACTATGAGACAGTTTTCTAGAAAATACTCTTAAAGTTACACTTCATTAAACAGTTGTATTTGAAAATTATTTTTAATTATATCAAATGTTGCCTGCCAGTCAGCCTGGCTGCAATCCAAGTCCATTTCAATCTCTTCCTCTTTACATTATAAGTGGCTTAATAACAGAGAAAATTGTGTCATGTTTCTCCACAGTTCTCTCAAGAATCAAATTCTAAGGTGTTTTTACTTTTCCTCCATTTTCTCTGTGAAATGGTGGATCCTTTTCAATGAAAGTAAAACTAGCCTATGAGCTTGCTTTAGTCTTTTTGTAGCATGGATTATATTTTTCTAAATCTATGTGTCTAGCAGGCTTAGAAGGCATGTTATAAGACACATTTTCTTCTTGTAGAATTAGTAACTTTGTAAAAGCACCTTTTCTGCTCAGAACAAAATTAGTACAATAGCTTGATGGTAAGAAAACTTAATCCTGTCAAACTGAACTTCATGAATAATTTACAAGTTCAAATTTCATTTTTATCCCATTATTAAACATAGAAAGTGTCCATATACCATCCATGACTTTAAATAACAATTTTCTAGTAGTTGTAAGAAATACCATGCTGTTACCTCTGCAATGTATTTTTGTTTCACTCTTATTTGAATTTTGGTACTGAACCTGAAACTATTGTAGACATTAATCTTATAAATTATTTACTTCTAGAATACCTAAGTGGTGTGTTTATTAAAATATGTGAAAAATATCACAAAACCAAGGGAAATAGTCGGATATTTATAACCTCATTATTCACGAATCTTCCAGAAAGAAGCATAATATTAAATCAGGTGACTTAGAGGATTTTTAGACCCTTCAAAACTCAAAGGTTAAAGTTTTTAAACTGGTGCAAAATAGTTTAGAAATGTCAAGAAAATAAGTTGCAGATACTAAGTGATGTTCTGTCCTAAACAGATTCAAAGTAGAACAACTCAGTCCTAATGGGTACTAGTTTTCGTGTGCCCAAAAGTAAAGCTATGTCCTAATCATCAAGTTTACAAAATCTAGAGTATTATCAAGATAATGTCAAAATTATCTTCACTTAAGTCTTGAAGGGCACTCATGTACACCTTGACAAGTGTCTTATGTCAGTAGTATTAGTGCATTGTGTAAAAACTTTGGAAAACAATTTCAATTAAATTACACAAAAGGTGAAGAGACCAAAACAACAAACCATAACCTGACTACCCTCAGCAAAATGCTCGAAATATCTCTGTATGAAAAAATTTTCAAATAATTAACAACTTCAGTGTATCTTTTGATAAGTTGTTCCAAATCCAAACCTAAAATTGGACTTGACAATTTTCAGCCTCGCAGGAATATCTGTTCATAAAGAACTTTTCCATCTGGAAGCAATATGAAACACTGCATTCTTCTAAGACTGAGTGGTGAGTTGTAGCAGTCAAATCCAAGTTTAGTACAGGTCCCATTGTGTTAACGGTCCCCCATGCTGTTCTCAGTTATTACTCACCCGTTCATTCACCCCTCCTATAATATTAGCATAGACACTAATCCTTATATTTTTGTATTGCCTTTGTCATCATCTCCCTAAGGCAGGTTAGACTGCTAATCCTGAAAGATACTGTCATTCCAAAACAATTTGGTTTCTCCTGTGTTAAATTTTGTTCATCAATTAGTAATGCCCTATATGCACTCTCATGTATACTCCAGTAGCGTACTAATGACAACTTCAATGCAACTGTGCGTAGAAAAAAATATGCGCTGAGGTTTAACCCCTTTTTTTGACACATGGAGGTAACTGTTTTGATTTTAATACAGTTTCCTTTATTCTTAATGACCTACTGTCTTTCATCTCCCACTAGGGTATTTTACAGGTCCAAGTCTGTTCTTTACCTTTCTCCCCTTGATTTCTTAATGGATGCTGTCTGTAGTCTGTCTTATCTATTTTATCTATATTTTAATCTGTCTGTAACTTACTTCTTGTTTTAGGCTGTCCTTTCTTTTCCCAATCTGAAAAAACCCCATGACTTCAGAAACTACTTGCAGATGTGCTGTGATCTTGATGACCTGCTTGGCTAGGTGCAATTCGCATGTGCCATTTTTATACTCCTTTGTCTGCCCTTCATGATTCCACACCTAGGTAATCCTATTCTTTCTCTGTTAATACCAATTTAAAAATTTCTGTTACAAAGCCACTATATAGCTTTGCATCGGTCTATATTCATGTCACTTACTATAGCATCTAAACCAGATTTTTAGGCACCAAAAGAATTATCAGTAGTCCAGAGTAAAGAATCACAGGATCAAAATTCAAGTGGGACAGGACCTTCAGTGGCTGTCTAGTCCAACCCTTCCTCCATGCCTGCATGCTCTGTCTTTCCTAAAGACTCTGTGTGTCTCTGTTGCACCATTCCAGCTGTAAGAGTTACTCTACCACCTCTCCATAATCCCAGTGAGGCAGTAGCTCCACAGCTGCACATGAATTTCTAATTCCTCCATCTTGTAGCCCAGGTTATGTGCATTTGCATGTAGATGTTTGACATAAGGCCCAGACTGTGCTGCTTTTACAGACAGACTGTGAGATCCTGCTCTGTCTTGCCGTCCATCAGATGTGTCTCCTCTACTTGTGCCCTCTGTTCTCTGCAGGTTGTGGTAAGCCTACCTGACCATACCTAGTTTAAAACCCTCCTCACCAGGCTGGCACGTCTGTTTGCAGAGACATCCGTGACCAGCTTGGTCCAGTATATTCTATACCTGGTCGTTCGTCCTCAGTCTTCAAAGCATGTCTTAGGGTCATACAAACACAAGTCCTCCTTTTGACATGAGCCATGCATGCAGGTGTTGACCTGCTGGAAAGGTCATTTCTGCGTGAAATTTTCCTTTACTGGCAGGATGGAAAAGACAACCACTGGGCTCTCCATGTCTTTCACTCTCTTCCCCAGAGCTCAGTAGTCCCTCCTGATATGCTTTTGGTTATCCCTAGCAGTATTGTTGGTGTCAATGTGGAAAAGCAGTAAGGGGTAATAGTTCAAGGAGTTCACAAGCTCTGGGAGACCCCTAACACGCCCTGGATCCTAACCTCTGGGAAGCAACAAACTTCCAGAGACATCAGGCTGGGTTTACAGATTGATGCCTGAGTCTCCTGCAAGCAGGACTCTCCTGTGACTTGACTGCTCTCCTTTGTGTGGATGCAAGGTTTGAGCTCAGCCGGCTCTGATAGGTCTCCTCATGGGTCATGATTACCCTTACCTGTGCTTGGGGTACTATACCTTTGCTGAAGTTCAGCTCTGCAGGTGGAGCAGGAAACTCTCCCCACTTGTTAGTAGTCACAAACTTGCAGCCTTTTCCACTCAAACAGCAACCCTCCACTGCCTGTGTGATCAGACCCTCCAGCTGTTCCTCCTTCCTTCTGTGGTTCAGGTTCTTATCTCAATTTTCCATATATTGCCTGTCAACATCCTCTTCATTTTCCCTGGCAGTGCGCAACCTGCTCATCTCTCTCTGTAGATCCTTCCCTAGTGATATTGTGCAGACCACAACTCCTGCAGCCAAGGCCCCCACTGCTACAGCCCTAGGGAGATCTCAGGCTCTTGCTGAAGACCCCTCACGAAGGCAGCAGCATTGTCTCTTGGAGCTGTTATGGTCCCTGCTGCCCTTTGCTCTGCTGATGGTGTTAGCACCTGGTGCTCATACAAGTGCTCCAGCCCCTGTAACGTTTCAGGTCTGTGAGACTGTAACCCCCAAAACCGTAAATGAGAGAAGGAGATGTTAAATTTAGGTGGTGTTGAGAACTTCTGGTAAGTGCCAGGCCCTCCGGGCTTTCAGATCTTGCGGTTTACGGATGAAGATGATGTTTTCATATCTTGAGTTACTGCAGAGAGGCACCCCTGTTTTGTGAAAGCTGGAGTATGACATTAATTAGCAGTCTAGACTATGTTTTCCAAATATAGCTTCAAATGAGACTGTATTTAACAGCCAAAATGTTAAGGTGACAATAATAACAGAGTATGCCCTGTAGAAGAAATGCAGGAAGAGTGCCCTTCAGGCAATGTAGACACTGGAGGTGGGTTGCCCTGTTTTATACTGCCTAAGATCTCGGAATTGTTTTCATGGTTAATTAGCACATTTCTTCAGAAGGGAACAAGAGCTAGAAGAATCTAAGAGCAAGAGGTGAAAGCACAGTTAACTTTCTAGTTGTAGATGTGAGTTACATTTCACTGTTAATCTGGAGGCTTTTCCACCGTGTTTCTGAAGAGTATGTATTTTTTTAAAGAGACAGACAGATTGAAGAATATTGCCATATCTATCTCTTCAAAGCACTTTCTCCTTTCTGGTTGGAACACATTGTTGTTGGTTACATTTTTTGAGGGTAGTAGTGGTTTGTTCTTCTTGGGGGTTCTGTGAGGATTGGGGAGGTTAGGAGTTGAAACTCAACCAGCTGTGCTGAAAGTAGAAGTTTATTTTACTCAAAATTTATCTCATGTTAATAGAGGTCATATGACTGTCAATAGAAGGTTGGATATATCTGGTTGGATAATACTGGTATATTGTTGCTTTTGAAGCCAAATTGTGAGTGTGCTTGTTTGTCTATGTGGGCTTGCATGATGCTGAACATAATGACAAGGTGGTGTATATCCTACAGCTGCTATCTTGTTGATTAAAAGAGAGATTGCAAATAGTACTAGGACACCTACTACTACAGTAGATTGTCTTCTGTGTGGAAGTAAAACTGTTTTGCTCTGAATACTGAACGGAAAGCATTCAGAATATTTTACGAGTTTTGTAGACACTGTTATTATTCTGAGTAGTAGTATCCAGGTTGTGACCATGGTGGAATGGTCTGTAGTGGTTTATAGAACAATTTTGAATTTAAAAAATTACAAACAAAGTTATATGATGGTCTCTAAAAGTGAATGGTTTTGTCTCAGATGTTTGGAAGATGTTTCTTCTACATAGCAAGAGTCTAGGAAGTTGTTCCTTGAAGTTGGTGAAAGATAATTCAAAGAAAAAAAGGTCATCTTTGGTTTTGTCATTGTGTTTTGACCAGCTATCAATCCTAATCCTATCAGTCCTAAGTGACTTCAAATAACTGAGTAAAATAACTTCGTCAGTTGTTAACTCTTGTTAAAACCATAAGTAAGGTATTTTCCCATGTCAAAACAAGTTGATTTAAAAATATACTTTAAAACCAACTTTTTAATATCTTGTGTCCAGATGTACACATTGAAGTAGAGATTCCAGTTTAATTATACAGATTCAGGAAGTTCAGACATTTAAGCTTTCATTGATTACTTAACTTGGATCTGTTTTATCTGAATCTCTGCTGTAACAATTTGCGAAGTTTGTGAAATTTCCACATTGTCTGTCATAGACACCTCAGTATGAAGTTAAAGGATTAGTGATTTCTTTCCCATTGTCCTCATTCCTTTTCTTTACTGTTCCCTCTGATTTCACATTTCCAGGAAATAAAATAAACTCTACTTTCATACCCCAAATCAACAGCTTTGTGGATGAGCTAATGAGAAGAGAGATTTTGGTAGAGATCCAGAGACCTGTTTTGATAAGATGACAGAATGACAGGATTTGCTTCCAAAACTAAATCATAAGATCATGGAATCACAGAATGGTTTGGGTTTGAAGGGACATTTGAAGATCATCTAGTTTGCCCCTCTGCCTTGTGCAGGGACATCTTTCACCAGACCAGGTTGCTCAAAGCCTCACCGAACCTGACTTTGAACTCTTCCAATGATGGGCACCACTACTTCTCTGGTGAACCTATTCCAGGGTCTCATTACCCTTATTGTAAAAGATGTCTTCCTTATGTCCAATCTAAACCTACCTGTTTTCTATTTGAAACTGTTGCCCCTCTACCGTCACTACAGGCCCTGGTAAGGCCCTTTGTCCGTCTTTCTTATAAATTCTCTTTATACATTGAAGGGCTGTAACAATGTCTCCCCAGAGTCTTCTCCAGGCTGAACAACCTAAGTGCTCGGTGTGACTTCATCATGTGGGTTAGGGGGTCCTTTCAAAGTCGATCACTTATTGCAAATGTTTTTTTCCATCACTATTGTCTTGGTCCTATTTTGTGTCTGCACTACCGTTTAGGAATAAAATAGCTGAAAACTTCTTTCAGAAGTGTACTTTCCTTCTTTAAGGACTTCTGTCGGTGTAAATGTTCTTGTAAGAGGAGAGTGAGGCTCTAATCACATTAGCTTTGCGACATTATTAAGGAGCGGGTCCAGAGGAGGGCCACGAAGATGATCAGAGAGCTGGAGTATCTCTCCTATGAGGACAGGCTGAGGGAATTGGGACTGTTCAGCCTGGAGAAGAGAAAGCTCCGGGGTGACCTTATAGCAGCCTTCCAGTACGTGAAGAGGGCCTACAGGAAGGATGGGAAGGGACTTTTCACAAGGGTGTGCAGGGATAGGACAAAGGGGAATGGCTGTAAACTAAAAGAGGGCAGATTTAGATTAGATATAAGGAAAAAATTCTTCACCATGAGGGTGGTGAAACACTGGAAGAGGTTGCCCAGAGAAGCTGTGGGTGCCCCTTCCCTGGAATTGTTCAAGGCCGGGTTGAATGGAGCTCTGAGCAACCTGGTGTAGTGGAAGATGTCCCTGCTCATGGCAGGGGGTTTGGAACCAGATGATCTTTAAGGTCCCTTCCAATCCTTGCCATTCTATGATTCTATGATTCTAAGGGCATAAGATTCTTAGGAATTTAAAGTTTATGTTTAACTTTTTTTACTCAACTTTTGCAGCAAATAGAAATGAGTAGAAAAATTTAAATTCTGATTTATAAAAACGTTCAAGTCTGCTATATTAACCTAGGCTTGCAGATATTTTCAAGTTTTTTTTTTCTCTACTGTTTTATATGAATATTCCTTGACTACTGATCTTATTCAGAAAGCAGCAAACTTTAACCTCCAGATTTCTCCAATATGTCAACAGGTATTTTTCCAACAGCTTGTATTCACAATGAGATGCTCATTTTGTGTCACTAACTAGCATTTTCTTTTTTGTGGAGATAACAGTTACACTAGGAATGAAGCTAGCTAGTTCTTCACTGGCATTTTTTCCTCTTTACTGCTTCCTGGTAGTTCTAACTGCCCAGGTTCAGGAATACAGTTTAAATTATTTCTGGACTTTACTTTTGTCAGTCTCTTCTACATTAAATATTTTTATTTGTTTGGCATTTCCGTAAAAAGAAGCCAGGTAAGTCACTGAAATATGTTGTATCACTTCTGATTGATTTCTCTAGATCAGCTGTGCTATCCAGCTACCAGTCTTGGAATTGAAACTTACCATAGTCTTGTACATTTCAGCATTATCTTGAAGAATGTATTAGTGTCTTTAGTGACATCCTGCATTAATATAAATGCTAGCCTACTAACTAGTCTACTAACTAATCTGCTAGTCTACTAACATTTTCAACTACATGGTAATAAATTTCACTATTTAAGGAAGTGTGTTGTGGAGAAGCAGTAATATGCACAAAAAGTATTCAAGCAGGGTTTGTTTCTTTTTTTATCTTTTGTTAGTGTATCTTCCTTCATACACTCCCGAACCTTTTCTATTTAGATTGTAATTTACTTGATACAGGAACTTGTCTCTTCTGTATAACCCAGGGTACAATGCAGTTGAATCTTTAGTTATAACACCCTATGACTACTATAATTCAATTACGAACAATAAGTAAAATAATATTACTGTAAAGCAGTGTATGAAATAAATACTGGCATGTAATCCAGCATAAGAAGACACTGCTATTTGTGTTGTTACACACAAAATTAAAAGTATTTAAAAGAACTATCTTCAGACAGAGGTTTTGGTCACATAATTCCCATTCACTTTTTCAATCATTGAAGTTGACAGGTGGAAGGAGCACTTCGTTGGTAGATAGTAACTGGATGAATATTGACACCCATACTTGATAAGTATGTCTGTTCAGGTCTGAATCTCCTGGATTCTGAGATATATTTGCATGTTACATATGACACTGTATATTTTAAATCTGAAGTTGTGGGTTATGCCTTAGATATTTTCGTAGACTATGTTTGCAAAGCTGTTATTTTCTTTGGCATATTTTTGGAGGAGGACAGGGTGGAAAAGATTGTAAGTCATATTGCAGGAAAACTAGTTACGAAGACTTAGAAAGTGTTCTGAGTAGAAAATTGTGCTTTGTGTACATTCTAACTCCTATCTGTTAGGTACTGCATAGAAAATAAAGAAATAACTTCATATACTTGCTGACTCAGCACGCACTCCGCAATGCTGACACAGCTCCAGAATGAGCTCCCAAATGCCTGATAACTTTTTCTCTTAACAAAGAGGATTTCAAGTGAAAAGGGAGTTCTTCCCATAATCCTTCATTCAAAGAAGTATAACTCATGAAAGAAGTTCACGTGCAATACTGTCTGACAACATTCTCCTGTAGTTCCAGCTTAGGAAAGACTCACTGCGTAACACATCAATAATTCCCTCTTTAACAGAGACCATCATCTAAGATGAAAGCCTTGGCATTTGGGAAAGATGTATAAGTGGATCAAAATCCTCAGCTGGATCACCAGTCACAGGAATGTCAATTTGACAGTTGTTATTCATGCATTGGTTGCAGCCAGTTTCTGAAAAAAAAGGTCCTTCTATGCTTGACCTGCATGTCCATTTCCCCTTAATAATACAAAGGCACAATTACTTTTATGCCGCACTTTCTAATTTCCTGTTTGGAAGCTTAGGTTATATGAAGCAGGCAGCCTTTGATAAATTGTTCAATCCTGTGTTCTCCTCTCAGATGACCTTTAATCAGTCCTTGACTTTTTTTCTGTGAATTAGATTCCCTTTAGAAAGGGGATCATTTTAACTCCTTTTGTGAGGCACTATTATCAGGCTTTGCACCATCACTTTTGAGCTTTTATTGGTTTCTTGTCTTCTTTCCCTTCCTTTTGAAGAGTATTAAAACCCCTTCAGATCTTTTAATGCCCTTAAATATGTGTTACAGGGGAGAGTTTATAAAACTAAAAGTAATAATGAAAACTTATTCAACATAAATGAGTCTGATGCATGAAACAAAATTGATCAGAAATAAGAGGATGAATAGATGCTTCTATAGCCAAAAGCCCAGGGAGTCAGTATATGACTCTTCAGCATTTGCAGTGAACATAAATTTACTCAAATATATTGAACAAAAAATCTGAAAATTTGCTTTAGCTGTGGACAGAATACTTAATGCTGAATATGCTGCCAGTATATGAGAATCCACATAAACATCCTGTCTCATATATTGCTGTTACTTTCGCCTTAAATGAAACACTAGAAGCAGGCGAACTTTGGTTCTTTATATATCAACATTGTGCTCTGCTTACCATTCTTGAGATCATACTTCAGGGTTTTATTTTTGTTTTTGGCACGATCACCAAACATTTTCCCCTCACTAGTTTCCCTTCTTGGATTAAACGATTGATGGTTATCAATAAAGTTGCAGAACTTTCTTCAACACATGGTAATAAAACAACTCAGCACTTTCTTCCAAATTGCTTTAAAAACACCAAAGCATGGAATTTGTTGAGTGCTAAACATTCACTTTTCATTGGCACAAAGGCTGGAAAAGTGCCTGACTCATCATAGTCTTAATTTAATTTCATACCTGTACAGTTTTGCTGGTCCAGAATTGTTTTGACACTGACATAAGAGAAAAATAAAAGATACAGATCCATAAATCCATTTGCCAGCTAAAAAAGAGTCACTTTGCCTAACCTCCCTATCAAAGTCTTTCGCTGTCCTCAGAATAGAGAATTAACTTACGGAGTTGGGGACATAGAATCATATAATAGTTTGGATTGGTCATCTAGTCCAACCCCCCTGCAACAAGTAGGGACACCTTCAACTACATCAGGTTACTCAGAGCCCCATCCAGTCTGACCTTGAATGTTTCCAGGGATGGGGCATCTATCACATCTCTGTGCAACATGTGCCAGTGTTTCACTACCTCTTTGTAAAAAATTTCTTCCTTTTATCTCATCTAAATCTACCCTCTCTTTATTTAAAACCATTACCTGTTGTCCTATTGCAACAGACTCTACTAAAAAGTGTGTCCCCATCTTTCTTATAAGTCCCCTTCAGGTACTGGAAGGCCACAACAAGATCTACACAGAGCATTCTCTTCTCCAGGCTGAATAGCCCCAACTCTTCATAGGAGAGGTGTTACATCGCCCTGATAATTTTTGTGAACCCGCTCCAAGAGGTCCATGTCTGTCCTGTGCTGAGGGCTCCAGTGCTGGACACAGGACTCCAGGTGGAATCTCACAGAAGTGGAGTAGAGGGGCAGAATCACCTCCCTGGACCTGCTGGGAATGCTTTTTTTGATGAAACCCAGCATATGGCTGTCTTTCTGGGCTGCAAGTGCACATTGTCGGCTTATGTCCCATTTTTCATCCACCAGCTCTGCAAAGTTATTCTTGGCAGGGCTGCTCTTAACCCCTTTATCTCTCACTCTGTATTGATAGCAGGGGTTGCCCCAAACCATGTGCAAGACCACTTCTCGGCTTGGCTCGGTCCATTTGAATGTCATCCTGTCCCTCAGACTTGCAATGAAGGACTTGAACAACTTTCTTCCAAAGTACAAGACCAAAACTCTCCTCTATGATTACAATACTTAAGATTCTTTCAACACATCTTAAAAACCGAAGAACATCTGGTCGAAGAGAGGTGAGACAAAGAGAAGATGAGAAATTAAATGACTGACTTCTAATATCCTCATTAGAACCCATGCTTATTGATTTTTGGTAAGAATTAAATTAAATTAATTACTTTTATTACAGTTAAGGTATGATTTGTGTTATCAGCTTCTCAAGCCTCTATAGCTCTCCAGAGATGGTGGAGAAATCGGTCAGATTCAGTATATGTTTAGTTAAAACCACTTGAATAACATGTAGCAAATGAGACGTCAAAAGGAAATGAACTGTAATATCAGATCACTTTTTGCACACATAGGATAATTTGCCACAGAAAAAGGAAATGAATGAAAGAGATGAATAGTAAACAAAAAAAACCCCAAAACTAAATGCAGGAGATATGATAAAGATAAGTGCCTTCAAGTATCAAGAATAACAGGTGACTTGGTGAAGATCACAAACAGAAACTGAAGATCAGTCTATTTTTAAGATCATTTGCATTTTGAATTATTATCTGATTCAGATATGAAGTGTCAAGAGTGAGAGAATCAAAACAATTTAAACAGCAATTACTGTAAAGCTTGGTGAGAATCTGGAGTAGGATGGAAGACCTAATAAAACAGCAGTATTCTACAAGAAAAGATAGCAATCACAAGTTTGTGTGATAAAGTACAAAAAAATACTCCTTCAAGTTATAAATTACTGAAGGATGATGAGAGTAATTTGATGGATAATTTAAGGATGGGATGATACAAACAAATAGCTATATTCTAGACAGATGTTGTTGAAAACATGAGTTGTTAGGCAACTTCAAAGGAACCAGAATGAATCAAGTGTTGCCAGTGTTCCCACCAAATTCTGAAATTTTAATCTCAGTCTTTATCAAAACAATTGTATTGATTAAACACTGTTAAAAAAAATTCAAACTATTATAGGCAAACCCAATTTTGAAAAAAAAAGATCTATTGTAATTCAGAAATGATGATCCCACAAACTCTTTCCTTAGTATGTCACATGGAATTCTGGTTTTGATTTTCAGGATAACATCCACATAGTTTATGTCCTGACCCAGTACTAAATAGTCATCTGTACATGGCTCTTCCTCACTGTTTTGTTCAGAATTTTTGAATCTGTGTTGAGAGGGTTTCCAAAACGCTTCAGTGATTTCAGCTTTCTCTCTTGTGTCTACACTAAGAAAATAGAATTATAGGTAAATATTCTTGGTTTTGCAGAACTGTGTAGTAGTGAGAGTTGTTCAACCTTAGGCAAGTCGCTAATGTTCTCTGACCCTCTATTCATCACATAGGCCTAATAAAATATCCACAAGTAGCAAGTATGAAATTTAAGCTAAACAAAAAGTTTATAGCAGTATCAGAATAAAACTGGCACAATTAATTGAACTGCAGTGAAACAAATCCTACTGGCAGCAGTAAAAGTATTCAGTCACATATGTTTCATTCTGTTGCTAGTCATGTATAATGCTCTAGCTAAAGTAAATGTAATGTCCCTGTCTTTCTTCCCAGTGTAGTACAGTAGCACCAGCAGTAAGTATATTTTTGCTGCTGTTGATAGTGACATAGCACTTAAACAAAGGGAGAGTAGAATTCACAAATTCTGGTAAACCTTAAAAATGTTCTGTGGGAAGCTGCTGAATTACTCTTGAAACAGGCATTATTATGTTCTTCTTAGCCTGCTGGACAGACACACAGGTGTGATCAGTGGAAACAGTTTTATGAAACTGGTTGGAAGATACAAACATGATATCATACAGAGAGGAATTTAGGAGAAATAAAGAAATAATGAGTTCCTGAAAAAAACAAATGCATAGTTTAGTTTTTTAAGCAACCACTTCTGTTTGTATTTCTCTATTCTTATAAACTTAAATTTCCTTGGAATTTTAAGCTTCCTATTGGTAAAGAGGAAATCCATAACTATTATGGCATATATAAGGACTACTAAACTTAGTAAAGCTATTAACAAGGTGAGCAAGGAAACAAACCAAAACCTTCTCTTCAGTCAATATGATTCCACTTATTTCTCACAAAGAAAGAATTCAACAGTTAAGAGCTTAATTTTGCTAATTCAAATCTCGCTGAGACCAACTCCTGAAAGAATTTTTGTAAGAAAAATCTTGAAATATTTCTGATAATTCATAAAGCAATTACATTTCTTAGTTATAAATAGATTAATTAGGTAACTTATAGATGAAAAAAGGCACTAAACAGAACTAACTTTGATGGAGTTGCATCCATGAGGGAGTTACTGGCTATGGCTTTTAGGGTCCTTGCGCATTCCTGATCTATTTGTCTACATTCTGCAAATTTGAAACTATTATCATAGACTTCTACTGATATTTGTATTCATCTTTATCTGTTGCCATGATACAGCTATCAAGTTATGACACAGATGTGCTACTGTTGACACACCTGTGCAGACAAACAACAGCTCTTTAATACGATTTTAAGATTGATAGTTGAGACTGATCTAGTGAGAGGGCTATTTGGAGTGAGATTTGCAGTGTGTTTTTTCAGCAGCTGTTTTTGCTCTTTTGGTTCTGTGAAGGCTGGAAGATAGGAGGCTAGGTAGGGTTTTCTGGGTGTGGGTCTAAACAGACCTGGATAGTTCTAGGGGTAAACAGAAGAAGACAGGCAAAGTGATAGTGAGAATACAAACCTCATGACATTGTCCATGATTGCATACAAAGTCAAAAAATCAAGGTCTCTATTTATGTACTTAACCATATGAACAAGAGAGGTACAAGACACATATGAGGGGTATGAACAGTAATTATTTCTTGAAGATGTCCTTTCTAGAAAGTTATAAAATTATTCTAATAAAACTGGTGAGTAGTAGCAACTACAAGTTTACAGAAGCATGTGTAGGCCTTACATACACATAAAAGTCTTGTTATATAGTCCATTGGATATACTGAACAGACGATGTTTCAAGCACTGAAATTACTATACATCATACCATCAACACAGGTGGTAGGTTGCCTTCTCAGTAAAACTATTTAATGACGTTCCATTTTCCATTAAGACATTAGAACAAAAGTAATTTAATTTTGAAGAGAAAACACAAAGATCAATTCTTTCTGGAAAAGTTAAACCTATCCAAAATAGCACAGTTTTCAGTATCACTCCGCTTTAAGTAAAAATAATTATAAAATTAAAAGTTAATAGCTGAAAGCTTGTAGAGAAAAAAATCTTAGAAAATAATTATTGTCTGTTTCTTGCCATGGTGTAAATTTAAGTGTCTCTCAAGAAAATTATCATTTATTGGGAATATATTTATTCAAACTTTTGTGTTTTGAATTACTGAACTTTTGTAACATTTGAATAGTTTAGTTGATAAAACACACTTCCGAAAGACTAGTAACTTTTCCCCTCAGGGTAATCCTACTGATATCAGTGGGAATGACTAATTAATATGTTCTTTAAAAATTTTGACTATAATCAGATATTTTAATTTTGCCACTAACAAAGGCTAATTATTTCTAGCCATGAAAGATGTAAGATTTTTTAATAACAGTTTTGAAAGAGTGAATACAGACAAAATATTTAGGGAAGAATCTGCATGGCAGCGTAACTTTAAAGCCTCCAATGCAAATATTATCATAGCATCAAAGGAGAAAAGTCTCAAATGGTGAAACAACAACTGGGAAACCAACCAAGAAAAGAGGAGAAAGAGAACTTGTTTAAATACTGTGTAACTGTGCTAAAAGAAATAGAAATAGCAAGATAAAGTTTACTAAAATACTAAGATTAAAGTTTACTGAAAGTAATACCCTGCAAGGTTGTTACCTCTGGCATTTCTATATTTGTTCATCTTTCTAAATTAAAGACATTTATTATACTACAGCAAATATTTTCTGTGGTCAGTGTTTTTAATATAGGTATTAAAACTGAACATACTTTCAACATTGTATGTAACATACAGTTTACCATGTCTGATGGACTTTCAGATATTTGGGAACAGAGCGCTGCAAGAAATGAATCACTAAATTAACCCTTTTATAACTGATAATACTTGTATTATCACTTGCAAGTGATAATACTTGGTGAACAAAGGAAATTTCTTAGATTAAAAAAAGAAAGTATTGAATATATTGATGACAGGAAAAGTCACACAAGTTGATTATGAATGAGAAACAGTGTACAACTAGGCCTTGGCTTTCATTTGGCCAAAACTTTTGGTGGCAGTAAACAGCAGTACTGTCAAGACCTGGCACAGTTACATGGTTGACACTGCTTTGGACCACACCCATGAGAATCTATCTCTAATCAGATTAGCAGACCATCAGATTAGCCAAGTTGGCTCATTCTGATGATGTGACAGAAGACAGTGTGTCTTTACTTTTTCTCCTTCTTTTTCTTTTCCTTCTTCTTCACTTCAGCCTGCCTCAGTTCAAGAAAGATGAAGAGCTACTGGAGAGAGTCCAGCAAAGGGCTACGAGGAAGATGAGGGGACTGGAGCATCTCTCCTATGAGGAAAGCCTGAGGGAGCTGGGCTTGTTCAACCTGAAGAAGAGAAGGCTGAGAGGGGACCTAATAAATGCTTATAAATATCTCAAGGGTGGGTGTCAGGAGGATGGGGCCAGACTGTTTTCAGTGGTGCCCAGAGACAGGACAAGGGGCAACGGGCACAAACGGAAGCAGAGGAAGTTCCAGCTGAACATGAGGAAGAACTTCTTCCCTCTGAGGGTGACGGAGCACTGGAACAGGCTGCCCAGGGAGGTTGTGGAGTCTCCTTCTCTGGAGATATTCAAGACCCACCTGGACAAGGTCCTCTGCAGCCTGCTGTAGGTGATCCTGCTTTGGCAGGAGGATTGGACTAGATGACCCACAGAGGTCCCTTCCAACCCCGAATATTCTGTGATTCTGTGATTTTCCAAATACTTCATAAACCTATGACAGTCTGCTTTATAATTACTATGGTCTGCTGTTAGTCCATATCCAGTTAGTGACTCAGTGCCCAAGGAGTATAATCTATACCTTATCAGAGCTATTTTCAAACGCATACAGGCTCTACAACTTTTGTGCTTTCAGTTTTGGACAACAACTTCAGTGTTGAAATCCCTTCCTTACCTCATTGAACTACAGGATATTATGAAAGGAAACTATTCACAGTCTATTTTAATTAACTCTCTATTTACTGGGCTTTCTATTGACCATTAACTAGAAGCCTTTCAACGCTTTTTTAAAGACTGTAAAACAATTCTAATTTCCTTCTGAATAATATTTTCTACTTGTATAAAGATGGTGAATTCTTTTGCTTTTTATGTCATTATTCTTTGTCGGGACCACCGAAGTAATATTTGTTTGAATGTTTTAGATTTTCTCTTTCATTTACGTTACCTAAATTATACAAGAGTGCTCATAAGATTATTTACTATCTTTACTATCTATCTTTACTATTTAAGAGGCTAGTCTTGAATTATTGCATGGCTACACAAAAAAACTCAACGCTGCACTAGTTAGTACCTTTACTGCAAGAAGACATAACAAAGATGTAACAAAAGATGCAAGAAAAGTGTAACAAAGAGGCCTGGTAGAAGAAAACAGTACATATAGAGCACTGTACCACCCTTAATGTCAAGAAGCTATCAGCAAGATTCTGTTTCCATTGCTAACACAATCTATTTTTAACTTTGGTTTAGAAGCCTTAAATTGATAATTTAGTCTTATTGCTACATTTAAAAAGAAATCTACAATGATTCATTCTTCATTCCCAGGAGAATATCTACGATTCTCTTCCTGACAGGCATAGTTAATGTGATTGCAGATGTGTATGTGCCAGAAAGAGGAAGCACTCAGATCCATGTATTTCAAAGAAAGTAACAAAAGCAAGGAGGAAAGAAGGTAGGATTTCCAATGTTTGTTGAACCTATGAATTTTACTGGAAATTCAGATATTTGTCTGAACTTGTTCCTCATAAGGAACTTTCATTGTGGGGAAAAGACTAGAATTGAAAGCGATCTTGTTTTGGGAACTTGGTGCAGTACACTTTCTATGACATTGTTTTAGTTGTTTATTTATTTGTGCACACATACATGTGTATGAGCAAAAGTAAAACTATAGACAATAATTACTGACTGTAGAACGGCAGAATAACATTTAAGGCGAGATCCTTGGTGACCACTGAAATACACCTATATTTTCACAGACATTATTGTGCTACTAAAAACAATCGTAGTTATGCATCTGGAAACAACACTTTTTACTAACTGAATAGTTGAACAATATTCTAACTACAGCTATGCTTGGCTGTTGGGTTGGAGGAATTCCTGAAACTTGTCTCACAGTGACAGGCAGTTTTACTTACAGTGACAGATGATTACTTACTATTTCCTAAAGCTCTTCCAGATGCAAATGTGAATGAAGTAAATCACATACTTGCATTAAGCTTGTGATTGTTCTGACCTCCACTTATAGTTCTCTGTCTGAGAGAAACTTTGTACCTTGAAAGGAGTGAAGTTTTCAGAACAAGAGCAGTCCTCAAGAGCCTGACTTGTCAATGAATTTAGTGAAAAAAAAACCAACCACTAAGATCTGAGAAAATGAGAACCCATGGCAAATTTCAAAATACAATAAAAACTTCATAAGGTATTTAGGTTTAAGTGAAAATTTTTATAAAATCATAGAACCATAGAAAGTTTTGGGTTGGAAGGGACCCCTAGAGGTCATCTAGTCCAACCCCCCCGCAGCGAGCAGGGACACCACTAACTAGATCAGGTTGCTCAGAGCCCAGTCCAACCTGGTCTTGAATGTTTCCAGGGATGGGGCCTCCACTACCTCTCTGGGCAACCCGTTCCAGTGTTTCACCACTCTCATTGTAAAGAATTTCTTCCTTATGATATACAGTAGGAAAAAAAATTGTATTTATGGGATATTTTCCACTAATGCTTTATTTAAAAGCTTGTTGCTTTCAGTGGTCTTTTATCAGACTCTAAGATTCAGCAAAAAGGATTTGCTCCAGGATTTCATTCTCCCATGAATAAAACAACTTCATGAAGTTTTGATTCTTCAAGAGCACTCTAGAGTCCAATGAATGAAACATAGGTTTGGTCGTGCAGAGACATGAATTTTTAAAAATAAGCTGAGAAACTCTATTTTTATACTGTGTCTTTCAATGATGGATCATGCAGAAAATTAAGCATTTACTCTCCAAATGTGAAAACTGAAGTGTTTGTGATAAATAGTCACAAACAAACTTAACTCAAAGACTTGGAGCTGGACTCTTAGAAAATTAAAATTAGCAGTGATTTCTACAAAGATGTGAAAACAGAAGATGAGGAACAAAAGTTAAGGACTTTTTTTCTCTCCCTCCACCCCAGCCGTTTTTACAAATATATTAAAAAAAACAGGTGGTGATTTATCAGTTTATGTTACTCAGGCATAGTTTATATAGCTGGACAGTCATATAAATAGTGGTGAACACTGGGGTTTTTACTTTGGCGCCAATTAACGTCCATCCAATAATTTGTGGTTTCAAGTTTTGCTTGCTGCATCTCTGATAGTATGATTTTTTTAATTCTTTCATTTGAAGTGATATCATGAGCTATATTAAGATGAAAAATGAGTGAATAGTTGAACATAGTAATTTGTGACTGGTTGTTCAAATAAGTATTATCCAGCAGTCAAGGACTGTTTGATGTATGGGATGCATATAAACGCAAATAAAATTACAAACTCTTTCCAAAGATAGAACAGGATTGAAATTATGTGAAATACTAACATCATTCCACAGTTTGCCATCATTAATACTTCAGAAACTCTTACTAATCTGAAAATTTTACTCTGTTTCACAGGTATTTTTCCTACACTAAATAGAAAATATTCTCCCAAACATACAGAAATACTTTTTAATGTGGCTGTACTTATAGGTCTTTGATAGTGCTTTGATATCTTCAGATGAAATGTGGCAGTGAAGTATGAAGTATTTCTATTCTTTCTTTCTTTCTTTCTTTATTAAAAAGTGAGACTAAAGACAGAAGAAATTAACCTTGTGAAGTGTTGCTAAGAATTTCTAACTTGTGCAAATCTGGACAGCAAGTGCTACTGAATAATACAATGTGCACCATTCATGACACTTGTGTAAAACGCCAAATCATGGTTTCCTTAGTTAATACCTACAGCATTCTTCCAGATATAAGCAAGCCCATTCATGGAGTTCTAATCCATATCAGTAAAATTAACAGATTGTATCTTTGTATTACGTATAATCAGACAGATGCCCTTTGATTTTTTTATGAAGGTAAGTGAGGAAATAGAATACTTAAAAAACAGTTTTGATCGAAAATTACTTAGATAGAATATATTTAGCTATTCCTAATTTGAGTCAAACTGAGATTTTTTTATAAAGTAAAATGGAAAAGTATATTGTATTGGTAGTGTAGAGAGAGAAATGATTCTTGTTAAATAAGTCTCTTCATTGCTTTGATAGACGTAGACTTTAAGAGGAGAAAAAAAATTGAATAAGAAATTTATCGAAGAGCTCTCTTTAGGAATCAAATTAAGCATTTCATGTTTTGTCTCATCCAAGTTTAATGTCTTTTAGATTATCATTTATCAGCTCTCAGCTGCAATGTCCCTTCTGCTTTTCATTCTTCACTGAATGTGCTAAAAATCTCTAAGCTGTATTTCTTTCAATTTCATCCTAAATCATTTTGAGTTTTTGTGGACTCAGGTGAAACTGTTCACGTCCAGCATCTGTAATAATCCCTTTGAAGTTGAACTTTGCTCCACAGTTCTCCTTCTGCTTGACTTGTCAGCTACTATTCAGCCTATAGATCTATAAAGCAGATTATATGTTCACTTCACTTACCTTTCTTGACTTCACCTACTCCTGGTTTTCTTCAAAGACTATCTTATTTCTAACCCTGTGGGCATGTGGTGGGCTCCTTTTGTGTAAATATTTAACTGGCTTCTGTCCTTCAGGTTTTCTTTTATCTCCTGCTATATATTTTAGGTAGAAAATCTCATCGTACCCATGAAACCACTGTCCACTGCTGTGCAGGCTACTCCATTCAACACCGATTTACTGTAAAAATTTCTAATTTAAGAGAAAATATATCCTATAATTTTGGGGAAGCTTTACTGTTAAGCTGATGATAAACATGATTAAACCAGTGTTCTCAGAATATCATATCTTCTCTATTGCAAAGTACTTAAGAGCAGGGACTTGTTTTTTCAGATGTTTCAACTGGGTGTACAAAAATATTCCTCTTCTAGATGCTGCCAAAAGCAGAACAAGGCTGAAATAGATGAGATATAGCATGGTTGGAAATGCAACACAGAAGAAAAAACAACAACAAAAAACCCTACTAAAAACATACCTTTGAAGATATTTTATCGAAAAAGGCAGAATAACGATGCTTCTGATAAGGGAAAGACATCCAAGAAGCCGTTGAGACAGATTCCAACTAAACACCAGGTTCAGCAGATATTCTTGAAGAAGAATAAACATATGTCCGAGAAGACAAGGTAGTAGTGAAATGCTGTTTAGTGGCATTCAGCTTTATTCAGGTGCAGAACAGCACTATGCTGCAGAAAGATTTTACCATAGTACTCTTACCATTGCTGTCAGGATCATAGCAGCATATTTTTTTAATACACACAATGGAAAAGACAAGCAAGTATAATATGAACTTCTCAGTATTGACTCTAACTATTGCCAAAGAAAAAACTTCTGCATATCAAAACGTATTTACTTTAATTAAAAATAACCACTGTAAATCCAGAAGTGGTTAATAGGGCTATCAATGTGTACTGGGTTTGTGTGGCAAGGTTCTGGCAGTGGGGGAGCTACATGGATGGCTTCTGTGAGAAGCTACTAGAAGCTTCTCCTGTGTCTGACAGAGCCAATGCCAGTTGGCTGCAAGACAGACCTGTCAATGGCCAAGGTCGAGCCAACCAGCGACAAAGGTAGCACCTCTGTGATAACATATTTAAGATGGGGAAAAAAACTGCAGTGGGATAGAGGACAGACAATATGTGAGAGAAAGAACTCAGCAGACACCTAGGTCAGTGAAGAAGGAGGGGAAAGGGGCACTCCAGGCACCAGAGCAGAGATTCTCCTATAGCTCATGGTGAAGACCATGGTAACACAGTTTGTTGCCCTACAGCCCATGGAGGTCCATGGTGGAGCAGATATCCACCTGCAGCCTGTGGAGGACCCCATGCTGGAGCAGATGAATGCCTGAAGGAGGCTGTGACCCAGTGGGGAGCCTGTGCTGGAGCAGGATCCTGGCAGGATCCGTGAAGAGAGAGTAGAGAGAGCAGCTCACACCAAAGCAGGTTTGCTGGCAGAACTCGTGACCCGGTGGGGGACCCACGCTGGAGCTTTCTGTTCATGAAGGACTGCACCTCGTGGGAAGGGACCCACACTGGGGCAGTTCGTGGAGAATGGCAGCCCACAGAAAGGACTCACATTGGAGAAATTTGTGGTGGACTGTCTCCCTTTGAGGGGACCCCACGCTGGAGCAGGGGAAGAGAGAGTGGAGTGCTCCCCCTGAGAAGAAAGGAAGAGCAGAGACAATGTGTGATGAACTGACTGTAACCCCCATTCCCCATCTCCCTGTGCAGCCGGAGGGGAAGAGGTAAAGATAATCAAGAATAAAGTTAAATCTGGAAGGAAGCGAGGTGGGAAGGTGTGTTTAAGATTTCATTTTATTTCTCAGTATCTTATTCTGATTTGATTGGTAATGAATTAAATTAATTTGCCCAGGTTGAGTCTGTTTTGCCCATGATGGTAATAGGTGAGTGGTCTCCCTGTCCTTATCTGAACCCACAAGACTTTTGTTATATTTTCTCTCCCCTGCCCAGTTGAGGAAGGGAGTTATAGGGCAGCCCTGATGAGCATCTGACATTCAGACAGAGTCAACCCCTCACACAATGCATGACTTATTTCATGTAAGAAAGACTAGAAATAAAAGATTTTACCAGGAAACGGTGTAAACAGAAGGACAATTTTATAAAGGCCCTAATTTTTGTTTATGATTAGATAGATACATTTATCTTGTACCTGTACAATTTCTGAAGGGTTATTTTACCAAAGGGAACTGAGTGCTTAAGTCAAGGTTGAAAATTGACAACAGATGTTCAAGTATTTCTGAGTATACCTGCTTCACATGGAAGACATGATATGAAAGCATGAAGTGTGATGAGGCCACAACTCACTCAACCTTGAAAATTGTATTAAGGTTAAAAAGAAATATGCTTTAGTCAGAAGTTTTTTTCACTCAGTGTTAACAGCCCAGAAAAATTTGTCTGCCAGATCGAGAAACTGATAATGTCTTTTGGAGGAAACTTAGTTTATGGAGATACATGCAGAAAAAGTTGCCATCATAGCACATTTTGCTACTAATTGTTGTGATGTCATTAACAGATATTTTAGAGCTTATTCATATACTACATAAACTAGATCACTACTTCTTTTATTGAAAAGCTGACAGATACCTGTTCTAGATTTGAGAAATTAGCATTAACTTTAGAGTAAGGCATTATACTGCCAACAATTCTCACATGTATCCTACTTAAGAAAAAATGCTGGCATGGTAGAGGAGCAATATTTGGAGAAGAATGGCGTAATGGATATTAAATTTCTATTCATTCTCCATATTTTAGTCCACAGTCTGTGAAGTCATTGGTTACCAGTGAGAGCATTAAGCAGATAATAAAACACATTGGTATATAGCACTGATAGATAATAGTATCAGAGAAGGTGATAGATCTTCTGCTTTAATGTATCTGGAAAGTGCTGTACTTGGACCACAGGAAAACTTGGATTGTTACATGCAATAATCTGACTCATCCTTGTGTCTCAGCAAGCCAACATGCCCTGGATACCTGCAGATAACAGTACGTTAACCTTCCTGCAACGCAGAAATACTGATACTGTTAACCAGTCTGTAAATTATGCAGACATTAGGGGTTCTCAACAGGCCTTTGGGTTTTTAACCAGCAGAGGAGGAATGTGATGAAGCCTAGACAGTGTGCTGCAAAACATGTGCAGAATTATCTATATTCATGCCACGTGCAGAGTTTTGGTTGCTATTGTTAAAAGTTTCCCCAATAGAAGTAAGAGTGTGAGTCTGCATTTGCATTCTTGTTCAGATTATGGGTGCACTACTTCAGTGGGTCTTCCAACTGCCTCCACTTACTCTGCTCTGGTTTGCACTGCAGAGATGCCTTGGGGTGCATAAACTGCATTCCTTTTGCGTGAAACTGAATTGGGAGCTGTGCTCCAGAAGACTACCTAATGCAACACGGTCACCAACAGATGAATGGGCCGTGACACCAGACTGGAATATACTTGACATAAAACCCTCCAAAAGGTGCCTGGGATAAGCACTGGGTTCTCAGCACCAACTATTTTTCTCTGCAAATCTCTTCTTACAAGGCCTTACTAACTGCTGATGTAGACATAGCCCGAATAGCTGTTTTACAGAATCTGAGGTCTTAGCACAGGCTTCTACTCAAGAAACAGTTGAGGGCTCTCATGACATAGTTAGGCTGTGCAAAGCTTAGAGGAATAATTCATTAGATTAGAAAGAATTTCTACTGTATCTGCATGGTAACTAAGTTAATGTTATTTCCTTACTTAGGGTAGGAACCTGAACATGTTAGCAGTGGCTGCAATAACATCAATGACATTTGGAACAATTCTTTTTGGTTACTCATTTTTACGGATTAAGTCTCTAGATGAAGTGTGTCACAAATACCCAAGGTAGAATTTACTATGAAATTCTTATGTCATGGTAGGAACTATAAAGGGATTAGTATGAATACCGGAAGGACGGATAAGCTTGGATCTTTTCGGTGATTCTTCAGAAATTGCAAAAATTCATGTGCCACCTATATAAATAAAAATTCCAATGCCAAAACAGTACAAAATTGATTTGTCATATCCTGCTGATATGACCATCTGTACATGATTATGTTCATATTCTGCAGTTCACCTGTAGTGTAAACCTACTGTCATGAATCAAAGATAAATGAAATGCATAGATAATGGATGTCATAGTGATAAGTGGATCATCAGTGCTCTGAATTATCCTGGAATTCTCGAAGTTCAATTGTTTCACAATTGCAAAATAAGAAATTGATATATGCCAGTAAAAAAGTGCACAGAAATGTTTCATCTGAATTTCTCTTCTGTATCTATGAAAGTTTGCAATGAAGATGTCAGATATCATCTAGTCACCTGAGAGATCTGTTGTAATCAATGGAAGAAAGTATGCATTACTAGAATGCAGTTCATCTCATCCTAAAGCAGAGGTCTGAAATAATTTAGTCTAATTTTAGATGCACTGATTAAGATATGATTCATCACACATATTAAGTGCCTATTGATTGAAAAGGGAAGCTTAAGTGATCAGGTCAGGTAAGAAGGTAGACTTGCAAAGTAAAGCTGAATCTCATTCACAGTATTTTACAAGTTCCTTGCAGCACATTTAATGCATCTTCATAGTTACTATTGCTACTTGCAGTCACCTAAAGATTGCTCTAGCTAAAAAAGATCTGTGCTACATACAGCAACAAAAAGTGTTCTAACAATTTACTGCCTGAGGTGGTCCCAATAGATTTTTTTTAAAATATTTTTTTATGTTGGCTCATTGATAATGAAAGAAAGGATTTTATTCTTCATATATTTCATCCTACTCATTGCGCTGCTGATGTTCGTCACTAGATTCTTAGTTCCGTCATATAGTATGTATATCTGACACAGCTAAAGTAGTAACAGGTAAACTACAACTGAAAAGACTGCTGTTATACAAAAGCAGATGAAAAAGATGAACAAAGAAAATATTATTTCTTATTCTGGAAAGAATCTCTGAGAAGCTGGAGATCTTGAAGGATTTTCATATGAATCATGTTCAGTTAAATGCCACCTAAAGATGTCAAAACCCAGGACACAAACAGTCACTGACTTGGCTTCCAAGAATAATATTGAGATTTCATACGATTAGCTTATTTCTGTATGCTATGACTTATGAAATTATTCTTTCCCTAGACTATCTTTGACCTCCAATATCACGTTTGCAAAAATACAAGAGATCTTACATGTCAAATCTTATTTTTAACTTAGCTTTTTAACAGATATAAGATTATTTCCACTTACCCAAGTATATTTCCCACTAGAATATTCGTAACTATTGGAGCAAATGTCATGTTATTAAATAATTCATTGAAGTGAACTTGCAGAGACTCATATAGTTTTGTTTCCCAAGAAAAAAGAATAGTTTGTATCTTCTGTTTTTCCCTGCCTGTATTTAGTTTTAGAATTAGTCAGCCACTGAGCTTTTTAATTAGTACGTGAAAGTTTTATGAGTCAGAATATTTTCCTCAGCAAATCTAATGCTTTCAATCAAAATATCTATCAATGCACTGAATAATTAACATCTGGAAGTCAAGAGGTGTACCAAGATGTTTACTACATTGAACAGAATTTCACAAAAGAAGATTAACACCACTTAGCGACATCTCAGCTGAAACTATAAAATTTGCTTTGGTAGTGGAGTTGCACTTGTAGTTCTTTGCAGCTATATGTACAAGGCTTCAGTTCAACATATAATTAGTCAAATAGGGGAGAATATAATGTAGGTACACTAGCTCTTCAAGGTTTGCTCAATAAACCTCTATAAAAATGTAATACTCTTAATTTCCTCATTTATGTATCTGATTTCTTATTAGTTATGAACACCTTTACTGTTGGGCTTGAAGGGAGAAAAAGCTGTTGAATGAGAAGTATTCAGTTATCATCAGTCTGGGATACTCCACTCTTTTTCTTAGAATGAAATCTTCAAATAGTATCTACCTCTTGCTTAAGGAAAAATTTTGTATATGGAGAAATGGGTCTGCTGGCAATTAGCTGTTATTCCAGTTGTATTTTGTACCTCTTTAGAATTAAATTTATGATTAAGAAATGCTAATTACAGAACTAAAGTTATTGCTGCTTCATGTAATTTCAGATAATAACAGCACATGAATGCAATGTTCAGGGCAGCTTGGAAATATTTTTGCATTTCTTTTTGAATAGAACTATTGCAATATGGTGAAGGAAACGAGGAACAAACAAACATATTAACTACATATTTGGGCCAAACCCCAAGGGCCAATAACAATTGAAGGCAAAGAGTTAGAGTACGTCTGGGGAACTTCACATATCTCATTATTACTTTAGCACACATTAAGAACTGTCAGTTTAAATTTCATTATTTTATGTAATGAGAACGACTCTGCATTAAGAAGTGCTCAGATCACTCAGTCTATGGGGCACGATGAAGCCTGATCTTTCTTGGTTCAGAGTGTAGAAAATGTAATAAAGCCACATTCTTATAACAGCACAATTTATTCATGAACTGTATTATGCCAGTGCCTACATAATAGCTGTCTTTCTAATACATTTCTTTCATTCAGGAGGCTATTTCAATAACAGGAATAGGATTTAACAGTAATAATAATTACATTGCATATTTGTAGATCATGCTATCTATAGACTTCAGAACATATTTCAACTAACACTCCTGTTAAAAGGCCGTCACCTGCGGCATAAAAATCTCTAGTCCGAAAAACTTCAAAGGTCTACAGATTTTTTTAAAGCTGTAAAGTTTTGGGTTGCTTTTTTGTTTTTTTTAATAAAAATTGCATTTAACCAAATCTGCCTAGTTGTAAAGTTAGTCTCACAGTGATCTATACCTACAAAGTCTATCTGTAATGAAGGCACTGACCAAATAATCATATTCCTTAGTTAAGGATTTGGACCTCAGGAATTAAACTATGTGTAGACTGCACTTACAGATCTGAGTGCAAAATCATACCAAAGTGAACTTTTAATTAGCTATCTGTTTTTCTCCTTTCGAAATTATCAGATGGGGAATTATCAAACCTTAGATTAAGTTGCAAATTTATTTAATTGCTTTAATTTCACTTTCCAGATCTCTTCTGTTAGATTTGTTCAAATATTGTCATGTGATCCTCCACAAAGTTAATGTATGACTTCTTTCAGGCACTTGTCACTTTTACTGAATAAATTAGCCCCTTTTGTGTAAGTTTATAGTTTTGCTGGAGTTTGCATTCCTCTGATATTGCACCTGGCATTTAGACTAATTGTATGTCATGCTGAAAACTGTAAATCTTTCCTTTTTCAAGGTGAGTTTTGTATTGTCTAGAGATATTATTTTTACCATAAAATAGATGAGATTTTGGTGGGGGAGGGCATGGGAAGAGGAGACAACCAAAACCTTTCCAGCAGTGCTAGTAAAATCTTTTACTTCCACATAACAAAACAAGTTTAGAACATGGCAAAGGACTTTGCTACTGATATTCTCTGTGCCCTTCTTTAGTTTGTGTATGCTTTATCTTGTGTTCAGATATAGGGAACACCTTCTTAAATTGTTCCTATGAACCTTCCAGCATCTGCTGCATGTTTCCGAAACACTGGGGAAAGGAGAAAGAAGTACAGTTCCAAAACTGAGCTTCAGATTTCTTAATTACCATAAACTATTAAGAATAATAGTTAGTTTTTGACTATATATATGGATCTAAATAAAAAAATCACCATTACTGGTACTTCAGTGTACAATATTAAAATGCAGAATATATTTTTAGGTTTGCTTGTGTATTTGCTTTCCAGCTGGTCTAGACATGATTTAAGATCTCATATACTTTCCATCTAGCAAATAAACTGAGAATGATAAGCACAATATTTGTCTGAGGGATTGCTCTTTAATCAGGGCTTGGTTATTAATAAGCTGTAACTTCAAGCATTACTTTCTTACCAAGATCTCAAATGAATTTTCAAAAACATGCAATAGGGATACTTCTGAACATGGCTTTTGATTTGACTTACATTTTAGCTGTGGTTAGCCTCAAAGCTTGTATTTAGTCATTCCCAAGACAGCATTAGGATATAAGATGTAGGTAACACTTTGTACAAACAACTTTTCTGATTTTGGTATGATTCAGAGTACCCTTAGGAACCTAACAGCTAGTCAAAAGAGCAGGCAACTGTATGGACAGTGGTATTCAGAGCACTTAATTCAAATGCCTGAAGTCAAATGGTGTAAATACGTCGACAAGTGTTTTTCTTATAGACTGGGGTTCAATTTTAATGAAGATTGTATAGTTAGTGGAGAGCAGCTGTGGTCTTTCTGCAAGCTGGTGATAAATACCTCTCCATCCTTTAGCATGAATTTGAAATAGGGTTTGGGCTGCCATTTGTCTTGGCTGTAGATTTCAATGTCTCGCTACATTTTCATGTTATAAATAAAACAAAAATTAACATTTATTTGTTTCCAGGATCTGAAATTTCTTTGCATTTGCTAAATAAACATTTTGTCATAGAGATTTGGGCTCTATTCTGCATAGGTGGCCAGCCTCCAACTCTTAAGTGAAATCTGTGGAAGCTAACAGCTTTCATGATAAGGTTAACAGTTGTTTAATACCAGGCACAGACTGAAACACTTTCAGCCCTCACTCTCTGTGATCTACATCCTGAAGAGCACCTAGTCTCAAATTGCATTAAAAATCTTTAAATACTCTTTCCTTTTTTGAAAATTAAATCCCCTTTTTTAAAAGATATTTATTGATTTGTTTTTCTTTTATTTTTTTTTTCTTCTTGATATAAAGCTCTTGGAGACGTTTTGTGAAGAGTGCTATAAATAATGAAGTTGTTAGAAAGATGATACAGACAGCTGAGATGTAAAAGTTCTGTAAAGGTCAGATGACTTTAACACTCTCCTGTCATCTTCACTTCACAGTCTTGAAGTTCCCTTAAATTTCTGCACAGGACTATTGTCACTCAGACAGCTAAATTTATATAATTTTCCCTGCAGATATCAGAGAAAATGTCCTTTTTGGACCCTTTAAAAAGCAGTACTTTTCTTGACCATTGAAGAAAGTAACCAGTGTTATACTTAAGGCTGGCTATTTGCTGGTAAAGTGAAATTCAGAAAATACTGTATAACTATTAAATGTCCATAGGTGATATTTTAGAAAGTTTAAAATGAGATTTCCATGTGGATTCTGACAATAAACAAAAAGTGAAAAAAATTAGTCTGGAACTCAAAGAGTTAAAAACTTCTGCATTAGATTGGAGACAGACAGAAAAACTAAGTTAAGAGCCAGTGCTGCAACAACACATGATCATTGAACACATTTTTTTTATTCCACTCCTATCACAGTCTTCACAGAATCATAGAATCATTTAGGTTGGAAAAGACCTTTAAGATCTTTGAGTCCAACAATAAACGTAACACAGCCAAGTCCCACTAAACCATTTCTCTAAATGTCACAGCTTTTGAATACCTCCAGGGACGGTGATTCAACCACTTCCCTTGGGCAGCCTGTTCCCGTGCTTGACAGCACTTTTGGTGAAAAAAATTCTTCCTAATATCCAGTCTAAACCTTCCCTGGTGCAACTTGAGACTATTTATTGTTGTCCTATCACTTGTTTCTTGGGAAAAGAAACAGACACCCACCTTGCTGCAGCCTCCTTTTGGGTAGTTGTAGAGAGCAATAAGGTCCCCCCTCAGTCTCTTTTTCTCCAGACTAAACAACCCCAGTTCTCTCAGCCACTCCTCACAAGATTTGGTTCTCTAGATCCTTCACCAGCCTTGTTGCTTTTCTTTCGATGCACTCCAGCCCCTCATTGTCCTTCTTGTAGAGAGGGGCTCAAAATTGAACACAGTATTCGAGGTGCAGCCTCACCGGTGCCGAGTACAGCAGCAAGATCACTTTCCTGCTCCTGCTGGCCACACTATTCCTGATACCTGCAGGATGCCATTGGCCTTCTTGGCCACCTGGGCATACTGCTGGCTCTTGTTCAGCTGGCTGTCAACCAACATCCCAAGATTCATCTCCACCAGGCAGCTTTCCAGCCACTCCTCCCCAAGCCTGTAGCATTGCATGGGGTGGTTGCGACCCAAGTGCAGCACCTGGCACTTGGCCTGGTTGTATCTCATACAATTGACCCGCCAACCCAGTCTGTCCAGCTCCCTCTGCAGAGCCTTCCTACCCTCAAGCAATCTGCTCCATAACCTTCTCTGGCATCGAGGTCAGACTGACAGTCTTGTAGTTCCCTACATCCTCCTTTCAGGCCTTCTTGTGGATGGACATCACATTTGCTAATCTTTGGTAACTGGGACCTCCCCAGTTAGCCAGGAATGATGATTAATAATTGAAAGTGGCTTGGTGAGCACTTCCACAAGTGCCCTCAGTGCCTTTGGGTGGAGCATATCTGGCCCCATAGACTTATGCATGTCTAAATAGGGTAGCAGGTCACTAACCATTTCCCCTTAGATCATGGGGACTCCATTCTGCACCACTACCCCCCCCCCACCCCTTCCAGCTCAGGGGGATGGGTACCCCTAGAACAACAGGTCTTGCTATTAAAGACTGAGACAAAGAAAGCATTACGTACCTCAGCCTTTCCCCTATCCTTTGTCTCTATGTTTCCCACACATCCAATATACACGTGACTGCCATTTTGAATTACCAGCTGGGGGAAAGCCTATGTAGATTAATTACACAGGAAGGCTTCTAATAATACAAAGCTGAAAAACCTTACTCTAGGTAAATGTAGATGTATATGTTTATACTAGATATGTATTGTTTCCTGCTTGATTGACAGGATTTCTATAATTCAAGCTGTATGAGAGCCAGATAGAACCTAGGTAATAAAAATTGTGGTGTCTTCTAACTCATCTTATTCATAGCCATTAAAGATTCTCTTTATTGAAACTGCAGTACTATAAATTACTTTACAGGTTGTAGGACTGTTTCTAGCATCTTGTACTTCAAATCAGATGAAAGACTACCAATGACAGAAATTTCTCTGCTGGTTGATTTTCCCTCTGTTTCCAGCCTGTTATGAAGCTCAGTATTCAGAACTTCTGTGCCTGCAGTAGTTATGAAGCATTCATTATAAAAAACAGCTGTGAAAAAAACAATTTAATAAAGTCTATACTCTCTTTAAAGGGAAATAGTTTCCTATGCTAACTGAGATTTCAGCAGCGAAAGTCTTTTTCAATAAAATGATCCTTCTGTAATTGGATGGGGGGGTTTCCTTCGTTTTAAGAAACGGGTCATGAAAGAAAATTCCTCAGATTAATCAGTCTTTGCATTTTCTGCTCAGGAAGAAATAACTTATATTGTCTTTTTATCCTTTGAAAAGATCTTTATAGTTTTAAATTAGGTAAGAAGCTATTTCTGAATTCATACCTCACAATGATGGCAATAACTTCAGTGAATGTTCCTTTTCCATACCATTCACTGACAATATGAATAGTATTAGAGGGTAGGATTTTCTTAACAATTACAAATGTTTGATATTTGAGGAAAAAAAATGTAATGGGTTATTAAAGCCATACTGTGGAATCACTCATTTTCCACTGAGGTAATAATTACTCGCAGAGTGACAGAATGTACTGAGAGTTATTTTCCAAGTATGTTTTTCACTTGTAAGGAGATAGATTTTGTTAAATATCCAGACTACTGCTGCTTGAGTAGTCACAGTGATTAGGACTAGGGGGATAAAGTGCTACTCAGTTGAAACCCCAAGTAGGACTGAGAGTAGTTCCACAGACTCTGCTTAATATTTTGGGGAAATTTGTTAGAACCTTTACAGAATATTTTTTACTTCCTTTGACTGGATCTGCTCTTTGTGGATGATAGGGATTCTCTGTATTCATTACAAATTAATGGGAGACAAATCCTGTCTTTGTCATCCGTCAGTCTTGTGTACACATGAATCTAAAATGGAATTACTTTGGTGGTTTAGAAAATATATGTATATTTACAACTAGTATTAATTTATACTATGTGTATATCATAGTTCTTATCCATCTGACACTGCCTATATGATGTCATCTTTTGCTCAGTCTGTTCTGAAATCTTGTTAACTACCTACCTATATTAAAATGGGATCCCACAAATGGTTTTCTCTTTCATGAAAATTGCAGCAACAGTGTAGTAAGCTTTAAGTTCGAGATGATACTTTGACAAGTACTCCTTGATATTTCTAATTATCAAAGTTTCTTGTCTTCTTAAAGATCATTATGTATTACAGGTTATTCTGTTTTCCCACTGTGATGACAGGTGCCTGTAGGCTGAGGAACATGTTTTTTGGTGAAAAGAGACAGGAGCATCATTACTAAGATACACAACTCTATGACAGTGATTTTGTTCTTTGTTTTAAACTCACAATTTAAAACTAGAGTAGACTCTTCAAGTAGCTCATAAAATTGTACTCCAGCAGTTGAGTAGCACAAACATGCTTGCACTGCAGAAAAAAAGGAACCCTAAATACATCTTGCAACTCTGCAGTTGTATGAAGGGATATGAAAAGATCTAATGAAGACTGTGTTTATGTTTTGGCATATATCAAATTATACTTCCTGCTTTTGTACTCTTCATTCTTCCAAATGATCAGACTAAGCAATTCAGATATTCAGAATGATAATTTACTTGATAGAAGAGTCTATATAGATGATTGTTGTTCAAGGAAAAATGACTATTTAGATGCCTGTGCTAATCCATGCTCCTACAGATGGGCAGCAGTGTTTCTGTCTGCTGCGTGGTCATATGCTGATGAGTAATATTATATGATGTCAGCAATATGGAGGAATAGGGACAGATTATTTAAAAAAAAGCTTAGGAATAGGAATATTTTCACAGAGGAGTCAGAAAGGGTCTACAACTGTGACAATCTCTCCTAAATAAATTGCAGACAACATTGGGATACGTAGTAGAAGTTCAGTGTTTACTACCAAAAAATCCATAACTCTTGGGCAGTAAAGCGTAGTTGCGAGTCTTAGGTGACCTTTCTTACTGGTTAAGATTTTTGTTTAGCTTAATTTTTGTAATGATCTCACTGTCATAATTAGAATTCCTGGCTGTGTTGAAGGCCTTTCCCCTTTATGTCACAGTTCAGATGTGAAGTAAGACACACTATCTCTTCTTATCTGTTTGAAAATATCATTCAGTTTATTAAGCTAAGTCTTAGACTGTGTAAATGTCCTGTGATTGTCCTCTAAAAGCATGTTCAAAAAACTTGTGAGACTGTGGAATCTATTTAGGAATTTAGGGGAAAAAAATTTTGATGACACTTAAGCTAACACATTTTACTTCCCTCTCAAAGTAGGTTAAACACATGGTCATCATCATCACCATCATCATCACCATCATCATCATCATCATGAATAATCATAATAATAGTAATCATTATTTGTTCACTTAAAAAAGCCCACACTATGCTCTAATAATATCTGTCCAAGTCCTCAATGTGTAATTTGTATTTGAACATAATCCTGTAGCTAAACAGGAGCAGATGCTGCTCCAGATTTGGTAAAAAAGAGCAGAAACGGCAAGAGAACCATGACTGTACTCTATGATGGGAAGTAAGAGCCCCATTACATCTGACTTTGTGTAAAATAAGTACACACTGTCTTGGTGTAATTTACAGCTGTCCTGGCAAATCCCTGGCTGGTTAGCAGTCCAGACTCTGTTACCAACCAATTCTTCAAGCCTGTCAGTGCAGTTAAGCTATCAGCTATATTCACAATAGCAGAGTGATCTGTAGATAAAGTTGTAAATTATATTCCAATTTGCAGAGCAACAGATCCTAGTAAGTGACGGCTTTTCTGCAGTCCTTGGCAGAATCTGGGTAAAGGCAAGGAATCAGTGTTTCTGAAGCAAAGACAACACTACCAGAAATAATTATCCCTTGGTCTTTCTTTTCCTTTTGTTCACACTATTTACTTCACTTGACCTGATAGAGAACATGCTTAAGAAATAGTGTTTTCTTCTGTGCACTAAGTTAAAATCGATATCTTCAATTTTGTAGTTAGATCAAATGGGAGCATGACGTACTAACAGGTGTTTTCGTTTACTAATTAGAGGCAGACTGAAAACCAAAATTTTACATTTCTTCAAAAAGATAGCATTTGATATGGAAACTAGTCATTCTAACTTTGAGTGGAAAGATCTAGAAGCTAGTGAAGTACTGTAAGTCAGCTTCCAAGTATTTTAGACATTCCCATTGATAATAGTAAAGGACCAAGTGAATTTTCTGTTCAAAGTTGGTTCTTGCAGATTTCATTTGTATTTCCCTAATGACATTCACTATCCTTAACATGTCTTACTCCTTTCATTACCAATGAATTGCTTCCTAACCAGATGGATCTCTTGAACTTTATTGTTCTCCTAATTATTTTCCTTCACTTAAAAATTCTATAAAGTACTTCAAATAACTCTTTAAGTTCTGCAAAGTGAATTTAATAGCAGTAAAAGGTGCTGAACCTATAGAAGAGTTACAGTATGAGCAGCAATAGCAGCGCATCAGATGTCCACCACTGCCCTTCTTGTCTATTTAAATCCTGACCCACAGATAAAGACCACTATGAAAAGAACGATTCAGATCACCTGATTCTTTAGTTCAAGGGAGTTCTTTCTGAGCCATGGTTAATATAACGCCTATTTGTGTGTATGTTTATATACATAATATATCTGTGTGTTTGTGTCTGTGTGTGCATGTGTGTGAATGAACTTCAAGTGGATACTCTTAAATGTGACATATCTGTGAGACAAGTCACAACAGATCATTTATGAAATATAGTCTCCTGTCTTCAAAGCAGTGAAAATGAACTTATGCTTTCAGTCAACACAGATCACTGAATGGCCACAGCCTTATGAACTTTCTTTGCATAAATTTGTGTTTCTAAGAAGACTGTCAATCTGTCTTTGCATGTGGATTTCTTTAAGCTACATGTGAAACTATATTCATTTGACATGCAGTGGTATGCAGTAAACAAACCTAATTATCTTAGGCAGATAATGAAGATTCTGCTGTGTATAGATTTATCTATGTATATGTTGTATACATTTACTTTAATTTTCAGATACTCTTGTTCATCAGTTTCGCAGCAGACATTGCAAAAGCTTTATGTGTTCTCCTGAACTAGATTTACTCAGTGCAGCAGTCTCAGTAGCATATGCATTACATTTCTAATTATAATGTATAACTAGAGAAAGAGAATGGAACATGTAAGGGATGTCATTCACATAAATTCATTTTTTATGCTAAGTTAAAGGGGAAACTTTCAGCCTTGTCTAATCTATGTAGCCATGAAGGAATGATAGATTTTTCTTTGGTTTTTATGTGTGAAAGAATTCATTCATTTTTCTTTGCAAATCATGGAAAGTAGTATGCTTTTTTTGATAAGAAGAAAAGTATTTCTCATGCTTAATAGCAGTATATTTTAGAAGGTTATAGCTGTAAAAGCATGTGATGCGTCTATATTTGGGCATCTTTTTCAATTTTTTAAAACTTTATGTAAATAAGCATATTCATATACACATGTATTTACTTATGTAATATTTCAGAAAATACCATTTTAAACCTGTAAAAACAAACAGAGCAGAAAAGTGGAAAAATGGAATGTAATAGGGCACTAAACACTAGAAGTGACCACTCTCAGTGGTATTGACACTCAAAGATCTCAATGTGTTTTCAAGTGACCCCCAGTTCTTGGTCACTTCTGTTCTTAACTGCCTGCCTGGTGACATTAAAAACTAAGGTGCACTCACTATATTTGATTTACAATTACTGTTAAGCTGTATTAAAAGTTTTATCCCTATCCTAGATGTGTTGTACAGAAAAACTTTCTCACCATTTTATTTAATATTGTCTAGTAATGACTATTTTGCTCTGGCCACTTGGGCGGTCTCTTGCAGACAGACATTTGTTTCTCCTCATGTCATAGAAGGGTAGAAACATAGCTCGGCATTGCAGGGATTAATGGTGTTCAAGGAGATTTTTGTGGCTGCATGTGGTGATAGGTGGGTAAAGCATTGTCACAAATGAGTGGTTAGATCACTTAAATGACCACGCAAAGGTTTTGCAAGAAAAGATTTTACTGAAATATTAGAAAATGTGATTTTACAAAGTTTGTTGGCTACATTCACTCTATTACTTATCAAATGAATAGAATACTAAATCAAAAGGAGGATTTGAGTAGAAAATTATTTATACATAATAAAAGCAGAGTATAAGGGGTTAAGGAGACCGTCCCACTGAGTCACCATTTTCAGACTGAACACCCTTGCTTTCTGAACTCCTCAGACAGGAGGAAGTGCAGCTGGATCCAGAACCGGCCGTAGACCACAATGGTTTAGGTCTAATGGATATGTTTAGCAGCAGTTTGTGGGTTGTTCACAGTTTAATGAGAGACACAATCACAGGAATTTAGCAACTATACTCACTGGTTAACTTAACATTTACAGAGTGACGAAAAAGAATTTGCTATTACAATCACAGTAATAGAATATTGTGTTTTGAATCAATTCACACATGCTTGCAATCATAAAAAATTCCCGAGTTCAGTGAAATACTCACTTCAGATCAAATGATATCTCAAAGGGCGAGGCTTGAGTCACAAGGAGATCAGCCTGAATAATTTGCAAGTTACACCAAGAAGTGTCGGACTCAGAGGGAGTTACTTGGCACAGCCCGCTGCGGACCAGCAGAGCTCAAAGGGCCTTTCTTGGTACTACTGTTTATAGGATCTCAAGAAGATTGACTTTTGGCATCAGTAAATTTCCATCCTGGTCACAATCCATATGACGTAATCCTGATATTTAGACAGCAACTATACAATTCCAGGACTTCACTGCCCTAGTACAAAGACAAAGAAAGAGCCAAGTTGTCCCAATTCACTCCCCTCATTCAAAGGCAGGAAAAATGTCTAGTCACATCAGCTAAACGTTCTTGCAGTGTAAGCAAGAATACAGTGTTGTCTGGTTCTGGGATGGCCAGATATGAGGGGGGGTTGCACCATCATATGCATTGAGCACTTTTGTACCAGAGGGGAAAAGAAAACCATCACCTTGCTGGAACAGTCAAATAAAAACAAGCATTGCGCCCAAGTTAGCAAGCAGATGGTCTCAGAAAAAGAATATAGTGGACTGGGCTCCTGAAAGAATGAATCAGAAGAGTTCAAGTTACTAAAAGCTCAAGTTCAGATATGTTGGAGTTAAGTTTAATTTGTACATTTTATTCAGATGTTGCTGGAAAAGTTTAAGTAAGCACTTGTAGTACACTGAAAAAAAAGTAGAATGGAAGAGACTGTTATGGAGAAGGTATGTTCTAACTTATGGACAGAGCTACAAAGAAGATTGTCCAATGTGTCAGCTATGGTAACAGGTGACAGAGGGAGCTGGAGGTGCAGTGGTATTGTGAAACTCTGTCTAGTGTGTGATGCAGACTAAAATAATAGCTGCTTTCCTTTGTCAGTCCATGCTGTAAGACAAAGGGGATTTCACTTAAATTTGTGTCTTGAAAATGCTGAAAGGTGTATCACTAAACTTCAGTGGAAGATAAGCTATGCGATTTACAGACATAGTTAAACTGCAGAGAGTTAGTGCTGTGCATATGATTCTGTAAATTCCACATTGCACTACTGGGATCTTGAGGTAGCAAAGTACTGAAGGAATTCTATCCCTGTATCTTTTATTATGGGAGAAGAGAAGAGATCTAGTTCCTGTCTGCTTGGTTTATGCTTTTCCTCTTGTTACAGACATGTTATAGATGTTGAATGATTGCAGCTTTAGTAAAATGTTTGTATGTGTTGGAAGTTCTTATAGCAGCTCTGCACAAGAAAGGATTCTGATTCAAAGGTTTAAACATTCGGAAGGGAATGCAGCTGGGTCACCCTGGGTATACACCTCCAAAAAGTTTCTATTTTTAATCAAAACAATTCAAGTGCAAGGTATGCATTGAGGTCTAACAGACATTCCTTTTGCTTGTTTTAGTGAGATCTTTAGCCCTTTGCAAAGTACTGTAGTTTAATCTTATGCTTATTTTTCTGTTACAGGAGACTAAACTGTGACTGCTTCAAAATAAAAAAAATTTGATTGATGGTATCCCATGACTGTTGTGATGTGACTGTTTAAAACAAAGTCTGAAACTCATTTACAGTTGGAAGACTTCTTTAAGAAATACTTCTGTTGATCTACAGTATTTCCATGTTGTTCTGATGAGCAAATACAGTGCAGCTCTCAGATTTGGTATAGCGACTGCAAATGATCCTTTACACAGTAACTGATCACACAGTAATGCAGTCTATGCTATAGCAACGCAGATGGAGCCAGATAGGTGGAAGATCCGTGACCTGTCATCTCTTTTTTTTTCCTAAAGAAATGCAAGCTCTGAGTTCACATCGTTTCATGAGTATTGAACTTAGTATCTTGTGTCCAATACTTCCATATCACCATACTTCTTACATATATCAGCTGATACCCTTGCAATACCAGCAATGAGTTTCATAGAAAATATCTTAGAATTGACACCAAACTGACAAGAGGTGCTTCCAGCAATGAACCCTCAATAGTCATGTGATATTATTTATAATCAACATTTTCAAAACTGATCATCCTTACTTGCTCAAATTAAAGGTTTCTTTGTGGTACTACACAGAGATCCAAACCTTAGCAAAGCAGAGAAACATATCAGTGTTCTTCAGCTACATGTAGATTTCAGAACTTTCCAATAAATACCACTAGTGGGATACAATATATCCTGCTTAAATTGTATGGAGTAGAGTATAACCTAAACTTTATTCCACTGCTGTTACAAGAACCAGATGGTAGCTCTGGCTGACTGCCAGAAGACTGTCTCATCCATGAATATTTTTCGTATGTTCAGTGTCATATGCTTGCTTCATTAAAAAGAATATCAAATGTGATTCACATTTCATGTGAACAGCGCTTGGAAGGCACTCGTAGCAGAGGATGAATTTTGGAATAACTGCTCTGTTCACAGAACTGCTGCCATAGTGTTAGATGGTAATACTACTGAAAAGGATCCTGCACTGCAGGCACTAGAAATGGAAAAATGTGTCTTGATACATTAATAACTGAAATAATTAAAAATATAAGAATTCTCTAAATTGAACAGATCTGTAATCTGTCTCAGGAATGTGTATCTTTCTGTTAGGCCTTGTGATCCCTTATTGCTATAGCAAGCAAGTTGGAGTTGGTAACTTAACAAGTCCATTTCAAAGCCTGACTCTTGAAAAACTGCAGTACCACATCCTGGGGACTATAGGATGAGTTATAGTTATGGGTTTAAGTTGTGGTTCTCAGGCAGTGAAGGCAGGTGTTGCAGCCTTACTGCAATTCAGAATATAGCTCAGCATGTGTAAGAACTTGTCTTAAGAGACTGCAAAATTGACAATTTTTCCGCTAATGTGGTTTCAATCAGTGTTACGTATCTTCCTCACAATTATGTACGGAATGGAATGCTTTTTCTGTTGGATATAATGAACCAACTAATGAGTACCTTTAGTCAGAAGCTTTAGTAGCCAGCTATCTTCTCAAAAACCTTTTGAATAAAAGAAGTTCTTTTTAAGTTCTGAACAAACCATGGCATTTTGGAACACAAAATGTGTTTGCTTTTTAAAGTTGTAAGAGGTGATGACAGAATGAAGTCCGGCTGTTACAACGTACAACACAAACATTTTGCAGTGAAATGGACGTGTGTATCAAATTTAGGTCAAAGGATTCTGGGGCAAGAGCACCACTTCTGTAGTTCCTCTATTCCCTGAAAGCTCCCAGTACTCTTTAAGAACTCCCCTTAAACATCTGCAAAGTCCACCAGCTCCTCATGGCACTCTCTACAAGCCTTATCAGCTTCCCATCCTGTTCCATCCTGCTCAGTGGGTGAAGTGGAAGGTGATGTTTTTAATTCTTTGTGCAGTACTGAGAGTCATAACAATGACCAAGAGGCTTGACTAGAAACAAAGCTTTACTTGGATTGGCAGTGGAATTACAAAAGATGGTATCTTTGGAACTTTATAACATTACTTCTAACACAGTGGGGTTGGAAATGGTTATTGACTTGGCAAAAGGTTTCAACAACACAATGTCTGATTTCACAAAACCAGAGGATATAGCAGGTTGACAAACATATATCAACATTACCCTTATGTGCCACAAAAGTCAGAGATTCAGAGGAAAATTAAAGAAGAGCTAAGAGAAGAAATAAGAAGAAAGTTATCACCACCCTTGGATCCAGTGGAAGTCTCTGCTAGTGGTCAGGGTCCTCCAGTGTTGGGCATGCACCTGGTGGTCAGGGTCCTCTGGGGGTGGCCGCACACAGCAAGGGGCTGGGCCCTCTCCTTTTACACTCTTTGGGTGCCTGTCTCAGCTTCCCAAAAGTTCTCAAAACTGAGTCAGTGGGTGGTGGCGGAGGGGTGTGTGTGCATGTGGGGGTGTTCTTGTCGTCTTACAGTCCAATCAAACCTCCCCCCCCCCCAAATGCAAGTGCTTAACTTCCTTGCCTAGGTGACATGACATAGGGGTGGGTTTTGCAAGCCGACCCCCTGCCTCCACAGGGTTTCACTTGTCTTTCATACTCCCTTATCAAGATGAGGAAGTTGCCAAAGCACAATGCATAATTTGGGAGTTCACTTAATTTGCGAGTTTTTGTCTCAGTTTCTCAAGAAGGACATTTGAGACAACTGCCCACCCTGGCCTGGGGCTGCACACACCCTCATTTTTTACATTCAGTAATTTCTCATGTCATGTCCAGTAGTTCCTCATGTGCTGTGCAGCTATCTAAACCTTAGATCTGCTTGCCATAACACTTGTCTTCATTATTGAATCTGAAATTTAACTGATGGGATGGAAATGCTGCTGAGCAGAAAGAATTGCAGCTGAAGCAGTTTCCACCTACACACAGTATCTACTTTATGACTTCTTGGACATTCAGCTTTTTTTGTGAAGTGATGCTGTTGGATCAGTTATGTAGAAATACCCCAGTCCTTGAAAATCTGTAGCTGCTATGGGCATAACAAGAGAGCTTTATAAAGCTCTTGCACCTAAAGTTTGCCAAAACAGCAAAATGTTAAGCCATGACACAGATGTTAAACCACAACAAGCAGTAGGACCCTTTTCAAATGTCTACACTGAGACTGGTGGAGTAGGGGATACTCTACCTAGTCTTGCTACTATTCTGTCTCCCAGCTGTTCTAGGTGTTGGTGCTTTGTAGTATCCTAACTGTCATCTTGTCATGTTCCTCTGTGACTGTGAAGCAATTACCTCTGTGAGGTTTGCATTTTTCCCTCTTTCCTGGTTACCTGCTTGTTAACTCATTCTGCATTTTTTACTCTTTTTTTACTATTAGCGAAGGTAGGAAGACACCTTATACAGAGAATCTGCTTTCACTGTGCTGAGCTCAGTGAAGTCCTGTGAAGACCTGCGATTTATACAACTCCCCACTCAAGATTTTCACGGTTCCAAGTTGCCTTCCATACAATTAAAGAACAGATACCTGGTGATCAATTAATTTCTTTTTTGCGTGATCTCATAGCAGCAGTCATTTTACCACTATATAAACCAGTTATATTCCTGTAATAAACATTACTTGAAATTAATGGCATGGTTTCCATGACTTATTCTGTTTCCTTATTTCATTCTGTGTCATACGTTCTGCAGAACAAGAGAGCATGAATATCCTGTCAGATAACTATTAGTAATGTTAGCAATTTATCTAATTTGTACAATTTCTTTATACTTCAGTAACATCTTAATAAGTAATTTACTCTGGCCAGCTGCTCAAGTTATGGAGAAAGACATTGTCCTGTGCTCTTCATAGAAGGTGTCTTCAGCAATATTTAGGGAAAAATCAGAATGAAAATGTGTAGTTAGTTTTGATGAACTGTATCACTTGGTTTACTACCAAAGTAAACTACATCTCTAATAACTTCTCAAGTAGGTACACATTGTGTGAATTAGAACTTGTTATTGTCATGATTAACAACTATTCTCATTTGCTAAAGTTTTTACAGATAAATATAGCATGAATCTGAAATCGCGGACCTCAGAAACAGAGAAGATAGTCTAAGCAAGGTTTCAACCCAAATGCACCCTGTTTTTACACATATATTTTCAAAGCATACATATTTTTTTTTTTCAGATTAAAGTTCCCAAGACTTTGGGTGAATATTTTGAAGGATTATATTTACACTTCTTGTCTGACTCTTCTCTCTATGTAGTCTTGCCTGCTTGAGAAACATTTGGGCATCATCATTTCCTTCTGTGGAGAGCAATGTAATCTGTTCTCAGTAAAAAAGACCAGTTAAACAGCATCCCATAATTAGACCTAGATATATGAAGGTGAAACTGTAATTAATATAAGTAGCAGTGGTTACATGTATCTAGACCATTCTACCATGCTTGACAGTGTCTGGTAGCGGATGTGAAAGAAAGACTATAAAAACTGTGAAAAATTACATGTGGTGGTGTTCTCCTAGTCTCCTGTGAATTGTGGTGTAGGAACTCCTGAGGCAGGGTGATGTATGTTGTGTCTAGTACCTTTTTCTCCCTGGAATCTGTCAAGGTGCTTTCTGAACCAGTCTGCTAGTACTTGTGGCAACTGTCTGAAGATCCATTGCCAGGTTACAGTGCACCTTCTGTACAAGAAAACCTCTCTGCAGGAAACACAGGAAAGCTTTATGAGTCCTTGTCATAAAATTCAGTGAACATAAGAAGCTTGGGTAGGCTAAAGTAACTGGATAGATTGACAGTAAAAAAATTGAAGCGCTGTTGAACTTGCACTCCTAACCTAAGTGTGTAAGCTGCAAATCACTGCAAGAGTCCTGAAAAATATTACTTTTAACTTCTACTTAATTTTCTGAAGATAAATGGCTGTTGTGTGGGATGTCAGGCTAGGTTAACCACTAGTCTGACTTAGAATGCTCACAGGGGCTATAATCCTACCAAAAGAGACCACGCAGGCAGTTTTTCACTGTTTTGATTGTATAGGGCCCTGTCACTCAGTCTGACCTTCTCCCATCACCTTCTTTCCTAGGCAGGTTATTTGAATGAAAAAGAATCCTACTTCTACACAAGGCATTTCATATTTATGATCTCATGTTGCCCTGTGTCTTTTTTTTGTTGTTCTAAGTTATCTTGTTTTTGAGGGGGACACGGAAAAATCAAAACTGTGTGAGTTATTAGACATGTAGCCAGAGAAAAAGTGAAGCCTGAAGTGGAAAGTACAGAAGAAATAAGCTAGAATAAGCTCTATAAATTGCTTTTCAGTCAATATTAGATCAGCAGACATCAGCAACTGTTAAAGGTACTGGGAGAAGCACACATTAAAAATCTAATATTAGATGTGCCAGTGCCACATTTATTCATTAAATTAGCAGGAATTCACACAGCAATGTGAGATGGAATTTAGCTTTTTTACCTCTGTTAACTATGTGAATGTGGAACAAATCCTCAAACTTCCAGATACATTGTACACTAAAAAAATCCTTTCAGAGAAACATTTACTTGTACTTAATGCTACTTTTGCTATTAGAACTACTAAAAGCAATGGAGACTCTATATTAATTTTCAGTCTTGACTGGTTTATCTAATTTCCACTTGGCAAAAGTGAAACTGAAGACCACATTTCAGTCTGTCTGCTGCTCTATACCTATGACGTACATAATGAACGCTTGGTTTAACACTCATTTAAGATAAAGATAAATTATCTTATTGAAAAAAATGTTTTGTTAATAGCATGTTATCTATCTTTAACACTGTTCTCTCATATTAGTTTCCTTTGTGAAGTACATTACTTGTGTTCATACAAGTTAGTAAGTCTAATAGAATAGGTAAATTAGATGGAGATATTTCTTTTTTAATCACATTTTCAAAGAATACCAAATAGACAGAACCCAGTCAAAATAGTCCATTAACCTTTCCCTAAGAAAGCCGATTAAACAGATATACTCTGTTCTTGTCATCCTGCTTTCAAAAGAAAAGGATAGCATATGCTGTCTGTCAAGGGAAGAAACAGGAGGACAGATAGTCCCATTTCTACCCTTGTACAGAAATCTAAGTAGAATCTTTCAAGCTTTGGACAACTTTGGTGAGCCAAGAGAAGTTTAACATAGGCTTGCTTAATCAAATACTTCCTTAAGTACAAGGAATAACTGTCCCTTAAATGTTTCAATACAATGATAACTTTGTTGGGTAGGTGCTTATGTGACATCTGTCCTTACACTGTTTCTTACCTACATTATTTACTATTACTGCTCACATAACCTCTTTTGAGACAAACGACGGGAAATGTTGAGACACTGTAAAAGAAGTTTACAGGTCAGCAAGTTCTGATGAATTATCTCTTGGTTGATTACTAGTTACACAGTTTTGGTTTTGATGCAGAGAAAGCAGATGCAAGGTAGGTTAGTTTCTAATTGTTGAACCCTGAGGAAAACTGGGTTACCAGGTCTCAGTAAAGGTTTTGGAGATTGGATATGTTTGTAACCTCTCCACAGATGTCATCATCTAGACTGTAGGGTTGCTGTTGTCTGGCTTTTGCTGGCACTAATACAGAAGGAGTTAGATTTTATTGCTTTGTTTGACAGCGTATATCTCTACTTTTAATGTTAAATCCACAGTCAAACTTTATAACTAGTTGAAGCATAAGTTTTCTGGCTTACTTATGCCATGACATGAAAAGACTCAGCCTTTTAGGGAGTAGTAGTATGAAAATGTTTTCTAGAACAAGTCTTGCGCAAGTTTAGTGTTACTTGTGACATACAGGTGTCAGTGGACAGGCTGGTGGAGCAAATTTCTTAAATTTGGCTTTGCTCACTGTCCGAGCTAGATGAGCTTGTTCTTCCTTTCTGCTCCCGTGACAGCTCCCAGTCATGGAGGTAGTGTCTCTGCTGAGAATAATAATTTGGCTTCTAAGTTTTATTACTCTGTGTTGCCTTTCTGCATAACAGCAGGATATAACTGACTATTTAGCTCATGTTGTCTAGCTCCAGGTGTCGGTAAAGAACAGGGAGAACTGCCGTGAAACATGCTGAAATAATGTCCTGCTTCACAGAAAACTGTGACTCAGAGAAGAGACCTGGGAAACCCCTTCCACTGTGGGACTGTGAATACCTCAGTCTGATACTTGTTGCCTGCTAGGACATGGGACTAGTGGGAAGCTGGGACTTGGGAAAATTTTTAGCAGGGGTCATGACAATTCCTGTCTTCTTTCTTGTCCCTGATACTGTTTTGCTTTGTTCCGTATGCAGAGTGAAGAACTTCTCATGAAAATACATAGTGCTTCCCTGGGTTCTCCTTCCAAATGGATCCCTATATGTCTTCCAAGACATAGTGTTTAAGTGTAGGAGGTTTGTGTTTGTGAAACTTAAATTCACCATATCCTTTTTAAATTTTAATTCTAATCTAGAATGCACTCTAGCACCTCATAGTCTAACCCAAAAGAGGAAAATGAGAAAGATTTCATTCTTCTTATGAAAATATGAAATAGAAGTATTATTGACAAATAAATATGCTAAACAGCCCTTCCAGATCAGGAAATTCTTTAGTTCAGTCTAACTTTAGTTCAGTTTAGTTCAACTAACTTTGCCAAAGTGCCTGCAGACTATTCTGTTCTCCACAGCTGTCCCTTTGATGAAAATATTCTTTCTTCTTATCCCCCATTCTGTAGGTGTGATGTCCATGCTGGGCTGAAATGTCCTGCATATAGAGGAGACGAACAATCTCTGCTTGCTGCTTTTGTAGGATTACATCCTTGAAGGTATGGAAGGTGTCTGGTCTTCACCAGGCAAAGCTGGATAGGTCATTGCTTGTTAATGAATAGTTACAGAGTGCAGAGACTTGCTTGTTTGCTGTATCTCTGGAGCTGGGTTGAACTAGCTGTTTACTAAATGCATTATTCTTCAAGAGTATGTGCAATGCATCATCTGTAGAGACTTTGTAGCTTACACACCATGGCTATTAAAGGTAAATCCAAATATCTGGATCAACAGATGTTGCATGTTGGTATTTGTATAGTTCATTATAGTTACAAGACAGGTTTTGCAGTTCATGAAGAATCTGTTGGGTTTAGTGTTATATTGGCACTGTCACACTTTCTAGACAACATTCCTTGCCTTCATTTGTCTGGAGGTCAGCATATGGAGTGCCAGGGAGAAGTTTCTTCCTTCCACCAATCAGGCAGTTTTTTGAGAAACTTCTTGTCCTCATCCTCTTTTTCTGTATGCTCCATACAGAAGAAACAAAGCTGGTTTTGACTTCCTGTTTATCATGTAGGTCAACAGACAGATATATGAACGTGCCTACTATCTATCTTACTGTGGTTTTCAAAACTAGTTCATCTTTCTTCAATGGAACACATTGGAATAGTTTAAGCTTCCAATTTTTGCTTTTCAGAGGCTTATCTGCATTGTTGGTTTGCAGTATTGATTTGTACTGAGGTTTTCTTTGAATTTCAAGCATGTATGAGCTCTGAACAGGAGGGTCCTACCTTAATGGTTCCTAAGTTGGTCAACAAATTTCTTTTTTCCATCAGCTGGGGATAAGCCAACAGAGGATAGGAAGCGGTGTACCAGAAATGGAATTTAAGATGACTTAACATGTTAATATTTTTATTCTGTATAACTAAAGAACCTGGAGCTTCTGTAAGTAAGCATTTGATGTAAGATATTTTGGCTTACTGTCCAGGTTTCATACATGAACAATGCTGACTAATTCACAACAAGCACTCCTGCTTTGAATTCAGTTTGAAAACACAACGCATTACAAAGTTTATTGCTTTTGAGTATCTGGGAAAAGAGCTCTCTTTTGTCAGTTTTAGGGATCTTAAAATCAATTTTTTTTTTTCAATATGAGTACTTTTAACAGTATGTTTAATAACATCAGGTCAGCTGACTTCCAGAATCCAATCTGACCTCTTTATCCAAAAAGACTTTGTAATACCTTTAAAGTTAAGGAAGTAAAATATGGATTCTGCATCACTCCTATGAAATACAGAAGCACATTGGGAATCTAGATACCTCCATGTAGTTCATGCATTTTTCAGAACCAGAAAAGCTGTAGCTTAATTAAAAAAAAAAAAAAAAAAATTCCTTCTTTACAGTGAAGAGGTTTGGACTATCCTTTAACTTTTGTGACTTCTGAGCAGAAACAAAATGCCAGGTTTCTGCTAAAAGGAGATTCTAGTAAGCTAGTACAATCAATGATATCAAATTTTAGGAGAAAAAATAGTGAACCATCAAAAGGCCTTGAACTAGCATTTAAAGACTCTGAACTAACTTAGGATGTTCTGGCTTCTAGAATTCATGGCAAGAAAATTAGTATAATTTTTGTTCCAAGAAAAAGTGACTCTCTTCACGTGAGATAAAATAAACTAGTCACAAGCTTTTAGTTCTTTACTCTTCAGGCTCCTGAAATAACAAACATTAATCCAACTGTGTACCTCAGTAAGGTAAGCTGGTCATGGTCAACCATGTGTAGGAATAACATTAATATCATTTTGAGACATAGGATGAATCAATAATTTCCTTCTAAACAGCTTTTTGCTCTGTCAACAGAAGGACAAAAGAAATTGCTTTACAATTTATGGTACTTGATACGTTTTAAGAATAGGTTTCAAATTATACATGCAATTCTCTGGAAGGTGTTAGCTAAAAGACAGAAAAAGTTCTTTCTTTTGCATTAAACACATTGTGAATAATGCTTTTTCTGATTAGAGGTTCAAGGTCTATGTTATTAAAGGAATTTCTAAAAGTAGTGTGATAGAATGTGTTACTTAAAAGGTATCACCATACTCTCACCACACACATTAGGATAAAAACTTTTTTCTTTAACAGATTTATTAAAAAAACTTTTTTTCATTTTAGCAAGAGGAAATGTTTCAGAAAGGGAGGACAGAGGAGAAGAACGTAAATTGAAGACTTTTTAACTGATAGATCTTATTCAGCAAAACCCCCTCCTGCTGAACTGCTGAACTCTGTTTGCAGCAACCATTTACTGCTGTTTTGTTCAGAGCCATTGTCATAGAAAGGTAGAGATGATATTTAGAAGCCTGAGAGCACCTCTCTCTAGAAAGGTTAAGTCACACCTGGTATATGATTTGCTGTTACCCAACAGACAAGTTAACAAAAATTTTAACAAAAAAACCCTCGAAGTTCTTCTGACCATTATTCAGTATAGAGGTGACTTTAGGGACTCAGAGAACACACAGGTTGACATATGGGAGATGTCTTCACCCTTCCAGTGGAATTAAAAGAGTCTGAGAAAGCACTGCAGAATGCGAAATGGGATTTAGTGGAAGAAATCACTTTTTTTACTACTTCTCTTCCCCCTTCCCCAGGAATTCCACACCCTAAATAAAGCAAGACATAATAATATATCAAATATAAACATATACAATTTATTGTATATAATAAAATTATTTAATGCTTTTGTTTGATCTTTGGAACTGGTCAGCTCTTTTTACATGGGTGGAGGCATATATATATATCTTTGATTTCATATGACCTATCTGCTACTGTATTTTTTATTGTTATTAGCCAGGTGGAGTTACTTGGATAAGAGTAACTTGTAGAAAAAACTTAACTCGGCAGGAGTATAAGCATGTATATTTTTTTCCTGTATAATTTACTGTGCTCTACTTATATGACTATTGGAATCTGTAAGATGATTATGATATATTTGATTTTTTTTTATTAAAAATTCTGTTTTAATTGAAATTCTATCCTTTTTTCAGAATGTTATGAAAATGTTACTGTGAGAAATGACAAATATACATAATACTCTGAATTCCTCTAAAGAGTGACTTAGGGAATTTGTTGCTTCATCTCTAAAGCCGTCTTCTAAATTCCATGTCCCATAAGTGAGAGTGGGCTTTCTTTCTAGACATTCAATGTTCTACACAGTTTCTATAAAATGCTTCTAGAATAATTTTTATGGCTTTCAAATTAATGCAAATATATTATAATGATTAATTTCTTTAGTATTTATATATCAATTTTTTGTCCATCACTTGTAAGTGTTGCAAAAACTTGAAAGACATTTTTACTATTCTGGCTGAGTAGCTAAGAATTGACATAGCTGTGTAATTTTGCTGACTGTGCTTAGAATGCCTATAGAACACTTGCTAAGCTTTGGTAACATGATAGTTTTTAGAGTCCTTTGCCACTAATTTTGAAATAAATTACTTGCACCTGTATTGATTTTCATTTGGATTCCTGAGCTACAACCATTGTGATTAATATTTGAATTTAAGTAGAATTTTCCTGAGCTATATTTGGATTGTTTTACTTAAAATACTTTTTACCAAAACATTTATTGTTTTATTAAATAGTTACTAAGGTTGTGGTGGATGTATTTAAGCATCTAAATGTCTACAGTTTTTTGATCATTGCTTTAAGTATTTGTTTTCTTAGCTTTTATTTCTTGCTCTTTGATGTTAGGTACATCTAGACAGCATAACGCTTCACACAGATACTTCAGATACTCCTTGAATGAATAAGCTAGAACACCACAAACAGCATTTCTCATCTAATGTAGGGCTAATGGACAGCCACACTTCAAAACCAAAACTAGTATAGTGCTCTATTCTGCGTTCATGTAAGAGCCAAAGTAGACAGGGTCTGATTTTGGCACTGGGAATGGATAATTGTTAAATTTACAGATAACACAAAGGGAAAGGATTGCCGGCACAGTAGGACTCAAAAGGGTGTTGAGAAACTGAAAAGTGTAAGGGAAAATGGCATGTTCTCTCAGAAAGGAAACTACCAAAGCAGAGATAAACATCCAAATACAAGATGCAGAACAACTGCTCAGGTTTGTAGAGAAGGTTTGTAGACTTGCTGGAGTCATGAACTGAATACAAGGAACTCAGTGTTTCAGCAACATGCAAGGATCCACGAATATAGGAAGATTCTTGTAAAAGTGGATTTGGTTTAGAGGATTCATGAAGTAATCCTTGCCTCTCCTCCAGCAAACATTGTTTGGGGTATTGCACATAAAAAGTATGCACATGCATTGAAAAGAGTCCACAGAATTAGCAAGTACAGTTAATATTCTAAAATTCAGAATTTATCAGGAAATTGGGTTTATTTGACTTAAAGAAACAGAGAGATTGTGCTTATACACAAAAAAGGCTCATCCTAAGAAGGGAACAGTGTTTTCTGCGGCAGAGATAAGAAGTGATGTCGTGACTTAATCATCCTTATGACAATTTGAGGTACCAGGAGAATATTTTAATAACAACTTTAAGTAAAAATAATGCTTGTAATATGCCTGGGGAAACTGCAGACTCTGTCTTGGAGAAAGGGGCTTTCTAGGAACACCGTAAGCTTAAATCTATTGAGAAGAAAGTCCAGGTTATTCCACTCTCCTTTCCAGTATTTTGGAGGAAGGTGTTTTGTAGGAACACTGTAAACTTAAATCTGTTCAGAAGAAAGTCAAGGTTATCCCAGTCTCGTTTCCAGTTTACTAAGTTCTTCTTTGATTAACTCCTGTTATTAGTAGTTGCTTGATCACAGTACTACAGAACACTTTCATACCTGTTATGCTTTGTGACTGTTCTGAACTTTCTCCATTTAAAAAAAAAATAAATTACGTTGTGAATGCTAGAACTGGGATTGTAATTGCAGTGCAACAGTGTAAAATGTATGGCTAGTATATCCTGCAATTCTTTTTTCCTGAGATATTTACACATATCAGGAAAATATATGGGTATCTAGGTATATTATTGAGATGACTACCTTTGAGACTTTTCTCCAGAGATCATTCGTTCCAGCTAACGATTTTGTGCATGGGTTGTGTTTTTAATTCTGGTTCTGTTGAATGGGAATTAGATACCATGTGAAAAGAGAGACTTTCAGATCTGTCACCCATCCTACTTCATTATTGCAGACTCTGGTTATGATGTTTTCAACAAAGAAAATATTTGTATAGTACAGTGGCAAGTAACAGTTCCTACAGAAACTAAAGTAATTACTGTTTTTTTTTAAATGTGCAGTTGCATTGTTAAGATTCATGAACTAGCTGGTTTAGTCTTTATAATACAATGTGATAACTGCGTATCACTCAAAGCACTTGTCCTGGTTTTGGCTGCCATAGAATTAATTTTCCTCCCCATATGTGCAGTGTTTTGGATTTAGTACGAGAAGAGTGTTGATAACACTGATGTTTCTAGTTTTTAAGCAATTAAGGACTTTTTCCTATTTCCCTTGTTTGGCTAACAAGCAGGTGTGCAGAAGCTGGGAGGGAGCACGGCCAGGCGGCAAGCCCAAACTGGTCAATGGAAATATTCCACACAATAGACATCATGTTCAACTTATAAATGATAGTTGTCCAGGGGGACAGGAAGCTCTTTTCTGGAAGATTCAACTACCATCTTTTTTTCGGTGAGTTCTATCTTCTCTGTGAGTTTGATTTTTTTCCAGAGCTCCATGAAATCATAGAGTTCAATGTCCTGCAATCACTGCTTGGGGACTAGCTACGCAATTGGCTGCCCCGCAGTGAGAAAAATTGTACTGAGTACAGCTTATTTTGCATAATCATTATTATTAGTAGTAATTCCTTTGTTGTCTTATTAAATTCTCTTTATTTCTGTCCACGAGTTTTACCTTTTGTCCATTTGTCCTCCCCATCCCACTAGATGGGAAGGGGAGCGGTGAATGAGGGGCTGTCTTGTCCTTAGTTGCTGGCTGCCAGGTTAAATCATGACAGCATTAAATTGATATGTCATGCAGTACCAACTCAAAATGCATTACAGAAATGTATGGCATTAGCACTGTTATCTTATCAGCTAAGCTTGTATTCCCATCAGGAAAAAAACAAATCTACTTAATTTGACAAGGTCTGCTTTACCCTAAACTAGTGCTGATTGGCATTATTTATATTACAGTTATCGAAGTCTGAATCAAACTCTTACTAACCATTCTGCTATTTTGAGATTTATGTCACCCTATAATTACCTACCTCATCCTGTTTGTCCTTTTAAATATTGACACTTCAGTAAGGTTTTTCCCTCCTCTATTAATTTTTGTCTTTTGTGAACACCTAAAGGCTTGCTGAGAGTAATATTAAAGTCAGACAGGCGAGCAAAAAAAAACCTGGATAAATTTTCTGAAAAACTTTACATAGTGAGTTTTTTAGCATATCTGCTTTACAATTTTAACTTACTTCTAATATGTTCCTTAATTTCTGCAGGGTGGAAAGCAATTCATTATAGTATGTGCACATAATTGAAACCGGAAAATACTGTTAGATTGGATTTGCTGTACATAAAGTGGCCAATACCAGTCATGTGATATAGGAAGAGTGAAAAAATAAGTTCCAAAACTATGCCTGCTAATTCTACTTCACTTCTAAGCAGGGATGACACTTTTAGACAGTATATACTTTTTTTTTCCTTCTGCCTTTGGTCTTATGGATGTTATATAAAATGTTTAAAAATTTGCAGTGATTAATCACTCTGTGCTTCAACCCATTTTAGGCTTCTCATTGCACTCTTTATTTAAAAGGGCTAAGTTTTCAAGTTGGAAACAGTGAACATCAAGGGTTACAGTGGTTAAGACTGGAAGTAGTTTTCATGACAGAGAGAAACTGTCACTATCTGAGCTTCTAATGCAGATATTATCCTATTTTCTTCTTTTTCTTCTGTGTGGAAGTCTCCACATAGACAGGGTTGTGCTTCTTTTCCACCAGGGTTCTCTGCAAAACCTCCCAGTAGGAAAGAGAGTTCAGATTATTTTTTTTTTTCACTTTTGCAGAAATACAGGCACGTTTACATGGTGCCTGTGTGGAATAACAAATAAAGAAAGAAGTGGGATCATCAAAACCAGGAGGAAATATGTTTAGATAGCTTCAGATCTACTATATCAACATCCCTTCAGGCTGGAAAGCACTTAGTTAGCTAATAACTTTTGTTGTGTATCTTTAGATAATTAATTTCTCCTTACCTGTGCAGCATTTATATCCTTGAGTGGCCTACTAAAGACCTCTGCAGTTCTGCGGTTATAGATGGAGACTGGCATGAAGGCTGGAGCCTTAGCAGGACAGAATGAGGAACGCGGATGTTACCATGCTTCTGATACCTACCTCTTGTGCTCTGAGAGATAAAGTCAGCAGAGAAGGCTGTTTCGGTATCTGCACTGGAAGAGATGCTAAGTGAGGAAGGAGACAAGCCCTCAAAACCTTGATTAGACTAGAGGAAAAATAATCTTTCTAAACTGCTGGAGGTGGTAAGAACAAAAAATCCATCCATTTTAACTTCAAAACCGACATAAAACTAGCAGTTTAGTCTGTGTTTGAAACTTCGCAGAAATTCATCAGTATATTTTTAACAAAATTCAATTTTGAGTGTAAATCAAAGATAGATGAAGCCACTGAAACAAATGACATATTTTTAGGGAGTTTTGGAGAATATTTTCTTGAGGGAAAGGTAAACAGTTGTTGTAGCAAGGAAAAACAATTTCAGGTCAGTAAATTCCAACCAATTAGATTTATTGCCAGCTAATGAACTTTGATTACTGCTTCTCATATTGGAGAACAAAAGCAAGAAAAAAAATCAACACACTAGCGGAAAACACTCTGTCTTCCCTCTGGACACCTCCCCTGATTCCTCCTGGTCACCCCTTCCCCTCACCGCTGGTTGAGCGCAGCCACTGGGGTTCCTACTCAGTGGCTCCAGTGTGGCGTCCTCCTTTGACCGCAGTCATACCTCCTTCTTGGTTGCCTCATGGTCCCTGCTTGGGCAGCAATTTGCTCCTTCCCTGCTTGGGGCTCTTGCCCTGCTCTGGGTTGAGAGTTTTGCTCCAGCATTTCTGCTGCTTCCTTCCCTCAAATATTTATTTTTTCTTGCTCACTCCTGCCTGGACACTGTGGCTCATGCCTTCTCCGTTTCTCAGTGTCCCTCCTGCTCTGGTGTCTCCTTTGTGTCTGCTCCTCTATGTCCTGCTTTCACATCATTTATTCTCTCTCTTCCAGCTCTGGTGTTTTTTTTCTCTGTATTTTCACCCTTTCTTAAATACATTTCTGCAGAGGCTTCAGAAAAAAGTCTGTCTGGATCAGCTTCAGTGCATGGTGAATGTGTTTTGCCCATTGTGGAGCCAGCTGAAACTGCTGTGTCCAGCGCAGGTCAGTTCCTGAACTCCTTCTGCAGACACCATCCCTATAGCACCCAGCTACCAACACCTTGATAGTTACACCCACTGCAATATTATTATCTCAGTATTGGATGCTTATAATATGGTGTTAATTTCTCTGTAAAATGATTTATGGTGTGTTGCAAGGTTATAGTTAGAAGCAAGGGTTTCTCCCTCCTCTACACTCTGCTTCTCTGCTCCTCCTCTCATGTCTGTTGTGGGAAGATATAAATATTTTCTTGTTGGGTTTCTTGGACAGTTTTTTTTTTTATTTAGGTGGCTTTCAACAGGGATTTCTACCAGGAAGACTGCTGACGAAGGAGCAGCAGGACAACAGGGAACTGGGACCCTCCTACCTGCTGCTTAGTAGCCTCAGATCCTGTGCCTGGCACCGCTGCCTGCCCCTGCCATTCCTACCCTGGGCACCCACAGACTGTGGGCACTGAACCAGCATAGTTGTGCTGAGAGAAAGGCAGGGAAAGGTGGGAGCTGGAAGAGGCCACAGGAAGGGAAAGTAAATTGCGTGGTGCAGAGCAAGGAAGGCTGAAACAACATGAATTAAATGCTGTAAGTATAGGTAGGCATAGTAAAATAATTTATATACCTATCGTGTTTTCTGTGATAGTATTATCTGGGTTTTGTGTCTAGTTATTTTGGTATTCTGTAGTTTTAGAGTTTAATATTACTGTATTTGACAATAATTACAAGTATACATATGTGTGTGTGTATGTACCTTAAACAGATCTTTGCCTAAAAACTAGAACATAAAGTATCTAATAATTATAGTTTGATAAAAAGTTGCAACTTATACTCGAGTTTCTCTGCACTTCTTTAAAAAAATCTCATTAATGAAGTAAAAGTTAGAACAGCCCCTTCCTGCCCCAGCCTCTCAATGGTGATCTATTTAAAAGTTTTCAGAGTAAGTAGTTTCATAATACAGGTAAGAAAGTAATACTTCAGACAGAAACATAGAAGTTCAGTTGGGTTTTTTAACATATTGCAAAGGAATACCTGTAACAGAGGTTTTAAATCTGAAGTGAGTTCTACTGAAACCCTTGCACGCTACCTAATGTATTTCTGTCATCAGATGGACTTTTCTTTCTGAAGCTCTGAACTTTTCTGTTTACCTTCTAAAGTTGTTGGTGCAATTTAGTCTGTTTATATGCCAAGATGCCAGAATCAAATGATGAAATGACTCTTACTTTATAACTCTGTGATTATTTTTTGTTTGCTTCGGTAGAACTAGCTACATGAACAGAGCAACAAATAACCAATCTAAGTAAATAAATTCACTTGAATTCTTTTGGTTCTGAGGTGGTATGATAGGCAGTGATGTATGTCAAAATGAAGGAAAGTAAAATAGCACAAATAGTTGCTTTATGTTTTACATCTAAAAGTAATTTTTAAACAAATTACTGAAAAGAATGGAAAACTGATGACATATTTCATGCTTGACGAGTAAAAGTCCTAAATTTAGTTTAATTCACCCAGAATATTATAAACATTCACTTCTGAACAAATAGGACACATAGGAATGGAAAAATTATTTATTTTATAATGGGGGAATAGCTAAAACATCAGGTGACTTGGATTATCTGATAGCTTAGATGTAACTGGTCACTGAAAATTGTTAATGAAGAAAAATAAAGTAGACTAATACCTGAGCACCAGAAACTAAATCCAAGATTACATCAACTCAGAGTAGAGAAGGAAATCTTACATGACCTGAACATGAGTACATTGTCTGTCATAGCTCAAATTCTAAATAAAGTAAAACTTATTAAGAATTGCTTGCTCAGCTGTTTGAAGAGGAGAAAGGGCAAGGATGAGCAAGGCAAGTAGAGATTTGTAAGGTGGTTTGGGACAACTAAAAAATAAGTCAATTTCTTAACAGATAAAATCCTTCAGAAAAAATAAACCGAAGGGCTCTGATTATAATCCGCATACTTAGAACACCAATTCTGATAAGGGAAATAACTGTAGTTGTGGACAGCTCATAAGACTTAAACATGTGCTTTAAATCAAGTGTGATCATATCAAACAGACGTGGTATGCAGGCTGGTGCTCATGTAATAAATGTGATAGAATAAAACATGTTATTTTGGAATAGAGTATTAAGAGGAAGGAAAACAGAATACGACACAAAAGAACTACTCAAGCATGCTATTTGGGTAATCTTGTGAAACCTGATTAAATTGTCACATATTACATTTTTTCTCATTACCAAAGATGACTCTTTTCTGCTTGAATATAAGAACAATTTAGTAGATACTTGTACTTTCATTTACTAAATTATAAGTAATTGTATTTTTTTATTATTATTGTAATTATGAATGATTGTTTTTGACAAGAACATATGTAAGATGCTTCTGAATTCTAGTTATACTACAGCTTATACTGGGTCCTGTTCCTTTTCCATAATGGCATGAAGCTAGTGTAATGCTGTGAAAGTAAGTTTAATTCTTCATCTGTTTGTTGAGGAACTTATGGATGTTCAGCCATAATATCCTGCATCCCATAATTTTTGAAATTTTTGCTGAATTTGAATCATTTGGGCTATTTGTTGCAAATACAGGCTTAAGATTTGTGTAGGTATACTGTAATACTAATAAAATCCTGACCTACTGAAGTTGAATTTCTGTGTTAACAGAGTTGTTACGAATTTTAGACTTGAAACCTCATTTAAAAAAAAAAAAATTGTTGCTGTCTGCAGATAATGAGTTTGTCACCAAGACTGTTCATTATTTTGGAAGCATTAGAAGAAGTAAATTAATGGTGTCAGTCCTTTGCATTGTCTTAACCACACAGAAGGATCTTCTAGTAATTGTACGCTGTCTATGTCCTCATTCAAAATGCATATGGTTGAATTCTTGAAAAAAATGATGTTTGCAATGGCAGCATCAGCTACTGGAAGAGCACAAGTCTTTTGAAAAACGTTTTAGAAAGAGACCAGCAAGTGCCTGTATAAGCAGACATACACCCTTCTTTTCCCTAAAAACTGAAATTCTTTCTATGGTGTGATATGTGTCACGACAGCTGAAACTTAGTCAGGATATCAGCTGTACGACTGTAAAAGCAATATCCATCTGCCAATAAAAGATTGTATTTATAACTTTCTCTGTAACTTCATGCTGATTTGAGCTCAGCAGAAGACTTGAGAAGGATAGGATTTGCCCCTGGCTTAGAGCTGACAGTAGGGTTGCAGCCTGATAATGCATGGTATTGGCTTCAGTAACGCATCTGAAGTAGTAATCTATTACCTGAACTGGGGTCTTTTACTATTCATGCTGTGTCACTTCTGTTGGAAGTAAGGCCGCCCAGGATGAAATTGGTGAAAAATTTATTTTAGTTTGAGGAAGATAAGCAAGAATGAGAATAATGAAATATGAAAAATCTAGATCAGAAAAAAACAATAAAACCTCCATTATGATTCGTATTAAGGTGCCTAGAATTGGATCCTTTCTGTACACTAGCAGATGACAGATCAAGTACCTTAGCAAATATATGCAATGAGCAGAAACTACCATGCTTTCTTAATCGCATGCTGGCAACAGGCAAGAAGCTTTCACTTTATTCTAAAGGTGTCAGTCAGGGGTGTATTTGGTAGTAGCGGACAGCAGTCATATCAGATAGTAATGACACTTCTATTGAAGGGCAAATTTGGAAAGAATAGCATAACATAATAATTTGACAGTGCCCTAGTATGAACTGTACAAATGCCAGCCAGTGACTGTCTATTGACAGGAGAACACACTGCCCTTTTTTCACCTTTCATGAACTCTTATCTAAGATGAAGGCCACTTCAGGATAAGGTGAAAAAAATATTTACCAGTAACGTTACTTAATGTGCAATGGATGTCTCACTTATTTGCATCTACATGGGTAGCTGCTTTCTGATTATTGTAACAGTTTTCACTTGATTAAGGTTTCTGTTTTATTATGTTGCATATGATCTGTAATGAAAGAACAAACTGAAGTCTAAAATACGTACGGTTGCTCAGAGACTAAGAAGGAGCCAGTTGTTGGAAAGTTCTGCCTCAGTGGCAGCAGATCAGCTATCAGAAAGGGTTGACAACTCTTCCTACTACAGTTGTCCAGGGAGATGTAGTGATTTCCCACTCAGCAATGGTAAAATGACAGTCAATCTTCCCACTCCCCCCTGTTACTTTTGCTTAATCATAACCCATTGTGGAATCTTGGTATATATACAATGCTGTTGTTCTAATCTGCTGCTTTTTGCAACAATTTTGCACATTTGATAGTACCATATATGTGTAGTATAACAAACTTGGTGAGTTACAAATTATAACAAAAACTTGTGTTTGATAAATCAGCCGGTTTACGTGATGTGAAATCTATGCTTACTGCAGCAGGATAAACTATGGTTACTAGTGTGTCAGTGTCCGGGTGTCCCATTCTCAAAAGTTTTACAACAAATTTGAACTTGCAGAGCACATGCCTATGGAATCACTGCTATAGCATCTTTTTATATATGTTGTGGTTAAGCTTAGGTTAATTCAGTGCACCTAAGGGGAGTTTTCCTCCCCAATTAGCCAGATACAAAGTTGATGTACTCTAGGACAATGGGAAGCCAGTCCAGTAGGTGTGAAGCTGCTGCAGGTCCCTATCTCTGGGTCCAGCCAGCAGTGAGTCTGGGTGCATATAGCAGGCACATTCAGACTATAGAGACTTGGTTGACCACTAACACAATCAAGGCAGAATAACGATTTTACGGGCATCACATAGACATGAATGACACTCACATACACATTAAAAAAACAAAATATCTGATCCTGTTTTCCTCACCATTAATATTGCTAGTAGATCTGTACTGAAATGTACCCACAATATCTTACATGGTTATCTTCAGGCACCCAGCCCCTAGACCCCTAGCCCTTCCAACATATAGTCATCAGACCTCTTGTTCTACTCGCTGGTTAGTCCAGCTTGAATTTGCTCATGTCTTGCACCCAAACCCTTGTGGGTCTCTCTGGCAGCTGGCTCAGAAAGCAGTACAGTGGCAAACGACCTGGGGATGTTGGTCAACAGCTGGCTCTTTATGAATCAGCAGTGTGCCCAGGAGGCCAAGAAGGCCAACGGCATCCTGGCTTGTATCAGGAAGAGTGCGGCCAGCAGGAGCAGGGAAATGATCTTGCCCCTGTACTTAGCACTGATGAGTGAATACTGTGTTGATTTTTGGGCCCATGACTACAAGAAGGACATTGAGGTACTGGAGCACTTCCAAAGAAGAGCAATGAGGCTGGTGAAGGGTCTAGAGAACCAAGTCTTATGAGGACAAACTGAGGGAACTTGGCTTATTTAGTCTGGAGAAGATGAGGCTGAGGGGGAGACCTTATCGCTCTATATGACTGCCTGAAAGGAGGTTGTAGCAAGCTGGGTGTCAGTCTCACCTCCCAAGATACAAATGAGATGATGAGAGGAAATGGTCCCAGGTTACATCAGGGAAGGTTTAGATTGGATATTTGGAAAAATTTCTTCACCAGAAGTGTTGCCAAGCATGGGAACTGGCTACACAGGGAAGTGGTTGATGCACCATCCCTGGAAGTATTTAAAAGATATGTAGACGTAGCACTCAGGGACGTGGTTTAGCGGTGGACTTGACAGTGTTAGGTTAATGGTTGGACTTCATGATCTTAAGGGTGTTTTCCAACCTAAATGATTCTATGGTTCAATGATCCTATGAAATAGAGTCTAATAAGAAGATAGAACAGGCTGTGCTGGTCAAACACAAATATCAGTCAGACAAGAAATACTGACCAATGTCTTGATTATGAGTGACTGGCACCTTTTAAGTCCCTCCATCTCAGTTTTCCCGTGAGTGCTCTTCCCCCATCCACTTTGACTCTTTCATGTTTCCACAAAACATCCTACGCCTAGTTGTGTTTTCCCTGTTGGCCCCAGTTTTACTACATCTGTACCTAAATTTGGTATGACTGATGTAGTCACTGTGATGTTATTGGCCTAGTAAGGCTCTTCTGCTGAGAATATCCCCAGCACTCTCCCTGTTTATATCTGGCCATTTCTTCCCTAGCTTAATGTTATGTGACACACTCATGGCTTTTTGTCAGCTTCTTGCTATGCTGCTTCTTAACATTAACCAATTTCTTATGCCATGTCCAGTAGTTTCCCATATTCTGTTCAGTTAGTTAAACTTTAGTCCAGAGCATAGTCATCTGCCTGCACAATTTAATGGGTATTGTGCTTCTAAAGGTAGATTTACTGCGTTGCTACGTATGGTACATAGGTGATACAGTTTATTTACCTACGTAACATACAATTTTTTGTGTGCTTATCTGTACGGAGAATCGGGACTGTTGTTAATTTCAATAAGAAAATCCCTTCCCAAGGAAGAAATGAATTTTGCTGTTTCTATGGTTGTTTTATTCTCTTTCTGCTCTCTCCTTTCTCTTATCTGCTTAGATACTAGCTGGACAGTGTAGTCAGTATTGTGACGGTTTACTCTGGTAACATGTAAATCATGGTCTATTGTGTTTAAAACACTTGGCAAACCCAAAGATGGGAAATTATAATTTTACTTTTATTAGCTGTTTTGGACTGCTGCTGTCCCCACACTTAGAAATGTCAAGATGTTTCCCTAGACTTATTTGAGAAATAAATAATCCTAAATCATATTTGCAACCCTTATAAAGACTCCTAGCTGTAATCCTTTATTTAACTTTTTTCTTTTTTCTCCTGAGTGCAGGTTTTCAAGGAAGATCATACAATTTGGAAATTCAGTAAGTTCTGTTAGGCTCGTTCTAAGTATGCACACGAGTGAGTCTTTTCTGGCTGTGCACTTGGCAGTGAGGCAAGTAAATGCCGGCCTCTTTTGTTCCTTGGGATGGTGCCATGTCCCGCCTATGGGGTGGAAAATTGACTCAGGTTCTGTGAATCCCCTCAGGCTAAATTAAGATGAAACTACACCAAACAATCAATTTGAGCATTTTATTTATGACAGAGGAGACTTGGAAAACATGCAAAGCATTGTTAAGCTGGGTTCTTATAAAAAATATCTGTAAGAGGGAGAGTAAAGAAAAGAGAATAAAGGAAAGAGGCACAACAACAAAAAAAGTATACCACCACCCTAGGATCCAGCGATGATGATGACAAGCATGGCATCCTCCAGTGGCAGGTGCCTGCGCCAGGCTCTTTGCACATGTGTCTTTTATCACCCAGCCTCCACCCTTGGTCACACCTCTTGGTGACTTATTTGGCAATTCTTCTAGAAAGTTCGTGATCTTCTGTACAAGCACCAGTGGGGGGCAGAAGTCACTGTTCGTCTCTTAGGGCGTCTCAGGCCCCTTCCTCGAGTGAACTTTATAAGACCTCTACCCATATTTGGGTAAGATGCATCAGAAATGTGGAACTGCGCATCCTCCGATCTGCCCTCCCCGTCTTGTGCTGCCTTGCTCCTTCTTTGCAGTCTGCTGCTGCTGGGCAGGCCCCCCACTGAGGATAGAAGTAGTCCTGCCTGCTGAGGACAGCCATTTGAAGGACTGCCCCAGGGCTGAGGCAGCTATTTTAGGACAATATTTGAGGCATTAACACATATTAACCCTTTCAGTCTCTGACAGGTGGGATGGTCTTTCACCTGGTAGTAGCAGTGTTTCAGCTCTTGCTTCCCAAACTCCTTGTATTTTTCTCTTGAGTTATTGCTGATTTAACTATTTATGTCTCTTGTTTTGACTTGCTTAACTGGAATAGTTTTAATTTGCAATGTCTGTGTAAGTGACACAGTCTGTGTCATTTGCATGCGGATGGCCTTAGCTACAGTTCAACAGGTCTTTTTCGCTGATGAAACTGGCTGAGTTCACACAGTTAAGTCTCATGAAGCTGGGTCGCCTTCTGAAGGTGAAATGCAGCACCAGGTGGGGTTTGTTCATTCTTCTGTTTCGTAGAGTTTGGCCCTTTATTAAAGTAAAACTGTTTTAAATTTGCTGAAGAAAAAAAGCAGTATTTAAGGACTTGATTAATTAATTCTAAATAGTTGAAATTTCTCTTCCTTAGAACTAAGAAAAATATGACTGTGTACTGCTTGTAAAAAGTTCACTCACCTCTTGCTTGTTAATTATTTTGTTTAAATTAAAATGTCAGTTCTTGGTGATCAAAAAGTTGCCTAGAGGGAGTGTCTGAAACAAACCCCTTCCTTCTCTGCTTTCCTCATTTTGATGTTTACCTTTTGTGTGGAGTTTCAGGGTAGAACAATTAACCTCTAAACAAAAAACAATGCTGAAAATATAGTGATGTACATTTCCTGGCTTCTGTTTTCCCTGCTTAATTAGGTTTATGCACTACCACTGGCATAACCCTTCTGTATCCTCACTGCAGAGGTCTGAAGAGTAGAAGAGGTCTTCATGGGAGGCAAGGAGTGATCGTCATCATTCTTGCACAAAAGTGTAAAAGTCATCAGTCTCTGTGTGTTAGCAGTTCACAGTGAGCCTTGTAACACCATAATGAATGTATTTACAATTACATGATATTAATTTATATCATCACATAACATGTTAGTATATTATACCTTCTTTTGAAAGGAAAACTAACCCAAGTAGGTAAATATTAAAATAAATGGATACTAAGATGCCTACATTTAAAAGACACATAAAAAGTACTTTGATTTGTTTTTTCACAAAATGTTATAGATTTGTTTTTGAATTTGCTGGGTGTTGCTCTACCTGACTAGGACACAGAACTATGTACAAAATAGTTCTTTTTCTTGACGCTAGAGACTAATAGAAAATATCTCTGTTCACTTATACATAGTTCTTTTAATAAGTATCGAAGATTCCCAGACTTCTCTATCCTGAATACTCAAAAGTGTACTATCGTGATCACATGAAAGCTAATGCTATCTCAAGTCCTTTTGTTCCAAAGACAGATCTAAAGAACAGCTTCTGGAAATTTAATTCTTCACCTGTACATTGTCATCAAAGTTATCATTGGAGTTGGACTACCTAATTCATTGGAGTCATAAACCTTAAATGTAGGAGGAAGTCATCAGTGCTAATGTATATATATATATATGTATTTTTTTTTTTTGTCCAGTGTGCTTGCTACATCAGATTTGCCATTCTTGAAAAAAAGAAAGGATAATAGGAACATGATGGTTATTTTTATAGGTAATTTGTTTATTCAGGGTAATTCTAGGGAGAATGCACAGAGGAAAAATTATTAAAATATGCAGTGAAATCAGTGGTATATCTAATCTTTCAGACAGAAATCTCTTCTGCAGCCTAATACCAGCTCTGCTTTGCATCATTGCTTGTTTATAGGTTTGTAGGAGATTTCAGTTCCATTGCTCGCTAAATTTAGTTACCTAGGTGATGATTTCTTTCAGGGGAGAAAGCAAAGTGATTTAGGGAGCTGGGACCAGTAACATGCTTTGCTTCTAATTCGACTTTTTAATTTTTGTTCCCTGCAGTCCTTCCTGCTTCGTGTTGTTGGCTTTTATCTTTCCATGGAGTGTGGCGGTCAAGGTAAACTTTTCCTCTTGTGTGAAGGTATTCAGATCATTAATAAAGGTGACATCCATCATCCCAGAGGCTGAGAGGTCCATCCAAGCCCTCCAAGCCTTTATGAAAATCATTCTCAATTATAGGTCTCCATCTCTCTTTCTTCTTGCCCTGTAGATCAGCTGATCAAAATGAGGGCAACATTTTCAAGCTGTGTTATAGAAAGTTTATTCTGAATTCTGTAACTGAAGAAGTCGACCTCAGCAGGCTTGAGCAGAGAGGAGCAGAGATGGATTGTGTTACAGGATGGCAGACTGCCCTTATTCCCATCTGTATTATTACAAACCCACCTTCAAATACGTGTTTGAAAAATCCTGTTGCTTCTGTCTTCAAGGAAGTGACATCTAAGGTGCACACTATAAAAAATGTTCTTCAGTAGGAATCAATAATTTCATAAATCTTTAGATAAATGAATTAGGTAATAAAAGGCACAAAATTACTTTTAAAATCTTAATAGATATCCTTTATAATATCAGTTTGGAATAACTTTTTGATCTAAGTAAGAAATTCTGAAGAAAATTCAAGTATTAGAGACTTACATTGCCCATAGAAACAGGTAATAAATTTACCAACATGCTTATTTATCAAGAACTTCTGCTACTTAGATGTAGTCAAAACAAAGTTCTTGCGGTAGCACAGGAAGCAGCTGCCACACCAAATGAACTGTTGATGTAATTAATTTTATTGACTGCTTTCCTTCATGCTATATTTAACTCTTCAGAAACCTACAATGTAGTTTTTCCTTTCCAATAGTTTACACATTAGACTTGCTTGTCTATCTGAAACATACTGTAAATGCAAAGATATAAATATATTGATTGGCAGGAATTTAAAGTACATGTCTTTGATAGAAAAAATATTTGTGAGAAGAAACTGAAACTTGAGCTAATTTGGGGAAATAAAAATGTTTCTTATACCAGTGACCAAGGCAAATACTTTTTAGTACTTACAACACTCTTATCTTGAAATTTACCTGAACTGAGATTTTTGGTCTGTATAAAAAAAAAAGAAGGGAAAACTCTGTGAAATGTTTGCTTCCCTAAAGAATTATTTTCTCCTGGAAGGTGAGATGTGTTATTTGTATATGAAATCACCATGAAGAGACAGATAGGGAAATAAGATATAAGGTGATCTTAATTACAGGTTTTTTTCAATATCCATAACGTCTATAACATATAACACACATCCATGTTAACTATGAAGAGAAAGCTGGGTGCAAAGTCAAAATCACAGAATCATTCAAGCTGGCAAGCACAGCATTATGCTGAATTCAAACCCTATTGCAGGTTTTTTCCAGTCACATATGTGATCACACATACTCAAAGAACTTTATTATTTTTTGCAATTGTGTGCCTCAAGGGAATTAGTATATGATTTAAAAAACTGTCACTTACTACACATATTTATTTATTTATGTATTTATTTATGCATTTATTTATGCATTTTAAGGAAAATCACTACCTGGGCAGATAGTATTTTGTAAGAGTGGAAAGACGAATATTCCCATCCCAATTTTCTTCTTTTGCCTGTTCAGAGTGAAAATCATTCATTAGTCTCATTAGAAAGGAGATGATTCTTAACTAATCCCTTCAAGGCAAACAAGAAGCAGTAAAGTTTAGCTTCAGGTCAAAGAGAAGGGTTTATTATCCATTATATGATTTTTTTTTCTAGAAGTTTCTTAAGGAGAGAGGGAACAAATACTAACTTTAATGATCCTACAAACTATGAAATTAAATGCTCAGGAATTATGGACAAAAATAAAAAGGAGGAGAAACTTGAGCTGGTCATGAACTTTGAGTCTGAGGATGTTGTCCTCTGTCTGGAAGATAGAGATTTTCTTTCTCAAATGATTCATTCTCCAGAGTATAGAATCATAACAAGAAAAGCTGAAGGGAAACTATGTAATCATCTTGCCTTTCTTCCCTCCAGAGAATAATTTTTCTGAATGATTCTTGACCATCCCCCTGCCCCAATGTCCTTATTTGAAATTCAATTTTAATTGTCTAAGGCCTAGAAGGTGGAAATCAAGAGCAGTAATGCAACTTCTGTGACTTCTTAATATCATCCCATGAGTCCTAGTTAAACCAAATCCTGCACTCAAAAAATCGCAGCCCGCTATAGAGGGAGATAGAACTGCAGACCTAATGTTGCTCATGTTTCTGAGTTCAGTTACTTGTTATTGTAGTGCTGAACTATGAATCACTACTAGCTAAGGGCCAATGTGTTTGCTGTAAGAATTCCTACCTGGTTAAGGTCAACTTCACTTGATCCCACTTGGCTTCTGTGTGATCTAGCTGCTATTCAGCCTCAAGAACTGCAAAACTCCAGATATACATAGAGGCTCAAGTTCACTTACTTGAAGAAGTTCAATGCAAGAAAACAAGATGGCTTTATAGTTTTGATCCTGTGTATCAAGTGTGCAGATCTCTCTTTTGGATTTCAGGTTTAGATTTCAGCATCTAATGGTGTAGTGCGTATTGTACAAGGGGATCTAACACAGATGCCCCTTGTTCAAATATGGAGTTACCTGGTGATCTGAAAATAAGGTAAAAGAAGGCACAAAATAACGTTGAAGACATGGTTTCTATCCTGCCTAACCACAATTAGGGGTTAATTGAGAAATGTGGGGATGGGGTGGGGGGGATACTTGGTTGTTATGTCAGGGAAAGCTCCAGTAATACGGTGCACAATGTCCTTCTCGTGAACAACACTAAATTTTGGATGTTTCCAGTTCCTGCAAAAGAAAAATCAGGACTATGTTGATGTGATGCAATTCGGAGCTGCTGTCCCCATATATCTCATAGGACAAAAATCTCTTCAAAAGCCTGGGGAAGTAGGAGAAATTTTTCTCTATGCCATGAGCTTGTTGAAGGTCTGAGCAGTCATAGACTACATGAGTTTTCTCTGTCAGTCATGAGGAAATTTGGAAGGACTTGAGGTTTTCGGGATACCAAGTACAAATTCTGACTATAGTAACCACTGTACACAAGATATTTGAGGCAGTATTTTTACCTGCAGTTATGTCTACTCAGAAGGCAGAGATAATTTCTCTGACCAGAGCCTTAGAATTGGCGAAAGGAAAGAAAATAAATATTTGGACGGGGTCCAAATATGCCTTTGGGGTCATCCATATTCATGGAGCAGTGTGGAAAGAACAAGGACTGCCTACAGCTCAAGGTAAACGGGTTAAGCCTACGAAAGAAATCTTACAGCTTTTGGAAGCCATAAGTTTACCAGAGCAAGTGGCAGTAATGCTTTGCAGAGGGCTTCAGAAAGGTAACACTGAACAGGATTTGGGAAAGCTGGCAGACCAAGAGAGTAAAAGGGCAGCAGAAAGAAATTTTATAAAAATCTCGGCACTACTTCCAGATGGTAAATTTGTGGATGCAGAAATGGAATTTAAATACTTAAAAGAGGATATGAAATTGATAGACGATTTGGAAACAAGTGAATGAGAAAAGATGTATTTAATGCCGGATAATTGTATAGTTATACCTTCAAATTTATTATGGAATATAGTCAGAAAGGAGCAAAATAAAACTCATTAGGGAGCAGATGCATTATATAAGGATTTGAACAAGAGGATAGGAAGCAGAAATCTGTACACTACTGTGAAACCAGCAACTCAAGTGTGTGAAATTTGTCTGAGGAATAATCTGAATACAACATACAAAGTATACTTTGGGAAAATTAGAAAGGGAAACACACCAGGACAACACTGGCAAATAGATTTTTTGGAACTCCCAAGAAAAGGGGGATACCGATATTTATCAGTTATAATATGGACACATTTTCTGGATGGTCTGAAGCATTTACCTGTAGAACAAATAAGGCTCAGGAAGTAGTATGAATTCTATTAAATGAAATCATACCACTATCTGGGGTGCCGACAATCATATCCTCAGATAGAGGGTCACATTTTTGCACACAAGTAGTACAACAAATCAGCAGAATTTTGGGTATTGATTAGCAGCTACACACCCCCTACAGACCATAGGCAAGTGGCCAAGTAGAAAAGATGAATCATTTAATCAAACAGCAATTGGTGAAGATCAGTCAGGAGGCAAACTTATCTTGGGACAAAACCCTACCCTTGGCTGTACTAAAAAACAGTATAAAGCCCAGGAACAAAAAGGGCATCAGTCCATTTGAAATTTTGACATATCAAGGGGAGGACATGGTGCAAATGGGGGACAGGTACTTACACAAATATTTGATAGCTTTAGGAAAACAGATAAGTGATATTCAAAAAGTAGTTTTAGGAACAAGGGATAGGGGTCTAGATCAACAAATACACATGATGGAACCCAGAGACTGTTTTTTTGTTAAGACTCTTTCAGGTGATCCCCTTGGAGAGAAGTGGAACGGACCTTATCAAGTGCTGCTAACACCTTTTACTGCAATCAAGATTTGAGAACAACCAGCTTGGATTCATTATTCAACGGTCAAGACAGCTTCTGCTCCCTGGACTGTAGAGCAACAATCACATTTGAAAATAAAAACAAGATGACGACCATGATTAGTTTAATTCTCTGGGTAATGACTGTAGCCATGAGTCCAGCTATTTGGACAAAGCAATGGGACAGGAATTTACATGTAATGCTTGTCCAGAACATCACTCAGATACTACACAAAAATGATTGCTGGATTTGTACTCAAATGCCAACTTCAGGAGAAACCAAGATAACTCTTGTAAGAATACCAATCCCTGACAGCTTACGTTTAAGCGTAGACTGAAAATGGGAATCAGGCAACATGACTACCCAACAGGAAATTCAAAAAAATAAATCCAAAGCCTGGTACCATTATACCTGTAGACAGTGATGCTACATACAGGAAGAAGATACCACCCCATTCTGCAAGAGTAATACTACCATAGATGCAGAGGAAATAACAGGTTGTAGTAGATATAAAGATTTCTTTGGGGAAGCTAGTTTCGATGAGCACTTACTGGAGGGTTTTAAGGCAACTAAAACTGAACCCACAGTTGGGTATGCACTCTGGGAGCTTTAGTCCCCAGTCTCACAGTAACTGACAAAGTACATCAACAGGAAGGATGGGTTAAAAGTTTCATGAGGTGAATGAAAAGGACCCGCAATGCCATTGCAGAAAGACCTATTGGTTTTCACAGCTTTGCTAGATGGTCCCTTCCATAGCCTAGAATGAGTATATAGCAAAGGCCACTGTAAATGTATCACCAGTAATAGAAAACATTGAAAATAGAACCATGGATTCCATAAGCACCCTGCAAACTGAAGTATTTAGCCTATCGAAGGTAATGATCCAAAACAGAATGGCCCTTGACTTGTTACTAGCCTCACAAGGTGGTGTTTGCACAATAATAAACACAAGCTGTTGTGTGTATGCAGACCAAAGTGGTAGAATCTCCACAGATCTAGAGGAAATTTGGAAATAAACCAGAATATTACATGAAGTAGCTAAAGATGATATTTCCTGTGGATCTGAGAAGATGTGGAATAAACTCACCTCATGGCCACCAAATTTATCCTGGTTGAAGAATCTAATTTTCTTAGTTCTTGTGACAAAAGCTATATGTGTCTAGCTCGTATGATGATTCAATGCTGCAGTTGCTGTAATCAATTATGCCGGAAATGTAAGAATGGAATGATCTAATCATTATTAAGACTTTTGACCTGAAAGGAACAAAAGTCTAAAAGGAAAGGGGGGTTTGATAAAAGGGATCATAAGAAACATGAAACTTTAACAAAGTAGCTTCGATGTTTTTTTCTAGTTTTAGTTTTAACAAAGCAGCTGTGTGCAAGTTGTAAGCTGTCCTTATAGATTGGCAGACTTAACAAGGACAAGACAGTGATAAGAGCAGGAGCTGAGACCAAGAACCAGCAAAAACCAGCTTTGCAGTTTTGCAATGAGACAGAATAAACTGAGCATGTGCAGCACTCCAGAGGTAACTAACGGACAAATGAGGAAAACTACCGGAAGAGATGAAGTAATGACCAAAGACCACCAGAGATCAGTCAGGAGCTGTAATACACCTGAGTAAAGGACAATTCTGAATATATTCATGAGCTCTTGGAAATACAATGAATAAGTATACTCCTTCTTGGAAAATTATTAATATGCATATTGTAGTTGTGTTTAACTTGAAAAGAAAAGGTATTTGGCGCGCAAGTATGGAGGAGACATCCCCCGAGTGCCCAACGCCGGAATAAAGAATACCTGCTTAACAGTATACATTGTATTGTTAAGTTATTACCAGATCTTTGAATCACCGTAGCAGGAATGCCTCAGTTTCTCAAGCAATTTTTATTTAGATTGCTTTAAAAACATTTAGCTGCTATTAAAAATAATGCAACTTCAACAAAACTTAATCTTGAAGAGGAAAATGAACAAAGAGAATTATCCTTATCCCATGTTGATTAAAGGAAGTATCTGGAATGATCCTGCGAGACAAATCACAGTAATTTCAAATCCTTTTTAGTGAATTTCCTACAATGCAACATTCTGGCCTGGCATTCTAATTTATCTCTCACTTGCTCTTTCCTCTCTGATTTATTTTTGATACTGCGAGTGAATGCAGTTATCAACCATTAACCTTAACAAGCCAGTGCCAAAGTATTTTATATGCAGCCAATTTACAGAACAAAATAGCCTATCTTTTCTCATTGAGGATTTGAGGTGATGCAGAAAAGTCTTCAGACTTCACTGCTGTTTATATGTCACTTCATTCTTAAATAAAGACAAAGTCAGAAGAAAACTGAAAAAATACTTCAGCCTAAAAATACTTTTTGCTTGGACATACGTTGTTCTAAGACTGTTCCAGACTAACAAGGTGAGATCTTTCTTGCTCTCCATCTCAGTATCTGCCTCTTGAAGCAGTTAACAGAGCTTTAACAAAAACTGTCAGTTTTCTGATCACAGGGAATTGAGAGTCTGGGGTTCAAGCCACTGTTTGGAAAGGGCAGTGAATCAGGATTTTCGTACTGTCTTCAACATTCTCAGTCTTTCAGACTGTTTAATTTCTTCTAATAAAAGTCATAATTACTTTGTCTTGTGCTAAACTCAGTGGTATCCATCTTAATTGCCTGAGATGTTCTCGGACATGCTATGTATGCTTTAAACATGGTCCACTCTGGCACTGTGGGGAGTTTGAGACTGATGATGGCTAGTCCCCAGAAGCATAGTTCCTGAACGCTACTTTAGAGTTTTATAGAAGTGGGAGGGGAGGGGAGAGGAATTTTTTGAAGATATTAATTTTTAACTTAGATCACCAAGAGAGTGTTTCAATTTTTAAAAGTGCCTCTGAATAGTGCAGAATGCTACTCCACTATAGTCTGTTTCCTAACTGTTATCTGGAAGGTCCTGGATTCACAGGTATGAATAAGCTGTATAATGTATGTGTATATATGTTTAATATATAATCCTGTATTTGTCACCTTAGGCAGCGTCATTTTTGTTCAAGAAGTTTTGTCTAATTTGTGAATGTTTCCATGCTTTTTCTGAGTTCTTCAGTTAGATAGTTAGGCTGCAGAACTCTCTGAATATGGCAAAACATATTATCCTAGCATACCTGACTGTGTTGAATTTGCATTCTTGTAAGGCCAAAATCACAAATTTGTGAAGAGAAAGTAGCCAAGATAATCTATTGTGATTTTTTATTTATCAAATTGTAAATTTGTTCGTTTGTCTTCAGTGGTCTTGAGGCATATCTCCCCACTGCTGGTATGCATCAGTCTTCTCTAACTTTTGTTTTACTTTATCAACCTGCATTTCCGCACATTTTCTTACAGTGTTTCTTTGCGTGAAGTGCCGACAGTGGATTACCATGACATTGGACCAATCTGTTCTTTTTAAGCTTTTGTCATCCACCTCTTTCATCACACTGCAGAACATTTTCTCTTAGTGAATAATCTACTGGTAGTCTGGAGTCTTCTCCAATTTCTGTTCTTAGCAAATGTTCCAGTGTGAGTGTTGGACTGTGATGCTATGATTTTTCTCATCAGTGTCAAAATATCACTGAGAAATGTAGCAAGCTTTACTTCATTTCCACTTCTGTATTTGCAAATAAAATAAGGAAATAAAAGATCACACTAATGGGTGTCCTGGTGATGGAGGATGAAGAGAAGCCAGAGTTACTCAGTGCCTTCTTCGCTGCCATCTTCAGTGCTAAGGCTGGCCCTCAGGAATTCCAGGCCCTGGAGGTAAGAGAGGAAGCCTGTAGAAAGGATGACCCTCCCTTGGTCAAGGAGGACTGTGTGAGGGATCACTTCAGTAACCTGGAAGCCCACAAATCCATGGGCCCTGATGGAATGTACGCACAAGTGCTGAGGGAGATGGCGAATGTCATTACTGAGCCACTCTCCATCATCTTGGAAAGGTCCTGAAGGACAGGAGAGGTCCCTGAACACTGGAGAAAAGCCAATGTCACTCCAATCATCAGAAAGAGGCAAGATGGAGGATCCAATCCAGAGAATTACTGGCCAGTCAGCCTCACCTCCATCCCGGGAAGATGATGGAGCAACTCATTTCAGAGGTCATTATCAAGCAAGTGAAGGAAAAGAAGGTTATCAGGAGAAGTCAGCATGAATTCACCAAGGGGAAATCATGCTTGACCAATCTGATAGCTTTCTACGATAGCATGATCAGCTGGGTAGATTAGGGGAGAACAGTGGATGTTGTCTGCCTCGACTTCAGCAAACCTTTTGACACTGTCTCCCATAACATCCTCATAGGAAAGCTCAGGAAGTGTGGGCTGGATGAGTGGTCAGTGAGCTGGATTGAGAACTGGCTGAATGGCAGAACTCAGAGGGCTGTCATCAGCGGCGCTGAGTCTAGTTGGAGGCCTGTAACTAGTGGTGTTCCCCAGGGGTCAGTACTGGGCTCAGTCTTGTTTAACTTCTTCATCAATGACCTGGATGAAGAGTTAGAGTGTACCCTCAGGAAGTTTGCTGATGACACAAAACTGGGAGGAGTGGTGGATACACCAGAAGGCTGTGCTGCCATCCAGCGAGACCTTGACAGGCTGGAGAGTTGGGTGCAGAGGAACCTCATGAAGTTCAACAAGGGCAAGTCCTCCTGGGGAGGAACAACCCCATGCATCAGTACAGGTGTGGGGCAGACCTGCTGGAGAGCAGCTCTGCGTAGAGAGACCTGGGTGTCCTGGTGGACGACAGGTTGACCATGAGCCAGCAGTGTGCCCTGGCTGCCAAGAAGGCCAATGGCATTCTGGGATGCATTAAGAGGAGTGTGGAGAGCAGGTCGAGGGAGGTTCTCCTTCACTTCTACTCTGCCCTAGTGAGGCCCCATCTGGAGTACTCTGTCCAGTTCTGGGCTCCCCAGTTCAAGAAAGATAAGGAACTACTGAAGAGAGTGCAGTGGAGGGTTACAAAGATGATGAGAGAACAGGAGCAACTGTCCTATGAGGAAAGGCTGAGGGAGCTGGGATTGTTTAGCCTGAAGAAGAGAAGACTAAGAGGGGACCTTATAAATGCTTGTAAATATCTTAAGGGTGGGTGTCAAGAGGATGGGGCCAGACTCTTTTCAGTGGTGCCCAGTGACAGGACAAGTGGCAATGGGCACAAACTGAAGCATAGGAAATTCCGTCTGAACATGAGGAAGAACATTTTCACTTTGAGGGTGGTGGAGCACTGGAACAGGTTGCTCAGAGAGATTGTAGATTCTCCTTGTCTGGAGATACATAAGACCCGCCTGGACAAGAACCTGTGCAGCCTACTGTAGGTGACCCTGCTTCAGCAGAGGGGTTGAGCTAGATGACCCACAGAGGTCTATCTGGCATTATGAAGTATGTGAAGAAGCTTTTTTTTGCTACATTGATATCTGTGGTATATGACCATACTGCACACCTGAACTGTGCACAAGACATCTTTGGTTACACGGTGGGTAGTTCAAATGCCAAATTTGCTGACTTCTTGAGTTTATTGATGCTGAGGTTGTCAACAGAAATACTCGTACCTGGAATGAATAAGGACTAATTCAATGCAATTATAAGTAACCTACTTATAAAGCCCTGAAATAGAAATACTGACAACATGAGGTGTAGTAAAGTTAGTGGGTGCTGGATTCATTTGGTAATTAACCGCTTTGTACAACAGAATATTTTTATTTTTGTTTTCTTTTCTTTTTAGGTTTTCTAATGGCCTGTTTGCATCTATGGATGCATGTCCTTTGCATTCTAATGCTTATTGAACAAAATCTTATGTGAAAAGGGAAGAAAATTTAAAGCTACGCTTTAATATTCATTTGAAAATGATATTTCTTCAGGGAAATCAATTATAAAGAGCAAAGTTTACTAAAAGCTCTTAATATAACTTGTTACATGTAATCAAGAAGATGGAAAAATTTCTAACCGCACTCAGCTTGCAGCTCAGTTTCTAGCCAATAGCTCTTTAACAGTAGGGGTTATAGTAAAAGATCAGTCAGATAACTACCACTGCCTTGTATCTCTTAGAAGATGCAGTGTACGGTATCTGTTTTGAGGCAGACAATGGCTTTCTTTTCATGGGTGAAAACTGTACATTCTTTTTCTATTGAACATTTTTGGTAAAGCAGTATGCATCACATCTCACCAGCGTGCTCAATTACATACATATGTTAGTATATAATTCTTTTGCAGTCTCCATTGTTATTTTGTGTTCAGATGTTTCTAAACTGGAAACATAGATTTCTGGTCATTAACAACAGTGGTATTCTGGTGTGTCAGTGGATGACTAGTGTTGGTTGCCAACGACATTATTTTGAGTGGAAATAATAATTAGTACTTAGAGACAATATAAAAGTAAAATTTGTGTTGCTGCTGTGGTACAACAGTGTGTTGGTGAGAAGGCAAGTGTATGTTATACTATAGATGAGGACTGAAGGGTGTATATGTATGCAGGTAAGTGTATATGTGTACAAAAACCACCTTAGGATCAAGTATTTGGAGAGTGTGTACCCATGTGGTCTGTTGCCTAAACTGTTCTTTCAGCTAAGTGTGTACGTAAAAGCTGACGAGGAGAGAAACCATCTCTAGCTGAACCTCATTAAATAACAAAATCCTTTAATTATAACAGACAACTCAGCAAAATAAGAGGTATTATTAACAGCTAAGAATATCCACTTATAGCAAAATCTGAAACATTTACTTCTATATTATTATATCCACTCTCCAGATTTCAGGGTTCCATTCTACTTGGCTTCCCTGCTCTCTGAACAGCCATAATGCGTTGCTGAGCAGAAGGTCTCACCATGAGGATGACTGCAGAACTGTCGTGTTATCCACGACCTTCTTATTTGCTGGAGAGTGATTAGGCATCAATGTTTTCTGTCTACTTATAGAATGAGGCTACTTGTAGTCTTAGAGGACTTTGCATAGTCTTTTAGGGTTGATGGTACTGAGCCTATTGAATGTCTCCTTTAAAATAAAAAATGTCAATTTTAATTTAGAACTGTGCTGTCAATACAAATGCATAATAGCAGAATTATTAGTTACTCTAGATTCCTTCTACCCTTTAAATCATGGGCAAGTTTGTCTGTCTGCCATATATCATTGATGTAGCGAGTATGTAAAACTGTGTGCCTATGTCAATCAATATTCAGTTGGTAAACTACCACCAAATTTAATCACATAGGAAAGTAACTACCTGATCGCTTTTGGCATGTCCAGAACTTCAGCTTTAAGCCTGTTATGAGCCACAGCTGTAACAGCTGAATTTCAACACAGCATACTGACATTCTAGCTAATACCCTCAACTAGCCAAGAAATGGGATACATCATGTGAAGGAACCTCAAATGATAAGTGATCACTGAATAAACAAGGTGAATTCTATCTTGCATTTTTGTTTAATACTTGAAAACAGAATTTTTGTTCATTTATCTCCTCGTTTCAGGTCTGTGAAATACAGCATAGTGTTTCTTACTCTCAGGTTTTTAGCTGCCTTGCAATCTGTGAAGCAATGAGTTACCATGGATACGAGTGTATCCCCCATGTTCCTAATCAAAAGTGTCATATGATCTGTCCCTTTTTTTAAGTGTTTGCATTTCATGCCTGCCTATTTGTCAAGTCCACTCTTAGGCACAGAATATAGTCTACTTAAATACAGAAACATGTTTTCTACCATACAAGCACAATAAATTAATTTCCTGAAGTGGCAGAGAACAACTGGGATATTATCGTAAAAGAGACCAATGAGACTTTTAGCATAAATGAGATCAAAATTTGGATCTAGTCTTTAGCTGACAGACTAAGCTAGGAAACTGTTTCTCCAGTACATTCTGAATACTGTGGACTGAAAATTGCTTGATTTTGTTCTAAGATCCTATCTGTCTGGCTCCAAGTTCAGAATAATTACTCATTCTGGATTATAACACCAGAAAGCACCAGATTTGTAACAGTAAATCATCAATTAAAATAAAAACCCAAAACAACACAACAAGTTATACCTCTAAGCAGCAATTCTTGCTGTTAGGTTTTTTTTCTTTTGAATAGCAAGAGTCCAACAGAACGTTTGAAAATGCTTTTTAAAGAATGAAAGCAAAAAAATCCCATTTTTGTTAAACCTGATTAACTAATTTCTACTGTTCACTTAGGATCAGAAATATTTAATATCATTAGATAGTGTCACCTTAATACGAAAACTGCCATAGCGAGTTCTTTCTGACAAGCACCGACAAAATTATTGGCAACAGGGTCATTGCTGCTCCTTAGGGAAGTCGGTTGCTCATTCTCAAACACCTCCACGTGTGTGCCAGCATAGGCTTTTGTGTGACCATGTGAAAAGTCAGACCAGATAAATTGGTGTGAGTTAGAAATAAGTGGGGGAAAAAAAAAAGAGGTTGCATGATGTTTTTCAGGCCTATGACTTTGTTGTCTGGTTTGTTACACTACTATGAAAGTCTCTGTACTTCCTAACAGAGGATCATGTCGGGTGAGAGTAAGAGGACTACGTGAGGCTCAGGTGGAAAAAGCTGATATACAGCTAAATTCTAATGAAGTGACTACTGAAGCCTACATGGCAGCCTTCAGAAATCACAGTTTGTATTGGCACAGACCTTTAAAGGTCATCTAGTCTAACACCCCTGCAATAAGCAGGGACCTCTTCAGCTAGATCAGATTGCTCAGAGCCCTGTCCAACCTGGCCTTGAATTTTTCCAGGGATGGGACATCTACCACCTTTCTGCACAACCTGTTCCAGTGTTTCACCACTCTCACTGTAAAAAATATCTTCCTTATATCCACTCTGAATCTACCCTGATTTATTTTAAAGTCATTACCCCTTGTCCTACTGCAACAGGCACTGCTAAGAAATTTGTCCCCATCCTTCTTATAAGCCTGAAAGGCTGTAGTAAGGTCTCCCTGCAGCCTTCTTTTCTCCAGGCTGAACAACCTCAAGTCTCTCAGCCTTTCCTCACAGGAGAGCTGCTCCAGCCCTTGGATCGTTTTTGTGGCCCTCCTCTGGACCTGCTCCAACAGCTCCATGTCTTTCCGGTGCTGAGGGCTCCAGAGTTGGATGCAATACTCCAGGTGGGTTCTCACCAGAGCAGAGTAGAGGGGCAAAAATCCCCTCCCTTGACATGCTGGCCATGCTTCTTTTGATGCAGCCCAGGATGTGGTTGGCTTTCTGGGCTGTGACTGCACGTTGCCAGCTCACCTCCAGCTTTTCATACATCAGTACCCCCAAGTCTTTGGCAGGACTGCACTCAATCCCTTCATCCTCCACTCTGTATTGATATCGGGGGTTGCCCCAACCCAGGTGCAGGACCCTGCATTTGCCTTTGGTGAGCCTCAGGGTATTCACATGGGCCTACTTCTCCAGCTTGTCCAGATTCCTCTGGATGGCATCTCCCCCCTCAGGTGTGTTGACTGCACCACTCTGCACAATAAAATAAAAATTAATTAATTAATTAATTAAAGTAAATTTAAATAAATAAATAAATAAATAAAAGACATCATGTTGTACTTGAAAAAAGTACTGTTCTATCTGCAAATTGAAAAAAAAGAATGTTATATTTGCAGATTCTATACTTCGCAACAGAAACTGAATGTATATCATCTCTATCTGCATAGATAAATTTGAGTGATGAGAAGGCACTATCTACAGTGATACAGACACCAGTTGTTTGGATTAACATATTCTTACATTTTAAGGTTCATTCTGTTTGCCAGTTTTTGCCTCATACACAATCTGTCTCTGTGGGTTTTTTCTTTTCTCAGTGTTCTTTGTGATTAATCTCTGGCAAGTTTGTCACTATAGGTAGAAACATATCAAGCATGTGTATGGGCAGAGTCCTTTCAAGTACCATTCTTTTGTGTGACTTGCAAACGTAAGTGTTATAATATCTATGCAATTTTTGGATGTAAGCTCTCTCAAGCAACGATTTTTTCAAAAATACAAATTTCTTTCTTTTATAAACATCTACATTTCTTTTGTGTTATCTTTACATCAGTCAGTAAAGAACAGTAGTCCTCTCAGCTTCAGTGGATTATTTCCAAGCTTTGATAGTAAAACAAATGCTCTTTGCTGAAATGTGAACGCTGCCAGGGCTCCATGTAGTAAGAAGATGATGCTGTTCAGAAATTTGCTGAAGTTTTCCATGCAAGTGAAAGAGTGTATTGATCAGCACACACAGGGGGACGAAACTCCATCATGAGAACAGAGGGTAACAGGAAATATTCAATTTCTTAATTTTTATGGTGAACAGGGAACGATATGTTATAAAAAATTTCATTTCATCCAATGCAAACTTACTTGACAGCAAGCTGAACAGCAGTACTTGGCAGTTGTCACCACTGAAGAAGAGCTGGGAATCTACATGATCTTGCCCTTTTTCCAGAAAACAGGAAGATGCAGCTGAATGTTTATCTTGCTCATTTATGTTTGGAAAATAAGAACAGATGAAATTCTTGGATAAAATGGACAGCAGCAACTAGCTATGGAAAAATAAATCTTGCTTAGAAAACACCCAGTATGGTAACACTGGGCATAATAACTAACTGATTTTTTTTCATACTGAACATAAGATTCAAAGACTGAATCATATACAACAACATAATGAAATTCTTTCAAATAGTCATTTTCTCTCTGGTCTCCAAACTGGGATGCCTCTCACTTTTTGCCTGGACAATAGAGAAGAACTGAAGTAGATTTCACATGCTACACTTCAAATGAAGATATTTTTGGAACCTTCATGAGGGCAGTAGAACTTGTAGAAAAAAAATCTCTCAGTGGAAAGTCATGGGTATACCAAATATGTTACTGCAGTCCATGAAGTCTTGGGCACGAGCAGGTTTTGTTCGAATAGGAAGAGCTCTTAGTCTCAAGATTTCCATCCAATTTCATATTTGAACTTATGTGTTAATCTATATTTTCAAAGCAGCAGAAAGAAAGGTGATATCAAAATTCTCAAACATTGGGGGACAATGTATAAAAAGATAACAGATTCTGAGGATTTTTCCTTATTTTTGTTTATCTTGGACTTAACCTTTTACTGTGAGATTCCACTGTTGTATCCTATTGAAAATTCTGGTGGCTGAAAACCCCAAAGGAATCTTCTTCATTTAAATCAGTGGTGGCTGCTGAACCTTGGCTTTCTATCAGTATACTACTATGGTTTTGACAGATCATGTCAGATTATCTTATCTTTATTGTTTCTCTATTAAGTTTAACTCTTACGTTAACTGTAGACTGTCAATGGCATCGACTTCACATAATTTCCCTTTGTGCCATAGGGGATCTGAAATCTTCCAGCCAAGAGTCAGAAATAAGCCATTTTTACAGGTGATCATATTTTGCTTTTATCAGGTTCAAACTGTTGAAGTTGTAGACATAGCTCTGAAGAAGACTGATCATTCACATCAGCTTTAAATTTTCCTGCTGGCATTCTAATGTTCATTGAAAAGCTCTGAATAGGGCCTAATGTCAAAGACATAACTGACAAAGTAGGTTGTCATTAGGACAACAGCCTGAATCCAGCTGTAGCAAAATATAAAAGATCAGTAAGATATAAAATACATGTAAGGTAGATATTTTTTTTCACTGAACTGTAAAACTCAGTCTTATTGTACTTGCTTGTGGGAATTCTTGGGATTTGAAAAAAGAGTGTTCATCCCTCATTTAGTGTGAGAGGCTGCTCACCTGAGGTAGTGGAGAGCTGATGCTTGGCTGGCAGGGTCTATAACAAGGGGGTCATTGTACAGGAATATTGCACCTCCTTATCTTTCCATTCAGAAGGCAAGGGAAGAAAATTCTCTGTCTGGTGGACTGGGAAAGAGAAGGAAAGGTTCCAAGTGGTTATCAGAGCACTTTTCGATTCTGTAATTATTCAGGTAATGAGATGCTTTTGTACCCTCTTTCTTCATAGTGAGTTTTTTTTTGAGGAAATTTTTTGTCATTCACAAAGGACAAAACATGTTTTTGTTACCAAAACATATTTTTTACTCTTTTGAACTTATTAAGTAACTGGAAATATTTAGTGGCTTGTAATTGCTGCAAGGGAAACTTAGGCAAAGAATACAGGTGAAAAATTATAGAAATAAAAAAATGGAGCCCTCACTAATCGATTTCTCGTGCATACATGGAACACAGTCCTTGCTGTGGAGAGCAAAAGGTGAAAGGGCTCTAGGAAAAGACTAGGGGGATTTTCTGAAAGCTATTGGCTTCATAGTAAGCATAGAATCATAGTATAGAATCATAGTATGGTAAGGGTTGGAAGGGACCTTACAGATCATCTGGTTCCAACCCCCCTGCCATCAGCAGGGACATCTTCCACCAGCCCAGGGTGCTCAGAGCTCCATCCAACCTGGCCTTGAACCCTGCCAGGGAGGGGGCAGCCACAGCTTCTCTGGGCAGCCTGGGCCAGGGTTTCACCACCCTCATGGGGAAGAATTTCTTCCCAATATCTCATCTAAATCTGCCCTCTTTTAGTTTAGAGCCGTTCCGCCTTGTCCTATCACTACACACCCTGTGACAAGCCCCTCTCCATCCTTCCTGCAGCCCCTTCAGGCGCTGGCAGCTGCTCTAAGGTCACCCCGGAGCCTTCTCTTCTCCAGGCTGAACAGCCCCAGCTCCAAATTCCAGTAAGAATTTGGTAAGTGTATGACAAACTCAGCTGAAACCCTGCTATGGCATATAATACTAGAAACAGAGGCTAGCAAGGTTGCATCCAGCAGTTTTAATTTCTCTTTCTGTCTCTCTTGCATATTCAGATCAGGACTGACCAGTGTCAGTAAAATTGCAAGTTTTCTTTTCTTAATGCTGAGGGGTTGAAGAACATCAGGTGTCTCTAAGAAGACTCCATGTAGCATTCCCCACTAAATAGGCTAGTCATTTGCTTTTCACAGGGATCTCGCAGGAGGTTTTCATCAACTAAGAGCTGCTGAGTCTAGTAAGAAAACAGTTTTTGAGATGGTATTATTCTGTGTGTGTATCTATGAAACAGCAGGAATATAAACTGACAAATTTCAGTAGTTCGTTTTTATCCGTATTCTTATGGATCACTTGTGAAAGGGCAAAAAAGGAGGTGTTGAATATTTTTGCTGGTATTGTGTTTGAATCACTTTCACTTTAAAATGAGATAGTGGAAACTGACAACTTCAAGAGGTATAGAAAGGTGGAAGTCTCAGGTAAGGAACTATTACTCCTGGTCTGTTATGGACTTCCTGATTCAAGTCAAGCCAAGATTTGTTTGACCTAACTCCAAGTGAGATGAAATTAATAACTGTTGAAAAAATCTTTTTCCTAATCCTGGGATTATTCCATCTTCTTAATCCTAAAGGATAAGCGTTATGGACTGCAGGTTTTATGAGGAGAGGAAAATACTTAGTTTGTTGCTTAGGACAAAATTGCTCTTCATAGTTTACAAAGGCAGGTAATACTTAGACAAAATTGGGAACACATGTTGTGCCATAAACAAACATGTAAATGTTTCTATCACATAAAATATATGTGAAATATTGTGGTAATATTACTCTCAGCGTCTTAATAGATTAGTCTGCCAGAAGGCACAAAGCCAGATTCAGAGGTTGCTAAGAAAAGGCCGTAGCTTCCTAAGTACTGATTAGAATAATTTAGTGACTAATATAAAAAATGTCTTTTTCAAAAAGCCAGATTCTGTTCTGGTTTTGGCTGCCGCTGGCAACAAAAGCGCCATGTGGCCGCCCATCCCCCTGCCGCGGTGCGGAGGAGAATGGAAAGAAACAGGCAGAAAACTGGTGGGTCGGGATAAGGGCAGTTTAACAGAACAGCAAACAAAAGGGAACAGCAACAACAACAATACAGAAAAGGGGAATACACAAAACAAACCAGCAGAACAGAACCACTCTCTCGGACTGAACCGCCGCTGAGCCCTCCCGAGCCGCGAGCGAGTTCCTGCCGCGCCACCCCCCCCACCGGAACCCAGCATGACGGCACATGGTGTGGAATACCCTGCTCTGTTTGGCCAGGTTGGGGTTGGGTCAGCCCACCCGGCTGTGCCCCTTCCTGGAGTCCGGTGAAAATTAACCCTGTCCTGGCCAAACCCAGGACATTATCCACCCCTTATTCCATACCATCTACGTCATGCCCAGGTCCCCCATTGTCCAGTTGATCACCACCACTTCTCCTGTCTCCAGATATCATTCCCGTAGTCTATGGATCATCTCTCTAAAGTGTCCATTGAGTTCATTTAATCCATGACTTCGGGCTCCATCTGTCGTAATGGTCTTCCGTGGCAGGAGAGGTGACGTGTGGTGATGGGCAGTCACTTGCTGCATCCAGAGCTCACGGCTGATGTATCTGGTGTGGCCCATGCCCACAGTCTGAAGGTTGGAGACATCGATCTCGATGAAGTTGCTGGATGCCTGTTATTGAAAACCAGGTCCAGTCCCATCATCGCTGTGCTCTGCTAGGTTTTCATTAAACAGTACATCCTTCTTTAATCTGGACGATTCTTACTGCGATACTACTGGTACAACACATAACAATTACAACAGTGATAACAGACAGTGACAGGGTTATTTAACAATTAACTTTATACAATTTATTTATTTATTGACTATTCTCACCCAAAATCAAATCCCCATGAGGTACATATCGGACTTCCCCATCCTTCCGCATTACCCACCAGCTACACCCAGGTCCTTGAGCAAAAGCAATCCCGCGGACAGGCTTGCCTTTGCCCGAGGCAGGACTAACCCAGACTGTCTTCCCTAACATGTTCCACATGTGCACTACAGGGACTTTATGCCCTTCTACGGGGCGCTGAGGTTTTGACTGGGCAGGACCAGTCCGGTTAGTGGACCCTCTGGTGTTAACAAACCAGGTGGCCTTTGCTAAATGGGTATCCCAATTTTTAAAACTCCCACCCCCCATTGCCCTCAAATTGGTTTATAGCAGCCCATTGTATTGCTCGATCTTTCCAGAGGCTGGTGCATGGTAGGGAATGTGATACACCCACTCGATACCGTGTTCTTTGGCCCAGGTGTCTATGAGGCAGTTGCAAAAGTGAGTCCCATTGTCCGACTCAGTTCTTTCGGGAGTGCCATTTCGCCACAGGACTTGTTTTTCCAGGCCCAGGATGGCATTCTGGGCGGTGGCATGGGGCACAGGGTAGATTTCCAGCCATCCGGTGGTGACCTCTACCATTGTGAGCACATAGTGCTTGCCTTGGCGGGTTTGTGGCAGTGTGATGTAGTCAATCTGCCAAGCCTCCCCATATTTATATTTTAGCCTTCGTCCTCCATACCACTGAGGCTTTACCCGCTTGGCTTGCTTGATTGCAGCTCATGTTTCACATTCATGGATAACCTGTGCTATGGTGTCCATGGTCAAGTCCACCCCTTGGTCACGAGCCCATCCGTATGTCGCGTCTCTTCCTTGGTGGCCCGAGGTGTCATGGGCCCACCGAGCTATTAACAGTTCACCCTTATGTTGCCAGTCCAGATCCACCTGAGCCACTTCAATCTTAGCAGCCTGATCCACCTGCTGGTTGTTTTGATATTCTTCTATGGCCCGACTCTTAGGAACGTGGGCGTCCACGTGATGCACTTTTACAACCAACTACTCCAGCCGGGCAGCAATATCTTACCACAATGGGGCAGCCCAGATAGGTTTGCCTCTGCGCTGCCAGTTGTTCTTCTTCCATTACTGCAGCCACCCCCAGAAGGCATTGGCCACCATCCAGGAGTTGGTGTAAAGATAGAGCACTGGCCACTTCTCTCGACTGGCAATGTCTAAAGCCAGCTGGATGGCTTTCACCTCTGCAAACTGGCTGGACTCACCTTATCCCTCGGCAGTTTCTGCGGCTTGTCGTGTAGGGCTCCATACAGCAGCCTTCCACCTCCACTGCTTCCCCACAATGCAACAGGACCCAAACGTGAACAGGGCATAGTGTTTCTTATCTTCTGGCAGCTGGTTATACAGTGGGGTCTCTTCAGCACGTGTCACCTCCTTCTCTGGCGATGCTCCAAAATCTTTGCCTTCTCTCCGGTCCATGATTACCTCCAGAATTCCTGGGCGACTGGGGTTTCCCATTTGGGAGCACTGGGTGACCAGCGCGACCCACTTACTCCACCTAGCATCGGTGGCATGATGCGTAGAGGGGACCCTCTCTTTGAACATCCAGCCCAGGACCAGCAATCATGGTGCTAGGAGGAGCTGTGCTTCAGTACCCACCACTTCTGAAGCAGCTCGAACGCCTTCATATGCTGCCAGAATCTCTTTTTCAGTGGGAATATAGCGGGCCCCGGATCTTTTGTATCCCCAGTTCCAGAAACCCAGGGGTCGACCCCGAGTCTCCCCTGGTGCTTTCTGCCACAAACTCCAGGTTGGGCCATTCTCCCCGGCTGCGGTGTAGAGCACTTTTTTAACATCTTGCCCTGACCGGACTGGACCAAGGGCTACGGCATGAACTATCTCCCTTTGAATTTGTTCAAATGCCTGTCGTTGCTCAGGCCCCCATTCAAAATCATTCTTCTTCCAGGTCACGTGGTACAGAGGACTTACAATCTGGCTGTAATTTGGGATGTGCATCGTCCAAAAACCCACAACACCTAAGAAGGCTTGTGCTTCCTTTTTGCTGGTTGGTGGGGACATAGCTGCTATTTTGTTGATGACATCCATTGGGATTTGACCGCACCCATCTTGCCATTTTATTCCCAAAAACTGGATCTCTTGTGCAAGTCCCTTGACTTTATTTCGCTTAATGGCGAAACTGCCTTTTAGAAGGATCTGAACTATTTTATCCCCTTTCTCAAAAATTTCTTCTGCTGTGTCACCCCATATAATGATGTCATCGATGTACTGCAGATGTTCTGGAGGTTTACCCTTTTCCAGTGCAGTCTGGATTAGTCCATGGCAAATGGTGGGACTGTGCTTCCACCCCTGGGGCAGTGGATTCCAGGTGTACTGGATGCCCCTTCAGGTGAAAGCAAACTGTGGCCTGGACTCTGCTGCCAAAGGGATGGAGAAGAATGTATTAGCGATGTCAATTGTAGCGTACCACTTGGCTGCCTTTGACTCCAGCTGATACTGAAGTTCTAGCACATCTGGCACGGCAGCACTCAGCGGTGGGGTGACTTCATTCAGGCCATGGTAGTCTATTGTCAGTCTCCACTCTCCAGCAGATTTTCTCACTGGATATATGGGACTATTAAAGGGTGAGCGAGTTTTCGTGATCAATCCTTGACTCTCCAGCTGGTGGATCAGCTGATGAATGGGTATAAGGGAGTCGCAGTTGGTACGATATTGTTGCCGGTGCACTGTTGTGGTTGCGATTGGCACCTGTTGTTCTTCAACCCGCAGCAACCCCACAACGGAAAGATCCTCCGAGAGACCAGGCAAAATGGACAGCTGTTTAATTTCTTCCGTCTCCACAGCAGCTATGCCAAAAGCCCACCGATACCCCTTTGGGTCCTTGAAATAACCTCTCCTAAGATAGTCTATCCCAAGGATGCATGGAGCCTCGGGACCAGTTACAATAGGGTGCTTCTGCCACTCCTGCCCAGTGAGGCTCACTTCAGCCTCCAATACACTCAGCTCTTGGGACCCCCCTGTCACTTCCAAAATGCAAATGGACTCTGACTCTTTGAAATCTGATGGCATTAAAGTACACTGTGCACCAGTGTCCACTAGAGCTTTATACTCTTGTGGATCTGACTTGCCAGGCCATCGAATCCACACCATCCAATAGACACGGTTGTCCCTTTCCTCCACCTGGCTGGAGGCAGGGCCCCTCTAATCCTGGTCAGAGAATTTGCTGCTCACCTGCTGTAAGAATGACTTGGAGGTCCCCTCCAGAGGATCGGAATCAAGATCTAACTGCCTACCTGGTCTGGAGAGCTGGCTGCTGGAAACTGGAGCGGCATTTTTCCTAACAGAATCCCCTTTGGTGATTGTTTTACCTCGCAACTCACGCACTCGTGCCTCTAGACTTGACGTGGGTTTTTCATCCCACTTCCTCATGTCCTCTCCGTGGTCACGCAAGTAGAACCACAGGGTGCCCCATGGTGTGTAGCCTCTGTATTTCCTCTCCTGAGCAGGGAAACGCTTGCCCCTAATAGCTGAGACACTGGCCTGTACAGGTGGGGAGTAGGACATATTCTTTTCTAGTTGCTTGACCAGTTTCTCCACAGCTGAGACAAGGGAGGAAGACAGACTTTCCTCATATTGCTGGAGTCTGACAGCCACCTCATCCACTGTTGGTGCCTCTTTATCTTTCCAGTTTACTACTGCCAATGAGTTGGCATATGAGTATGGTGCGATTCGTGAAAACTTCCTCCACATACATTCTATGCACTGGAGTTCATCTGGGTCTGTGGGTAACTGGTCATCTTCTGGTTCATAGTAAACCATCTCCCGCACAGCTAATTCCCTCAAGTACTGAATATCCCTTTCCATATTGGTCCACTTGCCAAGATAATGTACAAAATCGTCACTGAAGGGGTACCTCTCCCTCACGCCTGACAGAAGTCTCCTCCAGAGGCTGAGGACTTGTTCCTTTTTCCCAATGGCCTTGTCAATGCCCCCATCCCTGGCCAGGGATCCCAGGTGCTTGGCTTCCTTGTCCTCTAATTCTAAGCTGCTGGCCCCGTTATCCCAGCACCGCAGCAGCCAGGTGACAATGTGCTCTCCTGGGTGGCAGCTGAAATCTTTCTGCATGTCTCGCAGCTCGCTCATGGACAGGGACTGGGTAATGATCTCTGTCTCCTGCAATGACCCTGGCTCATCGTCATCCCTCCCGGAGTGATATGCTCTCTTTGCGTCTTTCTTTAGTGTTACAGGGGCAACTGCTACCGGCACAGGTTGGTCATTGGGCTCAGCCGCGATGCCTGCAGCTGGAGCGGGGGCTGGAGCAGCTACCGTGCCCGCCGGGGAAGCCGGGACAATGCCAGTGTCTGCAGCAGCGGTGGTGCTGGTCGGGGGTTTGGTAACTGCTTGCTGGGCTGGAGGGGCTGCAAGGCCGGCTGGGGGGGCAGCACCAGTTGCTGTGCCTGCCACCTTGTTCCCCCCCTCTTTCCCTTTAGAGCACTGAATCAGGCTGAACAGGGCTCGGTAGAAGTGGGCCAGACCCCAGCACATTGCGGTGATTTGTGTCTCTCTGGAATTCCCAGGGTGGCAGCAGACTTTCTGCAGATATTTTACTAGTTTGTCTGGATTCTGCACCTGTTCAGGATTGAGTTTCAAAGACACCGGTGGTGCCCACTGCTCTAGACACCTGCCCATGCTGTCCTACACACCCAGCCACTCACAGCTATCCTGCCCCGGGGCAGGTCTCTGCAGGATGTTCTTAACGACTTGTTTAACCCTAAACGAAAGCTGAAACCCATTCAGGAGGCAGAACAAAAGGACAGTGTTGGCCTGAGAAATTCTCAAAAGCCGTTAGGATTAGCCTGAGGGAGAGAGGGGGGGCGAAAGAGTGGGGGAAGGTATCCCCTTCAGTTTTCCCCACAGGTTGGGTTCGATTATTAACAAATTCTAAGACATAGAATCCGAGGTATGGAAATGACCGCAGTGCTGCATGCAAATACAATCCTAATTTCATGCACAGTGATGTTATCATGTCATAAGTTGCTATCATACAGTACAGTAAAATCGTCATCCTGATCTTTTTCCCCGAGGTATTAAACAGCACAGCAAGAAACACATAAAGGAAATACGGGTTTATATACCAGAGACATTTGATCAAAGCCAAAATCATTTTTGCCGGCGACTATTTAACTAACAGAGTAAATGCGTACAATAAATTTTAACAAAATCTAAGGAAGCTGTTTTACACCCTCTGCTCAGCCCTGCCGTTATCCCCGCCCCACGCTTGGGCACCAATTTAATGTTCTGGTTTTGGCTGCCGCCGGCAACAAAAGCGCCACACGGCCACCCCTCCCCCCACTGCGGTGCGGAGGAGAATGGAAAGAAACAAGCAGAAAACTGGTGGGTCGGGATAAGGGCAGTTTATCAGAACAGCAAACAAAGGGAACAGCAACAACAATGATACAGAAAAGGGGAATACACAAAACAAACCAGCAGAACAGAACCACTCTCTCGGACCGAACCGCTGCTGTGTCCTCCCGAGCCGCGAGCGAGTTTCTGCCGCACCGCTCCCCCCACCGGAACCCAGCATGACGGCACATGGTATGGAATACCCTGCTCTGTTTGGCCAGGTTGGGGTTGGGTCTGCCCACCCGGCTGTGCCCCTTCCTGGAATCTGTTGAAAATTATCCCTGTCCTGGTGGAACCCAGGACAGATTCACAGCCAAATTAGAGAACTATTCAACCTCAATGTTAGTGAGAGGGAAGTTTTGTTGTGTTACATTTCTAAAAGGAAAACTGAAAATACTTTTTTTAGAAGATACCAAATCAAAGAGTCAGGGGTATTCTTTTTTGTGGGATGCAGGTTAGTAGCTGCTTGCCTGACTTCTAAAATACCCTTTTAGTGTAGTTTCTGTAACAAGTTTTTTACAAGCATATGTGAGAGTATGCCAGTAAAGGGTCTTGTGGTTTAGTTCTCAGAAAATAGCTATACCTTGGGTTATGCCCTTTCTCCCCTACTACTTTTTCTTAACCACTAAAAGCAGTTCCATACCAGTGGTTCCCACTTAACACCTTTGTATATTTCATACTGAAGTGTCTCTCTTTCTAGCTCAAGCCAAACACTCTGCTTTCCTAGAACTCTTTCAGGTATTTAAAAAGATCATGGATCACGATATATATTGACTGCATCCTTTCTACATAATTTCGTGTTTGGCTCATTCTTAGTTTTTACTAGGTGCAATGCCTAGTATCTGTACGCCTCCCATAGAATAGGATGTAGATCAACAAGTAAAACATTTGTGCACATAGCACCTAAATTTCTAGGTGACTGTATTAGTTAAAATAGGGCAGATCCAACAGGGGAGACTAAGGGAATGCATCTCAGACTGACCTTTATCTTTTTTTTTATTGTATTCATCTAGCGTGGGGGATGTGTCTTGGCTTTTTTTTTTGCAGAGTTTTAACTCTGTGCATTCTCTTGTCTAATGACTTCTAGGAAAATACTTCTGTATTTACTAAGTTACTGAATACAGGGCAGCAACTTTTCCACTTACTGTCCATCACTCTTGTGCATCTGTTCCCCTTTCCCTTCCCCCTCTAGAATATTAGATATGATCTGAGCTAATGCACAAATGGGTTACTATTGCATTTTTTAGCAAATGAACTCTTTCTATGAAATTACCTAGTCTTAATTTCAAATTGCCTAATTCGAACTTCAGTTGTATTTCAGAGCTTTGACCATAGTATACACATTTTTTTAAATTGACATATGCATTTGTGGTATTCAAATCCACAGGCAATTTTATACACACCATACTGGTTGAGAATGCCCAGAAATTAGGGAATTGCATTGTTATAAATTAATTAAAGAAAGTAACACCACTGGAAGATGAAAAGTCTCTCTGTAGGGTTTATTAGTTGAATTAAAGCTGTTTTCTGGCATATGAGTTCCCGATTATCCTAGGGGTAAAGAAAGTCCATCTGTCTTCTGAAATTCATTGGCTTGATGATTTCACCCAGTGATCTCTTTAAGCCAAGATCACGCTTTTCTTTACATTAAATTAGTAAATAATTCTGGCAATTCCACAAGCTGGCCCTCTCCAATTTGCCCTCACCCCACTGCTGGACACAAGCCTATGTTGCTTGCTGTTGTTTAAGACAATAAATTATGTATGTGTGCCTGTGTTTGTTTATATATGCATATTCTAAAAATGCATGAAAGATAGTGACAATAACTTCTGTCTTATGCCTCTTACTGTGAAATTGGCAAAATCATCTGTCACCAAGATTTATTTTTTGTCCTCTTCATCAATCCACAGATTACCATACCTCTGCTTCCTTCAGACCTTTCTTTTAAGGCAGTGGATTTTGTCTAAGAATTCACATTCTTAGGGCCAAGCAGTAGCAGGGACTCTGAGAAGTCTAAAAAAATTTGTGATTTTTCATTTTACATGGACAGCCATCCAACATGTACACAGGCCCTGAAAAGTTTGAAAAGTGTGAAATTTTATTGTTTCACTTCTACAGATGTTTTGTCTTTATCAGTAAACTTTACACTTTTTCTGGATGAGTCAGACTTCTGGCACAGTTACGGGTGAATGCATATAAACACAGAACACTGGGTCTGGCATTTGCCACAAATGTGGGATACAAAAGTGACACTGTTTATGAACACACCATGAGATGTACTGCAACTGTGGGTATCTAATCTTCAGTCCTATTCCTTGTACAGAGCATGTGAAGATACTACCCTCATGCCAGTGTAGTCAGGACTAGGCAGGCCGAATGAGAGGAAAGCCTGGTGTCAGGTAAGAGTAGAGAGCTGTAACCCACCTGAGTCTTGCTGTAGCTGTTTGCGTAGATCAGTTTTATGCTGTCATGTAGAGCAATGAAAGAGAATTCCAAGACAAAAAAAAAAATAATCTGGGCTTTGTGAAGAATGTGACTTTATATCTCATGATAGCTTCTGCTTTCCATAAGGTACCAGTAGCATATATGTTATCTAGCCTATCATGCTGGTTGAAACTAACACAAAAGATTTAACAACTTCCCCTGCAGTGTTAAAAAAACTTGAGATCAGGATTTTTGCCACTGTTATACCTATCTGTTACAGTACTAAACAGGCCTGTGACAGCCGGTAAAATACAGATGTAGGAAAAGGTAATGATTTCTCCCTTTTGCCTGCTCTAAAGCTACTGGATAAGCAGGGCACCGCTGTGCCTTCTTGTCAGTGGTAAAATCAAGTAATTGGTTGCCGTCAAAAATTCATCAAGATGTCTGTAAATAGCAGGCATGATACCAGCAATGTCTTTGTCACAGCTGCATGCCCATCATATGGCACAGCATAATCTCCGAAGTGGGAGAGCACATCTTTGGAGGTGGAAGGCCCATCTCTTCACGTGTCTTGAAGTTATTTTGTAGTCTGCTGCTCGGAAGACAGAATCTACATTAATCATCGTTACTTCTTACTAGTAAAACTGCTTAGTGACAGCTCTTGGAGACTGAAAGATTTGTTCTGCCACTTTGACAGAAAATTATTTTGTAGATTAAAGCAAGAAGCAACAGGATCTTTGAAACTGAAACACAGGTGTTATGTACTGTGTGTCCCTCCCTTCCAGGCACCCCAGACGTACTATCCAAACTTGTAGAGACACACAGTTCCTCTTCCAGTGAAGATATCTCCTAAGACAGATCCTGAGATGTATTCTGTGATGAGAGACCAGGTGAAGACTAACTTTGTGATACATCATAGACTAAGCTTCTGAAAGGTTAAAAATAGCACAGCTTACACAGCTGGTAACTGTCTGTGATGTGTATGTTTATATTTAAAAGTACATTTATTTTGTATAAACAAAATATGGAACAGAATGTTAAACAGGAAGCCATTCTATTTTCTTTATATTTGCAGGTTGTTACCATTTTTGCAGTCTTTATTTAAATACTAACCATAATACTCTCCAAATAACCAAAATAATAAGCGAGCAAATGGAGTTGTTTCAGCAGGTATCAAGGAATTCACTAGTTCTTTTTTTTTCACAACATCTTGTGATTTCCATGATTAACTTTCTACTTTTTTCTGAAGCAGATTAAATAAAGGCACGGGCATGAAAATTTTCTGCAGTTTGCCAAATTTTGTATTTGGTATACTAGTTGGAATTTATTTTCCTATTACACTGAAAACATACTTGTCTTCCTTTGTGATGACTAATAGAAAAAAGAAAAGAAACCCAGTAATAAAGAAAACTGAGCTTTAAAGTCGTGATACATACTGTGGTGCTTTTGTAAGACTTTGTTAATTCAAGATGAGCATGTGTAACTTAGTTCTTTCTTTTTTTCTAAATTTAATTTAAATAAGTAATTATTAGGCTGTCTGAAGTATTCACGGCCCTTGTTTCCAGATAATTAATTGTCACACGTAGTTCAGATTTCTTTTATGCAAAACCTGTGTGCTTAACCAGGAGTGCTTTAGGAGGTTTTCTAGATGAATACAAGCTTTTCATGCTTGCTTTTATCACTGATAAGTAAGCCATGGAGCCTCGTGCTGTGAATGAGAAAATTAGGCATGTCCACATAGGATCAGATAGTATAGATAATTGTAACTAACAATACAATAGCCTGGAAACAATTATTCATGCAGTAGAAATATCCATAATGCTAGATACCTTGAACAGTACTTAACTAGAAATTCTTGGCAGGAATTGTCCTTAAGCGAAAAAAACTGGACCAACACCAAATCTTTCAAATAATTTCTTCTTAGTAACATACAGATTTTGAGTGGTGCCTGATGGAAACTGAGAAAACAATGAAGGTATAGATTTCATTATCAGAAGACTGTCACTTAAAAAAAAAAAAAAAATGTATGTGTGAGCTGAGTTCTCTTGCCTTAGGTCCTGAACCTTTCATTGACAGATGCAAATGCTGAGGTCACTCAAAAATATCAGTTGTTTAAGTGAAGGTGAAAGCAGAGACAAGAAAATAGCTCCATAAAACACAGGAAAGTAAACATTTTCAGTTTGTTCTGTGGTTTCCAGAGGGTGCAATTTGCTACTTCAGTTCTAAGCTGGTATAATTGAAATGGATATAATCATATTGGTAAAAATAGTAATGACTGTATTGTCAATTATAGGCAGTCTTTTTAAAACTTCTTCAACTGTGAAAGTGATCTTTGAGAAAACTGTGCCTGTGTTGCCAATTTTATTTGAAAAGAAGCTTGCCAAAAAAGAAAACACTTACTGAAATGATAAAAGGATTTCTGTCTTCAGGGCTCATTTAAAAAATGACGGAAGCTTTTCGTTGTTGTATGTCTTATGCAAAAATATGCCAAGTAAGTTAGGTAATCCTGGTAATTTGGCAGCTGTTCACTGGTTGACAACCTCTGTACCTGAATGTTAGGACTGATGTTTGAAATTCAAATTCAAATTTGAATTTGAATGGAAGTTAATGCATGTCAGGAATATTGATTTTATAAGTCCTGAATCCATCTTTAAAAACTGTTCAAGATGCAAAGTAGTGGAAAAATTAGACTGATGCAGTTTTTAGAAGGCAAAATAAAATACGTGCATTTTCATCCTGAAATAGAAGAAAAAACATATAATTATTTGCTATTCAAATAGAGGATGCACACAATGGGTTGCCTTGTTTTGATGGTGTTTTACATTCTTTTGCTGTTTCATTTAGTATTATGTATGTTTTCATGTTCAGCATCAAAAATAAGCGAATACACAGGGTAAAATTAAACAGACTATTGCAGCAAAGGTGCGTGAATAGGACGCTTTCAAATCCTGTCATACCTATGGTACTGAAGTCTTTGCACCCATGTTAAGACTGAATCTCAGAGAAAGGGCATTAGATTAGATAGCTGTGGTTGCCCCTGTTGTCATAACAAAATGATGCTTCGAGACGTAGCTATACAGAATACTGCACTGAATCCCACATTCCAGACTCTCAAGTAAAGGTGACTTTGATTTTCATTATAGACTTTCATACACTATCTATCGTTGACTCCTACCATATTGCCAGTCATGGCAGTGACCAAACTATGTGACTGTAGTACTCCTGGCTGCTTTTTCAAAATGGGATTCCTGTTTTCCTTTAACAGCCTTTTAGACTATGAGAATATTATCCAGATGCTCCTTTGTGAGAACCTCAGCATGTTCTACCTGATTCTTGTTGTAAGATCATTGAATAATCATCATTAAAGTTGCTGCCTAATTTTAGAGTTACTAAAACGCAGCTCTACACAGCAGAAATTCATTAGGAGAATATATGTGTATTAATGCCTTTGGACCTATGTGTTGTTAAGATATGTTTCATTGTAGCAATGTTACTGGTATAATGTAAGATCTTTTTTCTTAAATTTGTTTGATTCTCTTCAGATTACAGCTAAATCTTTCATTTATCCTTTAGTTTAAAGCCAGCAAAGATGATGGGACAGTAATAAAGACTGCATTTCTTACGATGCACACCATTTAAGAAGACTGAAGGCCTTCATGTTCTATTCATAGATGTTTCACTTAGTAAGAGATATTGGTAATTAGCCACAGGTTTGATATAAATGTGAACTGCAACACTAAGCTTTATGTCATCTAAAAGAAGCATGACTCACTGTCCTTAGATTTAAATTCCCTTCATGGTGTTTCTAGTAGATAAGAAAGAAAATACCAGGAGGTAGTTGTGTCAGTTCAGGGACAGGATATTTATTTTCAGTGCTGATAACTTAGTTTCTGCTACTAGAAGTGTGGAAGTTGAAAGTTGGAGAAAGAATACAAAAGTTAACTTGTAAAACTAATGGTGATTTCCTGGGTAGTAATGACTGTACAGCACAATTTAAAACTGCAGATTGCATAAGCACTTTGAACTCCAGGCAGAAGATCATACACTTAGGTTCAAAACTCTGTTTCCCAGGCTTGTAGAAAGCATATGTATATTTTGTCATTAAAAACATACAGCTCATTCTCATGCTCTTTGCACTTCCTTGGTCAGATGCTCTACAGAATAACATACTGTTGTCTGGGAGAAGATACTTGAGCGTCCTGCAAATGTGCTTCTGTATGTATTTCAAAAGTATGACCAGTATTACATGATCTAAAGACAAGGGAAAATAATGTATCCACATGTAAACTTCCATTATTTTATAAGATTTCTTTCCTTTCTGACCTAATTTGCCTCCACTAGAGAAAGAAGCTACAGTTATCAGCTAAACGGATGTGTCAAAATCGCAGCCTTCAAACCCATTGTCTTTTCCCTCTGCTAAAAGACTAGTGAGCTATTCTGCGCTATTTCTATTCTCCTAGCCCTCTGCAGTGCTCTGAAAATCTGGAATGAAAGGAACATTTTACTTTTGCCTCTCTACAATAGAACAAGAATAATGTTATCTCCCATTACTGCAGAGACAAGTCAGTACAATCTCTGTTTTTTGAAAAAAAGAGCAAATGTAAGGTTAATGTTCTAATAGATTCGTAATATATATAAAGGTGTAGAAGGAATTTTTTCAGAAGGTACCTACTGAGACAAAAGACTTAATATTGCTAGCTGTATATACTGGAAATTGTTAGAGGAAGAATTGGTCTAGTGACATGAATCTCAGCAATGCATATTTCTGGTATTGATTTCATATGTGAAGTTTGATAACAAATTAGACCTTTGCAACACAAAGACCAGCAGCAGGAAGAGACTTCCCCCAAAGCCTGAGGTGCGCTTGCAGAACTGCTTCACTGCTCTGCAGACTGAGAAGGAAAGGCCTGTCACATCAGGAGAGATGCTGGAGACAAGTAAGGCAGACCCATCTGCTCCCCGTATAACAACCACTGCAACTAAGAAAAAAAGATAGGTGATAGTAGTACATGACCGTCTTCTGAGAGGTACAGAGGCACGCATTTTCTGACCTGATGCACTCTTTAGAGAGGTGTGCCTCTTACCAGGGACTCATATCGGTGACCTCACTGAGAGACTACCAGGCCTTGTACAGTCCACTGACTATTTTCCACTGTGGTTGTTTCACATGAGCACAAACAGTGCAGCCAGGAGCAGCATGAGGAGTATCAAGAAGGATTACAGGACCTTGGGAGCAGTGGTGATGGATTCTGGAGTGCAGGTAGTTTTTTCATCAATCCTCCTGGTCAAAGGGAAGGGGTTTGAAGGGGCCAGTAGAATTTGGTAAATCAACAAATGGCTACAGGGGTTTGGTGACTTAAACGATAGGAATCATTTAGAGAAACTTGGTCTGCTGAGGGCTGATGGGATCCATCCGACAGAGAAAGGGAAGAGCATCTTCAGTCAGAGGCTTGCCAAGCTGGTGAACAGGGCTTTAAACTAAAGATGCCAGGGGAGGGGAGCCTGTGTCCATCCCACTGTTACTAGTTTGATTCCAGTGCCAGCAGTAGAAGCCCAGAGACTGGAGAAGGATCACAGGTCAGCAGGAGAGCACCTGAAGGGCAGCACAAAGGAGCTCCAGCCAGTAAGATTCATTGGGGTCCCAACTTCAGTGTCACTATGCAGACACACACAGCATGGGGAATAAACAAGAGAAGTTAGAGGCATGCACACGACAGTAGGGTTATGACCTCATTGGCAACACAGAGATATGGTGGGATGACTTCTATGACTGGAGTGTTGGAATGAAAGGATATAGGCTTTTCAGGATGGACAGGCAGGGGAGACAAGGAGGTTGTGTCACTCTATGTCAGTGACCAGCTGGTGAAAGCTTATGGGTCAGGATTAAAGGCAGGGCAGGGACAGGCAATATGATAGTGGGGGTCTGCTACAGGCCACCTGCCCAGGAAGACCAAGAAGATGAGGCCCTCTACAGACAGAGAGGAGCAGCCTCATATTCACAAGCCCTGGTCTTCCTGGGGGACTTCAGCCACCCTGGGATCTGTTGTTGGGACAACACAGCAGGGCTTAAACAATCAAGGAGGTTCCTGGGCTGCTTTGATGATAACTTTCTTCTCCAAGTGACAGAGGAGCCCATGAGGAGAGGTGATATGTTGGACTTTGTTCTTACCTACAAGGAGGGGCTGTGGGCAATATGAAGCTCAAGGGCAGCCTTGGCTGCAGCAATCATGAACTAGTGGAGTTGAAGATCCTTAGGGCATCAAGGATTGGCGCTCTGAAAGCTCACTACCCTGGACTTCAGGAGAGCAGACTTTGGCCTCTTCAGGGACCTACTTGGTAGACTACCATCAGATAAAGCCCTGGAGGGAAGAAGGGCCCAAGAAAGTTGGTTAATATTCAAGGATTTTGCTCTCCAAGCTCAGGAACAACGCATCCCAGTAAAGAGGAAGTCAGGCAAAAAATCCCAGATGGACTGCATGGATGAACAAACCGTTCCTGGACAAAGTCAAGCACAAAAAGGAAGCATACAGAGGAATAGAAGCAACATCTGTTAGCCTTGGAGGAATAGAAATAAATTCTCTGAGCAGTCAGGGAGCAGGTTAGGAAAGCTAATGCCCTCATAGAATTAAATGTGGCCAGTGACATCAAGGGCAACAGAAAAGCATCTACAGGTGCATCAGTGATAAAAGGAAAGGTAGGGAAAATGTGTGCCCTCTCTGGAAGGAAATGGGAGACCTGGCTACCTGACATATGGAGAAGGCTGAGGTACTCAATGACACTTTTGCCTCAGTCTTCACCGGCAAGTGCTCCAGTCACACTGCCCAAGTGGCAGAGGGCAAAGACAGAGACTGCAAGAATGAAGAACCGCGCACTATAGAAGATCAGGTTTGAGACCATCTAAGGAATCTGAAGGTTTACAAGTCCATGGGAACCGATGAGGTGCATCCACGTGTCCTGAGGGAACTGGTGGATGAAGCTGTAAAGACACTATCCATCATATCTGAGAAGTCGTGGCAGTCAAGTGAAGTTCCCAGTGGTTGAAAAATGGGAAACATTAGCCCCATTTTTAAAAAGGGTAAAAATGCAGACCTGGGGAACTCCAGGCCAGTCAGTCTCACCTCTGTGCTCACCAAAATCACGGAGCAGATCCTCTTGGAAACAATATTATGCCACATGGAAAATAAGGAGGTGATTGATGACAGCCAACATGGCTTCACAAAGGGCAAATCATGTCAGAAAAATCTGGTGGCCTTCTACAATAGGGTTGGTGGATCAGGGAAGAGCAACTGATGTCATCTACCTTGACTTCAGCAAAGTATTTGACACTGTTCCATATGACATCATTGTTTCTAAATTGGCGACGTATGGATTTGATGAATGCACCACTCGGTAGATAAGGAATTGGCTGGATGTTAGCACTCAAAGAATTGTAGTCAATGGCTCGATGTCCAAATGGAGACCAGTGACTAGTGGTGCTCCTCAGGGGTCAGTACTGGGACCAGTGCTGTTTCACATCTTGTCAGCGACATGGAAGGTGGGATTGAGTGTACCCTCTGCAAATTTACCAACGACACCAAGCTGTGTGGTGCAGTCAACACGCTGGAGGGAAGTGATGCTATCCAGAGGGCCTGTGTGAACATCATGAAGTTCAACACGGCCAAGTGCAAGGTCCTGCACATGGGTCGGGGCAATGTCCAGCAGAAATACAAGATGGCCGGAGAATGGATTAAGACCAGCCCTGCCAAGAAGGACTTGGCAGTTCTAGTGGATGAGAAACTCAGCACGACACAGCAGTGTGTGTTTGCAACCCAAAAGGTGAACAGTACCCTTGTATAAAAACAAGCATGGCCAGCAGGTCAAGAGAGGTGATTCTGCTCCTCTACTCTGCCCTTGTGAGACCCTAGAGTGCATCCAGCTCTGGAGCCCTCAACATAGGAAAGACATGAACCTGTTGTAGTGGGTCCAGAGGAGGTCCACAAAAATGATCTAAGGGATGGTACACCTCTCCTATCACGAAAGGCTCAGAGAGTAGGGGCTGTTCAGCTTGTGGAAGAGAAGGCTCTAGGGGACCTTATAGCAGCTTTCCAGTGCTTAAAGGTGGCCTGCAAGAAAGCTGGAGAGGAACTTTTTACAATGCCATGAAGTGATGGGACAAGGAGTAATAGCTTGAAGCGGAAAGAGGGTAGACTTACACTAGATATAAGGAAGGAATTCTTTACTATGAAGATAGTGGGACACTGGAACAGGTTACCCAGAGAAGTTGTGAATGCCCCCTCTCTGGAGGTGTTCAAGGCCAGGTTGGATGGGGCTTTGAGCAACCTGTTCTAGAGCCCGTGGCGGGGGGGGGTTGAAACTAGATGATCTGTAAGGTTCTTTCAAACACAAACCATTCCATGATTCTATGATTCTATGATATGCCGGCCTGAGATTTCCTGGATTCTAAGTTTTTGAAATCAGGTCTCTACTTTTCAGTTGAAAACTAGCTTGCAAATGAAATCAATAAAAATATATTTATAGTCATTGTATTATTTTTAGCTGATCCTGTGCCTGAAGTTTAAAAGCACTGCTGGATACACAGAATACTGGCCTGGAGTTAGAATATGCTATACTTCACTATGTTTACAGTGGAAAACATAGTACAGTTGGCATTTACTGTACTAGAGGTGAATGAGTATCCAGTATGGAGCAGAGGCAGTTGTGCTGCAGAGCATTTCTGTAAATTTAAGGTGTAACCTTAAGATAGTAATTTGAAGGAATATTTTAGTTCATGTAATAGTTTAAGAATGATGTGACACTTAAAATAATTTTTAAAGAGGTTGTGAAAAAGCATGCAAATGCTATACACCATTGCTGAAGCATGTCAAGAGCTTCTTGAAAATAAACTAAACAAGTTGCTTCCTAAAATATCTGCATATAATCTGTTGTAGTTTTCTTAACTTGAAATGCATCACATGCCTTATTTGAACTGTAAACTTAGTCGTAATACATTCCTCATTTTTTGATCCATTCAAGATGCATTAGCTACCTTTGCTAGGTGAGAACAGGAAGATGCATTGCAATGCTCTTTGAGTCATATTTTGAGACGTGTGAATGATATCTCTTCAGAAAAAAAAAAGGAAACTGTACTGCTAAACACTAGAAAAGTGTAGCACTGGCACCAAATCTACATCCTTCTCTTTCTCTTTTCATTTCTTAAACTGAAGAGACATTCTAAAACAGATAAGAAATTTAAGACCTGTTGGGTATGTCTCTGACCACGGGAGAAAGTATTTTTGAGCTCACTATCATATTTTCCACTGTATGAAAAATGAAGACAAGCATAGCCTCCTCGAGTGCAAGTGCTAGCCCATTTGTGAATTAATTGCATACTTCAGGTCAGGTTTGAGTCAGGAGTTCTATGGGAATTGTATGTGGCTTTTCAGTCAGATATACATATATATTTAAAATTTCCTTGGAAAACGTGAAGAGAGGAGAGAAAATAAGACCATTAAATTGTAAAATTCCTGTCGATGTCTTTGCAGTAGAACCTGGGAAGACAGAATAGAGAAGTTGTTCCTTTCGTTTTGAGTGGTGCTGAAGAGGTACTTGTCCCTTCACCATTTTGATAAGAAGAGCTCGAGCAAGAAATTATTTCTTTTCTTGCAGAGCCTTCTGCGTGACAGAAAAAGTTTTTAAATAAGGAGCTCTTACTCAACTACAGAAAAAATGGTATTAAAGTTGCATTGAAGCCAAGAATCTGCTCAGATGCACTGCTGAGGAACCATAGGAATTTATTTGCAGATGACACAGGTCACTGACCAGTCACCTTTTTGAGAGTTATATTCACTCTGTGGCATTAAATTTGTAGCCTGCTTATTGAACTCAGTGTACACCATCTGAGACTGTTTGCAAGTAAGCCAGCCATAGCTTTGCTTAGAGATTTCTTGTAACCTTGTAAAACTTTCTTTTCCACAATACATGAACAGCTTTTAAAAAAACTCTGTATTCATCCATGTTAACTGTTACAAATAGACCTAAGTTTAAAAAAAAAAAAAAAATCCAGTATTTTAAGTATTAATAAACTACCTCTTTGATCACTGCAGGCAGTACTTAGTTCTTATTTGTATTATCCAGTCCGTGTGAAAATGTGTATTTTGGCTTAACTTACATACTACCCCCTTGTGACAACAAAATTTTACAGACATTTATGTTATACTAAACATCAGTATGTTTTCACATGCAGATTCCATGTTAATTTTTGCTGGAAATATTGAGGTTTCTTGGAACCAGCTAAAAAGGTATGTACTCATCACCACTGTCTTCTACTAGAAATATATGATAGAAGTTGTTTAGTGATTTTGGCACTCATTCCTTCAATTAGGAGGCAATAGATATAGAATAAACAAGCCACGACCACTTTTGGAAAAAACATCAAAGCCTAAGTTTTTCTGTAGTTTTTGGAAATTCTGAAGGTTGTCATGTCATTTGTGACATGATGAATTAACTAGTCTCTTATAATCTGATGCTTCTATCGTTATAAAAGGGAAATCAAGTTGACCCTGTCAGTTGTAAAGATATCTTCCACAGCAAATTGCTTAATTTCTGGTTTTGTCTGAAAGCATACAAGACTTTCATTTTTTTCCAGAATTTCTTCCCTCTCCGAATATGAGTGTGTTACTTCTGCAAACTTGAAAATGTCTGCCTGATTTAAGGTCTTGGCTGAAGATGGTAAAACAGAAAAAGGATCTAAAGTTTTTACTTGAAAACTGTTATTTAGCTTACATTATTAATATTCTGCAGGAACAGAAACGAAAAATAAAGACATTTGTTTCTCTGATAAGATGAAGATATTAAACTGTTTTTTTTGCTTGCCTAGAGACCAAAAAGGTTTCTGGTCCTTTTAGAGCCCTTTTAACTAAGCTTTCATTCTATCTTGAAGTAAAGCAAAATTTTGCAAAGATGTGCATGTGTCTAATTGCTTGGTTGAATAACAGATAAGGTTATACAGTGTAAGAACTGAGGTTTTTTATTTAATAAAAAAGAAAAAGGAAGTAGGGAATGATGCCTTTGTTCTATGCATTATTGAAACAAAGTGCAATGACATGATCTTACTTATCCTGATTCAGGCATCCTTAATGGTAAATGTCAGGAATTTCATGGTAGTCTGCTCATAGAAAATGTGTCAAAGAACTGGAAAAGAGATTAAAATGTGTGACATGATACAGCTTTTTGTTTCCCTCTGCAAGCAAGGTGATCTACATCTAACTGAAATCAGAAATATTCTTTGTAGATGGTATTGAAGCACTTCATTAGAATGAAATAATTTCATATTAAATGAGTACTGACAAAGAAAGATTGAACTTAAAATGTAAATGACTCAAGGAAAAGTTTGAGTATTGTTAGATTATCTTGATTCATTCAGATTCACCAGAAAGTACTACCCAGTGCCCTCTGGGATATGAAACATTTGTTTCATTTTTCAGGAAGCAAGAGTTTTTCCAGAGCAGGTGAGCTATATATTTATGAGCCTCAAGCGAAGCTGCAAGGTCCTGCTTGATATGGTCTTTGCACATTTTATGTCTTTACTTCTTGTCCAGGTTTAGGGCAAAAAATCTACCTTCTTTATTTCAGCTATGGTAATAGTTTCTACTTGATTGGGTACCATAATCAGATAATATTTCATGTTACATCTTTTAAGTCTGGAAAAGCAATAAATACCTCTTCATGTTGAGCATGATATAGTTATTAGTACTGCAAATCAGGGAATCCAGCTTGTGCAATTAACTGGATAACAAAGTGGTTAGACAGTGCTAGTAAAAGGGAATTAATCTGTAGCATTTCCATAGGTATTAGCCACCTGAGATGAAATTATTTTCAATGTTTACATAATACTAGGATAGCTTGCTCTTACACAAGGCCTAGATCCTAACTGCAGGTTACAACCAGGATTAATGTTTAAGGTCACAATTTTAAATGTTCCTGGCTTTATTTTCCTCCTCTTCCTACCCCTTCTCAGGGAAAGTTCCCAGTCAGCTATTAGTTTTAGTGAAAGATATTCTTCCTTGTTTTGTTTCAATTGTATTGATTTGGCGAAGAGGGAGTAAATGAATTGATTTCAGACAGTGCCTATTACTGTTCCCCTGTCATTCCCAGGAGAAGCCAGATAACTAGCACAGTCTTACTGTAAGCCAGGGCAGAGCAGCAGCTCTTGTGTTCAGCTTTGTTACCTTGTGGTTTAGACACTCTGAGCGTGGAGATGCTTTTGTTAAGCAAAGATAAGAAGACAATTTACCAAAATAGTAAAATTAAACATCGGAATGTGCCATAACCCTAGTGACATCTGTGAACAGTGTGACTGAATCTACTATCCTTCAGGATCAGTTTTCTCACAGTTAATGGCTTTCTAAACAAAAAGGTTAAGTCTGTGCAAACATTAATTAATAGCTTCAGCACACAACTAAATCGTTAATTTGCTGTTCTGAGATTGTTTTCTCTGTTTCTTCAATGAAAAAAGTCTTTGCATATCCGAATCTCCTCTTGGCTTTGGGGAAGGATTGAATTATCTTGAAAATCTCAGACTCTGAATAGCTGGTATAACACAGGCCTCTTTTCTCCAAATAGTTTTGGGCAGGATTAAAAGCAGCCTTCTGCCTTTGAAGCTCTCTCAGACTCTTGGAACAAAAATATTTTTTCTCTTTATAGTGCAAATTCTGGATCATCATTAAGACTGTGAGTTTGCTATGGTCATGATTCCCATGACACAAGGTGAGGCTTGGTTTGGGAGGATTTTGTATAAAATCTACGGTACCTCTCTCTTTAACCTGTGTTCTACTGAGCACAACTACCATAAAGTTTTACACATTTGATCCAGTTTTGGTTTTATTTTTTGTTTATTTTGTGCCTCTAAATTGTGGTTATTTAGAGTGTTAACTGAAGAAGAAGTCTGGCCATTAACACAGGCAACAGTTCATTTTCCCTTTTCCCTTTTCCTTTTTCCCCTTTTCTTCCCTTTTCCCTTTTTTTCACTTTTCCTTTTCTCTTTTCTTCCCTTTTGTAACAACAATGAATTCATGTTTAGTATATCTGAGCATCTTGACTAGGACTTCTTTCTCCCCTCATAGCCAGTGGCCTGTTTCATATCTTTATTCTCAGCACTGTTACTTCAGTCTTGAATACTTGCAGATGAATATTGGAGGATGAAGTGTGCTTTTTAATTTTGCAGAAAAGAAACAAAATAGATTACCTTTTTGAGGTGATCACTTGGATTATCAAAACTAATCTTAAACAATTACGTCCTCTGCATTCCTTTTTGATTGGCCCTCTGCATTATTTTTGTTGTCGCTATCTTCTCTCAATCTCTTCCCTCTGTGCTTAGACTGATGTGAACTTCCTACTTTGATGTAAACCATATATCTCTTGTATCATAAGAACTGTTGCTGATAGGAACACAAGGTAAAGAAATAGGGAAATATTTCTTTGACAGAAGTTTATTCCTAGCATTACATGATGAATTTTCAAGGAGTGCCTCTGTCATACTTTCCTACATTGGACTCGACTACAAAAAACTCAGAAAAAAAGGAAGCTGTGAATGGACTCTGCTATGGTAAATATAAGAAGAGTCATTTCTACGTAACTGTGCTGTGCTGAACTAAAAACAAGAGTGGCTGCATGTCACTGACTAGCCTCACCACTCTGTTGTACTGTTATTTCTACTTTACTACTTTACTCCTTTGCTTTCCCATAACTGAATCAATATTTTGACCCAGGCAACCACACAAGGCTGAGTGAAATTGTGTCAGGCTGTCACTCATAATCTCTATATAACATCATCTTGGAAGAGAGGACTGCAAATGTGACCCAGTGAGAAAGGCCATCCCTTACTTCTTACTAGTACGGTTTACAGTCACTAATTACTAGTATGAAAGAGTGTGAAATAACGGACATCTATGAAGAGTTATTGCACTGCAGCTAGTCCTGCCTGCAAATGTGACAATGTGACATTCTCTTGTATCATTAACCTAATCAAACCCAGTGGGGACCTCCCGGGGCTCAACATTAGGCTGCAAAAATGGAAGATAGAAGGTCAGAGCGCAGCTATGATGCTGTTCTGGGTCTTCGTGCAAACTCTCACAATCTGTTATACTGATAAAATTTAGCAGACTCATTTGTGCATTCTGGGAGGAGGATAAGACATACCATGATGATGGCAAATTTTGGAGAGACCTCACTGCCCGTTATTCAGCCAGAGCAAGATTTTGATTTTTTTCTACTCTGACACAACTGAATTGCAAGTAATATTAATAAAAATAATAATAGAAGAATGTAATCTAGGTTTACAGAAAAAGAAAAAATTCTTTTGGCATCCTGCTGCCGTAGAGCCAGGCAATTGGTCACAATATTAATACCACCATCTTGGCAAATGTTGGGATATTGTCTTACAAATACATTTGTTCCACCCTACTGATGCTTTTTGAAGAAAGAGTAAAGAGGGAGTGGGGCGGCTCTTTTCATCTTCAGCATCTTCAGTGCTAATCACTGCAGTATCTAGCTGATTTATTGTCACATCCACCATATGGTTTAATATTTCAGCCTTGGATCTATTTTATACAGTAGATATTAGACTGCTGCTGTCTAAGTTGTGGGATTGGAAAGCTTACCCTGAAGACCACTTTGTCCATTAAATTTGCATTAATGAAACATTAAAAAAATTGAATACATAAAAACTAATTATTGATGTGATCAACGGCTCAGTGAATGCTTCAGTCCTATATGTAATTTTAAATTCTATTTCTTTATAATTATGTATGAAATTGCATTCAAATGATACAGATGAAACAAGTAAATAGGGGCATTGCAGGCATTCTGGTTTTGTCTTTACTTTTTATATTTGCAGTGAATGATTAGATCATAATAACTTGAAATATATTTTATACAGATGTCACTTACTTGGTTGTTACGTAGCCTGCTTTATTACACAGCCACTCTGAGCTACTGGATAATAAGGCAGATAATCTCTAGCTTCACTGAATTATTTCTTCTTTTTAAGTATAGAGTTGAAATCTTTCTGAAAAACTCATGAACCTCAAATGAGGATGAAGAATAAAACTGTTTGTGAAGACAATCACTCAGTACTCTAAGTACTAGACTTCTTGAAGCAGGCTAAAACTTAATTTTTATATGATTATTTTCTTAATGAAACCATTATATACAATGCATATTCTCAGAAAAAAATTATGTTCACTTATGTTCATGCATGTGCATTCATCCTCAGATGACCATGTAACTACACAAGGATGGGGTCACCTGTGACAATCTCTCACAGCACTGTTTCTTTGAAACATCTGCTAGCTAGACTGGGAAGGAATGCAGATGACAAGTGACTTTTTGGTTAATGCGCCTATCCTGATAAATCTATGCCTTCAGATATTGGGAGGTAGAATCCAAAATTTTTTTCCTTCCTTTCCTCTAGATTTGACCTTGAAAAGTGTCTGGGAAAATCTCCTAGCAGGAAAAACAGTTGCAAGCTACCTCATTCTAATGTGAATTTTTCTTCCAAATAAAACATTAGATTCTGTGGATTTGGGGTTTTTTTGTTGTTGTTTTGAAACCCCATTGCAGAGGGGTCTCTTTGAGCTCTGAATTCTTATGCAAAACACCCAGCATTGTATCCTTTACACAGGCTGAAATGCTAAAATATTTTTTGTGAATTGAAAAGTACTAATGAAGTTCTTTTAAACCAAAGTAAACATTATATATATATAGGCACCAGTAATCCACCTGTTTAGTTAGCATAGCAGTTCAATGACTACTTATATCCCATCTAAAACATGAGAAACACACTGGGATGTAAAACACTTAAACATAAGCATGAAGATCTGTTCTGTTAAACAGAAATATGTTTAGGTATGACGTAACATATCTATACGGCTTTTTCACTGTTGAGGTTTTATTTTGGAAGTGAAAAATATCTATCTTGTCATTGCTTTAACCATCTGTTAGATTAGAGCGGTGAATATGAGGTGAGTTACCTGTGTGTGCTGATTTACCCACTTACCACAATTGTTGTAAAATTGAAGAGAGACCTTCTGAGATGAGAAAGGTTTAGTCTTCCTGTTACTTGGAATCAGAATTCTAACACGTTGTCAGAGTGACTCTGAAGAAACACAGTTTTTTCTTTGTTTTGATTATGAGCTTTTATGATTGGCCAGATAAAGTGGATACAACAATTACTGAACTGCTTATACCAAATTACTGAAGAGGGACCTTGGCAGATTTTCAAGATGTCTACAGTACTCCTGTGTTGAGCTCCCTGCTGAGCTACTGCCTGCTGTTGGAGATGCCCACATCTCTGCATACACAATTAAAATTTCTGTTAGCAAGTTCTCTACTGAGCATGACCAGGTGTTTCTTTGCCATAACATCCTTTTGTGGGGCTTTATCTGGAAGTTGTTTCTGAATCACATTAACTTTACTGGCCTACACACGAAATTATCACATCAATGAAATAACATCGCCATCATTAAATTCGTAGGAATAGAATCTTTTCTGACAGACAATATTTCCTTCACTAAAAACTTCACTATTCCCCTGCTATGTAAGACTTTAAGAAAAAAATGTTTTGAAACATGAAGAAAAAAATTTTTGATTTTTTTTTTTTTTTTGCTTGGGATAGTGGACAAGGAGACACAGAAACAAAGTAAAACATCTTGCTAATGGAAGAAAAACAGGACAAGCTCATGGAATCATAAAATAAAAGAACAGCCCTGGTTGGAAAGGACCTTGAAAGATCATTTTGTCCAACCTTCCATGGGAAAGTGAATCTAGATGAGATTATCTAGCACCCTGTCCAATTGCATCTCCAGTGATGGCAACTCCACCGCATCTCTGGGAGTGTGGTTCCAGTGATTTGTGGGTCTCACTGTAAGATTTCTTTCTTTTGTCAAGATGAAATCTCTCCTTGTGTAACTTGTACCCCTTGCCCCTTGTCTTTTCCATGCGACTCCTTGTGAAGAGAATGCCTCCATCCTCTTTGTAGATGTCCTTCAAGTACTGGAATATTATGATGTATTCCCCCATGAGCCTTGTATTCCGCAGGGAGAAAAGACCTAACTCTTTCAGTCTTTCTTCATAGGGCAGTCACTCCAGCCCTTTGGTCACCTTTGTAGCCCTCCTTTGGTGTCTCTCCAGCCTGTCTTCATCTTTCTTGAATTGTGGGGGTCAGAACTGGACACTGTACTCCAGCAGCAGCATGTCAAGCACTGAGTAGAGAGGGCTGATCATTTCTCCATCTGTGCCAACATTTCCCCTGCAGATGCAGTCCAGGATCTGATTTGACTTCATTGTTGCAGTGGTGCATTGCTGACTCATGTATGGCTTGTTGTCCAACAGGATCACCACAACTCTTTCAGCAAGGCTCCTCCCCAGCCACACAGAATCTAGCCTGTACTGGGCTCCTTGGTTATATCCTGCCGGGTGCAGAATTTTGCATTTGCCTTTGTTGTACTTCATTCTGTTCTTACTATCCCACTCATCCTGTTTGTTCGTGTCGCTCTGTAAAATAGCTATCCCTTCTTATGTGATGATCTAACCACCCGGTTCAGTGTCATCAGAAAGTTCGTAAGGGTGCTTTCAATCCCATCATCCAGGTCATTTGTGAAAATGTTGAACAGGCATGAGGCCCTCTGTTGATCCCTGGGGAACTGAACTTGTGACAGGCTGCCAGCCTGATTAAAAACCATTGATCACCCTCTGAGTGCAACCAGTGAACCAGTTTCCTACCTATCTCACACATCACCCATCCAGTCTGTATCTTGCCCTTTTCCGCAGCAGAAGGCTGTGGGAAAACAGTGTCAAACACTTTGCTGAAGTCGAGGTAGACAACACCTACTGCTCTCCACATGTCAACAAAAGATGTTATATTGTTGCAGAAGGTGATAGGGTTAGTCTGTCATGATATGCCTTTGGTAAACCCGTATTGACTTTTCCCAATTGCTGCTTCATTTGTTTTGTAATAGTTTATAGGTGGACTTGTTCCACTACTTTCCCAGGGACTGAAGTAAGACTAATGGGCCTGTAGTTTTCTGTGTCCTCTTTTGGGCTCATCTTGTAGATGGGTGTGACATTTGCCTTCTTCAGTTACCAGAGACACCCTCTGATCTCCACTACTTTTCGAAGATTCCAGACAATGGTCTTGCAACAGTCAGCCACTTCTTTAACACCCAGTGGTAGATTTTGTCTGAGCCCACAGGTTTATGTTGTTTTAACCCCTGCAATAGGCCACGGCCCACTCCTTCTTCCCTCACCAGTGGGTCAATGCGCTTGTGGTCGGAGTTACTTGATCCTGCCATCTGTGATCCAGCAACACTAGTAAAGACAGAGGCACAGAAGATACTGAGAACCCCTCCCTTGTCAGCGTTATTAGTGACTAGTTTCCCTGCCCTGTTTAGTAATGGTCCTATGTCTTCCCAGTGCTCCTGTTTTCTGCTCACGTATCTGAAGAACACCTTCTTGATATCTCTGGACAATTTCAGTTCCAGCTGAGTCTTAGCCTTCCTGATTGCATCTCTGCATGCACTAGCAAAGTTCTTGTAATCCTTAATGGCTATTTGGTCACCTTTCCATAGCTGGTATGCTTCCTTTTCGCTTTTAAGCACACACAAAAGCTCATTGTTAAGCCAAGGTGGTGTCTTGTTCTGCCTTCTTACTTCCTTTTTTTAGCGAATGGATTGTTCTTGTTTTTTCAGGAGGCTGATCTTGAATAACTCCCAGCACTCACAAGCTCCCCCTTTGTGCTCTGTGGATGCTTCCCATGGAATTACTCACAGCTGGGCTCTGAATGTGATAAAGCTGTCCCTGACCCTAGTGCTGGTCTTCAGTGTGCTTAGCAGGATTTTAAACTCCACAGTGTTGTTGCTGTATCCAAGGCTACGTTAGTCAAGTATGTCTTCTTGGTTTGTGAGCAGTAAATCTAGTAATACGCTTCTCCTAGTTGTCACGTCCAGCACCAGTAGCAGGAAGGGGTCCTCAATGCATTACAGAAATCTGAGACATGACTTGTGCACCACTGTGTGGTTTTCCCAACAGATATCCAGGTAAATGAAGTCACCTGTAAGGATCAGGCTCTGTTGGCCTGAGACTTTCTTGTGCAGTCAAAATAAGGTTTCATCAGCCTCGTCATTCTGATAGGGAGATCGGCAACAGTCTCTTAACATGACGTCCTTCTTGGTGAAGATTCCTCTAACCTTGATCCAAAGGCATTCAGTAGAACTTTTGTGGTCTCCATACCTCACCTCAATATACTGAAATTCCTGTCTTACATACAGTGCAAATCCACCTCATTTTCTTCCCTTCCAATTTTACCGAAAGAGATTGTAGCCATTCCAGTCATGAGTTTTCCCACAATGCTTCTGTGATTCCTATGATATTCATAACTCTCAGACTGGGCAAGAAGCTCCAGCTCTTCATGTTTATTGCCCAGACTATGTGCGTTGCTATACATGGGCCTGAACTGGCTGGACTTTGGGTTCTTGCCTGTGGAAAAGATTGGGGAGCATTCTTCACTACTCTGGTTGGTATGTTAACGCTCCCTGTTGCTTATGAATATGTAGGTTTTACACCTTTGAACCCTACACACCAAGGTCATTATTTCGAGGAAAAATCTAATCTGAAGCTTTTTCATAAAGCACACACCACCTTTTCACACAACTGTGAACTCTTTCAAAATACAAAACTCATTCTTTTTTCATGTGAGTAGTAGTGTAAATCATGGCTTAGTACCCCATGGTATGATGGGTTGAACTCGCCCCATACTCTTTAGATTCAGCAGAGGTGAGGTTGCTCAGCGCCTTGCAATGATCAGTCTTCACTAGTTGAATAATGTGAATTAAATATAATCATATATAATGGTGTTTCTATCATCTTGAGTATTAACAAGCCACATGATATATCAAACCCTTATGTAAACTGCATATACTGATTTAAACTCTTGGTTTGCAGATATTTATGTAAGATTTACAGATCAACAAATTCGACACAAATCATATTTAAATAAATGGTAATCACTAATTTCCATACTGAATATAATATAGATACACTTCCCTTTTACATGTAGGGTAATAACTTTTTAAAACCATTTATTGCCTCATGTATACCAATCCTTAAGCAATTAATATCAGGTGTAGATCATTTAAGGGATAATCTTTGCCGAATTGAAGTATTTGCCTTTTTCATAATTATATCTAAAGTGTTTGTCGTGATTTTAATGACCATCTAAGAAAATGTTAGTGAACTATAAATTAGTTGCTCCTCTTTTCCTCATCTTTTCTTACCCCACTTATACATATATTTTAATTGTGACATTTATTTCAGAAAGATACTTTGAAGTTTTTTTGCCTTTGCTTCCTGCTTCAAACAGTTAAAATGTAAATGGCTTTTCTGACAAGGCCACAAATTTTAATATAATGTGTTTTCTAGGGCATAACTATGGTAATAAAAAGAGTACAGTGCAGTGCTTATTATAAACTTTTAAGGCTCAAATTTGGGTGAACACTTCAGAAACAAATAAAGTGCTATAAGCTTGATTTTAGCATCAGTATTTCTTCTGCTTTGTCAGCTCTGTTTGTTTACACATTTAAGAACAATTTAAAATAGTTCACGACAACTGATTCTTGTCATGAGTTGGTAATACTTGTGTGCATTTATTTCAAAGACTGCATTCACAACAGGGACCTAAAACCAAATCAATTCTCTGAAGGGTTTCATTGCAGGATTCACGTAAGCAATGCAGGCACAAATAGATTGTAAAGCATAAAAGTGTACTCACATATTTGTTAGTCTTGGCTTTACTTTTCTTTTTCCCTTTTTTGTATATGCTTTATTCATGACTATTCATCCTTTGGGATAACTTTAAGATGTGCTGATTTTTATTAGATAAACTGCAGCCTTTTGGCTGACATTCTCGTAACATTTTCCTGGGCCTCAGCTGATCCTGTTCATTCATTTTTAAGAATCAGAGTTGAATGCGATCTTGGCCCCTTAATCTTTTATTACCCTTGTTTTTTATGTACACAGAAAAATTGCCGCTCGAAAACGGGATTCAGGCTCAAAATGTAGTCCTGATATATGCATAGACATATTGTCTAGGTAGTATCCTAGATAATTCACATGTGACAATACTGATATGTCAATTTCCTTCAATTATTCTGAAGAGTCAGATGTCTTCTCATTTGAAGTTAAAGAATAGTGAAATTCATGCGTTTAACTAACACTAAGAGTCAAAAAATTCAACAAAAAATGCACAAAACAGCCCTGCCTCAGACTGACTATGAACTGCTATTGATTATCCGAGCGGTTTAGTGTTATTGAAACCTCAGCCCGTCATTCAGTTTAAACTGTCAGTTCATGCCATGCTGGCTTCTTAACCAGTGCAAACAATGTGAGGTGAGTTTACCAACTTGAGATGAGTTTCAACAAAGTTGCAACTTTTATTCCCTACCACTTAAAACAGTAACAATAAAGAGCTGAAAGAATTTTACACAAAAGCATTTGGAGCAATTGAGAATAGTCTTGGTAAAGAGGAATCCTAGATACATTCTCGTGTCCAAAAGGTGATGCATAAACTGTATCTGGGCATTTGAATGCTGTACATTGATTGTCTTTGAAATGTCTTTGTTAACAGAATAAAGCTACATAGGACCAGTGGGCCAGCTTTCTTTCTGAGTTTATCAGCAGGTTGTGTAAAACAAAGTATATCATCTCAAAATATTTCCTTTTAGTATCCATACTATTTTATGTTCTAGAGGATGTTTAGGACAATCTCAACTATATAGGCAAAATACTGCTTTGGAACACACAGGCAGCTGTCTTGGGATCACCTTGATATGGGATCCTTGACATATACGGGCTTGGTAAGTGGGTTCCAAGACTAAAGTGAAAACTCTGAATGTAGCAGGAAGAAATGTTCATGTTTGCTACTCTAGATTTTGCTAAAATGCAAATTGGTACACCTAAATTAATGCATCTGAATGACAACAGTTGTTAGTGATAGCTGCTTTAGAGATCTTCTGGGTACCTGCTGCATAAATGGATGGCAATTTTAAAAACATCTGCCTGTACTAGTTTGTGTCACTCTCACTTTTTCTTGGGGTGCCTTTCTTTTTTTTTTTTTGCTGTTCAAGAAGATAGCTGAGATAATCCAGGGACCCACGGATGTGAAGAAGGGTGTTGATTTTGTATAAACTCCTACCTATATATTTCTCCTGGTGTATTATACATCTGAATCATCTTATTGATTTCTAAGCTGACAAAAAATCACTCTTTCCATTTTGCTTTTCCTGCATCTAGATTAGCTTTGTACCAGATTTGTGAATGCATTATATTTTTCTAGTCAGACAAGCAGCGGTGCTAGTTAAGGGAATTCATGTGAGAACACAGATTGGGGGAGAGAGGGCAGTGGAAGGGCGTCAGTTCTTCAGAAACAGCAGACCGCTAAATCTCTCACTTCTTTTCCCAAGACTTGTTACTTTGCTCACATCAGTGGCTTGTTCTGCAATTCAGCCTCAAACAAACAGAAGAAACCAAGGAAAATGTGTTACATTGTTGGAAATGGATGGCTCGGTTTAGAGATCTCCTAAGACAGCTTTGCTGCTGAGAAAAGGTACATGAAACTTACAAGGTTAGATACTATAACTAAAAAGAAGGTGTTTGGACAGAATGAAAATACTGATTCGAAGGCAGTGGGCCTTCTTTTCAAGAGCTTTATGCATTTAAGACTTCATTAATTCTTTTCTGTATCTATCTTGTAACAACTTTTGGTGTAAGTTATGTAGGTTTGTCTCTAAAACTCACCAAAAGAAGAGAAATAACAGTGTAGTGAAACAGATGGAAACTGAAGGGAGGTCTGTGTTTTTAGTCTTCTGATGTGGCTCAGCCCATTTTCTATGGATAAATGCTTGATTGCAATGGAATTTTGATCCAAAATTTCTGTTACTTGGTCTGAGAAAAAAACATTAACAGTATAATTCATTTGGAATTATCTTATCAATTTCCATATTAATCACAGTTTGAAAAGCTAAAAAGCCAATGGGAAAATCAAGTTGGAAAACAAACACCACTCAAGGAACATCTACAGCTTTACTGGCTTTTCTATACCTGAAATCTGTATGTAAGACTTTAAGCTAGCTGCAGGTGATGAATTAAAAGTACACTAAGGAGGACGCAATAGTGAAATACCTTGGTTGCTTTGTGGAAGAAAAAATACATTCTTCTTCTGTCCACACTCCATGCAATTTAAAAATAAGAATGCATTTTGTTAAATGTTCTGAAACACAGATTCTTTTGATATATTCACTGATGCTTTAAAAGTCATTTTAGGACACAAAAAACCAATTGTCAGTTAGCTGGGTTTTGGTTTTGTTTTGAAATAAGAATTGTGTTGGTTCATTAGCATTGCAGCAATGAGAATACGAAGATAAGGTAAATCAAAAGGTATTTGGAAACAGCTGGAAAAAGCTAATAGTTCAAATTTCTTTTGAAATTTTCAAAATTTTCAATCTTATATTTGACATAATTTTAAAGTAAAAGTAACATTCAAAATCAATTAATTTTAAATACTACATCTCAAAAATTCTATAATTTTTTAGAAATCTGTTTTGTAGATTTTTACTTTTTCTTCTTCTGTAATAACACATTTTTAATACAATGACATGTAAAAACTTCCTCAGTCAGGAAAATGATTCACAACCTGTCCCTAGTTTGTGCATGTAGTCTTCTTCAATGAGATTTACTACTACAGCTACAGAGAAGAAAAGTTGATCAACAGGAACAGGCTTTAGGGCAACTTTTGCATAATGTTGCATTCCTTTTTTTTATCATAATTGCCACCTATATATACTTTATTTTTCTGAATCTTGTGTCAATATTGTAATACAAACCTTGCAACTTTTTTACTAGGTAATCCTTCCTTACCGATAATCTGTTCTTCTTACTGTGACTATAGCAGTCTCAAGAATTAGTGCAAAAAAGACTTTATCTGAAAATGTTTCCTTCTTAGCAATGAGCTTATAAAGAGAAAAGGATTTTTGCTAAGCAGACTGACAGCCTCTCAAATATCTTAAAATTCAGTCTCTTCTATATCAACAAAAATTTGCTGTTTATCATGTTTTGGTAATAAGCAGTGGTGATGAGGAAGTCTTCTTACCTCTGCTCAGTAGCCCTGTTTTGCCAGAACAATACCTTCTTGCTGCTTCTGCTTTTTAAATTTCTGGACTTGAGCACTCATGAATAAAGCTGTTGTAAGAATTTTCACCTATGGCAAGATAACTTTGTAAAACCTTCTGCTCTTTAATCTTCTCTAATGCCTCCATGAATGTTGTGTGAGAGAATCTGAAAGAAAAGGTAGGCCATTTTGTGTCAGTAGCAAACCACAGTCTTCGTCTGTATTCTTGGAGGATGAGAAAGGAAAAAGGAAATAAGATAAATCACAGGGTTTCCAGATTCTCTGGAAGAGATATCAGTGTATATTTTACATGGTTAGGTACAGTCTCAGAAAAAGCATAAACTGATCTGTGGTGCAGAGCAGAGGTACATAGTGTTAGTTTAATTGTCATTCAGTGTATAACATTCTCTGTCTTTAAAAGCATATTTTATATCATGAATAAGTATGCAATTAAATGAAAATTAAAAAAAAAAGTATCCAGAGGCCAAGGTGGACAGTCTATCCTCCCGCTGACTAACCTAATTGTAGGAGAAAGCTCTCTTTGCAAGGATGCTATTAGCTCAAGGATCACATTCTGTCCTTACCATTTGTGCCTCTCTGTGGAGATGATTTCCCCTTTACAGTGATGCAACGTCTAAGAAGGTTTCGGTAGATTGGATGACCTAAGACCCCTGAAGAAGTACAAGAGAGCTGTGTCTTCCTACATGGGAAGGAATCATAAAATCATCAAATCACAGAAGAGTTTGTGTTGGAACAGACCTTTAAAGCTCATCTAATCCAGCCCCCTCTGCAATGAGTAGGGACATCTTGACATCTTCAACCAGATCAAGTTGCTCAGAGTCTTGTCCAACCTGACCGTGAATGTTCCATGGGTGGGACATCTACCCCCTCTCTGCACAACCTGTTCCAGTGTTTCACCACCTTCACTGTAAAAAATGTCTTCCTTTTATCTACTCTAAATCTACTCTCATTTAGTTTAAAGCCATTATCTCTTGTCCCATCACAACAGGACCTGCTAAAAATTTTGTTCCCATCTTTCTTAGAAGACCCCTTTAAGTCCTGAAAGACCACAATAAGGTGTCCCTGGACCCTTTGCTTCTCCAGGCTGAGCAACAGATACTCTGTCAGCCTTTCATGACAGGAGAAGTGTTCCATCCCTCAGATCATTTTTGTGGCCCTCCTCTGGACCCACTGCAAAATATCCATGTCTTTCCTGTGCTGAGGGCTCCAGAGCTGGATACAGTACTCCGGGTGGGTTCTCACGAGAGCGGAGTAGAGGGGCAGAATCACCTCCCTCGACCTGCTGGTCACGCTTCTTTTGATAAAGCTCAGGATAGGGTTGACTCTGCTCCAGGCTTCTAATCTTCTCTGAGACATGGATTTAAAGTATGAATAGACCCTGAATCAGGTTCTTCTCTTCAGTATCCCTACTGATTTTTAGAAGTAAAATAAATAAGCAGACTGTGTAAGAGCAATGATCTATTTAGCTGAATATCCCATCTGTGTGACAGGCCTGTAACAGATGCTACCTATTTTTTTACACTAGTCATCTGGACATGGCAGGGGTTCAAGCCTGAGCACTTTTTCTAATAATTAAACAGAATAGATGCTAATAGGCATGATTTGGTCTGTGTCAATGAGTACTCTTCCAGCACATTTCTGGGAATTGCTTTGGGTTACACCACAAGTTATGACTGTTTCCATCAGGCATTCCTCTTTGAGGAGGAAGACAATTTTATTGTCTAGATGTAAACAATTACAACCTACTGGCTTCAGGGCTGAAAACGTTTTTTGTTAGTCATAACCTTTGTGTTCATAGCCTGCAGTGCATTTTTGTTTTACAAACTTGTTCAATTATTTTCAGACTGTATGAAAACTTCTGACGTCAAAAACACACTGGGGAATGAGTTGCTCTGCTGCTCACCTGCGTGTTATGTTTCTGAACTGTGCACAGTATTCAAGAGTTGGTTCAGCTGAAGCTTTTTACATAGAAACGTAGCTGCCTATATGTTCCAATCTTTATTATTTGTTTTTAAATTTCTAACTTTTTTTTTAATGCTACTGGATTTTAAGTTCTTGTGCTCATGAACTGTCTAGAATAACTCTAAGATGTAGCAATGTGTTACATTCATCACTGTGCATCTAAAGTGAGGATTTCTCTCATACATCACTTTACATATTCATCTACATCAAACTTCATATAACGTATTCTTGAGTAGTTTTTAGAGAAAGCAAGATTATTTAGTAATTCTTTGCCATTTGTTTTAGCTTTTAGCAGATAACTTTGAATTATCTCATTACTCTACAATCCGTTTTTGAAATAATTTATGAATAAGATGAATAGCACTATCCCTAGCATTCCTGTTATGGCTCTTCTGATGTCCCTCCTCTGTGCAAAAAAGTAACTACTTCTTGGTTTCTGTTTGGTATCTTTTGACCTCCTGTTGATATGTGAGAGAACATTTCCACTTAATTCTTAGAAGCTTAGGGTTTCTTCGAAATAAAGACATAAGGATATTTTTTAAAAAAAGATACAAGTATCAAGCTGATTTTGCTTTTCATTCTAGGTAAGTCCTCTGTGGAACTAGGTTTGTGAAGCATAGTATCCAGTTGCCAGGTTTGGCTGGCTGGTGGAATGGAAGAGAGAGCAGAGTAAGCTATACACTACTCTGTGCAGCTTCTGTAGGTGTGAGATCTGAGAAACTTCCTGTCACAGGATGATTAAAATAATGGGAGAAAAGGAAGAGAAAGTTAAGTTCTTAAAGTTTCATATAGAAAGTTTTGGTTTTCTTTCATTCTGATCAGAAGAACCTTATAAACGTTGGTTCTCTTTAGGGTTTCAAAATAAGAACTTACAAACTTGCGTACAGAAATCACACGTTTATTTTTCTAAAGAAGTTCTCTTGCAAATGAAGTATTTGGCAGGGCAGGGCTCATTGAGCAGGCATTAAACTAGGTTCGAAGGGGGAAGTGGTCATTACTCACCTCACTAGAAATGAGCCCAGGTGTGGCAAGCCAGTGTCGGGAGTGAGATCGACAGCCCAGCTCAAGTGCATCTACACATAGCATGGGCAATAAACAGGAGAAGCTGGAAGCCTTTGTAGAGCAGGACATCTGTGACTTGGTCGTCATCACAGAAACTAGGTGGGACAGCTCACACGACTGGCATGCTGTCATGGATAGCTACACACTCTTTAGGAAAGACAGGCCAACAAGGCAAGGTGGTGGAGTTGCTCTGTATGTGAGGGAGCAACTGGAATGTATTGAGGTCTGCCTGGGGGAGAATGAAAAACAAGTTGAGCGCTTATGGGTTAGAATTAAGGAACAGCCTCATGTGGGTGACATTATTGTTGGTGTGTACTACAGGCCACCTGACCGGAAGCAGGAAGATGATGAGGCCTTCTACAGGCAGCTGAAAATAGCCTCAAAGTCACAGGCCGTGGGTCTCGTGGAGGACTTCAACCACCCTGACCTCAGCAGGGAAGATAATACAGCCAGGCATGCGCAGTCCTGAAGGTTTCTACAGAACATCAATGTTAAATTTTGATGCAAGGGGTGAAGGAACCAACAAGGAGAGGCACTCTGCTGGACCTTGTACTAATGAACAAAGAGAGACTGGTGGAGGATGTGCAGGCTGGGGGTAGCCTTGGATGCAGTGACCATGAAATTATGAACTTCAGTATTCTGCATGGAGGAAGCAGGGCGATAAGTAGGATCAAAACCTTGGACTTCAGGAGAGCTAACTTTGGCCTCTTCAAGGAGCTACTTGGAGAAATCCTGTGTGCCAGGGCTCTAGAAGGCAGGGGGGTCCAAGTGTGCTGGTTGCTGTTTAAACATCACTTCCTCCATGCTCAGGAACAGTGCATCCCCCTGAGAAAGACATCTAGAAAAGGAGGCAGGAGACCCGCATGGAAGAGCAAGGAGCTTCCAGCAGAACCCAGAGACAACAGAAAGGTCTAAGAAATGTGGAAAGAGGGACAGGCCACCTGGGAAGAATACAGGAATATTGCCAGAGCATGCAGGGATGCAACAAGGAAGGCCAAGGCCCACCTGGAATTGAATCTGGCAAGGGATGTCAAAAACAACAAGAAGGGCTTCTTCAAGAACATCAGCAGCAAACGGAACACTAGGGACAATGTGGGGCTGCTGCTGAATGAGGTGGGTGTCCTGGTGATGGAGGATGCAGAGAAGGCAGATTTACTGAATGCCTTCTTTGCTGCAGTCTTTAGTGCTAAGGCTGGCCCTCAGGAATCCCAGGCCCTGGAGTTAAGAGAGGAAACCTGCAGAAAGAATGACATTTTCATGGGCAAGGAGGACTGTGTGAGACATCACTTAAGCAATCTGGACGCCCACAAATCCATGGGCCCTGATGGAATGCACCACTAGTGTTGAGGGAGCTGGCGGATGACATTGCTGAGCCACTCTCCATCATCTTTGAATGGTCCTGGAGGACAGGAGAGGTGACCGAGGACTGGAGAAAAGCCAGTGTCACTCCAATCTTCAAAAAGGGCAAGAAGGAGTATACAGGGAGCCATGGGCTGGTCATCTTTACCTCCAACCCGGGAAAGATGATGGAGCAACTCAATTTAGAGGTCATCAAGCAAGTGTAGGAAAAGAAGGTTATGAGGAGTAGTCAGCATGAATTCACCAAGGGGAAATCATGCTTGACCAATCTGATAGCTTTCTACGATAGCATGATCGGCTGGGTAGATTAGGGGAGAACAGAGGATGTTGTCTATCTTGACTTCAGCAAGCCTTTTGACACAGTCTCCCATAACATCCTCATAGGAAAGCTCAGGAAGTGTGGGCTGGATGAGTGGACAGTGAGCTGGATTGAGAACTGGCTGAATGGCAGGGCTCAGAGAGTTGTTATCAGCAGCTCAGAGTCTAGTTCGAGGCCTTAACTAGTGGTATCCCCCAGGGGTCAGTACTGGGCCCAGTCTTGTTTAACTTTTTCATCAATGACCTGAATGAAGAGTTAGAGTGTACCCTCAGGAAGTTTGCTGATGACACAAAACTGGGAGGAGTGGTGGATACACCAGAAGGCTGTGCGAGACCTGGACCAGCTGGAGAGCTGGGCAGAGAGGAACCTGATGAGATTCAACAAGGGCAAGTGTAGGGCCCTGCACCTGGGAAGGAATAACCCCATGCACCAGTATAGGCTTGGGGCAGTCCTGCTGGAGAGCAGCTCTGCGTAGAGGTACCTGGGTGTTCTGGTGGATGACAAGTTGACCATCAGCCAGCAGAGTGCCCTTGTTGCCAAGAAGGCCAATGGGATCCTGGGATGCATTAAGAAGAGTGTGGCCAGTAGGTCGAGGGAGGTTCTCCTCCCCCTCCACTCTGCCCTAGTGAGGCCCCATCTGGAGTACTCTGTCCAGTTCTGGGCTCCCCATTTCAAGAAAGATGAGGAACTACTGGAGAGAGTCCAGACGAGGGCTAAGAGAATGGTGAGGAGACTGGAGCGTCTCTCCCACGAAGAACGGCTGAGGGTGCTGGGCTTGTTCAGCCTGAAGAACATAAGGCTGGGAGGGGACCTTATAAATGCTTGTAAATATCTTGTAATATGGGTCCAGAATCTTTTCAGTGGTGTCCAGCGACAGTACAAGTGGCAACAGGCACAAACTGAAGCACAGGAAGTTCCATCTGAATATGAGGAGGAACTGCTTCACTCTGAGGGTGAGGGAGCCCTGGCCCAGACTGCCCAGGGAAGTTGTGGAGTCTCCTTCTCTGGAGATATTCAAGACCCGCCTGGACAAGATCCTGTGCAGCCTGCTGTAGGTGACCTTGCTTTGGCAGTGGGGTTGGACTAGATGACCCACAGAGGTCCCTTACAAACCCTACCATTCTGTGATTCTGTGATTCTGTGATTCTGTGATTCTGTGATTCTGTGAAGTGCTGCCTAAAGAGTATGTTTTATTTTAATAGGTGGCTTTAATTATTCAGTATTACTGTTAACATGAAAATATGCTCTAGTTCATAGTCCAGTATAAACTGTTCAAAAATGTGTATATTTTCTCCAGTGACATTAGCCATTGATTACAAATAGTTCAAATGAATAAAGCAAAACAAAACATAAATCCTTGATAATAATGTATTTAATAAAAGAAAACAAATAAACTGAAAATATTTCTGTATAAATAAGTAAATTACATTGTGCGTGAGCTAAGAAACCTCTGAAGGTTGAGCACAGGGTAGAAGGAGGAGAGAAAAAAACAGAAGTTGAAAAGGATTGAGACAGGGATCTCTTCAGAAATCTCAAGTTGATAGGACCAGATGGTACACATTCGAATGCGATGAAATTGTTAGATGAGTTGAGAGTACTGGGTGTAATTTATCTTGACTTTAGCAAAGCTTTCCACAGCATCTCAAACAGCATCTTTGTATTCAAGAAGAGGCATCATCCCCAGTGGAATGGCGTCCTAGATAAGTGAAAAACTTGGTGAATTGTAAGTCTCAAAGAGTAGCTGTTAAGTGATTGTACTGTAGACAGAGAATGGTTACAACTGGACATCCTCAGGGATCTCTTTGGGGGTCCTACCTTTGTTGATATGACTGACCAGGAGAAGCGGATGGAATAAACCCCTTTCAAGTCTGCAAATGACAGCAAACTGAGAGATTCTATAGATTTGCTAAAAGGCAGGGCTTTCACTGAGGGACCAAGACAGGTCAACAAGAACTTCATGAAATTCAGCAAAAAGACAAATGTAAAGTCTTGTGTGTGGGACAGACCAATCTCATGCGATGGCACAGGCTGGGAACTTGCTGGCTAGGAAGCAGCTCTGCTGAAAAGGACCTGGCGGAGCTGAGGGACATGTTTATTTTTCTTTACTCAACACTTATTAGTCTTTATACGGAATACCATGTGCAGTTTCTCTTCCCCCACCCCATATACAAGAGAGATGATAAACTGGCGTAAGTCCAATGGAGGGCAACAGCGACTGCCTAATGGTGTAGCATGTGCTCTCTGAAGTGAAGCTGAGGAAACGGGACTTATTTATCCCACAGAAGAGAAGACGTAAAAGCACTAACTGCTGTCTTCCTGTACTTATTACGTGGTTACTGAGGAGATTAGCTTTTTACCGAGATAGAGAACGGGAGAATGAGAGCATATGGTTGTAAACTGAAACAGGAGAGTTTCCAAAGAGTTGTAAGGGGAAAAAAAATCACAGTAAGGATAATCAAGCACTGGAATAGATTTTCTGGAGACAAGCCCTGTTAAAATATGTATTTTATACAAAGAAATCATATTTAGAAGTCTTTGGCCGGCTGAGTATTGGTGTGCATTCAACTTTATTGATAGTAAAGTCCACTTGGAATTTATTTGAGACTAATTACTGAAGTAGAAGGCTTGTTTACTGGCCTAAATAAGTAGCTTCTTTCAAAACTGAATCTTCCCCAAAAGTAAATTAGTATGTATTTCAGAACTGTAAATGCATTCCTAATTTGACGGAGGGAGGAAATAAGCTGTGTAGCTGTAACTATGTCGTATTAAATGCAAGTGCGTATGGAGTAGGGACTAATAAAAGGTGCAGAGACAGTTAAGTACCAATTCCCTAAATTCTTAGTCTGGAATTGTTGCAACATGGATAAATTATTCTTATGAATCTGCCCTGCTCTGGTGGTGCTTGGCTTTTGCGCTTTCCTGTATCAACCTCAGGTAATAGCTGCGCTCTGGAGATCTAGCTTTCAGATAAAAGAGGTGTGAAAGACTAGTTCTGAAAGACAGCAGGATTTTTGGCCTGAAGGGATTGTGATTGAATGTGCCTCAAACAAAGTTCTACTGATGGTTTCAAGCTCTTAATGTTTCATAAATGGTAGGAGTGAAATAATTTAGCTACTCATTCCATTTTACTTTGATTTGGAAACGGTCATGTTCTTCCTCTTCCAACCTTTATACGTGTTCTTTCTGAAGAAGCTGCATGGCTTTCTTGACTTCTTCATCTTGAATGCAGTTTTAGCCCTAAGTATCCTCAATTTCACAGTGTGTGATTTTCTTCTTTTCTTATTTTATGAGGCAATGTTAAATCAATTGTTTTAATTATAAACAGGCAGAAAAAGAAGAGAAGTGTGTTTGATGGATTTAGTAAGATCACAATTGATTCAAAATCTGTTTTGTATCAGCTTTGGAGATTGCTTCCTGAGATAAAGACAGCTGGAATGATGTCTATCTGTGGACAAGCTTTTTCAAGCTATAGTTTACAGCAGTCACACCTTCTCTGAGACAATTTGGAGGGAAGTAAGAAAAGCAAGACAGGGAATGAACCTTATTTTTCTCAGGCATGACACTTGCTATAGAGACGTTCTCATCTGTGTAGGAAAATTGTTGATATTGAAACATTAGATTTCCCATTTAATGACTTAATACTTCTAAACAATATTAGACTTAGCTAAACCACAAATCTTATAGATATTTTCTGAGAAAGGGTAACACCCTCTTGTCTTACACTCTCACCCCATTTTCCAGAATTTAACTTATATCCAGCAACCTGTTTGTAGTCCTTCTATTGAGTTTATGTGGCAGAGTTTTGATAGTGGGGGAGCCTACATGGGTGGCTTCTCTGAGCAGATACCAGAAGCTTCCCCCATGTCTGAGAGAGCCAGTTCCAGACAGCTCCAAGACAGACCTGCTGCTGGCCAAAGCTGAGCCAATCAGCAAAGGTGGTAGTGCCTCTCTGATAACATATTTAACAAGGAGGGGAAAAGACCACTGTGAAACAGCACTGTGGAGAGAGGAGTGAGAATACGTGAGAGAAACAACTCTGCAGACACCAAGGTCAGTGAAGAAGGATGGGGAGGATGTGCTTCAGGTGCCAGAGCAGAGATTGCACTGCACCCCATAGTGAAGATCGTGGTGGCAAGGTTTGTCCCCCTGCAGCCTATGGAGGTCCGTAACAAAGCAGATATCCATTTGCAGCCCATGGAAGACCCCACGCCAGAACAGGTGGACAGTAATTAGTGAGTGACTTCCCTGTCTATCTTGACCCACAAGCCCTTCATCATATTTTCTCTCCCCTGTCCAGCTGAGGAGGTGGAATTACAGAGCAGCCTGGTGGGCACCTGACAGCCAGCCATGGTCAACCCACCACAGTCCCCAACAGATATTTGATGTTGGATGGCTTTTGCTGGGGCTTACAGAGAAGATAGTGTTCTATGATGTGCAATTCTTCCTCATTCTTGTTTATCTATATCATTAAAATGGCCTCTCTTTTATTTGATTTCTGACTACTTTATTCCGTGTCTTGTGAGGTAGTTCTGAAAAACACATGCACATTTTTGTCATTATTTCTTTGATGGAAATCAGACATCAATGATTTTTGACGTACTGTCGAATTTTTTTAAGAGCTCCCATGTTTTCTACACCTGAAAAGTTAGATAATCGAAATGCAGTGGCTCACAGTGTAAAAAATCTATGAGATACTATGTTCTATTATTTAGAACACTTATCTTAAATTTTTTCCTACTTGTGTCATAAAGAAGAGGACAGGTTGTTGGAGTGGACTGCAGAAATTACTGTGCCACATCCCATTTCAAATTATACTTGTGCAGAAATTCAGTAAACTAAAAACTTGGCATAGGTTTTACCCATCTCTGTGAGAACGGTGATTCTTCTTCACACTATCATTTGTTGCTTTTAGCCATCCAGTTAAAAGAGGTGATTTTCCTACTTTATTTAGTGTTGGTATGACCTCACTTTGAATATTTTGCGCAGTTCTGGCCCCAATAATTTAAGCAGGATGATAAGGTCCTTAAACATGTCCGGAGGAGGGCAACAAAGCTGTTGAAAGGGCTGGAAGGAAAGTTCTATAAGGAGCGGCCATGGACTCTGGATTTACCTAGATCAAAGAGAAGGAAACTGAGGGGTGACTTCATTGCTTTTCACAGCATCCTGAGGAGGAGAAGTGGAGAGGGAGGTGCTGAGCTCTTGTCCCTGGAATCCAGTGATAGGATGCATAGGAATGGTTCAAAGCTGTGCTAAGGCAGGTTTAGCCTGGGCATTAGGAAACATTTATTTGCCAAGAGAGTGGTCAAACACTGGAACAGGCTTCCTGGAGAGATGGTCAATGCCTCATGCCTGTCAGTGTTTGAGAGGCATTTGGACAGTGCCCTTAATAATTTGCTTTAACTTTTGATCAGACTTGAAGTGGTCAGGCAGTTGGACTAAATGATCACTGTAGGTCCCTGTCAACTGAAAAGATTCTATTCTATTCTGTTCTGTTCTGTTCTGTTTTACAAGCTACATGAATACAGTCATAAGGCATCCAAAGAAAAGTCTTGTGAGATGTCTGATTCTCCAGATGAGGCAAAAAATATTTTTTCTGACTAACGTCTGATAATGAAGAACATATACCTTCATCTATAAAAACAAGGACTGGTGACAGGAATCCTTTTTTTGAATGTATTCTCTCAATCCAGCATAAATTCAGACATTCAGACATTCAGACAATGCCTTTCATTTATTTTACAATAGCAGAAGCTGAATCTATTTAATACTTTGTTGGTTATGTGTTCCTGAATCCAAAAATTGTCTGTTCTTCCCTGATGGCTTTTTTAAATAATCTTGCAGTGTTCTCAGATGCAATGTTGTTTCTGTAATTAGCCAATCAGTGAATTTCTGTAATTAGCCGATCAGTAAAGTATCTATTGTCCCAAATATTGTTCCTCTTCATTATTTAAATCTGCAATGAATTCATTTTGTGTCTAGTTTATTGTTCTCATGTGTTGTGCAAAGTATTGGTTTATTTCATCCGTAAATACACCTGCCTGTGGAACAATGGTCTTTTTCAGCTTATTGTGGTTATTTAATTTTTTTCCCTATTTCTGACTGCTTCACCTTTAGGTACTTTATTATATTCCTTACATTCACTTTTGCTACAGATAAGATTTCTTAACTTCTTATTAAAGAACAATCACATGATTTTACCCTTCAGACTGAATATTAGAGCTCTAATCTCCTGTTTACTCTACAAACCTGAGAGACCTTTTTCTTGTGGAAGCCTGTGACAGAGACTGATTAAAGTGATTTCAGACAAAACTTCTTCAAACAATGTATTATTTATTCACCCCAAGGGTTCATAACAGATGAAACAAACAAGCAAGCAAAATAAAAAATGCCTGTGTGCACATTTCCTCTTGCGTAATCTCTATGGGTTTTGCAAGTTTTGACAAATCCAGTTCAGCCTAGTTGTCTAAAGTTTGTCTCTCCACTTAAGATATGCCAAATAGTTAGAATGCATTCAAAGTAACATTTTTCTTAGTCTCCCTTTAAGATTTTGGTATTTTTTTTACCTCTGGTGTTAATTGGAAAGAAGAAATCTTGCTCCTTAATTGGTTTCCTGATATTAGGATGGAGATAATACTCTGAATTGTAGCTTTGCCATGATTTTGTCATTGATCCTTGATATTCTTGAATTGCTTTGTTGATGTGCTTCTTCATTACTTGTTAATCTCTTCCTTTAACTTCCCAGAAATGGAAGGAAGTTAGCAACCAGACACAGTGAACTGCAACAGATCTCATACTGTAGTACTTTACACTCTGTAATATATATATAGTCTTTAGATAAAAAAACCTGGCTAATTCACATACCAAGCATTCACATAGAGATGGAAAAATAAAAACTCTTTAAATAAGCACTATCAGAAATCTCAGCCACAAGTCAGGATGGAGTGTTTTTGTTTTCTGTCAATGTTTTTTTTCTACAGAAAAGTAAAATCAGACTTTGGTCAGCTAAAGCTATTCATGAATGCATACAGAATTTATCATGCTCTTTGCCTCAAAAAAACACCCCATCAAATCTGTCTGTGTTTAGGACAAAAAGTCAAAATGTTGAATTTGCTTTGACATTGTCAGCAATGTCAAAGTTAGAAATGTATTTAGGTTGTGCTTTTCTTTTTGATTTTTTTCCCCCTTCTCTTTTTTTTACCATATTTTAAGTTCATAAAAATAACTAGAGTAAGCATAAAGCTTTTAGAGTGACCAAACAAGGTATTTTAACATGGATATTTTCTTCCAGTTCCTGGTTCTGCTGGGTTCCTCTGAGTTGTTCCTCCAAAGCTTTAATTTGCTTAACAGTTTGTTGTAGCTACCAGCCTCTGCCAAATAGTTCACATCAATTTTCAGATGAGAAAAGTACAATATTTTACATTACCTTTCATCAACTGCTATAGTATTTTCAGAAAATTTATTCCCTTCTGCTTAGACACAAGAAATTTTAGAATGAGAAGAAAATAATTCTGCCCTCCAAATCTTTCTGACTTTCTCCCAGTCAACTGCTATCTTTAAAAAGTTCCAATTGTATTTTTCACAGTTTGTGATTATTTTTTGTATCTATAAGCTAATATTGTAAAAAAATACAAAAAAGCAAAATTCTGAACTCAATCTTTGTCAACTTCGTAAGAATCCACTTTAAGGGAAAAGAGATATATTGAAAAATATGACATATAATGTTTCAGAAAATGAGAAGTAATATGCATCATTCTGCCATAAATAATTCAAAATTAAAACCAGTTTCATTTTATGGATTAGTTTTTTAGTTTAGGTTTAGCTTTTACTAGTTTAGCAATCCAATGAAAGTAATCCCAAATATAGGTAGACCAATGCATAGGAGTTAAAGCCCAGTTCTGGAGACTAGAAGGGGGGAATGTGTACTATATATTTTAATTATTCTGAATAGCATGCCTGAGCTTTCATAGCTTTCATTCTGTGTAGAGGTAAAAATTTTTCTATGGTCAATAAATAATGCAACATAATTTTTAATGAGAAATAACATATCTTCTGTACCAACACTATTGCAGTTAAAGCCTGTTAAGTGGAGTGCCCTAGAATTAAACCTGAACTATTCTCCTGTGAGCTCATTTCTTTTTGTTCTTATGGTAAATAAACTTTTCATGCAATACTTCCTGAGTTGTAGAATCAGAATGGAGGCAGAATGGATGACCCTGAGATCTTACCTGACCCCTTCCGTGTTTCAGATTTGCTTGTTGTGTCTATGGCATTCATGTCTTCTTTAACATACTTACTGAACTTCATTGCTTTGTTGCCTTGACTACTTTCTCTGCTAGTTTGTCACTGTTCATTTTAAAATTCCTGTTTTACAGTCCTTCTATTCTTAGATGTTTTTTATACTTACATTTTCAAAAATATTTATTTGTGAATAGAAAGAATTTAAATCTGTATTCTAATTCAGTTGCAACACAGCTATGATGGCAGTATTTCCCTTTCCTTGCTCTTAAATAGTCATATGTCTGTTAAAGTGCACGTGGAGAATAGTAATTTTTTCATCACTGTACGATGAATATTTTTTATTTGGCTGTTTCTTGAGATTCCTGAGTAATTTCAAGCATGATGATGCACATACACTGAGGTAGTATTTTTTTAACTAGCAGTCCCTTCAGAACAGTGGCTACATCATAAAAAAAAGGGAAGTGTTTGTATTTTACAGATTGGAGACATCTTTGGGCTTGCTCTTTGGTATCTTATCTCCAACTTTTAAACGATGAATCTGATCTAAATAGCTTTTCATGATTTCTGAATGTATCTATTAAAGGTGGGCAAGGTTGTAGAACACAGTGAGAATCAACAAGTTGAAGTAAGCTGTCCTTTAGCATGGCTGCTGTCCAGAATATCGTGAGCTGGGGCAAGTCCAAGCCTTAGAAAAGGAAAATTGGGAAAAAATCTTGCATCGGTATGATTTCAAATCAGAATATTTTTCATTTCAAAATTTACCAGGAAATCAAGTGCCAAAAGTGTACATAAAGTTTTAGAATTGTGTGCATATGCAGTGTGCTCCCACTTCATGGAGGGTTCCTAAAGACATCTTATTATGTAAGAATTTTGATTTCATGCAGGAATGGTGAATCAAGACTGGTCTAAGACCTACTCTCTACTGATCATCCTTGTTAGTGGGGAAGGAATAGGAAATAATGAGAGAAAACAGACTGTTTAGTGTTTTGATTTCCAGTTAACTGAAATACACACTGCTTCACTAATGCAAATGGGATGAGTACAGTGAAGTGAACTTCAGCTTTCAGAAGCTGAAGCTGCCTAGGTTTCCTCGCTAATCAATGAAGGACTAATGCTATTCTGGACACTGATTCATAATGGCTAAGTCAGATTCTGCTTTTAAAATATTTTTGACATTCCACTGATTGTAAAGTAAAAGTATAACATTGGCCTCTGTACTGAAGATTACTTTTATACATACTCTTTGTGATGATTCCTTTTTGGATGTTGCATCATGTCTGTTTGGGGCAAACTGATTTTTTTTCTCAATGTGCAACGTAAGTTTTCAGTGTAGGAATTTGAATGTAAACCCCTAAAGTCTGCTTCTATTTCATGCCTTATCCTTTTCATCACAGAAGGTAGGAAAGAACATATATATTACTGAACAAATAATCAAATGATTTATAAGCTCTTAGAAGAAAACAAAGAGATGAGTAGTAACAAACTAGCGTGGCTGTGTCATGAACAAAGTCTATCAAATTATGTTTAATTTTTTTCCAAGGCAGCATCCTTGGAGATAACTATGGAAAGTACCCATATAGAAAGAGCAAAGCAGTAGATATTTAACATTCTTTTGAGATGGCCTTCTCATAAGCAAGCTACAGAATATGGTTCTAGATGAAAGAACTGCTAAGTGCAAAGTTTATGGCTTAGAAGTCCATAAATACTCATGCTTTTGTATTAATGAAAAAGAAAGTGAAAAAGAGGCATGTCTAAAAGATTTGCAAAAGCTACTAGTGTGTAATAGGATGCAAGATCGTTGGAGGACAATTTTAGTCTTTAAGACAGCTTTGACAAATTGGAGAAATGGTCAGAAGGAAAGAATCACAGTTCAGTAAGGACAGGTACTATGTACAGAGAGAGGGAGAGGAGCTCTAGTGTAGGTAGTAGCTCTGCAGAACAAGTTATAAAGAGTATAATAAAGGACTGCAAGTTAAACAAATAAGTCATCAACAAACAAGAGACAAATCTTCTATTCTACAAGGACAGAGAACTTCTGTAAGGTCAAGGTTTCAACTACATCAGCAGCAAAAGGAAGGCTAGGGACAATGTGGGGCCGCTGCTGAATGAGGCGGCTGTCCTGGTGACGGAGGATGCGGAGAAGGCAGAGCTAATGAATGCCTTCTTTGCTTCAGTCTTCAGTGCTAAGACTGGCCCTCAGGAATCCCAGGCCCCGGAGGTAAGAGAAGAAGCCTACAAAGAGCACGACTTTCCCTTGGTCGAGGAGGACTGTGTGAGGGATCGCTTAAGCGATCTGGATGTCCACAAATCCATGGGCCTCGATGGAATGCACCCACGAGTGCTGAGGGAGCTGGCGGATGTCATTGCTGAGCCACTCTCCATCATCTTTGAGAGGTCCTGGAGGACAGGAGAGGTGCCCGAGGACTGGAGAAAGGCCAATGTCACTCCAATCTTCAAAAAGGGCAAGAAGGAGGACCCAGGGAACTACAGGCCGGTCAGCCTCACCTCCATCACGGGAAAGGTGATGGAGCAGCTTATCCTGGAGGCCATCATCAAGCAAGTGGAAGAAAAGAAGGTTATCAGGAGTAGTCAGCATGGATTCACCAAGAGGAAATCATGCCTGACCAATCTGATAGCTTTCTACGATGACATGACTGGCTGGGTAGACGAAGGGAGAGCTGTGGATGTTATCTACCTTGACTTCAGCAAGGCTTTCGACACAGTCTCCCATGATATCCTCCTGGGGAAGCTGAGGAAGTGTGGGCTGGATGAGTGGTCGGTGAAGTGGATTGAGAACTGGCTGAATGGCAGAACTCAGAGGGTTGTCATCAGCGGCGCTGAGTCTAGTGGGAGGCTGGTGACAAGTGGTGTCCCTCAGGGGTCAGTACTGGGCCCAGTCTTGTTTAACTTCTTCATCAACGACCTGGATGAAGAGTTAGAATGTACCCTCGGCAAGTTTGCTGATGACACCAAACTGGGAGGTGTGGTAGATACACCAGAAGGCTGTGCTGCCATTCAGCGTGACCTGGATAGGCTGGAAAGTTGGGCAGAGAGGAACCTGATGAGGTTCAACAAGGGCAAGTGCAGGGTCCTGCACCTGGGGAGGAACAACCTCATGCACCAGTACAGGCTTGGGGTGGACCTGCTGGAGAGCAGCTCTGCGGAGAGGGACCTGGGTGTCCTGGTGGACGACAGGTTAATCATGAGCCAGCAGTGTGCCCTGGCTGCCAAGAAGGCCAATGGGATCCTGGGATGCATCAAGAAGAGTGTGGCCAGCAGGACAAGGGAGGTTCTCCTTCCCCTCTACACTGCCCTGGTGAGGCCTCATCTGGAGTACTGTGTCCAGTTCTGGGCTCCCCAGTTCAAGAAGGATGAAGAGCTACTGGAGAGAGTCCAGCGGAGGGCTACAAGGATGGTGAGGGGACTGGAGCATATCCACTACGAGGAGAGGTTGAGGGAACTGGGCTTGTTCAGCCTGAAGAAGAGAAGGCTGCGAGGGGACCTTATAAATGCCTACAAATATCTGAAGGGTGGGTGTCAGGAGGATGGGGCCAAGCTCTTTTCAGTGGTGCCCAGTGACAGGACAAGGGGTAATGGGCACAAACTGAGGCACAGGAAGTTCCGTCTGAACATGAGGAGGAACTTCTTCTCTCTGAGGGTGACGGAGCACTGGAACAGGCTGCCCAGGGAGGTTGTGGAGTCTCCTTCTCTGGAGATATTCAAGACCCGCCTGGACAAGGTCCTGTGCAGCGTCCTGTAGGTGACCCTGCTTCGGCGGGGGGGTTGGACTAGATGACCCACAGAGGTCCCTTCCAACCCCTACTATTCTGTGATTCTGTGATTCTGTGAAGGGGAGAGTGGACAAACTCACAGAAAAGAAAGGAAAGGATGATTAAATAGAAAGTGTGTCCAGCTCCGCTTATTTCTCTCTTTCCCTCAGTCCCTCCTCTCCTCCATCCCACCATGTTCTCTCATAAACTGTGGAAAATGTTCAGGCTAGGTCTCTTTAGAATATCCTAACTTTCATCTGTATCCATATCCGGCTAGAGTTAAAGTTAGTCAACAGGATATGCGGCCTTCTGCAGCTCAGGGAAGAATGGCCCAGAAACTCTTGTCTGAATGATATTTGTCTCTGAGCTTGGAAGCATGTAATTAACTCAACCACAGTGATATCTTACAGCCTGATAGACAGTCAGTTTCACTGGCTTTAGCAAGCTTCTGCAGATCAGCTGCTGTGCTAATTTATGCAGTCTTTATTGAGCTGAAAAAACAACTGTTCAACATCACCAGTCCCAAGGAATACAGTCTTCCCTAGGTTTTTGTTTTCTAAAAGGTTCAAATGCTTTTAAAGATACATTTCTCTGAAACAAGCTTTTCCACATCTGCTCTTTCCTATTTTTAGTTCTCTGGTATAAGTAGCTGACACATCAGCAATACCTCATTGCTACAGCCAATTATTTACTGTGAAACAGAGTGAAACCTGCCCCTTTCACACGGCCACTCAACAGATTGAGTGTTGTTGCATACTCTTATGCAAACTAATTAATATAATATTCATATAGGTCACACAAATACAAGTTTGAAACTCTTAAAAAAAGTTCATTTGTCTTTTATGTGAGGATGTGTGCAGCCTGGTTGCTATTTGCTGTCAAGTCCCTTCTCTACGTTTCTGTCTGTATACATCACAAAGCAGATGAAGCATTGTGTAGTCTAAAGACATCTCTCTGTGGGAAACAGTTTGTGAGGAAGAGAGGATAAAGGACTATTTGTCATTAACAATTAATAAAACACAGGTTTTATGTTGCTTAAAACCCAGTAACTTTTGAGGTTGAGTTTCCTGTGAATAATTTATTCACTAAAAGCTTATGTAGAATGCCTTCTTGTTGCTTGCAAGCTCCCTATTTTGGCCTTTCAGATCAGCCTGCAGCTCCTGTCAGGTTTTCAGATAGGTGCATAGATGCAGAAATTTCTCAAGAAATATCCAGAGTATATATCAAATAGTTATGCACTGAACTATCTCCTTATGAGAGTAAAACCAGAATGCATGCAATAATTAATTATTTTTAACATGTATCTGTTTCTCTAGTTTGTCATATCGTGTTCATCACAGGGACAACTCAGTGAACACATCCAGAAGAAAAGCATATCCATTTTGATCAAATATAGGGAAAATGTAGAAAAAAAAAAAATTGTGAAAGGAAAATACAATTTGACTCATAGATTTTTTTCCTTTTTCAAGTTGATTTGCCTTTTCAGCAAATCAAGAAGATATTGACTCTTGCCTGTCATTCAAATAAGAATTTAAAAAATTCAATATCTGATTGTATTGCAAAAAATAATGGAAGGTTTACAAAGTATATTAAAGCCTTATGCCCATATGTTGTGCCCATTCTACCCTCTACATTCTGACACAGTTATAACGGTGTTAAAACAAATACTTCATTGGTGAGAGAGAAGGAGTGTTACTCCCATAACCAGAGATCTGCTGACTTCCATGGACCAAATTCAACTTCAACTCTAAGTACTAGATCTTTGTATACAAAGTGTCTTTTGATTTGTCTATGGTAAATATCTCTTTTTCTATACTAAATACAGCTTGGGTGCTAATTTGTTAATTAAAGTGTTATTCTGACTGACAAAATATACACTTTCGAGTTCTGTATTTGTATTATGTTTATTTTACACTAACATTTCTCTAAAAGCCTGTTAAAATATTTTTTTTCTATAAAAGGAATATATGGTTCTAAAAGGTAAGAAGTATACAGAAGAATTTGAAGGGATTTATTAGTCATTGATTCACCGAGTCAAAGTGGTGAAGCACAGTTCCTATGTGACTTGCAGAAAACAATACTGTCACTATGATATTGATTTGGATATTAGATTCCTGTAGCAAAAAAGTCTTTCAGTGTTACTTATTAATAATTTTAACTTTGAGTACCCTTTTGCATGCACCAAAATTATGAACAGCCCTAGTCCTAAAATATCCATGCTCGTACCTGCATGCATTTTTTGTCATAACATCTATCTAGTCTAGATATTTAGTTGTTTGACTAGCTTTTACCTTTTGAAATAATCCTTTAAGACATCACTACTACAGTTGACAAGTCTTTAAATAACAAATTAAATACTCTTTTTCTACATCGGTGTTCATCTGATAGATTTTTAAAATTATTTCCTTCTGTGTGCAAAAGTTAACAAGAGTTAAGGAGAAAGTGTGAAAACATGGATACATACCAGTTTTCATAGGATAAGTCAATCTTTTCACTTTAGTTTGTAGCCTTTGGGAATAGACATTTCCCATTTCATAACCGAATTAGAAAGTGTGAGAAACCTGCTGGGAAATGAGTATTACGTGTTGCACAGGGGCAGTTCTAAAGGAACAGTTGTATAAACGATCTCAGCTTCTGCCAGTCAGCAGCTTCCCAGGCACTGTATTAAAAGATAGGTGCTGATAGGATCCTGTAGGACCAGGGACTTCTCTGGTTCAGTCAAGTTTTTTTCATTTTATGCTGTAAACTTTTGTGTCCTGTAAGGAAGCAAACAAACATTGAGCTTTACCCTTTGTTACTTTCCTGCCCTTATCCTGCCTGTATTTAGCAATAAGTTTCCACCTTTTTTGACATGACCCAAAAACTTTAGCCAAGACTGTGAAACACATCATCCAATTAAAATGAGACAAACAGCTGACAGCATAAGTAGCTATAAGATAATTCAAAAGAGAAAAATATACCTTCTCTACTCAGCACAGCAAAAGCAGCATTTAGAAGATTAGTTAGCTTATTTTTCAAGTTTCTCACAACTGATATATATTTAATACATACACATACAAGATTATTCCCTAAAAACTATCTGCAGATACATCTCACAAACCATATATTTTTTGTTTGCTATAAATAATATGTTTTATATGTCTTTCATACTATATCATATATTTATGGAAATTGTAGAAGTACAAAAATTTAGTGATTTATAATTATATTAGTGAGCAACAAATGACCGTTTTTCTTAATAAATAAAGAAGAGAAATTTTTAAAGCCTTTACCAGGAAAAGCTAGCGAACAGTACTAAGCTCTCAGTGCACTTCTCTTAATTTGTTGCTCTTCGGAGATTTTTGAGACATGGGTGATTTTAACTGATTAATGCAACCTCTCTGAGGATGCTGTTTTTCTTGCTTTAAGCTGAATAAAAAAAAATCTTTATCTGATTTGGGTTGAAAAGTTTTATAGGTTATTTCAGGTCCTACAGACTGTTATAATAGTTAATTTAACTTTATTTATTTAAGTCAACTTTTAGAAATTACTGGGATTTGCTGTATGAAGCATTTGCTGTGTATTGTAGCATAATGCCCTTGACACCCTCCACATTTCCTGAAGTTGAAAATTATTTTGGTAAAATACCACCTCAATACAACAATATATTGTCTACATTACAAACTAGTAATGACAAGTACAGTGTTTTCCATAATGAGTTTTGGAGTGGCTGATTTACCAGCTCTATTCTCTTTTGGGGGGAGTGACAAGAAAGTGCTAACAGAACTGTGCACATACTCAAAATTCATCTTTTCTATTAATTGTCACAAAGGCATAGTGTTGCTTTCTATTTTGCTTTACATAGCTTTTCTAACATTTTCATAGAAGTATTTCACTTGCTTGATCATCACAGAACATTTGGTCAACAGTTTCGCAGATCTATCTGTTGTAACTCCATCAACTTTTTTTTATGAACCTGTGAATATCCATTAACCTGTGTATGAAGTTTAGGCTTTATTCGAACTTCACAACTAGACATTTATCCAAATTGAATTTCTTCTGCCATTTTCTGTCCCTGACACTAAGTCTCATACAATTCTCTCCATTTTTTCATAATTAACTTTCATCTTTATTACTCTGAATAGCCTATTAAAATCAGCAATATCTGCTCTGTTACTGCTTTGTATATTTTCCAGATCATTTATGGAAATGCTGAGCCTGGACTTCAGAGCAGCTCTCAAAGAACTTTGTTCTATTTGAAAACTGGCCTGACCTTTGTTTCTTGTTTTATTTAACCAGTTAGTTATGTCTTAGCTTCTGACACCATAGTTTCTACTTCAGATTAAAAGATCTGTTTGGTATTTCTTTTCCACATGCTTATAAGTTTCTTCCTTGTATTCCACGAGCATTCTTGAGGCATTTTTCTTTTTCCAAGAGCTGTGTTAATTCTTCTGTAATAGATATCATTTTTGCCTCTGAGTTCATTGATTCTGTGTTTAGAAGCGATTTCTTCTTCTTTGGCCACAAGAGATAAATGATTAATATCTGCAGTTTTTCAGTTCTCGTCTAAAGATTTTAGAAATTAGTACAGTAATCACCAACTTCTTTTCCACTGATGCTGAGACAGCTTTGAGTATGAAGCTGCCCACAGCAGAGGAACTTTGACTATTTTTTTTTCTCTGGGAAGTTTGGAAGAAACCCACCTGGTCATTGTGGGTTATCTCTGTTCACCTTCATTCATTTTGCCTACCTATCTGAACTTCCACTTAAACTTTAGTCTGAAACCAGTCATTTTATGTGTTCTGCTTGAAGAAGAATTTTACTTTGCAAATGCCACAAAAGGAGAAAGAGATTCAAGAGGTTCATTCTTTTGTACTGCCATGCTTTTGTATTTGATCTTTTTCTTGTCTTTTCAAATTTTAGTTATCTGTCAGCTTCCTATGCCAATTCAGCATTCCTACTGATAATATAATTTAAACAGGATTATTAACTTTAATGGCTTTTGCAATTCAGCAAGCAAAAAATGAGTTTGCATTTTTTGCAATTAGCCTGCCAAAGTTAATGATCTTACCACTTTCCTCATTTGACCACAATTCAAGGCTTTGTCAAGATTCCTTTCAATAACCTCTCTTTTCCTGTGTTCAGCTGTGTTTTAGATTTTTTTTTCACCTTCTCTGTTAAGAGTTTGCTTAGAACCTCCAGGGTTTCTTTGCCATCTGCAAAGGTTTAATCCTTTTCATTGACCTCCCTCTTCTTGTTTTTAATGAACTTCTTCACATTCCATCGTTACAGGGTATTGCTTTCTGAGATTGCTTGTCACTCTTAAGGTAGGTTCCAGTGCATAGTTAAAAGTGAGACATCTAGTTCAAGATAAATGACATCTGTCTATATTCTGTTCTGAAAGTGAAGAATGAGGTTTATCCTGCCCTAAGTAAAGGAACCTTGATGTGACCTAGATGTTTGAAGAGAAATAAGTGCTGTCTTTCTGCTTCCTCTGTGAATAGAAATACACTTTACCTTTGATATTATCACCTAGTGGATGGACTAAATGCACTGTCTTAAGCCATTTAGCTTAATACAGACCTAGATACAAGAAACTAGGAGAGGTATCCGAAACTCAATTTTTATTAGAAAAAGAAAAGTTCATTTAATGTTTTTCAATACAGAGGTAAAAGGCCAAACCAATCAATTTAGGAACTTTGGAAATGTCAGCACAATTTGAAATGACAAATGAGTCAGAACATTTAGCACTCTTTGTGGAATTGTGTTGTCGTGAATTGCAGAACAGAGTGACTGAAATAAGTTATTCTAGTATAATGGAAATCAACAGTTTCTTGGGATGCCTCACAACATAACAAAGGGTAAAAATTAAATCAGTGAAAAAATGTGGATCAGTACACTAAACCATTATGGTAGGTGAACTGATGGTGAAGATAACCACCATCTAGAGATAGTGAGATTCATACTTGTCTGTATAAATCAATTTAGTTCTGTCTTTAAAATTGCATGCAATCTCCAATACTAGTTTTCAGTTTGGGGCTGTTTTTTTTTCTTTTCAGTGTGGAAACTTAAAATATTTGAAGAGAAAATTTAAGTCGAGACAGACTTATTTGTAGCTGAAGAGTTGAAGAAACTAGAATAAGAGGCAAATATATATAAAAATTAATAAAATTATAAATGATATAAAAATCCTTATATAAAAATTATATAAATAACAGAATTTGTGACTCAAGGAGCAAAAGTACAGGAGTGGAGAACTCTCTTGGAGTTAAAAGCATGGTTGGATGTCTTTCACTGTGTACCAGTATGCCCTGAAATGATGCATCTGTAAAACTTTAGGCCTTACATAAGTTTGTTTCTTTCTATGTTATTTAAAATCATGTCGGGGGGGTGGAAGGAAGTAAAAATTGTAATTTTGTTCTATTGTTGCAGGAAGGTGTGGCAAAATTTCCATTGAAATGGTAAGAAGCATTTAACCACAAACAGCATTCTCAAAATCATGTTTCTGCTGCTGCTGTCCTCTTTGCAGATTAACAAAGTTTGCAGAAAAGAAGACATTCTCGACAAATCTGTTAAAGGAAATCCAGTGCTGAAATGCTTCCTGAAAATAATCTTTTAGGTGTGATTTAGGTGTGACTTCAGAGCATCTGTTCTCTTATATTATGTGGAAGTAGCGAACTGATCACTACCTGCTGTTGTCTTTGATACTTATTGTTAAATACAGCCTTTGGCATACGTTAAGTAATGTTTGTCTGTGATGTGTGTTATTATGGTCTATGGCAGTATAGGATACCACAAGTCTCTTATATTTTCTTTGTTCTAGTGTCATGGTTTAACCTGACAACCAGCAGCTGGGACCATGCAGCTGTTATCCAACAGCTAGGATCATGTAGCCACTTGCTCATTCATTCCTCCTCCCCTCGGTGGGATGGGGAGGAGAATGGGGAAAAGTAAAACTTGTGGGTTAAGCTACAGACAGTTGAGTAAGACAACAAAAGAAATAATACTAATACTATTAAAGAATATGCAAAACAAGCTATACACAGTACAATTTTTTTCACTGCTCGATGACTGATTGCATAACCAGTCCCTGAGCAGCAATCACAGAACTAGACAATTTTCCAGAGTTCATGGATTTTGCAGATTTCACCTAACCCACAAAGTTCACAGAACTCAACGAACTTGTGAAAAATGTTCAAACTCACTGAAAAAATTTGAAGTCCTGGAAAAGATAGAACTCACGGAAAAAGGGAGTTCCGTCTCCCTGGCGAACCTTCATATATAATCTGAGCTTCACATCTATGATATAGAATATTTCTATTGGCCAGCTTGGGTTAGCTGCTATGCTCCCTCCCAGCTCTTGTACACTTGCTCATTAACCAAACACTGGAAACTGAAAAAAGTCCTTGATCACAGAATCACAGAATCACAGAAAGTTCAGGGTTTGAAGGGAACTCTGTGGGTCGTCTAGTCCAACCCCCCTGCCGAAGCAGGGTCACCTACAGCAGGCTGCACAGGACCTTGTCCAGGTGGGTCTTGAATATCTCCAGAGATTCCCAGATTCCTTGACAACAACAGAAAACACCAGTGTATTATCAACATTCTTTTCATATTAAATCCAAAACACTGCTGCTACTGGGAAGAAAATTAACTCCATCTATCCCCCCAAAAAACAGGATATATTGTCAGATTCAGGATCATATAGTCCTGTAATCTGGGTTCAATAACATAATACTAGAATTGGTTCTAGAAGTATGGGTACAGGACCACAACGTCTCATGTATCTTCTTCAAGATTTCAGGTTCAGCAATACAGTAGATAATATATGTATTTTTCTTAATAAGGAATCATCTAAGAGAAGAACTTCAGTGATTATTTTTGCAGCATCCAGAAAACTAAAACACTTAAGACTATTTATAGCTAATCCTTTATAGGTGTAATCTGTATGAACACCATCACAGATTTGTGTAGCCTAGATCTGTAAAGATGTAAAACTCTTTTATTGCAATGCACTTTGTGCTACAAATAAAACTGAATATATTTTGTACAAAACTCATTACGAAGTGACCAGCAACTTCACAGAAAGATTTCCAGATCCCTCCCTCTTTCTGTTTTGCTAGCCTTCTTTTCAAAATATTCTTTAATCTACTTTTTGTTATACTAAACTTCCGGTCCTGGATTCTCATTAATCACCTAAGAGTGCCATTTTCAGCTCATGAAAAAGTGTCACATAACTCTAGTGATATTTTCTGGAAGATTATTTTATTGTGTATTTCTACGTATCTCAAAGTTAATTTGAATTAAAAAACTCTTCAAAGATAATTTGATGGATATCTTTTTTAGTAGTGTGCAAGAATGGAATGTGATAGAAACCAATTATTCTGCATTTGGTTTTCTTGATTTTATTTTGATTGAAGCACACAATTTTACTAAAAATAACAGTGTTGATTTACCTTAAGCACAGAAAATAAGGGTTTTAGGGACCATGTAAAAGTCCGGCAAACATGCTGCACTGTACACAGTCAGGTTTTTTGTTCATTTGTTTTACCCTGGTGTAAGAATGAGGGGTGTAGCTTGACACTCTAAGTTTAAAAGAATAATGTATCTCCGACTTTAAAATTAATTTCCTATGAGTCTACGCATACTGCATATGATGATATTTAAGTGAGAGAAAAGGGCAATACCAGAAAACAAACTTATTTGCTGCACTGATACTTAAAATTGAAATAATGGACTATCTGCTAAAACCTCAGAAACTTTGCTACCCTTTTGACAGATTTTCTTGTAGTTACAAAGAGTTTGCCCTACAAAATGCTTAGTTAGGCTTTCTGATAACTGCTTACATTTCCTTTCTGTGTGATTTTTTTGAGTATTTATTTCTCAACTAAGTACAGGGAACTTTGCTGTCTTCTTTACAACTTACATATTGCTTTTTTCTCTTGCTAAAGGGGAAGGAAAACAGACAGAAATATAAAAGACCAGAATGTATCTGCTTGAATCATTAAGAGATTTAACTGTGGATTTTATTGAACTGGAAGAGCTAATTTATATTTCTAAATTAAATCTTTATTTTATTTTGCATATTCTTCACCTTTCCAGCAGAAAGGGAAGATTACTGAAATTATTTCTGTGTCATTTAAACAACCTTCACATGCCATGAAGGAAGAAGGCATACTTTTAATCCCACAATCAATTAGTATCATTTCTAAATTAAAGAATATATTCCAGCAAGCAACTGCAGAAATTGGAAGCTAGAATTATAACTTGGTTTACATGGGTTAAATCAGTTCCAAATATCTAGCTGTGAATTCCTTTCTCCAAGGAGAGACCTCTCTAGAATTATCTAATCTGTTTGGCATAACTATGAAAAAAGGTGTCATGTGGGACTTCTAAGGTAACACAACAAAACGAATGAGTGTCTCAACAGATTCTTCTGCCATAGTCCAAGGCAGTTTCTGTGCCTTGATGATATGGACTGGAGACCCATTAATACAGGAGAATCCCTGCTCAGTGATTTTTTCTGTATTACAACATGGTATGTTCTACCTAGTGTGTTGTTAATTTCAGAAGTAAATTCAGAAGTTCATTTGAAAGAGCTCTTTATAGGACTAGAGAGTGTACCAAACACTTATTTTCTTTCACTTCAAAATCATTCTTACCATTGTTCATTCTCAGGATTTATAAGCAACTCATTGCAAATTCCAGAACGCCCATTTCGCATGGTGTATGACAAAGGTATCTCAAAAGGTAGTATGTGACACCAGTGAACTGCAAGAGCCAAGGGAAAGTACCTCAAGATACATGAGGTATTTGAATCCACAGGCTGTCTCAGTATGCTGCATATTGCTAGCTCTGGGGCTCTTTGTATCCTAAGAATGTGTTACCGACCAGGAAGACCCGAGCCGCAGAAATTCATTGTTATTCCTAGAGTGAGACTAAGACACAAACAAGGTCAAATGCCACCAGTCAAACAGATTTAATGATCATTCATTGAAAAGAAGGCACAAGGAAACAGTGACAGGAAAGAGAGGAAAAGACAGGAAAGTAAGAAACCTAGCAAGCACTCAAGATAGAGTTGCAAGAGATAGTCACTACCATTGATCCATGGCGTCCTGTTGATCTGTAGTATCAGAGTGTGTCGGTGGTGGGGGTCCCCCTGTTTGTTTGTTTTTTGGAATCAACAAGGAGAGGCACTCTGCTGGACATTGTACTAACAAACAAGGAGGGACTGGTTGAGGATGTGAAGGTTAAAGGTAGACTCGGCTGCAGTGACTATGAAATGCTGGAGTTCAGGATCCTATGTAGAGGAAGCAGGAGAGCTAACTTTGGCCTCTTCAAGGAGCTACTTGGAGAAATCCTGTGTGCCAGGGCTCTAGAAGGCAGGGGGGTCCAAGTGTGCTGGTTGCTGTTTAAACATCACTTCCTCCATGCTCAGGAACAGTGCATCCCCCTGAGAAAGACATCTAGAAAAGGAGGCAGGAGACCCGCATGGAAGAGCAAGGAGCTTCCAGCAGAACCCAGAGACAACAGAAAGGTCTAAGAAATGTGGAAAGAGGGACAGGCCACCTGGGAAGAATACAGGAATATTGCCAGAGCATGCAGGGATGCAACAAGGAAGGCCAAGGCCCACCTGGAATTGAATCTGGCAAGGGATGTCAAAAACAACAAGAAGGGCTTCTTCAAGAACATCAGCAGCAAACGGAACACTAGGGACAATGTGGGGCTGCTGCTGAATGAGGTGGGTGTCCTGGTGATGGAGGATGCAGAGAAGGCAGATTTACTGAATGCCTTCTTTGCTGCAGTCTTTAGTGCTAAGGCTGGCCCTCAGGAATCCCAGGCCCTGGAGTTAAGAGAGGAAACCTGCAGAAAGAATGACATTTTCATGGGCAAGGAGGACTGTGTGAGACATCACTTAAGCAATCTGGACGCCCACAAATCCATGGGCCCTGATGGAATGCACCACTAGTGTTGAGGGAGCTGGCGGATGACATTGCTGAGCCACTCTCCATCATCTTTGAATGGTCCTGGAGGACAGGAGAGGTGACCGAGGACTGGAGAAAAGCCAGTGTCACTCCAATCTTCAAAAAGGGCAAGAAGGAGTATACAGGGAGCCATGGGCTGGTCATCTTTACCTCCAACCCGGGAAAGATGATGGAGCAACTCAATTTAGAGGTCATCAAGCAAGTGTAGGAAAAGAAGGTTATGAGGAGTAGTCAGCATGAATTCACCAAGGGGAAATCATGCTTGACCAATCTGATAGCTTTCTACGATAGCATGATCGGCTGGGTAGATTAGGGGAGAACAGAGGATGTTGTCTATCTTGACTTCAGCAAGCCTTTTGACACAGTCTCCCATAACATCCTCATAGGAAAGCTCAGGAAGTGTGGGCTGGATGAGTGGACAGTGAGCTGGATTGAGAACTGGCTGAATGGCAGGGCTCAGAGAGTTGTTATCAGCAGCTCAGAGTCTAGTTCGAGGCCTTAACTAGTGGTATCCCCCAGGGGTCAGTACTGGGCCCAGTCTTGTTTAACTTTTTCATCAATGACCTGAATGAAGAGTTAGAGTGTACCCTCAGGAAGTTTGCTGATGACACAAAACTGGGAGGAGTGGTGGATACACCAGAAGGCTGTGCGGCCATTCAGCGAGACCTGGACCGGCTGGAGAGTTGGGCAGAGAGGAATCTGATGAGATTCAACAAGGGCAAGTGTAGGGCCTGTGGAATTATTAGTAAAGTTAAGGTTTTACATTTGAAAATTATGGTTTATGTGAAAAACGTAGCAATGTTCACCCACTGAGGAGAAGCATGAAATCAAAAGGAACTCTGAGGATGGGACACAGCTGCAGCAGGCATGCGAGGAATCCACTCACACAGCAACTCCCTGCAATGTAGCATAGAGGACGGAACGGAGTGGAGACTCCGTGGCCCTGCTCCGTGATTATAAACCGGGAAGAAATGGTTCTCTAGAACTGATAAGTATCTCATATGGCCCCCTGAGCCAACAGGTTTTCGAAACCTTGCCAAAGTGCTATCCTCTTGTGAACTTTTCTCATTTTAATATCATTTTAATAGCAAAACACACCTCCATCCCAAAGGCTACCCTCCTCCAAGGTGCGACCACCCCTCTTCAAGTCTGCGCTCTCCATTTTTCGTAAACTATACCTTTAAATGTGAAGCGAGAGAATTTTACACCAATCATGATAAAAGATATGTATGACTACAGTCACTCAAACTCCACCTTAAAGACAGAAAGGATATTAAAATAGCCAGGGAAATGGGGGATTTTCAGAGAAGAAAATCTTCGGAGGAAAAGATAACACCGTGAGCAAGTCAAGCGAAACTCCACCTCAGACTGCCTCCGACAATCGGGATCGGTCGACAGTCTGAGCCTTGCTTTTCCTCACCTTGGGACGCCTTGGGTGAGACTCAAACTAAGCGCTTTTCTCGGGAATAGCTACTCCTTAATGTTTATAGTCAGGCTGTGTTATTTATAAACCTTTTCACATGTTTTATATTTGCACGTGCTTTCTTGCAGACAGTCACTATCACCGGCAATTCAAAAAACCTATATACCTGTTGCACAAATAAAACTGCACTGTTTAAGTATCCAGTTGTCACAGTTTCTCACTGAATGCAACCAAATGCGGCCATGCTAGTTCATGAGCGCGACTAGACTGAAGGTGCAGACTGCTATTAGTGTATCCAGAATCGTGCTAGTTTAATATACATATTAAACGTGACTGGACTTGTAGTGGCAAATTGGACATCACTCAGAATTTAAACCTAGAAAGGGTTTTTTTTTTCTGCCAAATTAATGCGACAGGCCCTGCACCTGGGAAGGAATAACCCCATGCACCAGTACAGGCTCGGGGCAGTCCTTCTGGAGAACAGCTCTTCAGAGAGGGACCTGGGTGTGCTGGTGCACGACAGGTTGACCATGAGCCAGCAGTGTGCCCTGGTTGCCAAGAAGGCCAATGGGATACTGGGGTGCATTAAGAAGAATGTGGCCAGCACGTCGAGAGAGGTTCTCCTCCCCCTCCACTCTGCCCTAGAGAGGCCCCATCTGGAGCACTGTGTCCAGTTCTGGGCTCTTCACTTCAAGAAAGATAAGGAACTACTAGAGACAGTCTAGTGGATGGCTATGAGGATGATTAGTGGACTGCCACATCTCTCCTCTGAGGAGAGGCTGAGGGAGCTGGGCTTGTTTAGCCTGAAGAAGAGAAGGCTGAGAGGGGACCTTATAAATGCCTACAAATATCTGAAGGGTGGGTGTCAGGAGGATGGGGCCAAGCTCTTTTCAGTGGTGCCCAGCTACAGGACAAGGGGCAACAGGCACAAACTGAAGCATAGGGAGTTCCATCCGAACATGAGGAAGAACTGCTTCAGTGTGAGGGTGACAAAGCACTGGAACAGGCTGCCCAGGGAGGTTGTGGAGTCTCCTTCTCTGGAGACATTCAAGACCCGTCTGGAAGCAGTCAAGTGCAACCTGCTCTAGGAGACCCTGCTTTGGCAGGAGGGTTGGACTAGATGACCCACAGAGGTCCCTTCCAACCCCTACCATTCTGTGATTCTCAGATTCTGTGGTTCTATGTTTGGCCACATGGCCTTTTACAAGGTGTTTGGGGAGATTGTTCCCTAAGCAATGGCATGTACCCCATGTTCCCCGAGTCCCATGAATGTGTTTTTTCTCAGTCCTGGCTGCAGCAGGTGGGGAAGGCGTTGGTGTCTAGACACGTTTTCCACAACAACATACCTGTCCTCTAACTCCCTTCGAGGCTGTTTTCGGGTGGTTGTTTGTTCCTTGTCTGGTTTGTATTTGACTGGCCTGCCAGGGGGTCCTGCAGCGAGCTGGGCTGTGAACAAGATTTGCTGGCCCACCACGAGGTCCTGCAGTGAGCTTTGCAAACAAGCTTCGAGGCAATTAAGATATGGTCTCCAACAGAAGGCTAAAAAGTGATGGTTCCTTCCTCCTCATAGTCAATTGCACACTGCACAGATACTGGAATTTTGTAGCCCTTAACATTTTACAACCTTAAGCAACTGTATGTGCTACAGTAGAATTTATTCTTGTTCCAGTTGTGTCATCAAGATTTTTTTTTTATATGAGCTTTTTATGGAATGTTTTCTTAAATAAGACAACCTGTTAGATTTATATCATGTATTCATCCGTGAAGAACAGCAAAATTAAGATTTTCTGTGTGATGCATGTTTAACAATTGGACACCAAGCAGGTGGGATAGCTAGAAAGAACAGCAGAGGTCTTCAAGAAGATAAATGACTATGAAAGACTTTAATACTGCATGGATAAGGCTACAGTAAAAGTAGAAAACAGCAACACATGAAATGGATTACAGAAAGAACTTGAAGAGAAGTCAGAGGAAACAAGAAAAGAGCTCAAAAAGCAAAATTTGGGCAAGGGGAATGGTCCATACATGGGGGATGGGAATAGGGAAATTTCCAGCCTTGAAAAGGATGGAAATTAATAATTAACAGTCTGCTACTGTCATTGTATGGATTAGTCAACAGATCTTTTCTATCATTTCCTTCTGAAACTCTGTAGAAAAATACCGGGGTTATACTGACAAGGTAGAATAGAGAAGGGCTATTTGGTAAGTTCTAATTTAAATCACTCAGGAATTAAATTTTTGTGTAAAATAGTTTTATAATATTGATTATAATATATAATATGGTAAAATATTTCTAAAATAATTTAATTTTTATTACAAAACTTTTTAATTTGGAAATGTTTGAAATTGGCTTTTTAATGTTGATGTAGTTGAAATAAAGAAGGTGAATGAATATGGAAAAATACAAGACACAAGTTAGCAGCAATAATATCCTTCTTAATATTTCATGCTGTATGATAGTATAGCCAGATAAATATTTCTATTCTGTGTGTATTTAGCTGATGCTTATTACTGACTAAACATCAGATACATAAACTAAGAATTATACTTTCTTGCCTAAAGTGTTTTTCTAAAAATGCTAATAGTAGATGGGCAGGGAAAAATATTCCAGTTGATTCTGATATGTAATTCTCCTTATTAATTTTAAAATAGGATAAAAGTAAAGCACACCGATGTCTTTGAAATCATATTGAAATTTAGTATGCTTATTTTTAAAATATAAAATTAAATATCTACTGGGAAATGTGATCAGATTATCCCTTGTAGAAAATGCTAACATCATCTGTTTTTCTTCCAGATCAGAACTGAAACACTTTACAAAATGTATTCTTTTTTTTCCCCTCAAATACAATACCTGAATTTCAGTGAACTCTTCTACACTGTAACTGTATTATAGATATAGACAATGATATAGTATGGACTATATGATTACTTCTGTTTCAGCTTTCACTTCTAAAGTAAAACAAATCTACTAGAACAGAATTCTATGAAAGTTGTTGGGGCATTTAGCTAAGACCTGTTTCAAACTTGTGCTTCCCCATGCAGAGACTGGAACAAGCCAGATCAGAAGACAGTGGAGTATCAAGAAGGCTTGAGCCAGCTCTGTGCTGGGTATTAATTTATTTGATAAGCAATGGAATGCATAGGGTGACACTCAGGTAATTTGCTCTGTGCACCAAAATCCTGAAAATCCAGATATGGTTAATGGTTCTGGAGGGAACTTCCAATAATACAGCATAAAAATAGTGCCGAGAAATGGCCAGGAGAGGTATATTTAGATTCCTTCTTTGCGAGATGTACAGAAATCGGGAGGATAAAATTCACCGGAATGAAGCCTATGATTGCCTATATGCTTCTCTAGCCCATGAGCCTACAATATCAACTCTCTGTCTGAAGTCTTAGAACCATCAGTTTTGTGTAACCGGTTAATCATCTGTAGGGCCTGTTCTTGATGTCTTCAAAAATATTAACCCTAGATTTGCTGCTGACTAGGGCAGTTTTCAACAACAGTTTTGCAGACCCTTCTGTCCCTTCGGTTCATTGATAAGAAGGCTTGGTACTGACCTTTGCTTGAGCAAGAAATTTTGTCAATTAAATTCAGCAGAAACCGGAAGAAAGTTGCCATGTCAGAAAAGATTGTTTGGCTCTTTAAATACTAAGATAATATACAAAAATATTTATTCTGACCTGTCTGTCCATTCCTGAGAAAGAAAGATAGGAAAGAATATTTTAAAGCTTTTTTTCCTATTCAAATTCTTTGCCCCCTCCAAAAAACCCTTTACTATGGATGACGGAATAGACAGTCTGGGACAATATTAAAAGAATTTGTATGCAATAGCTTTCAATGCTCTGATCTGGAAAAGTGTTCCTTAATCCCAAACCAATTAAAATAAAATCTCAAGTTGACTAATGAAGACTACAAGAAAAACAGAATTATGCAGAGTTAATGCATTTAAAGTGGAAATGATATGATTCGATACACAACATGAGTTCTACATCTCAAAATATATTTTCATAATGGTTGCAGAAAACAGACCACAAATTAACTTAAAGTTTGTTTTACGTGATATTTGTCTTACTGTTCTTAAATACAGATGACCTAATTAAATAAGCCATACGTATTGTGTCCCATATTCAGCCTTTTGCATCTCTACTGCTTGGGTGATCTTCTGTGAAAATACTGAATGTTTTAGAGGCTGATTAACAACCAAGCTAGTTTTCTGGGTCTAGTTCTGTTTCAGTTTTATTAAAACATTGCTGTTGTAGCGAGTGGTCTCAATGACTTTCACTGTTTGAAAGAAGAGACAAAAATTAGGAGAACAGAAGTCATAAGAATCCAGATTTGACACTGCTGCATGAGTTTTTCACTGCTGCAGCTATTTTCAACTGATAAAGGCATCAACACTGCAACTTTCCAGATGTTTTTGTTCAACTACAGAGGCGTGATGTTAACTTCCTCTTTTTATGTTTTCTAGACTGTACATGTACAGGGTCTCCTAGAGCAGGTTGCACTTGACTGCTTCCAGACGGGTCTTGAATGTCTCCAGAGAAGGAGACTCCACAACCTCCCTGGGCAGCCTGTTCCAGTGCTTTGTCACCCTCACACTGAAGCAGTTCTTCCTCATGTTCGGATGGAACTCCCTATGCTTCAGTTTGTGCCTGTTGCCCCTTGTCCTGTAGCTGGGCACCACTGAAAAGTGTCTGGCCCCATCCTCCTGACACCCACCCTTCAGATATTTATAAGCACTTATAAGAACCCCTCTCAGCCTTCTCTTCTTCAGGCTAAACAAGCCCAGCTCCCTCAGCCTCTCCTCAGAGGAGAGATGTGGCAGTCCACTAATCATCCTCATAGCCATCCACTAGACTGTCTCTAGTAGTTCCTTATCTTTCTTGAAGTGAAGAGCCCAGAACTGGACACAGTGCTCCAGATGGGGCCTCTCTAGGGCAGAGTGGAGGGGGAGGAGAACCTCTCTCGACGTGCTGGCCACATTCTTCTTAATGCACCCCAGTATCCCATTGGCCTTCTTGGCAACCAGGGCACACTGCTGGCTCATGGTCAACCTGTCGTGCACCAGCACACCCAGGTCCCTCTCTGAAGAGCTGTTCTCCAGAAGGACTGCCCCGAGCCTGTACTGGTGCATGGGGTTATTGCTCCCCAGGTGCAGGACTCTACACTTGCCCTTGCCGAATCTCATCAGGTTCCTCTCTGCCCAACTCTCCAGCCTGTCCAGGACTCACTGAATGGCCGCACAGCCTTCTGGTGTATCCACGACTCCTCCCAGTGTGGTGTCATCAGCAGACTTGCTGAGGGTACACTCTGTCCCTTCATCCAAGCCATTGATGAATAAGCTGAACAAGACTGGGTACAGTACTGACCCCTGGGACAACACCAATAGCTGCAGGCCTCGAACTAGACTCTGAGCTGCTGATGACAACTCTCTGAGCTCTGCCATTCAGCCAGTTCTCAATCCGTCTTACTGTCCACTCATCTAGCCCACAGGGCCTGTGCTTCCTTATGAGGATGTTATGGGAGGGAGTGTGAAAAGTTCTTTTATGTTAACTTCTGCATTGTTACGATATCATCAAAGAGTTGAAGGTGAATTTTAGATTGTCTCCCTCGAATAGACGCCACTTTCTTAATAGAAGAGAATTTTGATTACTATCCATTCCTTCCTTGCCATCATGAAAGTACCCTGTGTTGCTGACTTAGTCTTTTGGATCAGATCACTGCAAGGTGACTGCTACTGTACATTCTTAAATGCAATGATATATGATACCACCACTGAGCTGTGGGAGTTTCTGATGCTAATATATTTAGCATATGCACAGCTGTAGTATGTCCTTCCACTGATTGCTCCTCCAGTGTGATGTGAACCCCAGCAGAGATTTCTGACCATGCTGAATATATATTTTGAGAAAACATTATTATATGTGTGTGTGCATATGTAAAAGAAAACACATTCTGATAGCTATAACGACAACCTGAAGCGTGTTTTCCTAACAATTGGCTCTGTCAGCAGTTTGGCCCTTGCTGACAGAACTTTTCCAGTTCACCATTCTGTGAGAGACCAGGCACAAGTAAAGCCATAAAGACTTGATGCAACATGGTGTCCAAAAACATGGATTATTTCACTCCTTATGATGAGAGCAAGTATTATAAGGAGGTGATGAGGATATTATGCTTCAGGGGTTCATTATACTGATTTCACGTATCTGCTCAGTAAGCCTTTTTTTACAGACTTGCTTTGATTAAAAGCATCCATACCTAAGCAACAAATAAGATACAGGTATACGAACTTTCAAAACCTTGGGTGTTAATTATTCAATGCATTGAAATTTGAAGAAATGTCTTGTTATACCATGAAGCTCTGTTTTGACTCCGGTTAACAAAGAAGATGTGGTTTTTCCTATAGAACAATTACTAATGATATAATGAAACGCCAAATTTTATTCACTTTTCACAAGCGTTTGCTGTGGTTTATGTATAGCATCTTCCTTGGGACTGTTAAAAAACAAGAGGGGAAAAACTTTGATTTTCAGTGAAAACTTTACTGGTGGGATGCTACATTTGTTTTCCAGTTCAATAGAGTCATTTCCAGGCTCAGAGGTGTTTACTTGCCCCAACCTGTTTAAATTGTCTTGTGTTCCATGGTCTGCATCTTTCTTTTAGAAACACCACCTTCTGCAGTGTTGCACCTAATTTTGTGAAGCTGCTTTTGCTCTGGGCAAGCAGGAAACTCTGTACGCAACACAAGAATTCAACGTACAGCATACCCTTTACTAACTCAACAGTAAAAGGAGTGTGTACTTTAGTTCTGAGATTGGATGCATTTTTCAGAGACTCCTTTTTTCACTCCATCTAATCCATGCTTGACCTGAGAGGTAAGATCTATCATTGGGTTGCTTATACAATGCTGGTCTGCTATTCTAATCTTTTAAATAATAAAGATACATGGTTAGTTGTTAGCTTTGAAGAATAACAGATTGGGTACTTTCCTGAAAGCAGGGTTGCATTCTGTTAAAGGGCTGTATAGCAGCAGACAGAAAAAGATAAAATGCTAAGTGGCCTCTCTACTGGTCATGTGTGCTGAGAGAAAGTTTTGGTCCATGTTTCATCTAAAGGGAAGTTAATTTCTGTTGAACAGATCACAAGAAATCTCTCTCAGTTTACCAAAATCATAACTTCAAAGTTGTTATGTGTCAGACCTCTCTAATTAGTGCCTATTGTCATTATACATAGTGAGTCCTGTTTTAAGTAAAGGAAGTACCTGAACAGCAGAAATCACTGCAGATTGTGCTCACAGGTAATGGTAAGAGACTAAAAGACTTCATTCTACAAGGTGCTTACTTTGAGCACTTATGGTAGGTGGAGTTAAAGAATGTCCATTTGAAGTGCTGTCATCTCATGGTCATATGAGATCTGCGCCTCACACGGATGGTAAGCTTGGAGCATTTCACTTTCTCTTAAGAGGACACTTTTCGGATATACATGTTTGCATGTGGTACTGAGAAAAAACTTCATCTTTTAGAGATTAAAATTTTCTGACCAAAATGGGTTCAATTAAAAGTAAAAAAGGAGAGCACACTCAGCACTGAAAAATTATTTAGGAGTGAAAAATACTTTTCATTTGCAATGAGAAATACCTTTGAAAATGAGAGCTCAAAATGAAAGTACTAGACTCTTTAAATTCTTTCTTTTATTTTAGAAACATGTTTTAATTATTTTTCTCATGTGTTTTTTTAAAAGCTTTGAATAGAGATGTGGTTTGCAAATAAAAAAAATCTCTGAAAAAGCTACTAACAAAACAGCATTTGGGATATCTTTTCTACTGTTTAATCCTATGTGAAGAAAATTAATGTGCAAAGGTTATCATCAAGGGCTGTATGAGATTCACATAGTTTATATGTGTTAGTTTAGGTCGTTCTGAGAGAGAATTATTTTAGCTGGCACTCAATAATTAATGAATGACATCTATGTTTTAGTGTATTTTATGAAGCTTGCCACCAAGTATAAATGAAAACAGAATTATAACCTTTACATTATATGTAGATTGAAAATTTTTAATCAGACCAAAATGGGTTGTTGCCTTTCTATTCGCTTTTCTTCCTCTGAGATTAGGCTTATTATTACAGTGTTATCTTACCTTCTTCTATTCCTGGGCTATTTAAGAGGATTTCTAACAGATTTGATTGTTGACAGATGCTTGGCATTCAATTATTCTGGCAGGAGCTAAAATCCTCTGGAGTTCTTAATATATAACTGCAAACATGCATACTGAATTAGACAGCAAATTATGCCTTTGTAGTGGAATACCCAAAGATTATTTTAATATTACTTATCAACATTGTTAATTCTTATTATCAAAATAGTTAGATGTATATTCTGCTAATAATAGATGGCCTAATTTTCTTTTACTAATGAGAAATCTAGGCAGTCCGCATATGAATATCCACAGATAAATCTGCTTTAGATGCAGATACCTAAGCTACGACAGTCTGTAACCCAGGCAGTTACCTTGAGCAGCCATGTGCGATGATCCAGGGCCTTGCCAGTTGGTGTCCATACTAGGTTTGGGAGACCAGCAAATGTCATTTATTATCACCCCAGTCATATTTTCAGTTTTATTATGTCTAGCTCAGTTTACGGATCTGGCCTAATCCATGTTTCTTTTTTTCACCAGGCTACCTTCCCTGTGTTCTGGTTAAACAACTATTGAATGGCTTTTTGTTAATTTGAGTAAATGTGCATGTAAATAATAAAATAAGCCACAAAATGCACATCAAAAGGCCTACTTTATTTTAAATAATTTAATATATAATAAGGTTTCACAGTTTTTTATAAAAACCAGAGTCTTACTTTGCTAATACAACCAGCTTTTCAGAAAAAAAGTGAGTGTATTTATTAAGAGCCATCATAGTGAAAGGCAGTGATACAATTTTGAGTTGTGCTGCATTCAGCAACAGAAAATGTTTCGAAGACTAAATAGAAAATTGGATTCCATAGTTTTCAGTTGCTTTCTCATATCTGTAGATGGAATATTAGAGACTTTTTTTCATTAAAGATTCTTTTGTTTTCTTTCACTGGCCTACGATCTGCAGGGAACAGCTTCAAGCTAAAAGTGACAAAGAAGTGGCACTAATAAAGCAAATGGCTTGCTTTTCTATCCTAGATTGGAGGCTTTTTCTCTCTAGATTTGCTTTCTTTTTCTTCTAATTCAGCTACTTTGTGATAGGTTTGAAATTATTTACAAGGGCAAAGTGTTGAATAAATATATTTTGGAGGAAAACGGACCAAAGCAATAAAGGATAGTCTGAAAATTATACATAATACTGAGTAAATCTTCCAGCTGGCTTGTGAATGTTGAACAGAGAATTCTTTTTATAAAATTCTCCATTCTATTGAGAAAAAAAATCTACATAAATATTTTTTAAAATAATATAAGTGTATTTATATACCATAAGGTTCACATGTATCTGCTATAAAGTATTTTGCAATTGGGTGAAACTCTCACTCAGTGCAGTGGAATCAGGATGGAGAATTATGACAGTCCTGTAGCAAATGAGCCTGAGTTTTGGATGGGAATTCCCATAGAATTGTTTGCTGCTTTTTTTAAATATTACTTCTTCTTATTAAAAAGAAAGAAGTCAGTTTTCTGTTGGAGCTAACAAATGGTGGGATCCAATAAATGTACTTTTGTATAGACTAGATTATTCTTTCAGAGGGCAAATTAGGCTAAATTAGATGGGAGAAGAGAAGAACTAAATTTCTAGACAATCCTCTGCATTTTGTCTTTATATTGCTTCATGACAGCTGGGAGTAAAATGCAGTTCTCCATGTTTCTGCCTCTTCCCCTTTTCCATACCTGTCCCTCAAAGATTTCACATTTCACCAATAATTCTTTCAGATATATTTATACAGATAATTTAAATAATTTAAATATGGAAGTGTAAATGTAATTCTATTTAAATTATTAATTTAATAATGAATTATATAATTGTTAGCTAAAAGTGTAATATAAGGTAAAATATTATGTTATATATAATAAATAATAATGTTTTAATAAAAGAATGTTTTTATTTACATAAAATTAAAGATCATTTAAATATCTCAGTCAAATATTGTTTATATCAAATCTGGGATACTATTGACTGACTGTTTAGAACTCAAGGGGGAGGGAATCAAGTTTGGCAGGCTCTTGTCCAAATTGCTTCTGGTAATGATTCCAGGACTGCTCTTCCCCCTCAAAACCTGTAGCCGAGCAAAGAACTAACCGGGATGCTCCCAAGCAGAAACGGCAGTTTTGGCATTTAGTTGAATGTGGATCTTCTTCCACTTTTGCTCTTAAACTCTGTTTTATCCGTCAATGAAAGCTCTGGGTGTTGTCCAAATAATTGTCAAAGCCATTTCTGCTGACTCACAGGCCTTCTCAAGAAACCCTTCTTCACATCTTGTGCCTCATGTAGGGCTAGATGATCACAACATTTTTGTTCCTCTTGTGTTGTCTGCAGGCTGGGTAAAGACACCCAAGCTACAATTCTCAAAGAACACGGTTTAGATCCATAAGCTGCACAGCCGTGGACCGACACAGAGTTAATTATCTCAGTGTCTCGTATATGGGTTATCATGTGACAGGTAGTATGCAATATAGGCATTCCAGACCATACAGGACATCCTTGGATGTCTCTGCACAGTGCTGCACTGGAGACATTGCAGAGCCTTAAAGCTTGAAAGCAGTTACACACTTGAGCACATGCTTACCCATAAGCACATGGCATCCTTGTGAGTAGTGCACATCATCTATAGAGGCTTGCAAATCAATGGCAGTGCCTAAGAGATGACACAAAAGTATATTAATGTACTGTATGTATAACCACTTATCCTAGTCATTTTGATTATTAGGACAATGAAAACATGTTGTAGGGATAAATTGCTGGCATTGATAGACTGCAAGCAACCTTTCCAGGTCATTGCATTTAATATTTGGCATATGAAATCATGCTGTGTGAGACAGAATAAGTCATATAGGAGATACATGAGCAATATGATGATTCCTGTCCTTTCTTATAAATAATTATGCTTCAGCACACCTGTGACTGTAATTCTGAAAATCAGTGCCTGCAGACAAAAGAGTCCGGTTTGAACATCTCACACCTGTTAAACAGTGGAACATAGTAGCTGGTGTTACTAGTTTCCAATTCAATATAATGCAACATTTTACAGTGATGTATTCACAGGTGGTTTGATGGAAAGTTGCCCTTGACATACTAAGATTTTTCTCAATGTATTTGAATAGTCTTGTGATATACTTGTCGTTCATTATCCTACATATGAACAAAAATCATGGACATATCTCTTGCAGCCTTTGTCAACAGGCTCAGATCAAAAGTTAGCTCTGTATATTCTTGCTGCCTAAAGCACACATATACAATCGAAAATACTACAGAATCACAGAATAGATGATGTTGACAGGAATGATGTTGCTTAATGAAAGGCCAGCTACAGCAGGGAGTTCAGGGTTGTGTTCAGTTGGGTTTTGAAAGTGTCCAAGGATGAGGACTCGACAAACTCTCTGGGAAGCCCGTGCTGGTATTTTCTTACCTCAAAATAATGTGCTCTTTTATAAACTTGATTGGATTCACCTGTGTTTCACCTTGTTCCCATTGCCACTTTTCTTGTCACAGGGTACCACCGAGAAGTGTCTGGCTCCATCTTCTGTATGCCCTCCTATCTGGTATCCAAATACATGAATAAGATTCCTGCAAGCCTGTTCTTCTCCAAGTTAAACAGCCACAGCCCTTTCAACTTTTCCTTGTATGAGCGATGCACCAGTCACTTCATCTTCTTCATGTCCCTTCATTGGACTCTTTCCAGTATGTACCAGTACTGGAAAGTTCTGTGTGCTGGCTGATAAGTTTCTGTGTTATTTCTCCTAAAATCAAAATTATAAAGCTTGCTGATCAAATTTTAGGCAAAGAAATTTTGCTTCAGCTATATGCCTTTCTTCTCTCATTGAGGAGGTTTTACGGAAATTGTTAAAGGTATTTCTGCATAATCTATTCATGTGGATATTCCTGTTAAGAAATTGTTTCCCTTTTCAAGTCTTTACAGTCTGTAAGCACTTTTTGCAGATTCAGTTGACCACTAGCTATAAAATGATCAACAGTTAAATAGCCACATATCTACTTTTAAATAATTTTGGTTTAGCTTTTACTCATTACTTGTCCTTTTCTCCCAGTTAATCAATATCTTGTTTTAATGCACTTTAAGCCTCTGAATAGCCAACTGCTAATCCGCTGATTAAAGCTCCTGTGATTCACTGCAATGTGGCAACTCTCCAAGACCCATCTAGAAAGGCAGTGCTTCCTGCAGTGGTGTGTGCACTACTTCCACATTTTGTTGAAAATTACTCAAGTTACTTTCCAGTGCTGTACTTTACCAATTGTGCATTGCTCAGGATTTGTAAAAATTAAGACTGTGAAACAGACTGCAATATTTGCGCCTTCTGAAATGCCAGTTTTAAGTGTGTATTTTATAACTTTAATCCCTACTAACATATTATACACTGTCAAAGACTAAAACATATTTATGTATATCTAGCTTTTGTCTTGTAAATAATTACAGAGTAATTAATATCTAATAGCATTTTTACTTATTTCCATAACCTCTAAAATAATTTTAAATTTAATTCAGTAGATCTTCTTCATATGAAAATGTTCTTAAAATATATTTATTCCTGACATTTCATTCTGTGTTCTAAAATATTGAATGTTGGCTTTTTCTAAACAGTACTCTTCTATTGAATCTGTTACCTTCTTGTGTGAAGAGTTTTATGTTCTTTCTTGCTGGAAAACTACACCAGTCTTAAAAAACACTGGCTAAATATTTCCTGATGTAGCCACTTAACAGTTACTGAGCCATTTCTGAATTTTAACCTTCAGAAGAATTAAGCTATATTACAAGCAGAAACTCTAGCAAAAGTTTGGCTGTTGAGTAAACTATTGAAATATGAAGCCAGACTTTTCCATTACTTTTTGTCTCTGAGTTAACTACGGAGTGTTACTCCGGAGTATTACTAAGTGTACCTGTTAGTAACCCTGGACTTCTGTGTTAATTCTTATCCGTATCTTTCCAGATGATAATCTGATACTTATAATAATTATATGAGGAAAGAAATTCTGATGTTCTGCTTTTTTTTTTAGCACTACAAGGCATAGCTTTGACATAAGTTTAGCTATGCCTATACAGGTGTATTAATTTCATAGCTTGTCCTGACACATTACATGGTATAATTGCTCACCCTAATCGGCTTGTCTCATCATGTAGAAAACATTAAACAGAGTAGAAATTAACTCCAGTTCATTTTGGACAATTTATAGAAAGATCTTTTGAAGTCTGTAGACCTTGATCACTGTGTACAAATAAATAATGGAAAAGCTGATGAGTGGAAATCAAAGCAAACACCTGACCAGCCAAATGGACAGAAACTCATTTCGCCTCATTCCTAATAAATGTTTGATTAGATTGAACTAGAATATATATATTTATGAGAAGAACTTTGTTCAAGCCATGTGGCTTAGATGAATTCTTTTTCTATTTACAGTTCAGACAAATTGGTTTGCCAACATCCTAAATCACAGAACATCTAACAAGTGGGCAACCATCAAAACTAGTCCAGATTAAACCAGTATTAAATGGCTGGGACATGTCTCTTTTTGTTTGTGTGGAGAGCCTTAATTTTACACAGTCAGCCTAACAGAAAGAGGTAGTGGTAAGGAATGTTAGTGAACAGACATTTGTCAAACCATTTTTGTTGTGTCTTCAGTAAATCTCGCCTTTGTCCTCATTATGGCAGAGGTTTATAGACCATTAGAAATAATTATTTTTTACCAAGCAAACCCTTTTTAGGGTAAAAATAGAGGAGAAGTATATTTCATCTTGATTACCTAAGTATTTTAAAAAAACCTGTGACTTTTTTATATACAATAGTATGAATAAAACTAATAATGATGAATAGATAGTAAAGCAAGCACCTTTTAAAAATTTACTTTCCCCACCTTGCGATCATTTTTCACTGGCACATAAAAAATGGTGTTTCCACCACATTTTAGATGAAAATTTTGGTTATGTGGTTTAACAAAATGGGGAAAAATTCCGATGGTTGATATAGTTACAGCTTGACTATATGGTCTTCTTGCTTGCTCTGTTAGGATAAACAACAATTTTCAATACATTTAATCCCATGGAAACATTTTCAGAGGAATTTTTGTGTAGAAAATCACAAATAGATGTGATGCATTTTTGTGAGCTGCAGTTGTACCAATATCTCACAAGTTGCACAGCTGATTCTCAAACAGTCTTTCTTGTCAGTATTCTTTCTAACATTTCTTTTAAAAATGCTTGATGGTCTACTGGGGTTTGGGCATTTTTTCCTTTTTAGAAAAGGGAATCATGTGTGTTGTGCATTTTGTTCTTCGAAAACCCATCTCTTTGTCTAAGTCCAGTGATTTGGAATGGAAGCAGCTCTATGGTTCTCTTCACTGATGTGACACAGAAAAAAAAATAGAAGGACAGATACTATTTTTTTCCCTCACATTTCATGTGTTTTAAGCTATTTAAGACCCTTAAAAATGGTTTTCATCTCAAACTGTGATAGAAATAAGGAGTCTGTGTTATGTGATGGAGAGATTATTAGCGATTCCATCTTTGTGATGAGATGCTAATTTTCAACTAATAACTTTGTACTCTAAAGGGTCCCATGTCCACTTAATTAGGCCGTTACAGTATGTGGAGTTCTTTCCCTTGAATAAGTAGTTGCTTTCCTCAGCAAATAATTTGGTGACGATATATGGTGTAGTGAATTTGAGAAAGGTAGAAGCACATCTGAACAGCTTCAGGAAGAGTCTTCTTTACCATTTTACTTCTCTTCACTAATGTTTTAAGAGTACAGGCTGATCAATATATGCTAATGCCTGCAGTGAAATGAAGCGTGTGAAACAAACTTTTGAAACTTTACTGTTCAAGCGCTCCAGACTTTGAATCATACTGAAGTTGTAGATGTTGCCTGCTCTAGGTTTGAGGAAAACCAGATTTTTCTTTGTGCTATATACTATTGGTAAGGCACTTTCTCTTCTAATATACTTTCTTTATCTTTCCAGTTGGATAGCAGGTATAGTAACACTACTGCTATCATGTATTCAGACATCACCAATGTTTGGAATGTTTATTTTGGATGTGGTAGCTAGCCTAGCCACACAAGAGAAGAATATATGTATGCAGATTATTTATGTTAGGGAGATACCGGCTTTATAAACATAAGGTAGACTTTTTTAACCTTCACTAGAAGTTTAAACGGGAGCTTAGGCCAAGGAGCATTTAAGATGCATTGTAAGGGTATTCAAACTATCTGTTCCATGTTAGGTTCCTCCATACAGTTAATCTGAATCACCTACTACATCATTGGCAAGCCAAACAAGGCTAGGGAAGAGGCCTTAGTTCTGGCCTATAGTCACTTATACTGAGAAGTTGTTACCACAGTCCTTGCTGTTGCATTAGCTTGGGATATCTGGCCCTTTCCCAGACAATGCCCAGATGTGTTTCAGAGGTCTGCATGGGCCAGGAGCCATGATACACTGGCAATGTGGAGGCTGCTGCCTTCGCTTGTTAGGTAAGGGGGTTTAGGTACATGGATGTGAACTACGCTGTCTCATTTGGCCTCAGAGCCACAGAACAGCCTCTTTCGTCTTTAATTTCCTGGTATAAGTATTGTAGACACAACGCCCTAGTGGTCATAGACAATAAACCTACCTCTCACGGAAAGTGCTTATTAGAACTAGTTTGCTAGATGTATATGAGTGAAAGGTAACGTATAAACCAATAATGAATTGAATATATTGACATGAATGTGTGTCCTTTTGGCTTCACCGATAAGAAAGATATAAGCTGGCTTCTTGCTGGCTTCAATTTGGGAATGCTCTGATACACAAAGTGTTGGTTACTCTGTGATTTGCAAATGAATTCAGAATATATATGTTTTTAAATTGTTTATCCAGTAACCTTTTCCTGTTACTCCACATCTTCAGTTTCCTAATCTGTTACGGTGTCAAAAGGGGCTGCAAATAGTTACTGTCACCTACAGGACTGAGTGTAAACTTCATGCTCTTTGTTGTATCAAACGCACTGTTGGATATCCAAAAATGAAACAAATCCTTCCCTCTGTATTCTGCATTTTAGTTTATTCAGCATGTTTCCGTAGCTGTACAAACTGAAACAGCCCGATGTGAGAATGGCAAAGACCAGTACATCACTGCAGAAGCATTTGGACTTCTCAGGCTGTTACCCTGCAACATAGTCTCTTCTCAGCATCTGTGCATGAAGACACTATATTTTTCATAGCTTGAAATCTCAATGTTTTCTTAAAGAGTGAAGATGAATTTTCTGTTTTGTAAGGATGACTTTTCTTAGCCTCTTGAACACTCACTTCATTTAATGTAGGTTTTTTATAGTTGATCAACCTCATATATACTCTTCTATTCTCCATATAAATTAGTTTGAGATAGGCGCTTGCAAGAAATTCCTCTTCATGTGGACTTTAAAAGCAAGATATAAGAAACTTCTATGATTAGCAAGTTAATAATGGGATCTCAGTGGAAGAAAGCAGGATGGAAGACTTTCATAGTTCTCAGCCAAGAAACTCAAGATCTCAGCTGATTTGTCTGAAAGTTATCTGATGACAGAACAGATATTTTACTTCCACTGGCAAAGATCTGTCCAGAGGTCTCTACAATGGAAGAATGAATAGTTCATGCTAATAGTGAGATCCTAGTGACCCACAACACACAATTTAGAACTTTAACAAAATCATATCATTTATTTAATCTTCAAAAGAATGGCTTTTTTTAGACTTTATTTTTTCTCATAACTTTCCATATTCCCTTCACCACCTTCAAAAAAGGCAAAAAAGTCTAAACCTAAACATATTTATGTGTTCAAAACAGTGGGAGCTGAATACATGCTGTGATTTTTGAATATGCTTATTAGTCTGAGTAACAGGCAACAGTCATATATATACACAAAATTTTCTGGACCAATATTCAACAGGATTTTACATGAACAAGAAAGTCATAGTTTGCATCCATGGGATATCATAACTTCTTTGCAAGAAATAGAACACATTCAGATCAGTTTAATGAGAACTTATAATTGGCCACTGAACCCTGGGAGAGCTTTATTCTAATGTGGAAATTTTGTTATGGTGAGAGATATGCAGGTGTCTAATCAGTTCTTCATAAGCTCACTTTAAGCCACTTTAAAAAAACTGAATACATTATAATGGCATATTGCATGAAAATGAACAGGAAATTAAAGAGGTTATGAAAGAATATTATTAAATATGAATATAAAAGGAAATCTTCTGTGTATAAAACAAAACCCTCCTAGATTAAAAACTGAGAGTAATGCTTCACTAATTCTATCAGCTGTCTTTCACACAGGAATGAAAAAAAAGACAAAGCCCAAAAGTACTGATATGCATTCAATCCTGAGTTAGTAAAGAAGTTCATTGATTACAAATGAAACTGTGCCAATCTGGGAAAAAATGGTAAATTGATAATTTAATAGCCAGCATAGCTCTATTGAAGAGTTTTCTGATTCAATCGGTGGTAGCATGCCATTAATGTAGTTCTCAGAAGTACAGCCTGAAGTCATCAATGTATTCAAGAATAAGACATGGACCAAACAATATCACCTTACTCTGAGAAACTCTTTGTAGAAAGATGATGTTTTCCAGTTATAACTGTTAAAATTCTGAAAGTATACAGAAAAAGCAGAATATCAGTCTTCCCTCAGTAAGTTTTCAGATGACTCTAAGAAGGGGGGGAGTGTCGATCTGCTCAAGGGTAGGAAGACTCTGCAGAGGGACCTGGACAGACTGGGTTGATGGGCCAAGGCCAACTGTATGAGGTTCAACAAGGCCGAATGCTGGGTCCTGCACTTCAGTCACAACAACCCCATGCAACGCTACAAGTTTGGGGAAGAGTGGCTGGAAAGCTGCCCAGCGGAATAGGACCTTGGGGTTTTGGTCAACAGCCGGCTGAACATGAGCCAGCAGTGTGCCCAGGTGGCCAAGGCGGCCAATGGCATCATGGCTTGTATCAGGAATAGTGTGGCCAGCAGGAGCAGGGAGGTGATTGTGCACCTGTACTCGACACTGGTGAGGCCGCACCTGTAGTACTGTGTTCAGTTTTGGGCCCCTCACTACAAGAAAGACTTCGAGGTGCTGGAGCGTGTCTAGAGGAGGGCAACGAGGCTCTAGAGGGGTCTGGAGAACAAGTCTTATGAGGAGCGGCTGAGGGAACTGGGGCTGCTTAGTCTTGAGAAGAGGAGGCTGAGGGGGGACCTTATCACTCTCTACAACTACCTGAAAGGAGATGGTAGTGAGGCAGGTGTTGGTCTCTTCTCTCAGGTAACTAGCAATAGGATGAGAGGCAGTGTCCTCAAGATGCATCAGGGGAGGTTTGGATTAGACTTTAGGAAAAATTTCTTTACTGAAAGAGTGGTCAGACATTTGAATAGGCTGTCCAGGGCGGTGGTTGACTCACTGTCCCTGGAGGTGTTTAAAAAACATGCAGATGTGGCACTTCAGGATACGGTTTAGTAGCAATGGTGGTGTTGGGTGAATGGTTGGACTTGATGATCTTAGAGGTCTTTTCCAGCCTACGATTTTATGTTTCCATGATTCTGTGCTCCTACCTACACACCTATTTTGGAACTGTATTTTGAAATGTCTGGTTCTTACTATTTTTTTCTTTATTTATTCTTAGCAAAATAAACTCTTCGGAGAGTAGTTTTCATTGAAAAGTAACTGTTCACTAAAAAAGTGTTTTATCTCAGCATAAAAATGTGAAGCATTTTATTATATATTTATAAAGCAAAATATTTCAAAATCATCTAAGTCAATTAAGGAAAAAAGTTGCATTTATAATTGTGCTCTTGGCAGGTGAAGTCCAAGTACTGTTGAATTTTGTTGGAAAGATTTATGTGGAAAGTTAGATTTCAACTTTTTCCTTAAGTTGTTATACATAGAATTTTTATTTTCTCTTAAGAGTTGAAAATAATTTCTTTTTCCCAATTTCAATTTGATACTTTAACTTTTTCTGGATGTTTTAGCTTAAATTCATTGTGTTCTTCTTACCACCTCCTTCCATAGCTTATTTAGGAGGTGGGTTTCATAATTCAGGTAAATTTACAGTGATGACTTAACTGTCACCACACACATGGCAGCTGTATTGTTAGCACTGATAATAAGCTACCTAGGTGTACGTGTAAAATATTGGCACTATGTATGTCAGGAGGTATCATTTTCAAATAATTAAAAAAAAAATATTTAACTAACTAAATCAGTTTTGTTAATCAAAAGAGATGTAAGCATTTCTTTGAGCATTAGAGTGATGTACAAAAAATTTAATCGATAAATAGGACAACTGTTAAGACCAGCCTGATTGCACACAAAAAGTCATGTCCTAGAGGCGAATAAGGCAAATTGCAGAAAGAAAGGAGGTAAGATCAGGCCTGTATAAGAATTAGAGCTTGTGTGATGAAGACATGGTGAGAAGAATGGGGGACTGATTAGAATATAGGAAAAGCAAGAACAAAATCATATGTGAACCGTGAAGAGTCATCAGTGGAGAGTTATACTCGTATGAATCTCTGAAAAAGAGTATTTTTGTGATGTGCGATAACTTAGGAGCTCTGAATATCTTGGCACTGGCTCTTAAGAACTGGGCTGACTTTCCTTTTTGTTCTTTTGTACATGTTGTTCACTCATCCTTGTAATACAAAGCTGACTTCACGCCTAGAGCTTAGATACCATTTATCAAAGCTGCCCAAGCAGTGCTCTCTTGTTGTTTATAACACAAGTGCAGTCTCTCAAACGAATTACTGTTTTTATTCTTCTTTGAAGCTACTATTATCTTATAGTAGTGTGCCATGTGAAACTTAAATGGGGAACTCACAAGCTTCGATTCAGCACTACCAAAAAAATGTACTATTGTCATCAGCATGGCTTTCAGTTTAATTTGTCTGTTCTTACTTTCTGATGAATCCCTTTGCTTGATAGGTCTCTTGCCTTTATCTTCAGAGGAACTACAGTATTTTTTTTTGAGTCTTGAGCTGGGAGTTAGATACCATCCCCTACAATTACCAGTCACACTATGTATGTCTGTCGCTAGGCAGGTGACTTACTCTCCTTTGTCTGCACCTTTGACCATTGTTTTAAAGCAAGATTTTAAAATAACAGCATATATATATTTGCTTTGTTCTATTCTATTCTATTCTATTCTATTCTATTCTATTCTATTCTATTCTATTCTATTCTATTCTATTCTATTCTATTCTATTCTATTCTATTCTATTCTATTCCCTCAGCTAAGTTTTCCTCTTAACTGACAAAAATGAAGCACTTACACTATGTGAGCCTGTATTCCTCTTTTAGATTGCAGTAGTAGTGTGGTTTCCATTATTGTCCCCCTCATTGTATGTTGCTTGTAAAGTGATTTTAGTGCTTCTAAAATTAATTCTTTTTTGAGAAAACTAAAATGGAAACTACAAATCCGATGTTTACTACGTAATCTACACCCCAAAACATGGAGGCAACGGTCTGAACCAGGGAGTGATGCCTGAATAGCTCTGGAACATAGGCATGGCAGGAACATAGCAAAATTAAATGTAATTCAAAATAAAGTTTCTGAACCTTACAGAGTGTAGTTGTAGAGGTCACACTACAAATAACTTCAATCTGTTGGTTCACTTCTTTGCTGCCAGCTGACTTGTTAATGTTCAGAAAAAAGTATCTCTCTGAGTCTCTGTTCTAGAGTTATTCTTCTAGCTCATTAATTCTCTGATGATAGATGTTTGTTTAAGTGAGCCTAATGGTTGTTACAGAATGCATTAGCCCATTGCTGACTTTTTATTTAATAGTTCCTCAGCAAAGTTTCCTAGTGTCTCATGCTATCTTCCAGGGCATCCCACAGAGTCTATCAAACAGAATTTCTGTTCTGTGGTTTGGATAGTTCAACCAATTTACTCCTAATAGCTGTAATTACTGACCTAATGTCTTTATCTCATTATTGAAATCCTCTTCATATTTAATTAAGAGTCTTATTCAAGCACTTTTATGGATAGAGATCTAATTACAAAATTTGATATCTCTGCACATTTACACATGCAAGCACATTTTCAGATGTTTTATGATTCGTAAGCAACATCTTTGTATTACTAATTGATGCACTATATTCAGATTGTTCCATTTGTCTTGTTTCCTTCATCTTTTATTTATTAAGCAACGAAAACCCTCTATGAGATCTTAAAAACTCACCCCTTTCTTTGTGAAGGAAAAATGACACTGCTTTGGAAAGTTAGAAAGATGAAGAAGGAAATTCTGGGTGCTACGGTTTCCCCTAACTGTCTATTCTAATATGTAAACTATGCTATTTTTCATTTTAAGTGTAGATAGAATACATAATAATTCAGCACCATTCTAAGATCTCAATCATCTGTTTCTTCCATTAGTGCTATTTACATTTGGCAGTAGTCCTGTCAATTGTTCTATTTTCTCATTCAGATATATTCCTGTATCTTGGTGATACGATCACGAGTAACCCTGTCTGACACAAAGCTAATTTTCTTTGTACTTGTTTTAATATCTGCTACCATATTTGAGAGGATTTCTGATACAGCTGAAAAAAAATGGAGAATAAGTTGAGTGTTGGACACAGAGTACAGTAAGTTTACAGTTTAATACCAAGCAGATACTGTATTTCAATTATTAGTTTTTAATGATGTATGAGTTTTTAATAGATATGGGTGTACCTATCTCTTAATATAAAACACATATCAAAATGTGTGCAATATAGAAATATAGAAAACAAATATACTAAATATTTTCAATGCCCTTATTTCTAAACTGTGTTTTTTTATGGACCACGTAAAAACATACAATATCTCTAGAGTTCATAACACATTATTACAATGAACAAACATAAACATAGAAATGTGTTTTTCTTCTTGAAGTATTTAGCTGAATCTAAAATAGGTGTGGAACCAATATTATACCCTTTTCTTTCCAAGACTACTTAGATGCCAAAGTAAAAACGCTTGCTGAATTGCAGTGGTAAATAATATCAAGCTTAGAAGATAGATATTCTGGGACTAGACCCTTACCTACATGTTGTGCGAAGTATGTTTTGTAGTGAATATGAAAGGTATGTGCATTTGTGCTTATGTGATCACCCGGTTAGCTGAGCTCTTGCTTTATTGCTGTTGGATTTAACAATATTTTGTGATGCCTTAAGAGGTAGGAATTTCCATCTGCTAGAAGTAGCGCAGTAAGACAATGTTGAATAGGTAAAGGGCTATGCTGCAGTTCAATGGAGTGACATTTGGATGGCCTGAAGCTGAGAGTAGATGTACTATGTTGTGAATTGTCACATGAGGACATATGGGCACATTGTATACAAAATCTGATGCAACAGTGTATTGAAGCTATTGTCTGTTTAACAGACAATATCACAATATTGCAATTTCACCCACCTTCCCTTTAAGAGGGGTCCCTGAAGTGAATTGCATCACAAACCATGGCTAGATATTGAGAGAAAAAGTAGTTTGGAACTTGAGGGAAAGCAAAAATATTATCTGTATTAACACAGAGTTCACTTTCCAAAAAGTTTTTATTTAGCAGATGCTGTGTCTTTTTGTCACTTATTTCACAAGAGCTTAATCTATGTGCTCAGTGGAGATTTTTGTTTTTACAGCATGTTAATGATCTTTTATAACACAACATAGTCTCTTCAGATTTGCTTTTATCCCATATTATTATCCCTCACCTTCTTTCTACATACCCTCCTTTTTATTCCAAATGTTCTGAACTATGAGTTTCTGTCTGTTGCCTGTAAGACAACCACTAACATTATGCTTTCCTTGTGTCTCTTCTTTTTCCACAGCTGGTTACACGAACTACCAACAGACATTTATTTGCTCCTTCTCTAATTAACTCCTACACTCTTGACTGTAACTATTATTGCAATCTAAAGTTTGCAGATTCTGTTTCAGATATGAAGAAGGCTTGGGAGAAAAAAAAATTCCAATATTTTCCAACCAAACCAATTATTCTAGTAAAACATATGCCTTCCAACTACACAGCTTGGCCTGTGTCCCTAGTCTGTCACAGGTCCAAGAATGTTAAGAATTTATTTATTTCAGTCATAAAAGCAGTAACTAAACATATTTTTCCTATGAAAGAAAGTTTGTGTGAAATGTTGACTTCGCTGAGTGCTCTGAGTTACTTAGAGATGAATCAACTTATCTAAGGCAGATGTAGACCAGTTAATACAAAACGTGTTCCCATTCCACTACATATGTAAGTCTTAGAATGGAATATGAAAACAATATGAAGGTAATAATGCATCGCTTCCTTGTCTGTATAGCTTCAATGATGCAGAAATGGAAAAGTCCTTACACAAGAACACTGTATGATGTGTCTACGGAGTAAATAGAAGGCACATGCTCACACGCTGATTTATTTATAAAATATAATTAGACTGATCAAGTGATGTACTGCCCTGTAGGTTCTTGATAGCCAGTTTAGTCAAGGATAGCAAAATTCCTTGATGGTAACACCCAGTAAATTACGAACAATGTCACAAAACGACAGGGTCAGTTAAAATTGTGTAACTTTTACTAAATGCTTTTTTAAAAGCTGCTAGCAGATGACTTCACAGACCAATGAGAGAGGTTCTTGTGAAAAACAGCAATCTGCTTTGTCTATTCCTACTTCTGGAAAGCATATACCTAGTCTGGAGGCTACTCTGCTGTTATTCCGCTCTGGTGTTTCACAAAAAGAAAAAGGTCAATTCATGTTCACGTAAAGAAAGTACTACATAGAAGAAATACAAACATCATTCTTGCTTTATATATTTGTCACCATGAAAAAAAAATCAGCAAGAAATTGGAAATAGTCATAAGAAGTCGTATTTATTATGTGCTCTTAATACAAACACATAGTAGAAATGTAGAAGAAAATTTGGCATATAACAAAACTCAGAGAGGTGAGGAAATAGATATTTCTTGCTTAATGAAAAATGTTATTTAGTAATATGCCAGTAGATATAGTGCCTTTCAGTAGTTTTTAAAGAAGCTAAAAGAAAAATACAAAAGAACAAGAAGGACAGTCACATTGCACAATATACCAAGTTCCTCTCTGAATCCTTTAGTTAATTTTCCCATTTCATCCACAAGCCACACCTGTCAAAGGCAATCAATGTAGCACTGCCTGTTTGCTGAAGCAGTGTCAGTTTCTAACAGTTATCTATAAAGTAGCTGGAAGTAGATGGTCTATTAATTTTCTTGAATTGGTATCTTGTGACAGAAGCATATAAATTTCCCAGATAATTGCCATCAGGTTAAGTGGAAGGCTCATTCCATTTATTAAATAAATATGTTGATGCATTTCTCTTCAGCAAGGCACAGTAATTGAACAGCATGATAATAAACACGTAAGTCTCTGTTTGAAACCAGGACTCCTTTTAACTTCGCTGATACTCCAGTAAGCAATTTACCTGTGTTAGTAGACATGTTATTAGGTATAAGTTTAGAAAAGTCTTACATTTTTCTGTATATCTATCTAATAAAATCTCACTGCATAATCATTAGATTTACTGTAAGAAAATCATTTAAGGCCTACGATATATTGTTCTCATTGTCTAACTACTGCATAGTTCAAGTCACGCCTTTGCTCAATGGCATAGTCTTACTAAAAATAACGAAGAAAAACATCTAGACCGAGTCTTATATTCCGCATGATGAGCTTATGCATTGGCTGTGACCTTTACTTCTGTCACAGATAATCCATTTTAAATCTGCATCCAGTCAATACCAGCTTTTTATCTTTCATTCTTCTTTCTTTTATATGTTAGACTTATAAATCACTACTGACTTCTGATAAAGTAACACATAAATAAAATTATTAAATTATGGACCCATTGACCCCTTTTAAAAACTATACCATGCAATTTTTATCGTTTAACTAAACATGCTAGAGGGGTGGAACAAGGAGGATAGTAAATAGATGGTTCTAGAAATCAAAGCTGAAATGAAAGAATGAATAACTGGAGGGTCAAATGGGATTGTTCTGTGTTTAAATGAAAAGGAAGCTTCCAGAATAGCAGATGAATGAGATCCATCCCCTGTAGCATAGGAAATGAGACATTTGAGTAGGCAAGAATGGTATTGAGTCAGAGAGGCTAACCTTAACATTGTTTGAAGATAGGGTTACTCTATGCACAGAAATTCCTTGGATGGGCTTGCAGGTTTTGCTAAGCCAAGTTTTGAAAAACAGGTCTTGTAAGAGGAAAGATTAAATGCTTGTTTTCTTTGTGACTTGAAAAGGTAACATGGTGTTGACTGAAGTTGCCATTTCTCTGCATGCAGACTAGGTCAGAGGACTGTAGCTATTGTCAAGAGAGTTTCAGTGTGCTTCACGTTCTTGCCCTTGACTGAAGAAGCTGAATAGCTGAATTCCAGAAAAAAAAATCAAATATTTGGCAGTCGAGTTTACCTAACTGTTATCCAAGAACTTATTGTTCTTTCACAAGATGAAATATTACAATCCTTAAGTAGTGCGGCAGACCTGCTTGAGAGCAGCTCTTCAGAGAAGGACCTGGGTGTCCTGGTGGACGACAGGTTAACCACGAACCAGCAGTGTGCCCTGGCTGCCAAGAAGGCCAATGGGATCCTGGGGTGCATTAAGAAGGGTGTGGCCAGCAGGTCAAGGGAGGATCTCCTCCCCCTCCACTATGCCCTAGTGAGGCCCCATCTGGAGTACTGTGTCCAGTTCTGGGCTCCCCACTTCAAGAAAGATGAGGAACTACTGGAGAGAGTCCAGACGAGGGCTAAGAGGATGATTAGGAGACTGGCACATCTCTCCTCTGAGGAAAGGCTAAGAGAGCTGGGCTTGATTAGGCTGAAGAAGAGAATGCTGAGAGGGGACCTCATAAATGCTTAAAAATATCTGAAGGGTGGGTGTCAGGAGGATGGGGCCAGACTCTTTTCAGTGGCGCCCAGCAACAGTACGAGGGACAATGGGCACAAACTGAGGCACAGGAAGTTCCGTCTGAACATGAGGAAGAACTTCTTCCCTCTGAGGGTGACAGAGCACCGGAACAGGTTGCCCAGAGGGGTGGTAGATTCTCCTTCTCCGGAGATATTCGAGACCTGCCTGGACAAGGTCCTGTGCAGCCTGCTCTAGGTGACCCTGCTTTGGCAGGGGGGTTGGACTAGATGACCCACAGAGGTCCCTTCCAACACCTACCATTCCCTGATTCTGTGATTCTGTGGATTTTTAGAATATATTTTGAGTGTGTATGCCGTTCTCTCTTTTAGGAATCCAAATTCTTCTAAACTTAAGGCATTGCAGATGAGAAATACAAATTACTTGGTGTATCTGACTGCTTTGCATGTTTCCTCTGACACATCTTTGAAATGTCATTGTTCAAATAATGATTAGCAGGCTATTCCTGGTTTATTGTTTTATACCACAGTGGATTTGAGATAATTTGAACTGATTCATGTTCAGTGGCTGTAGAACCATTTCAAGACATATATAATTTTTTGTGATATTAAATAATAGACATCACTGGGATTTGAGTCATAACACCAAAGTTATTCTCATATAGTGATACTTTTAGAACAGTAAGGTAGCTGGTTTTTGCTCAGCATTGAGAAAATCAGCAGGGGGTTATTTAATGAGTTATTAACTCTAGACTGTTGATTTTTGAGTTATAATATAAACAACTAGTTCTTTAATATTCACAATGTAAGGGAAGCAAGCTCGCTACTCAGCTATTCTGATTTTGCATGCAGACTTTTTCAACACAAATTAATTAATGCAGATAGCTAATTCCAGGTGAGGTTAAACGTCAAATAAATAGCCGGTCCAGTTTGTATAAAAGGTGAGTTGAGTGCAGTGATTTTGACTATGCTCAAAAAACCAGTAAAACACATATTATTTCATCTTCAGTTCGGTGCAGCTGTGCTTGGCCTCATATTTTGTATCAAGAAATGCTACTTTATAGACAATGATAGTGATGAGGAAATACCTGTATTTTAAATTAGACTGGAGTTTGGTCTATTAATAGTTTTACCTGCTCATTAACTTGAAAAAAAAAACAGATTAGGTGATCAAGTTGCCTCCTTGGTTGGGCTCCACTAGGAGCAACAACAGACCCTGGCCACACATGTAATGACTATGTAAATATGATAAGTATTTCCAGCAAATAAAATAAATATGTATGAACCTTCCAGGAAAGCTAATACACATGTATGTAGCAGGGTGATATAAACTTGGTGTAAGACAAAATACTTCATGCACGCTATGAGGAACCTTCCCCTGTGCATCCAGCGCTGTAGTAAAGTATGCCTGCTTTCTAAAATTCCAAAATGAGTTTTAGGCAGTCTTTGTTTTTGCGGACTTACAGTACCATATTCTACTAGTTTGTTAGGATTCTCCATTTATTCAGAGGTGAAATTCCAAAACACTGGGGTTGCCACCGTCCTAGGCATTTGCTCATGCTATTCCACACACCCAGCCACTCATAACTATCCAGCCCCAGGGCAGGTCTCTGCGCGATATCGTTAACTAGTTGTTTAACCCTAAACAAGACTGAAATCCATTCAGAAGACATAGCAATAGGAGCATGCTGGCTTGAACATCCCAAGGATACTCAAAATTATCAAAAGCTGTTACAACTAGCCTGAAGGAGAAAGGGGGTGTGAAAGAGTAGGGGAAAGTATCCCTGCTTGTTTTCCCCATTGAATTGGTTGGATTACTAATAGATTCCAAGATATAGCATCCAAGGTATGCAAATGACCGCAGAGCTGCATGCAGTTACAAGCCTAACCTTGTGCCCAATGGTGGTATCAGATTATAAATCGGTATTACAGAGTACAGCAAAATCGCAAACCTGATCCTTTTTCCAAAAGTGATGAACAGCACCGTGGTGAATACATATTGCAAGTAAGGGTTTACACACCACAACCATGTGAAGAAAAATAGCAACATTTTGACCAGTGACTATTTAACTAATACAATAAATGCATATAACAAATCTTAACCAAGTTGTTTTAATACACTCTGGTCAACCCTGCCATTATCCCTGCTCCACGCTGTGAGCCAAAAGTACTGTCATGGTTTGGCCTTGGCAGGCAAGAAAGGACAACGTGGTCACTCTGTCACCCCTCCCACCACTGGAGTGAGGAGAAGAATCAGAAGAAAATGTCATAACTCATGGGTCGGGATGAGGACAGTTTAACGGAACAGCGACGGAAGGGAACAGTAAAAACCACTACTGATAAGAACAGTGAAATACACAGAGCAGCTCTCTCTCACCAGCTGATGCCCTGCACTCTCGCTAGCTGCGGCCAACCTCGCCCCCACTCCGGCCAGCTCCCCCACTACAAACCAAGCATGAGGTCATATGGTATCAAATATCCAATTTTTCTGGCCATTTTGGGTCAGCCGTCCCGCTGTATCCCCTCCTGGCTTCTCGTGACAAATAAACCTATCTGTCTTTTCTGCCTTCTTCCTTTTTCTTACTGGGATTAAGTCAGTTTCATTCCTTTTATCCTAAGTGGATGGTCTAGCCTGAACTCTGCTCTCAAGCTGACAATAGATATGGTCTACATCAAATTCCAGTGCAACACACCCAATGCATTATTTGGTTTCACTTTATTTTGATAGCATTAAAATACAAGTAAACAATTAAATAGGTATTGCCTTTTTAATATAAAAAGCTAGTTTCTACAACATTTATTCTATTTAATTAGTTAGAATGCACAAACATTTACACTGCTTACAAAGCAAATGATGGAGTTCTTTCTCGCGTTGTGAATGTAGCTTTCTAAAATCAGCAGAGCACTGGAGTTAGAATTGCAGGTTATTTGAAGTGGTTTGCTTTCATTAGTGTTTCAGCTGGGATGAGGAGAGCATTTTCAAGCAAATCTCACTATTGGTCCCACTGAAGATACTTTGCATCTTAGAACGTTCTCAAAGTTCACGGACTTGTGAAAGTAAATACACTGAACCTGCAGTTGAAAGCAGAGGTTTTTACTCACTAATGTAGACATAATGTGCATTAGTGTACAAGAATTCTATTTCCACCTGACACAGTTTAAATTGGTTGTTTCTTTTGTGAGAACTTTCGTATGTTTTATGATTATGTAATAATTACAGCAGTATTTTGACTGAAATGGACTGTAGTGTGCCTTTGATATCAGCAGCAGTAGTAAAACATGCTCTAAGAGAAAAATGCACTGGTCCAGAATATAAAAATAGAATCAAACACTCCACTTTGTTCTGTCTTATTAACGAGTGAACACCTTTGCCAAGTAAACATTGTTGTGTCAAATAGGAAATCCTGCTTTAAGTGACATTTTTTTTCCTGGTTTTGACTTCAGAAGCCTGCAACAAAAATCTCTGTAGCTGCACATAAAAATAAGCCTCCTACCATCCAATTTCAGAAGTTTTGGTAGTAGTCTTCCCAGTCATTTGTTAGAGAGGAAGGAGTGAGGAGAAGGATGAGAGAAAGAAACATAGAGGTAAAATTATTTCTGTCACTTTTTCTAGGAATCAGAAATAATTGGATTAGTTGCCATACAGACAACAAATATTTCTCTGCTTGAAGTATTTTAGAGCAAGGGCAGCATCAGCCGCAACAAAAATTCTTGTGTTCAGGTTGAATAATTGTAGGCAGGTACTTATTAGTCAACACAAGCTGAATCAAGCCTGACAAGATGTCACTGCACCTACTGACCTACAGTGTGTTTATCTTAATATTATTATGTTCACTTACATCCCATTGAAAAAGATCCATTCTTTTCTCACAATGATTTATCCATTACAACGGTATACATATATACATATGTATATGTTTTACTTGTAATAGCTTTAGTAGCAGTGGCACAAACACATCATAAAATGACAAAGACCGGTCCCAGTTTTGCCTGAAATATGTTGTGTCCAAACTTACTTTCACTGTTCTGCCATTCCTGGGATAGATTTCGAGGACTGTGGTCAAAGTAATTTCTGACAAAACCCTCCTGTTGCTCATGGTGAGATTCCTAAGTAAAGTGAGATTGTTTATTACATGATATGAAGAATTCTAATCAGTGAATTTAAGAGCCTAAGAATTCAGCTCACGTACCTATTGTTTTTTTCATACAATTTAAATATCTACAACTAAATTGTCTGGTGGGACCAAGTGGTATGTGATTGTTAGTTGTCTGCAGTTGTTTCATAATGACACAATATTGGACTTGGTGTCCACAGTAAAGACATCTTTTGGTTTTCAGAAGAAGAGATGTCGTGAGTGAGCAGTTAGAAGAAGCAGTGTATGTCCAACATACTCTTACTGGAAGGTCAGCAGCTTCCATGTCATGTCCGTTATGCTACATCAGACATCGTGGTTTAAGCAGCCATGAGAGCATAATTACACAGAGGGTGGAAAATGTGTGGAACTGGTGTCATGATCCAGCATCCCTGTGTTTTAAATCTTAAGTGGCTAATTACTGTGTACTACCCAGTTTGTCCTCGCTGCCTCTGAGCTTTCTAATGACTTTGGCTTCCTGAACTGCTGTTCTTTCTTTCTGTCTTTAGAGAATTTCTCACATGTCTTGGGCTATGAAGCCTCAGTGTTAATAATCCAATCAAAATTTACACTTGTCTCCAGTTTTATTTTATTCAGCAAAAAGAAAAGAAAAATATAGCTGAAATAAATATTGTGTTGTAAATTTACTCAAACAAACGAGGAATTTACAGAAAATCTTCTTTGGGTAGAAGCTGATGCTCACAAATTTATTTAACTTGTTGAGAAAAAGGATTTTCACAGGAGTTTTCTTTTTATTAAAGCTGATATATTTTGTTGAGATGCATCAATTAAAAAAAAAAAAAGACTTTTATCAAGATTTGTGACAAACAGACTGAAAAATATCACTTTCTCGAATGATTAGCTAGTAGCTAAGTCCATGTCCTGAGTTACCTGATCAGCCAGGTAGTCTGAACTTTGGATTGGAATTTGGGGTTGTGCTCAATAAATATAAAGAAATCTTGTTTGTCTTAGTATCCTTAAGCTGTCTGCAGTTCTTGAAGTATCCAAACAGGAATGAAAAATCTCTGAGGCATGAGCTGTTTTCCTGATATTTCACAGCATTGCATTAACATACTTGTTAATCTTTTTATGTTATGCCAGGCTACAAATGAAAACAAAATGATTTATCAAAGTAGTTCAAGAACATCTAAGTTTCATCATAGCCCTTAGGTTGTTCAAGTTTGAAAGACATGAAAAACATCCTGAGAGAGGGAAGTGACATTTTTGTAGCTTGATACACCACATTTACAAAATGCTAGTTAAATGCTATTCATAATCTCAGCATTTCTGGTTAGATTAGACTACATTAGATAACAAGAGACTAACATCTAGACAATATGTGGTCTCTACCAGTGTGCTGAATATCAAAGTCATGAATGCATATGTTGTTAATTAATCGATGTCCATTAAAAAACAAAGAAAGAAACAAACAAGCAACCCGTCCTCTGCTACTTTAGAAAAAAAAATAATTGTTAACAGTTGATTTTGCTATAGAGAACTATAAAGTAACATTTTGAAAATTAAATGTTTGGTCTCCAATGCTCAGTTCTGTTCATATGGTTTAAAATCCATCTCTGTACTTCTCTTCCTCTTTTTATCATAAAAAGCCTGATGTTTGCTTCAGGGAAAATATTTCTGTGATTTTTTTCCCTTTTCTTATGTTGAGCTTTACTTCTGAGAAAAAAAGAAGAAAAGGAAAGAAATTGGAGTCTTGTTCTAAAATTTTCAAGATGCTCAGTTACAGTCATATAAAGCATATTCATTTTGTCTTTGAGCTTGAGGAATTTCACAGAAACCTTTTAAAATATGTGGCGTTGTGCATCTGCTAGAGAAATACGTTGTCTCAGATTTCCAGTCTGTTGAGTTTCTTCTGTTTAGGTATTCCCTCCTTGTCAGTCTGGATTTCTGTAGCTGCTTGTTGTACAATCAGGTACAATTTTATTACTGTGTCTGAAAATTGCAAGGTGTCAGAATTCCCAATTGACTGCAAAACACTCTCTGCTTAGTGTCAAAAAGACATTTGCGAAAGTTGTGTAATGGTTGCAGTCTGTGTTTAGTCATAAGGGTGCAGAATAATCTTAGTTCCAATTTCCTCATTCTCCTTCTTATGGCTCTGAATACTGTACTTTGATTTGAGGAAGCTGGCAGCAGGAACAGGTAATGATATCAGAAATGAGATCATTTATTTATTAAACTAAACTGCTGTATGATGTAAGCAAGGTGCTTTTGCCCCTTTTTGCAGCTACTTCAGTAACCTTCAAACTACATGTGGTATAAAGTTCATAAAAGGTATCACTCTTTATCTACTAGGGCTCATCTCTTTCTTGTGAAATCCCATCTAGGAGCATGCTGAACAAGGCCTGCATAGAAGTTATTCAGGGATATGAATCATAGAATCACAGAATGTTATGGGCTGGAAGGGACCTTCAGAGGTCATCTAGCTCACTCCCCCTGCAGTGAGCAGGGATATCTTCAACCAGACGAGGTTACTCAGAGACCCGTCCAATCTGGCCTTGAATGTTTCCAGACATGGCACCTCCACTACTTCTCTGGACAACCAGTTCCAGTGTTTCACCACCCTTATCATATAAATTTCTTCCTTATATCCAGTCTAAATCTACCCTCCCTTAGTTTAAATACTTTACTCCTTGTCCTATCTCAACAATCCCTGCTGAAAATATTTTCCCCATCGTTCCTACAGGTCCCCTTCAGGTACTGGATGACTGCTAAAAGGTCTCCCTGCAGCCTTCTCTTCTCCAGGCTGAACAACCCCAAATCTCTTGGCCTTTCCTGAAAAGCTCCTTTGTGTACAAGGAGGTGTCCTTCATGCACTAAAAAATATACCGGCAATACTGCTGCAGTGTTCTATATAAAAAAAAGAAAAAATGAAAACGACAAGGATACTCACTGCTTTTCACTCTTCCGTTACTAGTCATGAAATCATGTCAAGACAGGAGCAGTCTTGGTACTGAAAGTACACAGGACCTTAGTTATGCTCAGATGCTGCCTATAGAGTAACAAAACTTACATTTCTACAGTAGTTTTTCAGCCTTTGTCTCTGTGTTGCACCTATGTAGCACTCAAAGTACAGTATCTATACCTGTCCTGTAAGTAAAATACTGCAAAAGGAGAGGAAAGAAAGACCACTTCTGTGCCCTTTTTAAGATTGTTAATACTCTGTTATGAAATATCTCGCTGGAGATAACTCATCTGTTCTTATTATTAAATTTATTTTTCTCACTAGAAATCATGTTCCTGAGTTCTCCCATGTTCCTTAGTTCTCCCATTACAAAGCCCATGCATTGCTTTCCCTTCCTTGGTTCTTCGTTGATGACAAATTCTTTTCTTTATTTTTCTTTTTTCATTATTTATATTCTACATCACAAAGCTGAGCACAATACGCCTATGAAAAAGGAAGTATTGTTTTGTCACTTGCTCATGTTTTGTGCTTTGGAGAAAACCAAGTAACATGACCAATAGATATACTCTATACATTTAAAACTCTCAACATAAAAAGAAGAAAAATAAACAAAAAAACAAAACCCAAATGAAATTTGTCTCTTAAGAAATTCTTTACAACTTTCAACCTAATTCCTTAGTAGTACGCAAACTTTTTGTTTAGTATCTTGAGATAAATTTTTAAAAGTGACATTTTGGTTCTGTGTACTTTTCTCTGGTGTCTTTTTAATATATGCAGATGTAGCAAAACATCAGTATATTGTGCATTAGAACACATAGTTGCATCAGGTCATATAAACTGCATAAAAGTAATGACAATTTCTTTTATAGAGGGAATGATAATCTTGCTTATGCTAAAACCATTTCTGAAACAGAAGAGCAGAGACACCAGTAGCATAAACAGAAGATGTTGTGTAGCTCCCATCCCCTTAGGAACAGCACGTAAAACACTGCAAATCTAATTAGATCTCAGGAGACTAGGAAACCCCATTTGACTGTCGATTTAAAGACAGCAGTGCAAGTGCATTTTTATTTCCAGAGACTTAGAATTATGAGTTGTCTTTGTATGAGGTGTGTGAATTCAGAATATTTACTGAAAGTTAGTATTAATGTGTTTCATAGTATAATGAAAAACATGCTCTGTCTTTTTAGTGTTTGTGTTAGCAGACTGAAACAGAAGAAAACAACATACAAGCCTCAAAAGGAAATACATAGCTACCCCATTGTTAAAAGCAGTAAATTCATGATGTTAATTGCAAAAGCCTGTGTTTAAAGTGTAGCCCATATACACTCTCGGAACTAATGTTCAAGAAACACCTTCACTCTGCAATATAGGTATCTATACATACATATTTAAAGAATTTTAACACTGAACTAATATGAAAAGTTTCTTACTCTTTTTATAGTTGAGATTCTGACTAGCACAGAATGAATCATTTAAATTATTATTAAATTAAATATACATATATTTAAAATTTTGGGTTTGGTTTACCATGAACTAGTAAAACACAGTATGTGGAGTTGGATACTGTTTGCATGGATGTAGACGCTTCATGACACAAAAGTCTGAAAATCTTAAATACTTGGTTGCAATGTGGACTTCTGGTATTTCTTGTTTTGATTTGATCCAGCTGCAAGGAACAATGAAACTGCACCAGATCATAGGACAATTTGTGTTGAGAATTACTTCAGCCTGAGAGGGGGGAGGGCATCTGGTGTCAGCTGCAAACTTGATTAAGAGGTGCTCCATTACATTTTTCAGGTCATTGACAAAGATGTTAAAAACATCTCTGGATCTGATCCAGCTGCTGGGAACCCTTAATCTGAAGAAGACAAAGGATATGAACATAAGCTGTTTAGAAGCTGGAAGTGTGTCCGCTCTCAAATGCTCACGATTAGTAGGAAAGATTTTATTCCCCTTTATATTATTTGCAGTGGTTGTTTCATTGATAACAAATCTAAGCAAGTTGAAGTTTATGGACTGATCTATCTGCTGTATTGAAACATCTCTAAGGTGAAATGACCTTTGAATGGAAAGAAGTTAAGCGTGTGATTTTTCAGAGATAGCTTAGTCCACATTGGATCATTAGTTTTAGTATTTACATAGCTGAGAATTCTCTCAGGTGGCGACACACTGGGTTCAGGAACTTGTTAAAAATACAGTGGTCAACACACTGCATCACTGCAGTGCTCTATCTAAACTTTCTGAGAGCAAACAGAAGTGATGCCTAACAGAGCATAGGGAAACAGGTTGTACATACATGATATATTTCCTAAGTTCTTTCAAAGTGTCAAGACATTCTGGTTGGATGTATAGATCTTACTGGCTTGCTTTTCTTTTATCATATTGCCTAGTCTCCCCATGTGCTGTATTAAAATTTTAACGTCTGCATCTTCCTACTACAAGGCGTTCCTCAGCTTTAGCACAAATTTTAAGAACCTTCTGCACTGCTTTGTCTCAATCTGCCTCCTCCTTTCATAAGGAATTCCCTATTACTTGTATTGGAAGAAATGGAGGAAAATCTATCCCCCTCTGTGCTGCTGACTATTTTAATGACATCTGTCTCGGCCCTCATATCGACACATGATACTGAAGTTGCTGTAATATTTGCTGAGTATATTTCCTGTCATGAACATGAACAGGTGGTTCATGTTGGAGAACATTTGATGTTGAGAGATTTTGTAAAACATTTATCTGCTTAAAAATGAAGTTCTGCTGACAAGAAAAAGCAGCCTGTTAGATGTGGTATACAGTTTAGCCAAGAAAAAAGGAAAAAAAAAAAGAAATAATTAATAGTCTAACCTGTGTTGCTTCTAAAATGTACACGCATTTGGAAGCTAACTATAGGCTCCAGTCCCAGACTTGGAGCTGTGTGTGGCATTTTTCTGATATATCTTAGGTCACTGATTAAGCACCCAGGAGACAGTATGCCTGCTTGCCTTCTATATAGAAGGATAGGTCCGTGTGAGTGATGATTAAAAAAGCAGCTTCACTCTGACATCACATTCCTCTGGTCTTGAGATCATGTTCTTACAGAAGTTCCTGTCCGCAGATCTTGATTTCAGAATCCTCTTCAAGTTGAACCAAAAACCTCCCTAACTATTGAGCTGATTTATGGACGAATATCAGCAAAATTCTCTTTCTTCATCCTGGACTGTGTAAATTAGGGCCGTATTCAGCATAACATTATAAGTTTCCTCTTCCTCTGTCTAAAGAAATTCTTAAAATTTTAAGAAAAAATCATTGCTTAGATTTTGTTCTAAAATGATTTTTCTTCAAATTAGAGACTTTTCATTTCTGAGTTGAACTGAAATTTCTTGACTGGACTGTACACACCCCAGGCAAGGTCTGAGAAACAAGTGAGTTCAAGGATGCAGAGTAAAAACTTTTCAAAACATTATTTGAAATATTAATTCAATTGCAATTAGCTATAATACACAGAATAAAAAAGAAATTAAAAGTCCATAAAACATACCAAATAAATAAATGGATGTAAATAATTGCTATAAATTGTTTAATATAAATAATAAATTAAAAGATTGCTTAACATTGGTAATACCTGATAATGTTTTGATGAAATTCTTAGGGAATCTGCCAAGTGCTAATATTTAGATTTAAGTAAATTCAAAGCCAGGACTGGACCTCATCTTTTGTTCCTCTTTCATGAATAAAAACATATTCTGTCTTGAGACAAACAGACACGTCTTATTTGTTATTTGTGGTCAGACTGATTTAATCAAGTTCTGGCTCATTTCTTGCTTCTGTTCTGTCCTGTTACAAACGCCTGCTATTTCCTGTTTGCATGACTTTTAGCCTGATTTATTTCAAGGGATGGCCTATATTAGTTGTAGCCTTTTTTTAAAAAGTAGTTTTAAAGTTGTGTTATATATAGTCTATAGTTGTATACAGACAGACAAGGGGCAACAGGCACAAACTGAAGCATAGGACATGAGGAAGAATTCCTTCACTTTGAGGGTAATGCAGTACTGGAACAGGCTGCCTGGAGGCATTGTGGAGTCTCCTTCTCTGGAGATATTCAAGACCCACCTGGACACGGTCCTGTGCAGCCTGTTCTAGCTGAACTTTCTTTAACAAGGGAGTTGGACTAGATGACTCACAGAAGTCCCTTCCAACCCCTACCATTCTGTGATTTTGTGATTCTGTGATAGTTCAGTGCTGCAAAGCCAAAAGATTAAAACGCACATGCTTCACCGTTACTGAAATGCAACTTATGAGAGGCATGAAAGACCACTGGGTCTGAACAAGTTGGATGGACTTCTAAAGGTCTGAATTAAACTTGTTAGCAATGTATGGCAACATATTGAAGTGTCTTCATTCATTGACTTATTTAATTCTAATAACATAAAGTGACATTATGCAGGCTTAAATTCATACATGCCTTTGTGCCTTCGTGCCTTCTACAAACACAGCAGAAGGACAAAAAAAAAGTATCTATTTTACCATCATTGGCTGTAATAATAATTATACATTTTCTAGTATAATCTTCCATTTTTCTCCAAGTTCTTTTAGCAAACATAACTTGGCGTAGTAACAACTAAAAAGGTAGTTTTATGTCTTCCAGGATATGACTAGTGTCTGTGTAACACCATATACCTCTTATTTCTCCTTTTGTCTCTCAGGACTTGCATGCTTGTATAGGCACACAGACTTTGCAATTAGATCTATCTGAAGTTACATTCAAGCTTATTCTCAGCCCTTAACACTAGAAGGGACAGTAGAAAGGCTATGCTGTGAGCAGTACAAAGGATGCAAAGGAGGGGTGGAGCAGGCAGGGCAGGAGAGCGAAGACGAGACCTCAGTGTGGCACTGGAAAATTTTAGGCTATAGGTTTAATAAAATATTGAAAATGTGTAACAGTTCACAGAGAAGTATTCTGAAAATTGATTATTAAGCTAGGCAATATTCCAACAAATACACAAACTCCAAACCAGCCCTTTCAGTGTGCATATTTGCACTTACATGTTAACTGTCACTAGGGAAGTCCTTAAGTGTAACATAAGTGTGATAAAAACGAGTTTCTTCGACAACTGGCACTTCAATCTATTGACCAAACTAAATAAAACGAAGTAGCTCATACCACAATAGCTGATCCTTTATTCTGTGATCCATCTTTTGTCCAAGGAAAGCTAAGTGTAATTCAGTAAGATTGTCTTTCCAAAGTGAGAAGATATATTCCTTTTTTACTTTCAAGAGACTAAAGCTAATCTGAAAGGTTATAAAACATTAATAACTTATAATGGTGACAAAACACTCAAAGACAAATTATTATGATAACAGGAAAAGCTGAATCTAACATGCTTGGCTCTTTAATCTCCAGCCTCCTGAGTGTCTGACATTTTAATGAAGCCACATTACATGTCTTAAAAAAAAAAAAAAAGTTTAGGGCAATTGTTTAGAGCATAGGAACACAGATTGCTGAAATCTGAAATAATTTGTCCAGAATATTATAATAGATATAATCTGAGCTATGGGACTACATAATTTAAAGTAATGCAAGTGCAGTTAATGAATTAATGCAAATTTTCAGTAGCTGGGGAGTAGTTAGTGAACATTGTGTGCTTAATTATTGTGTGCAGACTTTCTTCATTTGGAATTAAAATAAATGAAAGGATGGCATCCTCTGTTTCACAGTAATTTTCCATTTGATCATACAATCAAAACTGAGATTATATTTTCTCGGTTTGTTACTCTGAGATGCACCAGATTGAAATAAAATTGCTCTCATCACTATCTAAAGGAAGCATATCTTTGACACAAAATATGATTTATATCAAATTAATGAATATGAAGTAATTCCCACATTTTCCCCTTGTTGTTTTCTTAGCAGTGCTATAGGTAATGGCGTATCTACTAATTCAGTTAATGTCCCTATGGGCAAATTCTGTATTAAAAGGAAATATTATCAATCTGTTCTGACCTTCTAGGTTGCTGCCTTTGTAGCATCTTTTGTCTGAAGTAAGTGTGTTGCCTTGTCTTCCTTCTTTACTTCCCTGCCACTACAATGAAAGAACCCTTTGCAGTAGCCTGGATCTGCTGACAAAGTAGGAATGAATTAGACAGCAGGAGTCTATAAATCTTATCTGCCGCCTCTGTAGATCACTCCTGTTTTTACATACAGTCACAAAGAAACAGTTTGGAATGACGTAGGAAGGGAAAGGAACTTAAAAATATATGAGTTTATGTGTTTTTATTTGTGCGTCAATACGAACATATCATGTACTACAGATTCCTTTTCCTCTCTAAGGGAGCCTTACTACATCACTTCAGTTGACTGATATGAAACACAGAAGAAACAAATCCTTCTCTTTTTTCTAAGAAAAGATACTTCTTTAGATTTTTCAGTAAATATTTTACTAAAAAATATTAAATATAGTTGACACACTGCTCAGTCTATTTTTACATCGACATAATTTTTCACATGTTGGTGAAGTTAATGTAGCATGAAACCAAAGCAATACAATAGAGTTTTAAAACTGATTCTTGGTAGTCCTTCCCAGTGCTGTATTGTCAGTGGATTTGGCAAATAATTCCACAAAATAAAATGCCAGCTCATTGATGTGTTGCTAACATTCATGAAAATCTCCCTTGTCATTCTGTTCATAAGCTATCTCAATTCCTCTCAATAATTGCTTTAGTGTAGCATGCAGAACAACTCCTACAGAACACAAGATTTTTTTCACATATATTCAGTACTCTGAGTAGATTGTAGAGCATGAGTTGCCCCATAATTGCAAATAAAACCAAAATCAACTAGCCCTCAGTGAAACAGTATGGTGCTTCCCTCCTATCTATATCTATCAAAAGTGCTTTTCAGAGGCTTCAGTTTTAATAAAAATGTTTTTGGGTTTCTTTTATGCACTTGTATACCAAAATTTCATATGTATATTATTGATTAGTTCAATTAGTTCAACATGTTGGTCATGTGCATGACTTTAATGTGAACTGATAAAACAACTAAGTGTAAATTTAACTAACCAATAATTTAACTCTTTTGGAATATTTGCTTAAAGAGAAGAACGCAAAAATGTTGGGAACTTCTGTTTTACAAATTTTTTTAGTGCTTATATACAAACAACAGGTCCGCGGAGTAGGATTATCAGCTGAAGTGATTTGAAAGCATTGAAGAAAGGACTCCACAAAATCATATTAAGGATATCAAGGGACAAACAAGATCTGAATGCTTCTGAAATTCATTCATTCATTCTTAATAGAATATTAAAATCACCCAAATCACCTTTTAAGTGACCATTCAAGTAGCAAATTGTAGATGAGGTGCAAGACAGATGCTGTAAGGAATCAGCAATTAACACACAAGTCCCTTAAGAGTACAGAAATCACAACTTTCTTCTCAGATAATGACAAGACATAGTATGCATGAGGTGTTATAAATTTTTCTCCCTTTCTTCAATAACCCAAAAGAACAAAGAAATAAATAATTCAACAATTTAAAGAAGTGTCTCCTAAACTCAAAAAGAATGAATAGGGAAAACTTTAGGTTTACTTTAGGCTTTAAAGTAGTCATTTTTATAGTACAAGAAATGCAGTCAAAAAGATTAGAGCATCTCCAGCTGATACAGGTATTATCTGGTGTCATTGTAACCAGGCAGAAACAGAATGACTTGCTGCTCATAGACATTCAGTGCAGTGCTGTCAATAACTGCAGGTTGATTTGGTAAGCAGTATCAGTAATAGTATTACTACCATTAATTTTCTGTGTATTTATTTAGTGAAATAGTGACATTATAGATTGAGAGAGACTGAGAAACAGCCTAATTCTATGAGGTCTTCAAGGAGACCTCTTAGAGAGTGTGTAATGAAAATGTACCACAAAGGATTACAGATGTCCCTCACAATGAAGATCCTCTGCACATAGTGAAATGTAAATATTTTTGCCATAGGTAAAAAAATGTTGTGATAGAGATCTTGCATTGTGTCACCCTGTAGTCATGCAGTTTTCTTAAAACAGCATAAAATCAGTAACAGATTTGTTAAATTATGTAGGAAATATTTCACAGTCACTCTGCAAATTATTGTGCTGACTGATGAATAAAATCAATGCAGAAAAAAAGCCAGTTTGTATTATTGCTAGATCACCACAACCTCAGAGCAAATTATTGTGTCTTTCACAAGGCGTAATGCATTTGTTCATATGTAGTAATATTTGCCATCACAGTTACAAACTTTTAGATTGTACTAGAATTTGTATAGATGTTTTTCTATATTTCAACTAAATAGTTGCTCATTGTGTGTGTTTAGCATATAGTGAAGAGCTTTAGCACTGTTCACACACCATTATTATTATTAATATAATGTTAAAACTCTAATTAAGTAGTCTATTCATTGCCCTTGTTATTACTATCTAACATAATTTCAATCTTCATATTTCTCTCATAATACTTCATAATATTTTCACTTTCAAAAAACTAGCTAACAAACAAATGTCATTTTCTAGTGAGATGGCAAGAAATTAAATTTCCTAATGAGACCTTTCCTCCAGAGGGCTGAAAATATCTTAATGAGAAACAATTTCTGAGTTTCTTGTATTATTTACAAAGGTAATGTGATTGTTATATTAATTTTTCATATTGTTCACATTAATGGAGAACATTTATTTTGTTGCTTGGTGTTTACCAAACTCACTGCTTTAACTTCATGAATAAATTTATATTTATTAATGTTTATTTTATGTAAATATACATTTTTCATACTCTGTCCAAACCAAGAAAACAATACCTAGTATCTGCTATATGTTTCTGGAGACAATGACCTCGTCTATAAAACTGTGATGACGTACCACAGACCATGTGTTACAAACTTCAACTTTATGGATGGGAGTCATTCAGCATTAACTTATTCAAATCAGAGCAATGCACATATATGTGGGAAGAGAAAAATAAAATAGAAAAATGGCTTGAAAGAATTATTATGCTTGTTCTGCAGTGACTAATATCATGGCAGTTGGTTAGTTAGAGCCTTAGTACAAGGCATGTGGCTCAATATCTTTTTTCAAAAAAAAGCAAAGTCAAAAGGTCTTTATCAGCAATGAATGCTGTATTTATGTATGTTAATAAACTGTCAGGATTATGTTACAGTTATGTTGTGTGTAATGAAGTTAAACCTAGGTGTCCTTTTACAAGAAAAAATAATATAATTCCAATAGCAAATTAGTACAGAAACTTACTGATCCTTTTTCAAATACAGTTTATGTAGATGTTATTTACAAATAATCTGTACTTTACTCAGCAGAGCTGTGACTAAAGTATGTTTTTAGATTTGACTGATAAAACGTCAACCTGGCTTAGTGGTATTAGCATACAGCTGAGAGTAGCTTCCTGTAGCTAGTCATTCAGATCTCCAAAAATGGAGTCAACCCTGTGACACCCTTCTCAATGCTGAACTCCTGATGTCAGATCCCAGGAAGAAGAGTGATGTTTATGCAAATCACTAGGAAAGCAAGTCCAGGTTTAGTGATTATACAGCTAATGTAATCTTGATATATGATTTTCCTAGGTACAGGAATATCTCTTGATATAACTTTGAACAGATTGTCTTATGATACTTTACATCAGTCTTGCATATGTTTGCAGAAGGAGAGATTAAAGCAGCAACTAACTTCTTCCATAAATCTTCATGGAAGAACAGCATTTCTTTAGAGATTAGTAATTGAAATGATCCAAGTAATAGTCAAAAGTAAATAATTCACAGTTTAGTTACAACACAGGGATCATAGGAGTTCATTCACTGAGAACAGAATGTGTCAGGAAGTACTGAGTCCTGAAGTCTTTCAGAAAAACTGTTAGTGGTCTCGAATACCATCTGATTTCTTTGGACACTTAAAACGAACTGGTGATTCTATTCTGTACTCTGGGAAAAAATATATGGTAAGGAAAGTGGTGAAAAAGAGTATCCTTGTTCTCAGTGATGTTTATGCAGTGATACTCGTGACCCTCTTTCTGCAAGTTCTATTAACATTACCAAAACAAAGATCATATACTATCACGAATTCTTCATTCAAGGCAAGTTCCTTACCACAGAGGATTGTGGCACTGTTCATTTTCTGTCTGGACCTTTGAATCTTGTAATTGTGACTGCCCAGTGCGTAGAAGTGTCCAGTTTAGCCTAGTGTTTAAGATACTTTCTTGGGAAGAGCAGATCTGTCCAGGCAGAAGTGACACACCTGTCAGTTCTCAAAACCAGCAAGCTGCTGTGAAATAAGGTGGGTGGGTGTGGGGAAAGTTTCGTTCATCTTAGATACTCATATCTAGAGCAGCACTGCACTTTATGTCTCCTGAACTGAGATGTGCCTAATGGGAAGCTCAGGATCAGGAATTTAGCCACACTGTATTTGCTGCTTCTTTTAATGTGGGTTTAACGGCTTTCTGACCAGCCTTTGCAACACTCAATTGCTTCAGAGAAGTATACATTGTAGGCAAAATAGAGAAGTGGAGGGGTCTCACTTTGACTCTTTTCAACGGTCTGTTCGTGCAACAAGCTTTTTCCAGTTAGGGTGGGGAAGCTGCAAGAACAGAACTACGCTGCTCTGGGACGTAAAATGCAGAGTTATTTTTTCTAAGTGGGATTTGTACAGTTGGTAGACAGGGATCTCTGTTCTGTCACACACAGGTGGGCACTCCCTTTAAAGACTTTATGACAGAGACCAAGGTTCTGGCTCCTCCAGTCCCATTGTAACTGGTATCACAGACTTGGGAAATAAGGCACCCATCCAGTCAACACATCTGAGTCCTGGCTAGCGTCTGGTTTCCCTGTGTAGGGACTCCACTCCAGGCTCAGCCTTCTGCATGGCACTGGATGGCTGTTGGATAGCTGTGAATATTGTTCCACTGAGAGGCTACAGTTCATTACCATTTATTGATTTCTAATTTAGGCTGTTGGCATAAACCACCAGTGGTCTTGGTGGCTGTGAATCTCCATGCTAGTCTCTTTGACTCTGTCCATATATAAGCTACTTTATGGTTATTACCTCAGGTATTAGTACCCTTTAGTTTCACAACCTGAGTATGTCACAAGGATGTGAAGTGTGTATTAGTGGTTCATTTGTGCTTTTTCTTATCTTTCCTAAGCATATCTGAACAATTATATCAGGCTAGATGTAGTGCTTTCAGGTAGTCCTCCCTACGACGCCTGTCTGTGCTTCCTTGCTTTTTCAGTGCACACCAGAATCAGGTAATGGATCAGAGTTGGGCAGATACAGTCCAGGCCTCATTTTATCTGAACAATATTTTCCTGTAGGTTTCGCCCCACGACATTTTTTCACCTAAACCTGGGGAACCTAGGAACAATGTTTTGTTGGGTGCTCTGAAATGTTCTGACTTTATAGAATGACAAAATTCATGCATTTACCTCTCCCCCTTTTGCCACTCGTAGTGACTTTATTTGGAAGAATCCTAAGACAAAAGAGACAGAGTGGACCATACTAGGACATTCTTCAAGCCAGTTGCTGGTGTTACCAGTGTGAAGGCAAGGAAGTTAGAGTGCTTTTTTTGACCTCCACATGTAGCATGTATTCAACACGTTTACAAACTATATTTTGTCCTTTGTTAAGCACAAATGTATTAAGCAAGGTGCAGCTGTAGATATCGAAGACATATTGTTGCTTGTAAAAAAAATTCATCAACACGTAAATTGTGTTTAGGTAGTTCTGGCAAAAATTAAAAGCTTTCACAAAATATGATATTGTGCATTAAATGGTCTCAATTTATAGAATATAGTAATGAAATTAATTTGGGTATTATAAAGCATGTAAAAATAAATATTGTGGCACTATGATTAAGAGTGAAGTAGAAAAAGGTTGTAGTTACAGTCTACTGAATGGTACATTCTGTGGTTAAGAATTTGGATTTATGGGGAATATGTTTGGTTTTGATTTACAGTACTAACAATCGCCTCCTTACACTGGCAGATTTATGCAATTGCTTGGTCATATAATAAGGAACTGGTGCATGTGACTGTTCATTCAGCACCTGCTTGGATTTTGGCTAACACATAGCACATGCTAAGGCTGCAAATATGCTGGGAGCAGCACCGTTATGTCCATGCAAGAGCAACACATAGGCAGGACATGATTGCCAGCAAGGGCTAAAGGTCATTATGCAGTCAGTATCATCTGCAGCTTGCCACCTTCTGCAGTCATCACCCTTGCATATTTATTGTCTGGTAGTTTCTTTAGAATCCACTAACTTCGGGAAGAGGTAGAGACCCAGCTTCCAAGCTGTAAGGTATGAATGTGTCAGCTTATGCAAAAAACTTTCAAAGCAGGTCCAATAGGACTGCTGAGGTTTCATGGCTCCCTATGTGATACAGGGGACATCTGCACCCTGATGGATGAGGAACTGTGAGCACTTTCACCCTCAGTTAGGTTATGATTTTGCTCACAGACTTGTAAGTTAGTTACAATTTACAAGTTACAAACTGCAAGATATGAGTTAAGAAATAGAGAACTTGTGAGCTGAAAACCTCGTGGATTAAGTGATGAATTCATAAATTCACATTACACTAGTCTGTATGAAGCGGATTGAGACCTTTTTTGTCAGGTTTGTTGTCTTTCCTAGTGAGCTCATAAAGTAAAGGTTAATTGACATAGTGTGTGGTCCTGTAAATTTAAGAGCTCCAAACTGACTGTGACAGTGCAGACAACAAAACGATAGGGCAAATTCCCCTCCATTTAAGTGCACATTATAAAACATTATCTTCTTTCAGCATTAGTTTGAAATAAAAACATGTACAGTCTTTGCTTTAGCATTAATTTTAGTTCCAATATCTGATTAGAAGTTAAATAGGTTGTATTTTCATTCACTAAAATAGTGATGTTAGAAGAGGCTTCTCACACGGAGGTGCATAGGATCCTTCTTTTCATCTTTTTATCATCTTTGGCCCTTATTACAAAGTGGCAAAGGAGTATTGGCAGCATCTGAGTGTTCCAAAAACTTGAATGTTTCATCTTTTAAAATCCGGGTAGTGGTAGGATAACAAATATATTAACAATATCGCTTGTTTATAGGACTGTACTTATTAGAAAGTTAATTATATATTTGAAAGTTTTGTAATCCACTAATTTACTGTTACCTTCTAAGTCATTCTTACTAACCCTGTAATACAGATGTATGTGTTTCATGTTCTTTTGAGATTCTCAATATTGTTACAAATCTCCTAAGAAGGAATCTTGTCTCCAGCAATCTTCCCAGTGATGGATGATTTCAGCCTTGGGAATGTTAGCCAGTGTACATCTTTAGTTAATCTCTTTCTCTACTGCAGCACTCTCGTGATCTCTTTGAACTGTATGCTCATTTAGAAACACTCCAGGTATGAACTCATTACACTGGAGAAGGATTTTATGTTTGGGCCCTTGTGGTATTATGCAGACACTACCCTCAAGGACAATACAGAGTAGGGTACACTCTTCATACCTCAGCCTGGTTCAGAATTTTCTCTTGAAGTGAGTTGTCATTTTAAAATGTTGCTTGCCAAAGCCTAGACTTTTCTTCCAAAAAAATCTGTTTTGACTGATATTTAACAAAAATGTGACGGAATTTCAGAATCAATCTTGCTTGTGTTTGATGAACTGCCAGGAGAATTTAGTCTTACTTGGTCTGAGGTTCAGGCCCTCTTTGCCCTCTGTTGTTCCTGAACAATGCTGGTACCCTCAGAGCTTCAATCCTATAGGGTCTAGGCTTCCTGGTGACATTGGTTGCCCCTGACTCTGAGGTTATGGGACCACTCCAGTGTGTGACATGACTGCAACTTTTGAAAGTTAATGAAGCCATATTAAATGATGACATTTGAAGCTCTATATTTAATTATTTAATTTTGGTCTTATTTCATATGGGAATAATAGCATGTAGGACATTGTTTTGTAAGAGATGTTGTTTAACAGGAAAATTTTATTTTAAAAAAAATGCTCTCACAGAATCTTGCCAGCTTGTTTACCAAAAAACCACCTCAAACTCTAAAACCATCACGCAGAACATGGCTGCAGATTTTACAGAATTTGATGCATAGATTTGAACAGATTATTCTCAGGATAAAACATAGGAACGAACAAAGTCATATAAATTGGAATACACACAGAGTCACAAGCGTACTGACCACTCATAATTTAGAAATAAAATGAAAATAAGTAATGAAAATTCTTCATCCTGATATTTGATCAAAATCCTGTGTTATGAATCTGATGCTACCTTTATCAGGCATTTTTGTGGGGAAGGGAATTTGACTACATATTTAGCTAATGGATCTTTATTTAGAAGTGTAAAAGTAAAACCAGAATATGGAAGTTTTTATATGTATGGGAGGATAAAGCTTATCACAGCTGGTGTAGTGGAGGGTTTGTGAATCCACATCAAAGTAAATTGCAAGGGGATCTAGTGTATCTCACATGTGAAGTACTTAGAGGAAGTGCCAAGGAAACACACTGAAGTGAGAATGATTCTGGTTTAGAGTGCACTTTAGGACATTCTTCTCTCGGTTTTCACAATATTTTTTCAATCTTTCAGATTCTGAGCATATGTTTTATTCTAAATTTTTCTACTTCAGCCTAGTAAAATCTCGGCCTCAAAGGAGAAAATCTCACTGTCACCAAGGGGTAGAAGGATGTGAGGAGAACAGATGGAAGGGGAATAGATGGGTTATTTAAGTGTAATTCTGCCAGTTCCGTCATTATGTGTAAGTAGGGATATGATACTTGCACATCAGGTTGTTCTGCATCTCTGATGGTAGAAATAAACTGTGGGAAGACTGTGAAGACTAATCCAATTTGTACTTCTCTTTTTTTTTTTTTTAATAATTTCTGAAATAACATCTCAAATCCCAGATGACTTCCCATTGTTTTCTAACTGCTTAGAAGAGGGGAGAAAGGGACATGACTGCCACATCATCAGTGACATTAAACAAGATTGACAGAACACCTGAGACCTTGGAGCGTAAAAAAGACGTTGAGGTAGGGGTTGACAAGTAGATTGTGAAGCTTGAACAGACTCTTCTGGAATATGTACATGACAAATAAATCAAATAAGTGAGAAACTTTCTAAGGTACATGACAGCAGTCTCGATTGCTTCCAGGAACCATACCTGAATATTGTTTCTTGTTCTTCACTTGGATGACAACTGAAATTTCAAAAATTAAGGAACTTGATATAGAAGTTAATTTACTAGCTAGCAAATGTTGGGCTTTCTAAATGAAAAATACATGAGGGATTTTGCAGGTGATAATTTTTACAAATCCCTTAACACCATGTTAAGTTATTAAGCAAATTTAGAGGAAATTGTGAGAAAACATGCTCTGTCTGATTTTCTGCTTTCTGCATGCTACATTAAACAATTATTTTCTGCATGTCTAATATGCTGAGTAGGATCAGAATATATAATCTTCTGGTGCGACCTTCCTTGAAATATTAGACACATAAGTTACAAGTGGCAGAGTGAAACCAAACCGTGAGCAGATAAAAAAAGTCTACCCCAAACAGTATAAATAAATCTGTGACTTCAAGGAAGGTTATGCTTTTTTTGATCTATACATTAGCCTGTGAGATAACACTGTCCAAATAAGTGATGGAGGATGTGAGGGAGGAGTTATTTGCTACTGGTTCCCGTTTTACCTTGTAATCCTGCAAAACTATTAGAGGTTTTCATTCTCTGAATTCTTAAATTTTATCTTTTCAGAATGACAAAAATAAAATATCACAGCTGAAACAGAAAGTTATAATTAATAAGAAGGTATCCGTGAAAATAAACAGATACCTTCTAAGTTGACCAATCATTTATAAAAGATGTTAGTCTTACTTACTTTGAGACTAGGGTTAACTAGTTCTCTGAGAAGCAGAAATAACAGTAATTTCTACAGTGTGTGTCAAGCTTGGAATGATCACCTCTGCCAGCAAAACTAAAAAAAATGCAGATGCTCGGTCTGGCATCGCAGAGTGTGTGGCAAGTCAGTGACATTATGACTGCTGTCTTTGTACTTTAGATATGCTTGTATGCGATCATCTTCAAACCAAACTCACTCATTTTGCACAGGCAAAGTTATAACTATGATGAGATGCTATGACAGTGTTTTCAAGCACAGACTTACTACATCTGACTTAAACCTCAAGTCCAGTGCATTTCTTCATTCCTTATCATAGAACTCGATTTTCTGTGAAAAACCATTTAACCTCAAATCCGTAAGCGGATATTGTAGACAGACAGACTTCTGCAGACTCAGAGAATTATTTAAGAAGTTTCTGCAAATTTCTCTTTGGAATTGCTTGTCCAACTGAAGGTACTGCCTCCTTAGTTGAATAAGAGGAACTAACTGTGTTGGTCTTCTTCAGTCCAGTTCAATAAAAGGTAAGTGAGTTGAGTTTAAATTGGTAATGAAATGATTTTATTTTGTGTATGGATGAAGAAGAAACACTTGTCAGTGAATGTGTTTGAAACTATCCCAATTTAATTTAACCATGTGTGTTACTTTGTAAATAAACATTCCTGCATTTTGTGAGCCACACTAAGCAAGTACAATGAATCATATTCTGTTGCTATTTTTAATAAAGATATAAAATAGTTGCCTGAGTCATATCAGGCATAGAATCATAAAATCATAGAATCATAGAAAGTTTTGGGTTGGAAGGGACCCCTAGAGGTCATTTAGACCAACCCCCCTGCAGCGAGCAGGGACACCACTAACTAGATGAGGTTGCTCAGAGCCCAGTCCAACCTGGTCTTGAATGTTTCCAGGGATGGGGCCTCCATTACCTCTCTGGGCAACCCGTTCCAGTGTTTCACCACCCTCATTGTAAAGAATTTCTTCCTTATATCCAGCCTAAACCTACCCTGTTTTAGTTTAAAACCATTACCCCTCGTCCTGTCACTGCTGTCTCTACTAAAAAGATTGTCCCCGTCTTTCTGTCATTCTCCTCATATGGCTGAAAAGGCGTGCTTTTTCCTACCAGGATGATTATGTAATTATGTGATTGCAACAGTTACATAGATTTAAGATTCGATTTGTATTTCAAAAGGAATGCTGGATAATTTGTTATTCTAATTATACAGCAGCATCCTCTCTCTTAATAGTTAAATGTGTTCTTTTAGAACTTCTGATGAGAAGATATATGGTAATGATACATGGGCAAGAAAAAATTGCTGTAACTAAAATATTTTCCTACATAATTTTCCTCCCCATAAACAATCCTAAGACTTTGATTCTGAAAGGTAATAAATAAGCCTTGTTTTCCTGTGATGATACTGGATACACAATACATTTTTCCAGTTTCAGCAGAAATACTAAGCTTTTACATAAACAGACATCCTTTGTGAACAATACTGTCCTTATAGTGGTGGTAGAACATTGCCTGAAGAATTCTGGTTTGACAACACAAACAGTTTCTCCCATCATGTATAATATGATTAGCTGGTCTCAAAGATTTGCTTTAAACTTATCTTTTTGGGATTTCCAGGGATCTCATTAAATTTTACCACGCAAGAGAGAGAACACAATGTTCGAATACCCTATTTTACAGATTGGACGTCAAGAGTAATGAAAATAAAAGCATAATACGGTAGTATATTGTCAATGAGCGTCTTAAAGAAAGACAGAAGCAAGTTTCCTCCAAACATTTAAAAAGTCAAGCTCATTCTTACACATAACACAGATTCAATTTTACTCTAACTCACTATCATAAAATGGCCTGAGAGAAAGAAGTGCAATGAACCATAAAAGATAGCATGCAGATAGAAATCCTTTCCTAAAGGAAGAGTCACTGAGTCTCAGTAAAACTTCCCATAAAAATGATCTTATTACTCTATTTAGCAACACTTTCTGAGACTCTTCCCTTGAAGAATAATTTGAAATGTACCAATAACAGACATCATATTCAATTTGGAAGTTTTTAGAAAAAAATTTTAAATGAAATAAATACAAACACTGACAACCTGAAAAAAAAAATTTAAATATGCATGCAGTGCCTTAGAAGACAGATTATCTGAGTTCTCAGTTGGTGTACCTCACAATATGCAAGCAGATTTTTCACTTGCCTTTAAAACTTTTATGTGTTTTGCTGTTTTAACCAAGATTAGGGAAAGGTGGAATTCAAGGGCAGTATGAGTTTAGTACACACATTTGGTGTATTTATTCCTTAAAATATTCCAGTCACCATCTCTCTCAACTGAAGATTGAAATTCACGTTAGGTCAAATTATTTGACTTGCAGGACATATCAGGATTTTCAACCAATTTTTTCTGGTTTCCCAGTTACTTGAAAGGTAACAGGAGACCCTTCTGTCCTTTACTTTGTAGCTTGTTCTTTAGAAATGGTGGGTGGGCCATAGTTACGTAAAATTACATTATGTGTTTACAAGGCAAAAAAGTTGTGGATTGAATAAAGTATGCCTGCATTTACCATCAGTGATCTTTTTATGCAGATGTTACTCATAATGGATAATAAATTAGTCATGTATAGTCCCACTGATGTAAACTAAGGTGGTTTGGGCTTTTTTCGTGTCTGCTGGTACAGTTTCTGTAAAGATGCAACAGTTGAGTTGTTTTCCTACATTATGTAGTGATATATTTCAATAATTTTCCATCAGATCAAGTCTAAAAATGAGAACTGAAGAAATCTTTGCCAGTTTCTGTGCCTTAAATGTGACTAGTAAGTAGGCATGATTCTCATACTAGTGGTAGTGCAAGACACAAGTAACATCATGAAGATTGCCCTCATTCTCAGTACAGAAGTGTATTATCAGTTCAGTTCATGCATTCAAGCAAAGCTGCAGCAAAAGTTTATTGAAGGAAGACATCCTTAGGACATTCCACGTTCCTGTGTATATTCAGATATCATGATGTAAGGTATGTGTATTCCTAAATATCTAGTGGTGAAAAAAGATTTGAAATAATTGATAACTGCTAAGCTTGTTAAGGTAGTTACTCCAATCAGCATGGAAATCACAATTAAAGGAATGGAGTGAGCTTAGTGGCAGCTCAAGAGTTGAGCCAAACAGGAAGCAAGATGGAGAAGGAAGAAGTAGGTCAGGTGCTAGTGAAGAGGCTTTATTTAGAGGTGTTGATAAGTTGTAGCTGGCTGAACAAAGATGGAATAAAGGACTGAGACTACTGCTACAGGTGAGATTTTGATAACCTTCAAATTTCAGTTACAGATTAATATTGCTGCACATTCACATCTCAAAGAAGATTTTTGTAACAATAAAATAAGATCTGACTCTATATGAAATGGAGGTCTGCTGAGAGGCAGTTGGAAATGGTTTTTGTTCTAGCTAAAAGGTGGCAAGGCTACATATGTAGCTACCAGAAGTTTGCAAATATGCTATCATAGCAAATTTGCAGATGGTACTAAATTAAGGGGATGGGTGTACCTACTGAACAATAAAGTTTCACTCCAAAGAGATCTTGAGAAAATGGTGTGCTAGGGGCAACAGAACACTTATGATATTGAATACAGAGATGTGTTAATCTGCGAAGTAGTAACTCCACATATCAGTATAATCTGGGTACTGACTGGCTAACCCTTCTAAACTGGATCTGGCATTTCAGTACTGAATATGTCTCAGCAGTGGTGTCTCAGTGCAAACAAATAAAACTACATAGCAGGCGACATTAGGATGAGCATGGCTAGAAGTTTTAGGAAAGTTCTTCCTCTTTACTCAGTGCTTGCAAAGCTGCAGCAAAAATATTATGCCCATCTTAGCACCTTCCAGTTCAAGGGTGATGTTAAGAACAGTAGAGCAATCAACACGGCTGGGTGCCTAAAGTACTGGTTTCCACACTTTTTTGATTCTGCATCTGTACCATTAAAATTTTTTGAGCATGCACCCCCAAAATAAGTATATTTATTACCTATAAATTATGTATGTGTACTACTATAATGATCTTATATACATTATAAAATGTACACAACAATAGAAAAGAGAAAAAGATGAGACAAAAGTAAAATAAACCTTATTTTTAAATTGTTTTATTTTTCTATATTTAACAATGGTACAAAACATACTTTCTTCCTATAGCCCAATGCATTTTCTAGTACACCCTCCCACCTAGTCTGGAGACCACTGACCTATATCAGAGGAGAATATGAGGGAGCGTGTCCTGGTTACTCCAATGAAGACATGACCAAGAGAAGCATTTTAACAACAGCCTTTGCTTACTTCAAGAAGGGTTACAGGGCTGAGGAAACAAACTGTTCTCCACAGGGGCAGACAGTATGATAAAGGGCAGTTCTATAGCTTTGTTCTGGTTTGGCTGCAGCCAGCAACAAAAGCGCCACACAGCCGCCCCTCCCCCCGCTGGTGTGCGGAGGAGAATGGAAAGAAACAGGAAGAAACTGGGGGGTCGGGATAAGGGCAGTTTAACAGAACAGCAAACTAAGGGAACAGTAAAAACAACAATACAGATGAGGAGAAAAAGCACAACACAAACCGCAGGACCCAGAGAGCCGTTCTCCCGAACAGGACCGGCACCCACACTCCCGAGCCGTGAGTGACTTCCCGCCGCCCAGCTCCCCCCCACCAGAACCCAGCATGATGGCACATGGTATGGAATACCCTGCTCTGGTTGGCCAGGTTGGGTCAGCCCGCCCGGCTGTGTCCCCTCCTGGAGTCTCCGTGGGGTCTGTGCAGGACTTCTATGGGTCACCAGAGAGGTTGTTTAAACTCCACTCCTGAAGGCTATCATGATTCAGCCATGAAAAACCATAGCCCTGCTTCAGGTTGGTCTAGATGATCCCCAGAAGCCTCTTTATACTAACATTTTTATAATTCAGTGTCTTTAATTTTAAAGAAAAAAAAAAAAGTGAGCTAAAACTTAATGAATATGCAGAGCTACTGTCCAATTTGGTTGACCAGTGTGTGTGGGTGTCTTATGCAAGAGCTATTTTACAAGCTTTGACCAAGAGTCCATATCTAGCTCTTTCCAGGAATGTCCTGTAGCAGGTGTCTTAGATGTCTAGAGAAGAACTAGGAACAGGGAAAGAAAGTAATGGTAATTTTCTTAATTAAGTCTTCAGTAATTTGTAACTTGAAGACTTTCTAAACTAAAAGTGTTATATGTTTCTTTTATAATCCCTGTCTCGTAGTATGGGCTCATTGATAAATTTATGGAAATTTGCTACGATTCATCACAGTCCAGCATTTGTAACGCCTTTTTATAGCAATCCCTCCTAACAAATAAAGATGAATGTATATTTTATAATGCAAACAAAATTCCATTAGCGGCTATGATTTTTTATTTCTTCATTTGTTCTACCAGAAAACGAGTTCAAATTAGGTATTAAGATACTGGTTTTTAATCCTGTGCTACTTGATTCTTTTCTGAATAATTATATGTATTATTTTATAAAGGTAAAGGAGTATCTAGGGCTTACTGTAAATATCTGCTGGCAGGTATACAGGAATATTTGTTGCCAAATACGCAAACTCTTCTTTTGTAATGTGGAATGATTTTCTTGGTTAGGGAGTGGGAAGCTATAGTCACACACTTATTGCTTATATAGGCATGGTTCTGTGAACATTTCCTGCAAAGAGGAAAGAAGAAATTTTATATACTTTTGTTGACAGGATATCAGAAAAATATGTAACACTGAGCTTTGAAAAGCAATGATGATAAAAAGAGGATCAAAGTGCAACTTCCATTTTTGTGAGTGATTCCACTTTGTCTGCTTTAAATCTTCATGGAAAGCAATATATATTTAAATTTTCCATGAAACAGATTTTTACTTACAAATTTTAAAGAGGTTGTTTTAGCATTTCATTTGGTGTACTGTCTTGGAGGTTTAGGATCTACATTTTGTATTAGCCTTTTTTCTTGACAGTAGATACTATGATATATACCTGGTAAAATTTCCTTTCTGCTTTTGTTTGTCTGTAGCTAATTGTCGTTGTTACGGTGTTTGATATCTTTCTACTTGCTGAAGTTCTCTGAAACTGTAAGTCCTTATTCTATAGTCTTTTCAAGATTGAAAGACGGCTACTGAAAAGGATTATAAATAAATATCCTGTTTTCTTCACCTGAAGAACTGTGAAATGCTTAGCTTTAAATACATATGCAGTATATGACTGAACTTCAGAATGAAGTAAAATGGAAAGATCTACCAATTGTTTCTAAGCTTTGGGTTTGCATTGCTCAGAGGAAGGCTTATCTTTTCTCTAATACATTTCAAGGGTCCTAAGAATAAAGCAAGTTTATTTCCTTTTTCTTCTTTGTGAGGGAAAGTTTATCTTCAGTAGCTTTACCATACTTCTTTTACATTGCTTTTGGTAACTTACACAGCTTAGGAGGTTCTCCTGCTTTATAAATATTAGGCTAAAAATTCAGAAGTACTTTTATTCGCTATTGTGAGCTAACTTTTAAAATCCAATTGTGAAAATAGAAATTTTAAATTTCAAGAATGAAAAATTTACAAGGAAATTAGTCACTGCAAAACTTGCCACATGTATCTTTAATAAAAAGTTAGCTCAGTTCAAAGATGAATTCATTTAATCAGTTATACATAATTGCCAGATTGTGACAGTGATCTCTGTAGACCAGATGTCTATGTGTCATATATGTGTAAATGTGTATCGGTAACAATTAGCTACAATACTCTGATAACATGCAAAAGAGTAATGAAAATACCAAATGAAACAAACTCTGCTTAGGTAAGGGGAGTAAGAAGTGGAATAAACAGGCAAAACTTTCCTTCTGAAGAGATTGTCATGACTATACACTTAGGCTTTTTTTTTTTCTTTCCTATTTGATGGCAGATGTCATTTGAGTCAATTCCCAAGTAGATCATACCTTTCCACTAATAAATGCTGACCTGAAAACAAGGCTCAAGGAAAGGAGTGACCTAGCCTATGATGGAAAATTATGGGAGAAAATCCCATACATTTCTACAGAAGAAACATGGAACGGGTGATCTCTATTTAAATCAGATTTTCTACGCTCACTCAGTCAGTCCATGGTTCAGTGCACTTGCAGTTTATACAGACAGGCTCCACCTGCATTGCAATTCTTCTTCAGGAAGCTGCGAAATAGCTGAGACTTTAACATTTCTAAACATATGTTTACTGTATGAACTGGTCTGAATTCTGTTGTCCCAGCAGCAATTGCTTTTGTCAATTGTATGATGTGACATACACAACTTAAGATGAATGTTTCAGATAGATATTGTTTAGTTTGTTTTCTCATGACAATCTACTGAACATTAGCGTAACTCTGTGGGGCCTTTAGCAACCAGCAGGTAGCTGAACTGTCCTGTTAACTATTGGGAGAAAAAGAAAAGAGACTGCAACCACCTATCAATGTAGCAAGCCAAGTGTGTGCTCTTCTGTGCATCATAAAAATCCTCCAGGCAGCCAGCAGAAAGTAAAGCAGGATATGGTTTCAGAGACAGTGTCTGTCAAATTGAAACTCTTCCTGCTTCTTCCCCGGAAAAGATCTAGGACATCTGGAGACATTTTTATCACCTGCAAAAGTTCCTGTTAATTGAGTTTCAAACTGTTTTTCTGCTGTTGCAAAAGAAGAAGGAAATACAAACTGGGAGAGATCTGGTTTTCACATGGTGAACACATATGTGGAAGCAAAAAACACAGTGACAGACTGATGTTTGTAGTTAACTTATTTCAAGACTCAGGAGTACGAATCTGCTCAGATTATTAACAAAAACTTTACATGTGCGAATTAAATGGAGAAAATGCGAAGAACTAGTAAATGAAATACCTCTTGTATTGTCCTTAGCGTACCCTGTTGTCTGAAAGCTGTCTATAGAAGGGAAATAGGAAAACACTGCTGTGGCAAAAAATAAGTTGATAAGAGCACCTTGTTCTTGAAACCTTATTTTTTCCAGGATGTATGGAAAATTATGCTTTTTCCTGAGTATTTTCACAGCATTTTAAAGGACAAAACAGTGTTAACAGATAGATTGCTATAGATGTTTGAAGCTACAAGCAAGACAAATGAGAATAACTTAAATTTTTTAGGTTTATTCTACTATTTTCCTTCCTCTCCCATGGCTGGCTTTGTTTTGGTCCTTATCTGAGTCAGACGTCTCCAAAATCCAGCTTTCTTAATTTAGGATACAGTGGCAAGCTTTTATAAATTTTGTCTTTTTTTTTTTGGGGGGGGTGTGTGTCTGCTGAGTATTAGTTGGCCTGTCTGACTTCTGTTTTGCTTTTGTGTATGTGTATGTATATGACGGGAAATACAAAGATTGTTGCTTTTATGACAAAAAGCTTCAGGTCATACAAATTCTTACATGAATAAAAGTATGAAAAGCAGTCCTGTCACAAGTATTATTCATCCATATTTCTTTTTTTTTTTTTTTTTTAAAGGTGTACTTAGGTTAGACTTTGTCTTGAACTTTCTTTTTCATGATACATGGATAATTTCTATTGAGGAAATATGGGGCTCACACACGTGAGCATCGTAACGATGCGTGCTGTGTAACTTCAAAGAACTACAGCATCTGTGTTCATGAAATTGCTTTTCTTTCCAATTTTTATTGTCCTTGTGTTCTAGAAGCAGCTTTTACAGCATGTGGCTAGTACTTAACCATATTAACTAATTAACTTACTTGTCATTATCTGTGCATCTATAGTTTGCCACTATGAAAGAAATCTTGCCATGTGAACAGGAAAAATAGAATTCCTGTACAGCAGAAAAGCAAACATATGCTTATGCACATGTCTGTAAACAAAATGACCTGGGACTGTGCTCTGGCCATGAGGTCAAGTGATCTATTAACACACCTGATCTAAACTAGCAGGCATACATCCTTACTCAAAACACATCCCGTGCAATTCTCTGCCTCAGGCTTGTATATGCCTATATTTCTGTATCACGACATGTGTGGGTTACCTACTACAGCTATGAATTATCACATGGTAATTTCTTACATCTTCCTTGCTTCATGATCTGGATGGCCTTATGTTTTCCAGATTCACTCTGGAGAACCAAAGTTTCCCTGGTGGAAGTTAGTTGAAGAAGACTCCCTTCACCTACATTTCTCTGGTGCCTCTGCCACGCTTTGAACCTGTGCTACCTGAGGACCTGAGTGACTGCTATCTCACCTCGCTCAGGAGTCTCCACCATGCCATGCATACCTGTAGTCCACTGTATCAGCACCTACACACAGGACATGGCATCCTGCTCTGTGGCATAGCAGGTAGCTATGCATGTGTAATTTTTGACAGATGCTGCTCTACCTGCTGCATTTGCTGTGGGAGAATGTCTTCCTGTTGCAGTGACAGATTCACGCTAATGTCTCTTCGTGGGTCTGTTTATGGTCGGGCAAGATTCTGACCCCAAGACATGTGCATGTCACCACCTTCACACTCTCTTATTTGCAGGAACATAGCAGTTTTCTCTCACCAGAGTCTGACTTCAGGCCTGATCCAACTCCTACACACGACTCTCCTTTGCTTGGGATCTTCTGAGCAGACATCTCAGGCGGCGGTACCCCTCATGGTGTATGATGAATCTGAAAAGAGAGCCTAGAATTGTTGGCTTGGCAGTATGAAGTGGAGAGAGTCCATCAAGGGCTTAAGTCTTCCCTTCTCACCATAGTCTTGCCAATGTAGGCAGCATTGCCGAGCAACACTAGAGCAGTGGGTCAGGTTATGTACCTCTGTGTAGCTAATCCCAATACTATGCTGGAGTGTTAACAGCAGCCATGACTCCCTCCAGGCTGCTTCCTGCTCCATATTAAAAGTGACAGACTCTTGGCCTATGCCAAACCTGCTTAACTTTTGCCCAGTTCTATACAAGAATTCACAAGGACTCAGTTCTTGGGTGTCTTTTATTTGACTCTTACAGAAGAAATAATGAAACCCTTAACTATGACATTTTAGGCATATGAATCAGCCTGGAAAATGGAACCTTGTGGGCATGCCAAATAGCTATGGCATTATCTGTACTGCCCACCGCAAATATTCCCTGGTCTGAGTTAATCCAGATAATTACAATGCTGTGTATTGGGTGGGAAAGTGCTGTTAGGTGGGAACAGACTAATAGTGTACTAAGAATTATGTTGACAGTCAGTATGGACAGTAGTTGAGCATCAGTACCCAGGCCCACACTTTAGCATTTTTAATGTACTAATCTGGATTTAGTTGATGGGGAAAAACATCTCAGTAAGGACAATCTCAAAACTTCTATTAAAAAATCATCAACCTGGAACAATTTCATCAGAAATAACTGCTTGGCAGTCTCTCTACTAGTCTGCTTTACTTTTGCTGAACCATCTTCCTGAGGAACTGTGGTAATATCTGACATTCAGTTGCATTTGATCTTAGTATTATATAGATCCTGAGTATAGTTTGAGAAATATACTCAAACTGTTATTAATGGTGAGTAAGGTTTAATAAAATACTTGCTCCTATCAGTTGTCTATGTTAACACTGATCCCAAAATGACACTGCAGTACCCTTAGAGCAAATAAGGCATAAACACCGTCTTTGAGTGCTTTCACTCTAAAAGCTTCACAAAGTTGGAAGTGTTCTCTTGTCTATCTGTTCATCTAATGAAATGTTCATCTTCTACCTTTTTTTCATTTGTTTTCATTTTTTTCCTGAGCAGAATTGCAGAGAAACTTGTGCATGACTGCTATCCATTTCAATTTTAAGCATGTCTCCTCAAGCAAACACAAGAAAGTCTCCATTGTGAAACCTGTATATTGTTATTGCTATGGGAATTCTTCGTCTTTATAAAAACTTTTTAAAAGACAAAACTGTAATTTGGTTGACAAGAATTGAATGTTACAAAATTAATGAAACAGCATACACCAAAGTGTGTGCTGAATTGATCTGTCCTACTTGTTAGTGGGTTGCACTATTACGCAATTTTATTCAGGTGAAAGTAGACTTGTTAGGCCTAGTTCCTCTTTCTAAACTCTCCTACCCACTCTAGAGCGAATGCAGAGTACAGACTGAAACAGTTTGATATGTCAGGCTCATCTGAGACAAAGGAAAACAGAAGCATGCAGAACAAACAAGAATAAGATGCCTTTTGTATATAAAAGACAATAAAAAACCTATCTGTATTAAATGAGACCCTGTTAATAATATGAGATTTGAAACATGTCCTATAAAAAATTCCAAGCCTGTTACAAGTTAGCGGTCCATTTTGTGAGTGGTTTTTTTACTTATATATTGCTATGAAGTAAAGTATCTGATGACAGTATGCTTCTCTGATCCTATTTCTAAGGAGTATAATTATAATTCATAACTGGAATTTGTCACAGCTCTTTTGCTTCTTCATCCACAAATCATCATATTTCTCTGTTCTTAAGCTATAAAGTGTTTTTTTGGAGTGACCTTTTGTTGGTTTTTATTCCCTCTGTGATCTCTTAAAACTAGGAACAATAAATCTGACTGTGTATCAAAATATTTTGTAGTGAACCAAGAGAATGAAATTGGAAAAATAGCACTTCAGAAGCTAATATACTTTTGGAACATTTTCTTAGGAAGAGACTACTCTTTCCCAGGTCACATAACTCTTAGGTGGATGTGCTGTTTGCAGGTTAGCAACGGGCACAGGTAGAGCCTCACTATCCTTTTTACTTAGGATAGTGCACAGCGTAACAATTTCCTCTCTTGGAAGATATACTGCTGTAAATGAAAGGAGAAAGAAGCCCTGTGTCCTCTTCTAGTCCTGTCAAAATACATAGAGTATGGCCAACAGTAAGTGTTGAAAGACTTTCCTAATGAATGGTTGCACGGAAAAAGCTCTGATGATTCCCTGGGCTCCTTCCAGGATGTCCTGGGTTTGACCAGGACAGGGTTAATTTTCACCAGAATCCAGGAAGGGACACGGCCGGGTGGGCTGACCCCACCTGGCCAACCAGAGCAGGGTATTCCATACCATGTGCCGTCATGCTGGGTTCTGGCTGGGGGGAGCTGGGCAGCAGGAACTCTCTCCCGGCTCGGGAGCACCGTGGGTGGTGAAAGTTCTGCGTTCTATTATTTTGATTTGTATATTCTCCTTATCTGTATCGTTGTCATTACTGTGCCCTTTGTTTTGCTGTTCTGTTAAACTGCCCTTATCCCGACCCACCAGTTTCTGCCTGTTTCTTTCCATTCTCCTCCGTACCCCAGCGGGGGGAGGGGTGGCCACGTGGCGCTTTTGTTGCCGGCCGCAAACAAACTATAACACAGGAACATCCAGGATTTCATCAACTATTATAATCTTAAACTAATAGAATTGTACCAAGTATACATTGTGGGGGAAAAATTACTGAGGACATAAAAACAGAAATGATATATCCTAAAAAGAATCTATGAAAACACGAATATATTTAAGTTCCAGTAACATAAATAAAAGGTACGTGTATATCTGTAAACTAAAGAATTTTTAAAGTAAACACACAAGGAATTAAGCATCAGTTTCTATTCATTTTTGAATAATCACTGAGTGTTAAACATCTGTCCTTTTTTTGTCTATTAACTCCAATTCTCTATTCTACTCCAACAAATTTGAACCACCTGGTGTTTCAGCAGAAAGACTGTAGGATCAGCACATTAATGCTGAGGACAAGCTTGACGGGACTGGGGGATGGATGAGTAGTCCAGAGAACATCATCCTGAAGTTCTGCTTCATGAGTCACAAAAGCAATTATTGGTCTCAGACACTGAAGATAATCTGAGTGGTTATTTTGTTCCCTTTACATCTTATTCAAAACTGTTTCTTTCACAAAAATGGGGAAAAAAAAGTCACAAGAGCTGGCATTGACAAGAGTGTCACACTTCCCCCATTCATAGAAGTAGAGGCATCTGACTAAGCATTGGAGCAGGGAAGGCCAGGGTCACAAATTTCAGACACAAACAATAATCGTTTCTATGTCAACCAGAAAGTTTGTGTACATTTCAGGCAACATTTGAAGATTACGTTTAAGTGCATTATTTCTGAGTAAAGATGACGTCTAGTTAATATTTCTATTAGCAATTTCGGATGCTTTTTTAAATATTTTTTTATATTGACAGCCTATGATTTCCCTTTACAGCAGTATCTACATGATAACTTAGGAATGTAAGTATTGTTTATTATTAATTTTTGAAATTCTTCAGATCAAGAGATCATAATATCCTTTGAGCTGACTTCTGAATTTTAAATGTAACCATAAATACGTTTGACTTCCTTTCTAGCTGTAGGAAAGTGTTCTAGTTGAGAGACACAAAAACCCATGTCCTGAGTTCGGCCAGAATTTTCACCAGAATCCAGGAAGGGGCACAGCCGGGTGGGCTGACCCAACCCCAACCTGGCCAAACAGAGCAGGGTATTCCATACCATGTGCTGTCATGTTGGGTTGCGGTGGGGCGGGGCGGCGCAACAGGAACTCACTCGCGGTGCGGGAGTTGACAGTGATGGTCCTGGAGGGCAGCTCTCCCGGTTGTGCTGTTCGTGTTTTGTTTTCTCCTTATCTGTATCGTTGTTGTTGCTCTTCCCTTTGTTTGCTGTTCTGTTAAACTGCCCTTATCCCGACCCACCAGTTTCTGCCTGTTTGTTTCATTGTACTCCGCACCGCGGTGGGGGGAGGGGCAGCCGCGTGGTGCTTTTGTTGCCAGCTACAGTTGAACCAGAACATTAAATTGATGCCCAGGTGTAGGTCGGAGATAACGGCAGGGCTGAGCAGTGTGTGTTAAAACAGCTTTCTTACATTTTGTTAAAATTTATCATACGCATTTTACTGTGTTAGTCAAACAGTCGCTGGTAAAAATGTTTCTGACTTTGATCAGATGGCTCTGGTATTTAAATCCGTACTTGCTTTATGTGTTCGTTGCCGTGTTGTTTATCATCGCGGGAAAAAGGATCAGGATTATGATTTTACTATACTGTACGATATCGATTTATGACATGATAACATCACTGTGCATGAAATTAGGCTTGTATTTGCGTGCAGCACTGTGGTCATTTCCGTACCTCAGATCCTTTGTCTTAGAATTTGTTAATAATCAAACCCAATCTGTGGGGAAAACCGGAGGGGATACCTCCCCCACTCTGTCACCCCCCTCCTCTCCTTCAGGCTGGTCCTAACAGCTTTTGAGAATTTCGAGTACCCGTGTGATGCTCAGGCCAGCGGGTTTCTATTGTTCTGCCTCCTGAATGGGTTTCAGCTTTTGTTTAGGGCTAAACAGTCGTTAAGAACATCCTGCAGAGACCTGCCCCGGGGGCCGGATAGCTGTGACTGGCTGGGTGTGTGGGACAGCATGGGCAGGTGTCTAGAGCAGTGGGCATCCCCGGTGTGTTTTTAACTCACCCCTGAACAAATAGAGAATCCGGACACACTAGTAAAATATCTGCAAAAAGTGTGCCGCCACCCTGGGAACTCCAGAGAGACACAAATCACAGCAATTTGCTGGGGTCTGGCCCACGCCTACCGAGCCTTGTTCAACCTGATTCGGTGTCCTAAAGGGGAAAGGGGGGGAAACGAAGCGGCAGGCGCTGCGACTGGCGCTGCCCCCCCAGCCGGCCCTGCAGCCCCTTCAGCCCAGCAGGCAGTCACAGCCCCCCCGACCGGCACCACAGCTGCTACGGCCACTGGCGTTGTCCCGGCTTCCCCAGCAGGCACGGCAGTTGCTGCAGCTCCATGTTCAGCCCCAGCTCCAGCTGCAGGCATCGCAACTGAGCCCAATGACCAACCTGTGCCGGCAGCAGTCGCCCCTGTAAAACTAAAGAAAGACGCAAAGAGAGCAGATCTCTCCGGGAGGGATGACGATGAGCCAGGGTCATCGCGGGAGATAGAGACAGAGATCATCACCCGGTCCCTGTCCCTGGGTGAGCTGCGAGACATGCGGAAAGATTTCAGCTGCCACCCAGGAGAGCACATGGTCACCTGGCTGCTGCGGTGCTGGGATAACGGGGCCAGCAGCTTGGAGTTAGAGGGCAAGGAAGCCAAGCACCTGAGATCCCTGGCCAGGGATGGGGGCATTGACAAGGTCATTGGGAAAACAGAACAAGTCCTCAGCCTCTGGAGGAGACTTCTCTCAGGTGTGAGGGAGAGGTACCCCTTCAGTGACGATTTTTGTATGCTACCCTGGCAAGTGGACCAATATGGAAAGGGGTATTCAGTACTTGAGGGAATTAGCTGTGCGGGAGCTGGTTTACTATGAACCAGACGATGACCAGTTACTCACAGACCCAGATGAAGTCCAGTGCACAGAATGTACGTGGAGGAAGTTTTCGCGAAGCGCACCATCCTCATATGCCAACTCACCGGCAGTAGTAAACTGGAAAGGTAAAGAGGCACCAACAGTGGATGAGGTGGCTGTCAGACTCCGGCAATATGAGGAAAGTCTCTCTTCCTCCGCTGTCTCAGCTGTGGAGAAACTGGCCCGGGAGGTCCGGCAAATGAAAGAGAGTAGGTCCTACTCCCCACCTGTACGGGCCAGTGTCTCAGCTATTAGGGGCAAGCGTTTCTCTACTCAGGAGAGGGAATACAGAGGCTACACACCACGGGGCACCCTGTGATTCTACTTGCGTGACCACAGAGAAGACATGAGGAAGTGGGATGGAAAACCTAGAGGCACGAGTGCGTGAGTTGCGAGGTAAAACAATCACCAAAGCGGATTCTGTTAGGAAAAATGCCGCTCCAGTTTCCAGCAGTCAGCTCTCCAGACCAGGTAGACAGTTTGGTCTTGATTCCGATCCTCTGGAAGGGACCTCCAAGTCATTCTTACAGCAGGTGAGCAGCAAATTCTCTGACTAGGATTAGAGGGGCCCTGCCTCCAGCCAGGTGGAGGAAAGGGACAACTGCGTTTATTGGACAGTGTGGATTCAGTGGCCTGGCACGTCAGATCCACAAGAGTATAAAGCTCTAGTGGACACTGGTGCACAGTGTACTTTAATGCCATCAGATTTCAAAGAGTCAGAGTCCATTTGCATTTTGGAAGTGACAGGGGGGTCCCAAGAGCTGAGTGTATTAGAGGCTGAAGTGAGCCTCACTGGGCAGGACTGGCAGAAGAACCCCATTGTGGCTGGTCCCGAGGCTCCATGCATCCTTGGGATAGACTATCTTAGGAGAGGTTATTTCAAGGACCCAAAGGGGTATCGGTGGGCTTTTGGCATAGCTGCTTTGGAGACGGAAGAAATTAAACAGCTGTCCATTTTGCCTGGTCTCTCGGAGGATCCTTCTGTTGTGGGGTTGCTGAGGGTTGAAGAACAACAGGTGCCAATCGCGACCACAACAGTGCACCTGCGACAATATCATACCAACTACGACTCCCTTATACCCATTCACCAGCTGATCCGCCAGCTGCAGAGTCAAGGAGCGATCAGCAAAACTCATTCACCTTTTAATAGTCCCATATATACTGTGAGAAAATCTACTGGAGAGTGGAGACTGACAATAGACTACCAGGGCCTGAATGAAGTCACACCACCGCTGGGTGCTGCTGTGCCTGACATGCTAGAACTTCAGTATCAGCTGGAGTCAAAGGCAGCCAAGTGGTATGCTACAATTGACATCGCTAATGCATTCTTCTCCATCCCTTTGGCAGCAGAGTGCAGTCCACAGTTCTCTTTCACCTGGAGGGGCGTCCAGTACACCTGGAATCCACTGCCCCAAGGGTGGAAACACAGTCCCACCATTTGCCATGGACTAATCCAGACTGCACTGGAAAAGGGTGAAGCTCCAGGACATCTGCAGTACATCGACGCCATCATTGTATGGGGTGACACAGCGGAGGAAGTTTTTGAGAAAGGGGAGAAAATAGTTCAGATCCTTCTGAAAGCCGGTTTCACCATTAAGCGAAGTAAAGTCAAGAGACCTACGCAAGACATCCAGTTTTTGGGAATAAAATGGCAGGATGGACGCCGTCAAAGCCCAATGGATGTCATCAACAAAATAGCAGCTATGTCCCCACCAACCAACAAAAAGGAAGCACAAGCCTTCTTAGGTGTTGTGGGCTTTTGGAGGATGCACGTCCCAAATTACAGCCAGATTGTAAGCCCTCTGTACCACGAGACCCGGGAGAAGAATGATTTTGAATGGGGCCCTGAGCAATGACAGGCATTTGAAGAGATTAAATGGAAGATAGCTCATGCCGTAGCCCTTGGTCCAGTCCGGTCAGGGCAAGATGTTAGAAATGTGCTCTACACCGCAGCCGGGGAGAATGGCCCAACCTGGAGTCTCTGGCAGAAAGCACCAGGGGAGACTCGAGGTCGACCCCTGGGGTTTTGGAGCCGGGGATACAAAGGATCCGAGGCCCACTATACTCCCACTGAAAAAGAGATTCTGGCAGCATATGAAGGCGTTCGAGCTGCTTCAGAAGTGGTCGGCACTGAAGCACAGCTCCTCCTAGCACCACGATTGCTGGTCCTGGGCTGGATGTTCAAAGAGAGGGTCCCCTCTACGCATCATGCCACCAATGCTAGGTGGAGTAAGTGGGTCACGCTGATCACCCATCGCGCCCTAATGGGAAATCCCAGTCGCCCAGGAATTCTGAAGGTAATCATGGACTGGCCAGAAGGCAAAGATTTTGGAGCATCGCCAGAGGAGGAGGTGACACGTGCTGAAGAGGCCCCACTGTATAACCAGCTGCCAGAAGATAAGAAACAGTACGTCCTGTTCACGGATGGGTCCTGTCGCATTGAGGGGAAGCAGCGGAGGTGGAAGGCTGCTGTATGGAGCCCTACACGACAAATCGTGGAAACTGCCGAGGGATAAGGTGAGTCCAGCCAGTTTGCAGAGGTGAAAGCCATCCAGCTGGCTTTAGACATTGCCAGTCGAGAGAAGTGGCCAGTGCTCTATCTTTACACCGACTCTTGGATGGTGGCCAATGCCTTGTGGGGGTGGCTGCAGCAATGGAAGAAGAACAACTGGCAGCGCAGAGGCAAACCTATCTGGGCTGCCCCATTGTGGCAAGATATTGCTGCCCGGCTGGAGCAGTTGGCAGTAAAAGTCCGTCACATGGACGCCCACGTCCCTAAGAGTCGGGCCACTGAAGAACATCAAAACAACACCCAGGTAGATCAGGCTGCTAAGACTGAGTGGCTCAGGTGGATCTGGACTGGCAACATAAGGGTGAACTGTTAATAGCTCGGTGGGCCCATGACACCTCGGGCCACCAAGGAAGAGACACGATATACGGATGGGCTCGTGACCAAGGGGTGGACTTGACCATGGACACCATAGCACAGGTTATCCATGAATGTGAAACATGCGCTGATATCAAGCAAGCCAAGCGGGTAAAGCCTCAGTGGTATGGAGGACGATGGCTAAAATATAAATATGGGGAGGCTTGGCAGATTGACTACATCACACTGCCACAAACCCTCCAAGGCAAGTGCTATGTGCTCACAATGGTGGAGGCCACCACCGGATGGATGGAAACCTACCCTGTGCCCCATGCCACTGCCCGGAATACCATCCTGGGCCTTGAAAAACAAGTCCTGTGACGACATGGCACTCCCGAAAGAACTGAGTCGGACAACGGGACTCATTTTGGCAACAGCCTCATAGACACCTGGGCCAAAGAACACGGTATTGAGTGGGTGTATCACATTCCCTACCATGCAACAGCCTCTGGAAAGATCAAAGGGTAAAATGGGCTGCTAAAAACCACTTTGAGGGCAATGGGGGGTGGGACTTTCAAAAATTGGTATACCCATTTAGCAAAGGCCACCTGGTTGGTTAACACCAGAGGGTCCACCAACCGGGCTGGTCCTGCCCAGTCAAAACCTCAGCGCCCCGTAGAAGGGGATAAAGTCCCTGTAGTGCACATGCGGAACATGTTAGGGAAGACAGTCTGGGTTAGTCCTGCCTCGGGCAAAGGCAAGCCCGTCCGCGGGATTGCTTTTGCTCAAGGACCTGGGTGTAGCTGGTGGGTAATGCGGAAGGATGGGGAAGTCCGATGTGTACCTCATGGGGATTTAATTTTGGGTGAGAATAGTCCATAAATAAATTTTATAAAGTTAATTGTTAAATAACCCTGTCACTGTCTGTTATCACTGTTATAATTGTTATGTGTTGTACCAGTAGTATCGCAGTAAGAATCGTCCAGATTAAAGAAGGATGGACTTTTTGATGAAAACCTAGCAGAGCACAGCGATGATGGGACTGGACCTGGTTTTCAACAACTGGCATCCAGCAACTTCATCGAGATCAACATCTCCTGCAGACTGTGGGCACGGGCCACACCAGATACATCAGCCGTGAGCTCCGGATGCAGCAAGTGACCACCCACCACCACACATCACCTCCCCTGCCACGGAAGACCATTACGACAGATGGAGCCCGAAGTCATGGATTAAATGAACTCAATGGACACTTTAGAGTGATGATCCATAGACTAAGGGAATGATATCTGGAGACAGGAGAAGTGGTGGTGATCAACTGGACAATGGGGGACCTGGGCATGACGTAGATGGTATGGAATAAGGGGTGGATAATGTCCTGGGTTTGGCCAGGACAGGGTTAATTTTCACCCGACTCCAGGAAGGGGCACAGCCTTAGGGTGGGGGCTGACCCCACCTGGCCAAACAGAGCCCTGTATTCCATACCATGTGACGTCACGCTGGGTTCTGGTGGGGGGGGGTGGCGCGGCGTGAACTCACTTGTGGCTTGGGGGGACGGGGCGCCGGTGCTGTGTGGGAGAGCGGCTGTCTGGGTCGTAAGGTTCATTGTTGTGTTTTCTCCTTATTAGTACCGTTGTTGTTCCTGTTTCCTCTGTTTGCTGTTCTGTTAAACTGCCCTTATGCCGACCCACCCATTTCTGCCTGTTTCTTTTCATTCTCCTCCGCACGCTGGCTGGGGGAGGGGCGGCCACGTGGTCCTTTTGTTGCTGGCGGCAGCCGAAACCAAAACCGTCTTCTCCGTGGTCACGCAAGTAGAATCACAGGGTGCCCCGTGGTGTGTAGCCTCTGTATTCCCTCTCCTGAGTAGAGAAACGCTTGCCCCTAATAGCTGAGACACTGGCCCGTACAGGTGGGGAGTAGGACCTACTCTCTTTCATTTGCCGGACCTCCCGGGCCAGTTTCTCCACAGCTGAGACAGCGGAGGAAGAGAGACTTTCCTCATATTGCCGGAGTCTGACAGCCACCTCATCCACTGTTGGTGCCTCTTTACCTTTCCAGTTTACTACTGCCGGTGAGTTGGCATATGAGGATGGTGCGCTTCGCGAAAACTTCCTCCACGTACATTCTGTGCACTGGACTTCATCTGGGTCTGTGAGTAACTGGTCATCGTCTGGTTCATAGTAAACCAGCTCCCGCACAGCTAATTCCCTCAAGTACTGAATACCCCTTTCCATATTGGTCCACTTGCCAGGGTAGCATACAAAAATCGTCACTGAAGGGGTACCTCTCCCTCACACCTGAGAGAAGTCTCCTCCAGAGGCTGAGGACTTGTTCTGTTTTCCCAATGACCTTGTCAATGCCCCCATCCCTGGCCAGGGATCCCAGCTGCTTGGCTTCCTTGCCCTCTAACTCCAAGCTGCTGGCCCCGTTATCCCAGCACCGCAGCAGCCAGGTGACAATGTGCTCTCCTGGGTGGCGGCTGAAATCTTTCCGCATGTCTCGCAGCTCACCCAGGGACAGGGACCGGGTGATGATCTCTGTCTCTATCTCCCGCGATGACCCTGGCTCATCGTCATCCCTCCCGGAGAGATCTGCTCTCTTTGCGTCTTTCTTTAGTTTTACAGGGGCGACTGCTGCCGGCACAGGTTGGTCATTGGGCTCAGTTGCGATGCCTGCAGCTGGAGCTGGGGCTGAACATGGAGCTGCAGCAACTGCCGTGCCTGCTGGGGAAGCCGGGACAACGCCAGTGGCCGTAGCAGCTGTGGTGCCGGTCGGGGGGGCTGTGACTGCCTGCTGGGCTGAAGGGGCTGCAGGGCCGGCTGGGGGGGCAGCGCCAGTCGCAGCGCCTGCCGCTTCGTTTCCCCCCCTTTCCCCTTTAGGACACCGAATCAGGTTGAACAAGGCTCGGTAGGCGTGGGCCAGACCCCAGCAAATTGCTGTGATTTGTGTCTCTCTGGAGTTCCCAGGGTGGCGGCACACTTTTTGCAGATATTTTACTAGTGTGTCCGGATTCTCTATTTGTTCAGGGGTGAGTTAAAAACACACCGGGGATGCCCACTGCTCTAGACACCTGCCCATGCTGTCCCACACACCCAGCCAGTCACAGCTATCCGGCCCCCGGGGCAGGTCTCTGCAGGATGTTCTTAACGACTGTTTAGCCCTAAACAAAAGCTGAAACCCATTCAGGAGGCAGAACAATAGAAACCCGCTGGCCTGAGCATCACACGGGTACTCGAAATTCTCAAAAGCTGTTAGGACCAGCCTGAAGGAGAGAGGGGGGGTGACAGTGTGGGGGAAGGTATCCCCTCCGGTTTTCCCCACAGATTGGGTTTGATTATTAACAAATTCTAAGACATAGGATCTGAGGTACGGAAATGACCACAGTGCTGCACGCAAATACAAGCCTAATTTCATGCACAGTGATGTTATCATGTCATAAATCGATATCGTACAGTATAGTAAAATCATAATCCTGATCCTTTTTCCCGCGATGATAAACAACACGGCAACGAACACATAAAGCAAGTACGGATTTAAATACCAGAGCCATCTGATCAAAGTCAGAAACATTTTTACCAGCGACTGTTTGACTAACACAGTAAAATGCGTATGATAAATTTTAACAAAATGTAAGAAAGCTGTTTTAACACACACTGCTCAGCCCTGCCATTATCCCCGCCCCACGCTTGGGCGCCAACTAAATGTTCTGGCTTCAGCTACAGCTGGCAACAAAAGCACCACGCAGCCGCCCGCCCCCCCCAGTGGAACCCAGCATGATGGCACATGGTATGGAATACCCTGCTCTGTTTGGCCAGGTTGGGGTTGGGTCAGCCCACCCGGCTGTGCCCCTTCCTGGATTCTGGTGAAAATTAACCCTATCCTGGTGGAACCCGGGACAAGTCCCTGCAGTGCACATGCAGAACATGTTAGGGAAGACAGTCTGGGTTAGTCCTGCCTCGGGCAAAGGCAAGTCTGTCCGCGGGATTTCTTTTGCTCAAGGACCTGGGTGTACCTGGTGGGTAATGCGGAAGGAAGGGGAAGTCCGATGCGTACCTCATGGGGATTTGACTTTGGGTGAGAATAGTCCATAAATAAATAAATTGTATAAAGTTAATTGTTAAATAACCCTGTCACTGTCTGTTATCACTGTTATAATTGTTATGTGTTGTACCAGTAGTATCGCAGTAAGAATCGTCCAGATTAAAGAAGGATGGACTTTTTGATGAAAACCTAGCAGAGCACAGCGATGATGGGACTGGACCTGGTTTTCAACAACTGGCATCCAGCAACTTCATTGAGATCAACGTCTCCAACCTTCAGACTGTGGGCACGGGCCACACCAGATACATCAGCCGTGAGCTCCGGATGCAGCAAGTGACCACCCATCACCACACATCACCTCTCCTGCCACGGAAGACCATTACGACAGATGGAGCCCGAAGTCATGGATTAAATGAACTCAACGGACACTTTAGAGAGATGATCCATAGACTAAGGGAATGATATCTGGAGACAGGAGAAGTGGTGGTGATCAACTGGACAATGGGGGACCTGGGCATGACGTAGATGGTATGGAATAAGGGGTGGATAATGTCCTGGGTTTGGCCAGGACAGGGTTAATTTTCACCGGACTCCAGGAAGGGGCACAGCCGGGTGGGCTGACCCAACCCCAACCTGGCCAAACAGAGCCGGGTATTCCATACCATGTGCCGTCATGTTGGGTTCCAGTGGGGGGGGGGGGGGGGGGGAGCGATGGGAACTCACTCACGGTTTGGGATTTGGCGGTGCAGTCGTGGAGGGCGGCTCTCCGGGTTGTGCGATTCGTGTTTTGTATATTCCCCTTATCTGTATCTTTGTTGTTCCTGTTCCCCTTGCTGTTCTGTTAAACTGCCCTTATCCCGACCCACCGGTTTCTGCCTCTTTTTTTTTCTTTCCATTGTCCTCCGCACCCTGGCAGGGGGAGGGGCGTCCAGGTGGCGCTTTTTTTGCCGGTTGCAGCCGAACCAGAAGAACCCTCAAGGTTTTAACGTACTCAGAAGAATTTTTATTTGTTTTCTCTTGACAATGAGTGAAAGAGAAGCAAAGAGTCAGTTTCTGAAACTGAGTGTAACAACATCTGTTTTGGGTTTGGGTATTTTTTCAGTTTACTGCATTAGTTATACAGTAGGAAACTATATTTATTCAGCCTGTTTATATGCTCTCATCATATGCTGTTCTAATCTACAAAAACATACTGAGTATAAGATCTTTTGAAGATAAATTGCATCAAAGAACGCTAAGTGGTTATGAAAGGGAAATCAAGGATTTTTACACCTCCACAACAAAAAAGTTACTTTTTAGGGGGTGAAATACAGGTGGGAACTCCTAATATAACTGATATATAAGTAACTATAGTAGATAATCAATTTAATTGAAAAGAGGAGAAACATCCTATTCCTAGGGGCAGAAAAAGGAGGAAAAGAAAGATTTTTGTAGTGAATGATGAGCACTGTAACCCATCTGTAGGCTCTGTAGTGAAGAATAGTTCTAACTTCGAGAAAGCCAAGTTGCCTACACAAAGGTAGAAACCATGATTGCCACCTTTTCAGGAAGGGAAGAGGCATCTCTGTTGTGACTTCAGTTAAGCTGTGGGGGTTGTTTTGTTTCTTTGCTTAAAACTTTTACAACTATTTTGAACAATGCCGTGTGGTTTGGATATTACAGATAAATGCTTATTACGTGCCATTTGTCTTAACCTGGGATTATATTCAATTTTTTGTAACTGGATTACATAAGAGCTCTTCTCATTCAAGGTTCTGATGATTTTAAAAAGTAGAACCTGCAGCAATGGAGTGCATTTCTATTTAAATACAAGCCAGAGATCTATCATCACAAATGTTTGAAAAATAAGTAACCTCCAGGCAACTGTTGGTGACTTTGAAGGCTTCTGGTATACAATAATAGCACTGGGTAAACACTTGAACCCCCAGACTGCAAGAAAAGAGTCCCAAAAGTCTACTCCCAAGTACTAGTTTTAGACAATTAGTCCTAAAACTTTTTGGAAAATACAGTAATACAATCATTCCACAATTCCTGGGAATTTCTGATTTGAAAAGTTCAAAAGGCCTTATGGTTTTACGGTCTTTTATATTGCCATGGACATCAACAGCATACTTTGAAAAAGTCATATTGCAAAGAGCTGTGTATAGTAGCTAAATACGCATAGAATATTTTGCTGAAGTAGTGTTCCATGCCTGATTGAAAGGAAATCCGTGGATGTTTCTAACATCTCCTTCCCCTTGTGAACTTTGGCAAGACACAAACATAATTTTGAAGGCAATATTAGCTGGTGTCATTGCAGTCCTTCAATATTATCAGGAACGCCAGCTAATGGGAGAGATGTTTCAGAAGCTGTTGTTGGGTACATAAACTGGCACTGAATCAGAGCACTGTAAAGCTGGACTATGATGACACGGAAGAGAGTAAGCAAAGGTTCTTGCAAAATTGCTGTGAGATCCACTACTTATTCTCTGCCTATATCCCAGCTGTCCTTTCCATTTGTAATTACAGTGATGGTCTCTAAGGTATGATTCTCAAAGCAATAATTTGCTTCCAAGCCTATAAAGCAAGGACAAATAATAAAAAAAAGGCATAACAAATCAAACCTAGGAAGTCAGAGTGACCACAGAATCCATCAGACTTTTAGAGGTTAATCAGCTATAGCATTTATAGCTCAGCTTGAGTAATACGAAACAGGACCTCTCTTCTTTATAGTCCTAACTCATCTACCATTCTGTACTTATGAATGTTCATAGACTGTTTAAATTCTTCTTTAAGCAATTGTCTGGAAACAGCAATTTGCAGATGCAGTGTGCAAATATGGAAAAAGGCTGAAATGTGTAGCCATGATCTAATCACACTCCTTCTGGTATATTCCAGAATATTTTCACTGATGTGAGACAAGAGTAACCTACCACAAACTAGCCTTAAATTGAAAGGAGATGGTTGTTTACAATACAGAGAAAGTAATTTTCTCATTTGTGTACTTTAGGTCGCATCTTTGGATGCTGTTACCTGCGTAAATGCCAGGTGCCCACCAAAACTGCTCTATCACTCGCCCTCCTCAACTGTACAGGGGGGAGAAAGCATGACGAAAGGCTTGTGGGTCGAGATAAGGACAGGGAGAGGTCACTCACCAATTAGTGCCACAGACAAAACAAACTGAACTTAGTGAGAAAAGGGAGTTCAATTTATCACCAGTCAAAGCAGAGTAGGGCAATGAGAAACAAAACCAGATCTTAAAATACCTTCTCCTACCCCTCCCTTCTTCCTGGGCTCAACTTCACTCACGTTTCTATATCTCCTTCCCCCTGACTGGTGCAGGGAGAAAGGGAGTGGGGTTTGCAGTCAGTTCATCACACTTTGTCTCTCCTGCTCCTTCCTCCTCAGAGGAGGACATCTCACACTCTTCCCCCACTCCTGTGGATCAAGGCCTTAGCGAGTTTGACCTTGATTATCTGGCCCTGTGCCCATGATTGGGAAAGTAACAACTAAGAGGACATCCATCAGCCCAAAAAAGGAAGGTATCCGGCTCGTGCAGGATGCGTGAACAGTAGAATTCACCAATTAGGTTATGAACAAAGCCGCATGCAACTGAGGCAGTACTCTATCGAAATGCTTCTGATAGCGCGTGAACAATAGCAAGTAGTATATAAGGGCAACTTTGTAAATAATAAAGGTCTTTGGCTAGCACCCCGCCAGAGTCCGTGCTTTTCATCTCCACACCTCCCCCCCGACTGGTGCAGGGGGACAGGGAGTGGGGGTTGCAGTCAGTTCATCACACTTTGTCTCTGCTGCTCCTTCCTCCTCAGGTGAGGACTCCTCGCACTCTTCCCCCACTCCAGCCTGAGGTTCCTCTCATGGGATACAGTTCTCCATGAACTTCTCTAGCGTGAGTCCTTCCCATGGGCTGCAGCTTTTCACAAACTGGCCCAGCATGGGTCCTTTCCATGGGGTGCAGTCCTTCAGTAACAGGCTGCTCGAGCGTGGGTCCCCCCTCTGGGGTCACAATCCCTGCCAGAAAACCTGCTCCAGCGTGGGCTCCTCTCTCCATGGATCCGCAGTTTCTGGCAGGAGCCTGCTCCGGCACGATCTCTGCATGGGGTCACAGCCTCCTTCAGGCATCCACCTGCTCCGGCGTGGGGTCCCTTCCACGGGCTATAGGTAGGTATCTGCTCCACCATGGATCTTTATGGGCTGCAGGGGGACAACCTGCCTTACCATGGTCTTCAGCACAAGCTGCAAGGGAAGGCTCTCTGTTCCAACATTTCAGGCACCTCCTCCTCCTCCTGCTTCACTGACCTTGGTGTCTACAGAGTTGTTTCTTTCACATAGTCTCACTTCTGTCTCTCAACTACTGCTTTACTGCAGGGGCTTTTTTCCCTACTTAAATATGTTATCATAGAGGCACTACCACTGTTGCTGACTGGCTTGTCCTTGACCAGTGGCAGGTCCGTCTTAGAGCCGTCTGTCACTGTCTTTAGCAGACATGGGGGAAGCTTCTCCCAGCTTCTCCCAGAAGCCACCCCTGTAGCCCCTCCCACCACCAAAACCTTGTCACACAAATCCATAATCACGATTTTGAACATCTTTTTCAAAATACTAGTATAGCACCAAGATCACTCAGACTGCATTTGAGCTACACTTTTACCCATTCCTGTTCTTGTTCTCAAATGTCATTTTATTACTGGATGACTAGGACATAGAGGCAATATACTTATTCAGAAAGGGGAAAAGTTACCTTTCTCCTTTATTACTTACTGAATTTTAGATTGCTTGGATACCAGTATGCAAAGCAAAAATAAAACTAACATCATATAACCTTCACTATTTTTATTTTCTGTTCACAGAATCCATGAAATCTCATATTTAGTTTTATTAAAGATGCATATCTTTCTAACCAAATTGCTGAAACAAAGAGCTCAGCTTTTAGTGAAGTATAGATATTGGGCTTAGAATACATCTGCATTGCTTGCACAGTATTAGTATTAATAAATGCATAAACAGGGATAACAGGAAACAGTATTGTTAGTTTTTGAAGTTGAACCAAATTTTCAATTATTGAAGTGAAGAGTTTAAGACTTTGAGTTTTGATCTGCAAATGAAATTCAAACCCTTCAAAGAATTGCTATCCATTCACACGATGTTTCTCATGGAAATCTTGTGAGTGTAAACATTATTCTGTAAACTTGCTAGCATGTGAGTTCAGAGACTGCAATGTCCTTAATCCTCTAGGAGGTACATATGCCAGTTACGAGTCTTACCCTTGCTTCTGTTTCTTAAGTATCCTGATGTTTAAAAGAGCATATGGCAGAATCTAAGATATTAAGATGAGATAATTCCAAAATTCCTTCCATTTGGTCTACATCATGGTTTCAGATTGTCAAAATCCTTATTAAAATTAAAACCACAACCTGCATATTAGCAACAATATGTTTCCATTCTATTTGAATTTAGCTTGCCAGAAATCTAGTGTGAAGGAAAAAAATGATAACGATCTGGTGGTGTTCCCAATATACAATTACTTTTATGATGCTATTAACCCTTTCTTCTAGCAATTAGACCAGTTCCATACTTCCTGGAAAACAGTGTTCTTGAAGAAAATCTACATGATCATAGAAAGAAAAGCTTCATTGCTTTTGTCACAATAGCAGTTATCATTAGGGATTTTAGTCAGCATTTAAAATATTTTAATTAACGCTGTTAAAGAAGCCCTTCTGAATATTCAGCAGTTAACAGGAAGAGACTTGCTAACCCAAAGCAAATAATATGAGGATGCTGGTGACATAAATATATTGCTTTATCACCATGATATAATATGCCTTATTTGTCCATGACAACACAGTATCTCCATTAGAAACTACTCTAATTATTTAGTAACAGGTTAATGCTGCTGCGTTATCTGTTGACATCTATACAGTGAACCAGTGAGTTTATGTCCTCATTATATTCAAGGATCTCAGTTAGTATGTAGTTATTTTCCACCACTTTTAAAGCTCTTTGTAAGAATATTTTTATGGACAGCTTCTGAGGGTAAGAATAAATCTTTTTACTTACATACATCAGCTATACCTGCATTTGAGAACTACTTTCTATTCAGTAATGTAGATGTTCTGAATTCTTTTTGATTACTTTTAAATATTAATACAGTACTACACTAACTGTAATGTGCAATATTGAAAGATATACTGAGGTCTAAAGAGATTTATAAACTGGGTTAACATGAATCTTGCTTTATTGGGAACTTTTTTATACATTTAGTACTGAAATGGAGAAATCTGCTATCCATGATATTAATAACAGCATCCCAAGCAAGCAATATAGCTTTCGATCCTCCAAGGTCATACTCTTTAGAAGGAACCGACTTCCTGTCTTTCTATATGCTAGAATGATATACTACAAGTAAACCATCAGATCTCGTGAACTTTAATTCTGAGTGTTTAAATGCACACATCTATGTTACGTCTACATTTAAAAAAGTTTGTATTACTATTTGCTTTTTGTAGAAGTGCTATAATCTACAGGTCATTGCATTACAAAGCAGTGCTTTTGCATGGAATTATAACCAAATATATTATAAATCATGTTGCTACTATTCATCTTTATTTCTATTTTCAAATGTATCGTTCAGCAGTTGCCCAGAATTGTAGATTAGTCAGCCATATAGCTGACATCATTAGGCATATTACAGTATAATGTACAAAAAAGCTACCTCAGCTCTCAACATCAATTTCTCTACATAATTGCTTTAATAAATTGGCTCTACTTATGGCACACTTTGTATTAATGTAAAACAATTAATGCAAGAAAAAGCATTGCAACGAACAAAAACTCAGATGGTGCTGTGTACAATAGGGCTTTATTTAGAAAAACAAAACATGTCACTGGGCAATTTCAAGGTAAAATATTTATTCTACTGAATGTTCTTACACAGAGCACTTACGCAAGACTTTATTCCACTACCGAGTAAAATGAGTAAATAATCTCAAAGTTGTAAATCAGCAAATAATAAGATGTATCTACACCTGAGGTAACATTTATATACATTAGCTGAGATTATGCAATGTTTCTGTGCAAGTCTATATGCAAGTTATAGCCATTAGTTAATGTCCAATAACAACATATTTTGAGAATATAATCTTACTTCCCTTTATGGAAAAAACTGAACTGAAAAAATCTTTACTTTCCTGAAATAATGAAGCATGGCAGAGATAGCAATTTTATCAATGAGCACTCATTGAGAGTCCTTGTAGATGTAGATACCATAAAGAAGAAATTCCCCATGTTACTAGACTAGAAAGCATTTGAGCATTTAAAATGCCACAGGATTCCTATAACAGTGATCAAACAGTTTTGTAATCCTAGTATCTTTTCAGTGCTTTGGACAATTCTTCCATTCCTCATGCACAAAAAATGTACTGAATATATAATTTTAAGACATAGGAGTCAGCATATTTTCGTCTTGTTGTCGTGTGATAGTGAAAGTTGATGCATACCACAGTGACTCAAAAGGATATTTCCTGATGGAAGAAAATAAATGTCAAATTCAAGAGAGTTCAACGTAAAACTCCTGACACCATTCAGTCTGGCATCTGAGATGAGCACTTTTGCATTCCATTGCACACACAAAATTATAACACTCTGTGTCCCTTCTAGCATGTAAAGAGGAAATATTTTCTGTAAGAACCCTGAAGTCCATTGGAAGTTATGTACATCTGACTTAATTATTTGTATCTCTTTCACTGGAATGACCACTGCACACTTCATATCATAACGCAGCACAGTTTTCCAGCCAGGCTCTGCAGTGTCACCAAACGCTATTCCAATTTACTTGCTGTTCTTTCACAAGTGTTATCTGCACCTCTCCAACAAGTGCAGAAAAATATTCCAATGACCTGGTTTTGGAACATGTTTTAATTTATTTTAAAAGCTGGAAACTGCTTGGAATGTGTTATTATTATCATAGCTCTTTGGCAGGAACTGAAACTGATTTACGGAGTGGTTGATGTTGGAGGTGACCTACCTTGAAGAGGTTATCTTGTCCAATGCCCCTGCTCAACTAAGCTCACAGTGAACATGTTGTCCAGAACCATTTCCAGACAGCTTTTGAAGATCTCGAAGGATGGAGGTCTTCACTGGTGGCCACTTGAAAGATCCTGGTTGTGTCTAACTTGCACCCTCTCTTTTCATGTTTATATGCATGGATGATATCCGTGATGAACCTTCTCTTCTCTAGCGTAAACAGTCCCCAGGTCTCTCAGAATTTACTCATACATTCTTAAGCCTCACCAACACCTAAGCAGCCCTGGGCTGAATTTTCTTTAGTAACACCCTCTCTCTCTAGCTCTGGGGACCCCAGCACTGAGCACAGAAACAGACAGCAAGACCCTGGAAGAGAAGAGCAAGCCCTTCCTGCCTGCTCACCACAGCCACGGGGTCTTCGCCTGGAGGTGTGAGGCTGCTATTATAGAGAGGTTTCAGAGAAAGACTGAGACTGCTGTGACCAGAGAATGACCAGGGACATCTGGGTTTATAGCACCAGCAGGAGGAACCAGCAGGGGTGGGGCTGTCAGCATAGCCTGTGTCTGTGACAGGTGGATGATGCACAGGTCTTCAGGACTTGCAGCCTGGCAGCTGGTCAAAAGGTTTAGACAGCCTGGCACTGGAGCTCAGAACTGGGAAGCTGGGGGAGCATGAAGGACATGTCACTTATTGCAGCACCTTATCTGAAATGAAATCATTGTACTGTGCACTTGCTCTTACTGAACTTCTTGGGATTTCTGCCTTGACAGGGTATGACCTAGGTTAATGCAAAAAGCAGCACCAAGTCATTACTCTATGACAGTGAATGCTGTGTACCTTGACTTCAGCAAGGCTTCTGACACTGCCTCCCATAACATCTTCACAGGAAAGCTCAGGAAGCATGGGCTAGATGAGTGGACAGTGAGACGGCTTGGGAACTGACTGAATGGCAGAGCTCAGAGGGTTGTCATCAGTGGCCCAGAATCTAGCTGGAGGCCTTTAGCTAGTGGTGTTGTACTAAGGTCAGTACTGGGCCGTCTTGTTCAACTTCTTCATCAATGACCTGGGTGAAGGGTTACAGTGTACGCTCAGCAAGTTTGCTGATGACACAAAACTGGGAGGAGTGGTGGATACACCAGAAGGCTGTGCTGCCATTCAGCGAGTCCTGGACAGGTTGGAGAGCTGGGCGAAGAGGAACCTGATGAAATTCAACAAGGGCAAGTGCAGGGCCCTGCATCTGGGAAGGTCCTAGTGAGGTCCCATCTGGAGTACCGCATTCAGCTCTGGGCTCCCAAATTCAAGAAAGATGAGGAGCTACTGGAGAGAGTCCAGCGGAGAGCTGCGTAGATGATGAGGGGACAGGAACATCTCTCCCACAGGAAAGGCTGAGGGAGCTGGGCTTGTTTAGCCTGAAAAAGAGAAGGCTGAGAGGGGACCTTCTAAATGCCTATAAATATCTAAAGTTTGGGTGTCAAGAGGATGGGGCCAGACTTTTCAGTGGTGCCCAGCGACAGAACAAGGGGCAACAGGCACAAACTGAAGCATAGGAAGTTCCACCTGAACATGAGGAAGACCTGCATGACTCTGAGGGTGACAAAGCACTGGAACAGGCTGCCCAGAGGGGTGGTTGGAGTCTCCTACTTTAGCAGGTCTCTCTGCTGCACCGTTGCGCAGACATCCATGCACACTATTGCATGAGTGTTGCTGCGTGGTTTGTGGGGAGACTCCCAGCACCCGGACCAGCACCTCTATGTGCATCCATGATGAAACACTGGAACGTGTTGCCCAGAGAGCTAGTGAAGGCCCCATCCCTGGAAACATTAAAGGTCAGATTGGATGGGGCTCTGAGAAAGCTGACCTAGATTAAGATGTCCCTGCTGACTGCAGGGAGGTTGGGCTAAATGACCTCTAAACGTCCTTTCCAACCCAAAACATTCTGTGATTCTGTGATTCTATGAATCTATGTGCTGGTGCCTGGCATAGTCCCTCCCCATGTGCAGAACTTCGTGCTTGCCCTGGTTGAAGTTGTTGGGGTTCTTGCCTTGGCAGGGCATGAGCCCAGGGTGATGCCGAGAGCAGCCCCAGGCTGTGACTCCGTGCGTGAGGAGGGATTTGGGCGACCCTTTCGCGAGGCTGCACCAGGCAGCTCAGGCTGTTAGGACAACAGAACTCCGGGATGTGGGGGCAGAGGGTGCAGTGGGGAGGAGGAGAGGAGCAGGGAGATGAGCGGTGGGGCACAGGCTGGCCCTGGAGACCTCCCAGCTGGAAACATCTGCCCCGAGACCAGCTGCACAGCTGCAGGCCTGGATGCTGCACTTGGCTTCAGGGGAAACAACAAAATAGTCGCTGTCAGGTGGGGAAGGACCCCTCAGCGTTAACATCCCATACCTCCCAGCAAAAAAGCAAAAAAGGTCAAGGATAGCAACGCCACATGCATGGTTAGGAACACAGAGACTTTTTCTGTAGTTTTTGTGCACTTTTTTTATTAGGATAAATGGATCTGTGGGGGGTGGGAGCCCTTGAGGACTGGCACAGGACCCAGCAGATGGCCCAGTCCTGGTGTGGTCATCCCCAGAGGCACCCTCCAGGCTCACCGAGGTGGTGCCAGCCTCTTGCTGGCTGGAGAGTCTTCCGACCCACCCATCCTCCTCTTTGCGGGTCTCCATGGCTGCCCGGGGGACCGTTGGCTGCCCTGGCTCCTCCTGGGTCTCTTCTTTCTCCACAGAAATGGCAATGGGAGCATAGAGGTCTCTGCTGGGACCCCCAGCAAAGGCAGCAGATGAAGTGCCGAGGAGGTCATCCACACTGGACCTTGCAGGGCTGCCAGAGGGCTCTGGCACTTTGACCAGGAGACCCTGCTTGGGAGGCCATAGGGCCAGAGGTGCCTGTGGTGCTGGTCTGCTCCCCCCCAGCAGCATGGGCGGCCTCCAGGGCCATGAGATGGCAGGCCTCCCTTATGCACTGCCGCACAGCAACATGAATAAGCTGTTGCATAAATGTTGGCATGCGGTTTTGGAGGGAGGGCTCCAGCAGGTGGAGCAGCAGCTCTTCGTCCATCCCATGGTTGGTCAGGATGGCCAGGACGTTGTCCTCCACCACGGCCGCCTCCCTCCGGTTGTTCCTAAAGATCTGCCTCAGCCTTGGTTGGAACCAGGGCAGCAGGGTCTCGAGGAGGGTTGAGTGGTCATGGAAAAGCGTCACCCATTCCTCAGGCTGGAGGCCTGCCACAGAACGCCTGGGCAACCCCCCTTCTGTAGCCCATGGTTGGGGTGCTCCAGGGTGATGGCTGTCATGGACGGCTGGGTGTCCGGGAGGTCCTCCTGCTTGGTGGACGATGGCTGATGGCAGCAAGCATGGTGTGATGATATACTCCCTGTAGTCATCGTCTGCCCACACCGAGTGCAAGATGGACAAGATCACCCTCTTGCAGGCGGGGCACTCGGGCTTGCTCTCAGCCCACCGCAGGATGCAAGGAAAGCAGAAGTGGTGGAGGCATGGCATCACGTAGCTGGCCTCCTCCCAGCTGTCCAGGCCAATGGGACAGCAGTTCTCCAGCTCTGTGGCCATGCCCTCCTCTTGCTGTGGTGGGCTGGGGAGGAGCTGGGGATGTCACTGGCACTGCAACAACATCTATCATGCTAGAAAAGGCAGAGAGACCACAGTCACTGGCTGGCCTGGGGAGGAGTGGAAGAAGCACCCAGGTCCCTCAAGAAGGAAACCCTCCCAGATGCCCAGGTGAGTTTTCCCCCTGCCCAGCTCACCTCTGCTGCTGCGAGCACGGCTACTGGGTGCCCTGGCTGCCTGAAGCTGGCAGGGCTGTGGATAATCCTGTGATGGTTCTGGGATCGGGCACGGAGAGCTGCAAGGAACAACTGCGCGAGCACAACACCAGTACCAAGGCCTCACTCAGCACTCCACACCTCGCAGACTTGCTCAGCTGGAGCTCAGGCAGAAGCCGGCTAGGTGGGGCTGGGTGCCTGGTTGTAAGCAGCGAGGGGCACCTGGTCAGAATCTGTCGCTCAGGGACATCACAATCCATCACTATGTGACATCACAGTCCAACGCTTGGAGATGCCTTAGTCCGTCCTTCGGTGACTAGGGTGACATTAGAACCATTTGGTCAAAAAGGGCTCTTTCAAAGATGTTCACAGCAAAAGGAGGATCAGAGATAACGTTGGTCTGTTGCTTGAGAAGCTCGGTCACCTCACAAATAGACAAGTGGGCAAAGCAGAGACACTTAATGCCTTCTTTACCTCCATCTTGAACACTGATGATGGGTCCTGGGAGCCCTGGAGCCCTGTGTTGGAAGACCACGACTGGAGGGATGATAAATTCCCAGCTGACTCTGGACTTGGTCGAGACTTGCTGCTCCAGCTACATACATGGAAGTCTGTAGGGCCTGACACGCTTCATCCCAGGGTACTGAAAGAGCTGGCCAGTGTCACTGCCAATGGCAGTATCAAAAGCCTCACTAAAATTCAACAATGCTATGTCTGCCACCTTCCGTTCACCCACGAAGAGGGTGACCGTCTCGTAGAAGGATATCAGATTAGTTAGGCAGGTCTCTCCCTTTGTGAATCCATGCTGACTCTGCCTGATGATTGCACTGTCCTTCAAAGGCCTTTCAGTAGCACTCAATAGGATCTCCCTCATCATTTTGCCAGTTACCGAGGTTAGACTAACAGGTCTGTACTTTCCTGGGTCTTTGCAGGAACACAGCATGGGAATGGGTCAAATTTGTGTCGTACGAGGTTCACCGTTCATATTAGGAACCATTTCTTTATCGAGAGGGTGCTCAAACACTGGAACAGACTCCCTAGAGAGATGTTTGATGCTCCAAGCCTGTCAGTGCCTTAAAAAGAGGCATTTGGACAGTGCCCCTCATAATGTGCTTTAATTTTTAGTCAGCTGTGGAGTGGTCAGGCAGTTGGATTAGATGATTGTTGTAGGTCCTTTCCAACTGAACTATTCTATTCTATTCTATTCTATTCTATTCTATTCTATTCTATTCTATTCTATTCTATTCTATTCTATTCTATTCTATTCTATTCTATTCTATTCTATTCTACTCTATTCCATTCGTTCTGTTCCGTTCAACTCTGTTTTGTGTCCTCGTGCTCTTCTTGTAAAACTGGAGTAATATTGGCTATCTTCCAATCAGCAGAGACCTCCCTCGACTCCTAAGACCTTTGCTAGATGATCAAGATGGGTCCTGCCATAACACCTGCTATCTTCTGCAGTACTCTGGAATTAATCCCTCCAGGTCTCACGGATTTGTGAACTTACAATTAATACTGCTGACGTCTTACAATTTCCATGTCCACGAAAGGAAAGTCACAGTTCCCACAGTTGTGGTCCTCCAGTTGAGAGGAATGGGCACTCCAATGTCTATCATTACTATTAAAGACTGAGGCAAAAAATAAGCGTAAAGTGACTCTGCATTTTCTGCATGCCCATTTGGCAGGGGACTATCATCAACAAGTGCGGGTCCTGTATTTTCATTGGGTATCCGCTTGCTATTAACATTTAAAAAATCATTTCTTGTTGTCTGGAACAATGATATTCAGTTTCAACCCTTGTTGAGCTTTGGCTTTTCGTATTGTCTCCCTGCATGTGCAAACAATGGCACTGTGATCTTCCTTCAAAGCCTGACCTTGCTGCTAGAGATCATCCAATCTCTTTTTCCTCCTGAGTTCCAAGAGGAGTTCCCTGCTGAGCCAGGCTGCTCTTCTGCCCCACTTACTTGACTTGCTTGACACAACGGGATGGCCGGCCGGCTCCTGTGCTTTTAAACGGTGTTTCTTCCAGGCTGACCAGAACTTGTGGACCCTGAGCCCTCAAAGCAGAATGCCAGGGGACACTGCTAAAGACTCTTGGGCAGCCCTCCCCTGGTGCTCAGGAGTGGGAGCACGGGAAAAAACAGGGCACACAGTGCCTGCTGCAGCACTCAGGTGAAATGAAATCATGATACCCTCTGAGAAATCCACGCCTTTGGCTTTCCCACACTGCCAAGACAGTGTTGGAAAGCATTCCCAGCTATGGGTTGCTCTTTGCTCATGAAATGTACGCTGTATGGAAAGCACCACGATGTTATTGGAGACGACAGAGGCGGCTGATGAGGCCCTGCTGCTGCACCGTGCCGCTGCGTGTGTCCGGAGGAGTGGCCTGGCCAGCCTGGTGCTCGGCTGCGCTCAGCAGTGTTGGCTCCCGAGAAGTGCTGGGTGCAGGAGCCTACTGGGAGGTGGGGTTTGAGGACCCTGGAGCTGTGCCCTGCCCCTTTGTGTGGTCAGTCCCTGCAGGCCCCCCTCTGTCACCCGAGGGGTGGATGCTGGTGGGCCACCTGCTCAGGTCGTAGCGCCGCTGCGGGGACAGGCTGCGGGATCTCTCCATGGCCATGGTCCTGCACAGGCGGTCGGGCAAGCCGACCACGCACTCCTCACAGCTACTGTCCGCTCTCACGGAGTGTAGCAGCTGCTGCAAAGGCTGCCTGCAGACCAGGCACGTGTCTGTCCTCCTGGCCCATCGCTGGATGCATGTAAAGCAGAAGCAGTGCATGCAGTAGGCCACGTAGGCTTCCTGTTTGGTGTCTCCCAGTCAAATGGGGCACCAGGAGTCTGCTGCTGTCTCCGCCGGCCCTGCCTGGAGTGGCTGGCTCATGCTGCCATCCCTCACAGCAGAACCACTCCTCCCCATGACTTCCTTCATGTCTGATGCCATTTTCCTGCCAAAAGAGACATGTAAAGTGCTGGAGCTTTTCTGGTGCTAGGAGTGGAAAAGCCCAGTAAGCCCCAGAAGGCTGAGGGAGAGGGGAGGCAAAGGCCTCCGGAAGGCTCTCCTTGTGGGCTGGGAAGCAGCAGCTGCAGCCCTGTGGGCCAGCGGGCCAGCCAGCCCCAAGTGCTGCCCTGCACTCCTGCCTCCTCGTGCTGGATCACCCAGGCAGGCTGTTCTTGCTGGAGAGAGAGGTGCCAGGGGAACCTCCTGCCAAGGCACCAGGGGAAGGCTTGGGCTGAGGGCCCTGGGCAGGGGGAGTGCATGTGGTGTGAGTGGGAGAGGCTCCAACTGGGAGGTGGCAGGAGCTGGACAGGGCAGAGAGGTGTGGGGCCAGGCTGGGCTGTGCCCCTGTCTCTGGTCCCCTGTGGAGGTGGGCTGTGGGGAGGGGTGGAAGGAGGCATGGAGAGTAGTAGGACAAGCTCTGATCTTCTCCACACATCCCCACTACTCAGGCTGGGTAGGATGAGGTGCCTGGGGCAGGCTCTGGTGAGCTGTCAGGGAGCCCTGGGGATAGATCTGATATTCCCAAGACCCCTGAAGCCCTTGTTCTCTGCGCTAGACACCACCATCTTAGCACAGGGTACCTGCAGGAGGCAGTCAGTGAAGATAGAGGAACTTGCCAGGAGTCTTTGTTGCTGCCGACCCCAGCACCCTCCTTGGTGTCCTTCTTGCTGCCTTTGGCATCCATTGCGAGATTCAGTCCTAGGTAGATTTTATCTTTCCCAGCCACACATTCCTCTGCACATTCAGTCAGCGTCTTTGTACTTCTCCCAGGCTACCTGCCCCTGCTTTCACCTGCTGTATACTTCTTTTTTACTACTGAGTCTTGTGAAGAGGTCCTTAATCATCCACGCAGGCCTTCTGATATTTATGTCCAATTTCCTGCTCAGTGGGATGGCCTACTCTTCTTGTTGGAGGGAGTGTTTCTTGAACATCAATCAACATTCTTGGATTCCTCTTTCTTCCAGGGCTTTATCCTACAGGATATCCCATCTTTTCAGCATATCATTTAAAAGTCCAAAGTTGTGATCTTGCTTTTTTACCTTCTCCCTTCTCTCAGGATCCTGAACTCCACCATGCCATTGTTATTGCAGCCTAAGACTGCCTTCAACCTTAACATTCCCAACAAACTCTTCCTTGTTAGGGAATATGAGGTCCCTCAGAGCACCTCTCCTCTTTTGTCTACTTTGTCACTTTTGTCAGGAATATGCTATCCTCTTTAGGAGCCTCCTTGATTGCTTGCGTTCTGCTGTGTTGTTTCTTCAGCAGTTACTGAATTTCCCCAACAGGACCAGGGCCTGCAAACAAGAGGCTACTTCAGACTGTCTTTAGAAGGCCTCATCTATTTGTTCTTCCTGACCAGGTGGCCTGTAGTGGACACCCATTACAACATCACCTATACTAGCCTCCTCTGTCAGAACACCCAGCTGTCAGGCCTGCCTGGATGTAAAGTAATGCTACTTTAGTCCAGCTAAACAGAATAATTTTCAACTAATGCAACACGATTGCTGTTAGATTCCTAACCAATTAGCATAAGGCTACAGAATATTTATTTCATCACTAACAGTTTGTGTGCCTGAAAATTCTCCAGAATTTGATCTTAAGCTTCAAACTAACAGATCTTATGGTTTTTCAAACATTTGCAAAATTAATGTTCAGGAGAAGCAATCGTGGCCATGTAAATTACTGCAATGTACTATACAGGCTGTGAAACTAATGTTAACTAATGATTTTTGCAAGATTTTCTTATTATGCAAAGGTTATGTGCTTTCTCCAAGACCTAAAAAATGTTCATTAACAAGCCTAACCTTATTCTTCAGTGTGACTGCCTAATGATAGTGAAAAGTGAGTTAGAGCAGCACTCTTCTATCTCTTTTTCAACTGTTGTTCAGCTGATTTTGTGCTTCACCAATTTTGGCAGATTCTATGATGTGACATCTCCCCAACTTCAACTTTTTTAGGAATTAGCTTTTAGGCACATTTTTTTCAATTAATAAAGCTCTGTCACTGGGGAGGCTAATCTACACTTGGAAGGCTAGATAAAGAAAATAGGATGCATTAAATATAGCATATTACTCAAGAGTAGGTGGAAAGAACAGAAGAAGCAGCATCCTCCATCTTGTCGATCAGAAAAATAAAATTTCAAAAGAGGTGAAAGTGGTAAAACATCTATCCTAAATAGTATTTTCTAACCTTGGCTTGGGATGGAAAGACAAAAGGAGGGAGTTTCATTTGTCATAGTTAGTAGGGTCATACTTGCTCCCATTCACTTTCTGGAAACAGCACGGATTTTTTCACTGAGCTCACTCTAAAGAAACTGTGCTGGACAGACATGATCACTGTTACTTTTTTCTTGTGGGCCTGAAAAAAAAGGAATTTCCAACAATTTCTGAGAGCTGGTGAAAATGCACTGTTTATAGATTGTAACCAGAAATTGATTTCCTCACTGCTAATTACAGCAGTGATCTGAATATCATGGGCAAAGATACTCAGTGCCAGTAAACTTACATCATCAAAACTACGAGATCTACATCTCCTCTAACACATAATGTCTATACAGCAATACCATTACATGGTGATATTGTTGCTGTGTTAGGTACTTCATAGGCTTGAACTCTGGTCAATGTTTGTGGTTCTCTGGTGATCGTGAGCTATGAATGTTAGACTGCTAATGCCTAGGGAGAGGAGAGCCTCAGCCTAAGATCTTCCTGTGTATGGCCTTGCCACCAGCAGTGGCCAGGTTGCTCTGAAGAAGCAGTAGTAGCGGTGGATGAGAGATGACAAATGTAGTTGCATCCCTCCAGAAGTGGTCAAGAGAAAAGGATCCAGATCTCTGCTTTCAAGAAAGGTTTGAAAATATGGGCAGCTTTCTCTACTGGAAAGCAGTAAGTTTCTCCTGATCTTTTAATAAAATTATGTGCGTCATATCATTATTACATTCTGGTAGATTGTGTTTTTCTGCTTCTTTTATATTACTCAAGTTCAATGTTTAAACTATAAATGTTTTGTGTCCTGTCTTCCGAAAAGACCTGAAGTGCTGGATTAAATTAGTCATGTTAATTAATTTGTAATGGTTGGGATAGGAAATTAACCAGTAGCCTACTTAATGTTACAATTTGGAGATTAAGAGCATAACCTGATATTATTTGCAGACCAAAAAGAAAATCTTGTTGCTTGTGTCTATGCATAGTTCAAAGAAAAATGGAAAAGTTTACCTTCAGTGAGATATATAAGCCTTTATAAAAGACAAAATCTTTCTATACTGTAACATTTTTCAAAGACTGAATAATAATAACTCAGATCTGGTTTTGGTTTAAAACTCTTCTTCCTTGAAAAACATTAAGGCTGAATGAAACAAAAACAAACAAAAAAATTCAATAAAATATTTTTTCCAAGTAAAAAATTGTGGGAGTCAGCTGGGCCACAGGCTGCCTTGACAATCTTGATGAATTTCAGCTATATCCTTAAGCAAAAAATATTGTGCAGCTGTGGCTGCAGAAAAGGAGGAAAGGAACAAAGAAACAGGATGCGAGACCCCAACTCCTAGCCAAACATGAAGGTCAGGTGAATGACGCAAGATGATCAATCAGAAGAACAAAGGAACTGCATGCCAAGAGACTCTCACCAATGAGATTCTGGGGGTGGGGGACAAGGGAATATAAAAATGTTATGGATACCCAATAAAGTACTTCTGCTTCTGCTTCTGTCTGCTTTTCTTTTGCTTGCTTTTGCTTGCTTTTTGACTGCCATAACTTATTGTGGCATGCTGCCACAAAAAGTAAGTGCAAATGTAGAGCTTTACAAATGTGTCATATCTTTGCTGATGTAAATTGTTCTTAAATTTACATAGCATAAATTTTATACTATGTTTACTGAAGACTGGAACTGGCTTCCTGATGTTAATACAAGTCACTTCTAAACACACGCAGAGGATATTTTTGTATTAGGACTAGAAAGAACTGTGGGTAGATTTTTATATTGATAAATGCAATTAGGACTTCTGCAGAAAAGGACACAACAGTTTCTTACCCCACAATAACTTCTGAACTCACAATACTGATATCTTTTCATGAAGAACAAAATATTGAAAAACATGTATGCTTTTTCAGCCTTTCTATAACAAAGCTTAGCCAGTTTTTATTCCATTTTGGAAAAGAATGTTCTAGGTTTTGCTTTCTTTTTCGACATCCTACTTTTCTCTACTCCCAATCTAACCATGTATCATTCAACCTTCTTGTGGCTTAACAATAAAAATATTGAATTAGTCCAACAAAAGCAAGTAATTTATGAAAAATGTGGGCATTATGCTCAAATTGTATATACTGTCAATGACCAAAGGTTTATTAATTTAATGACTAAATATTGAGAAATGTGACCCTGAGTGGTTACAGGTTTGATGCCACCAAAAGATTGTTGCTGCTTCCCTCTGATAGGAATATCAGGGGTTTAGAGTTGTTCAACATGACCACTAAGCTTACTAATGTTGATCAGAGCATTGCTTCGACAGCTTTGAAGAACTGCAGCCTATGGGAAGGACTCACACTGCAGATGTTCGTGGAGGACTGTCTTCCCTGGGATGGACCCCAAGATCAAGCAGGAGAAGAGTGTGAGGAGTCATCCACTGAGGAGGAAGGAACGGCAGAGACAAAGTGTGACGAACTGACCACAATCGCCTTTCGCTGTCCCCCTGTGCCTCTTGGAGGGAGGAGGTAGAGAATTCAGGAGTGAAGTCAAGCCCGGGAAGAAGGGAGGAGTGGAGGGAGGGTGTTTTAAGCTTTAGTTTTTATTTCTCCTTGCCTTACTCTGATTTGTTGGAAATAATATGTTCCTCAAGCTGAGTCTGTTTTGCCCTTGACGTGATCTCTCGCTGTCCTCACCTCGACCCACAAGCCTTTTACTTTATATTCTCTCCTCTGTCCAGTTAAGGACAGCAAGCAATAGTGCGGCTTTGATGGGCACCTGGCATCTAGCCAAGGTAAACCCACCACAGTACAAATAGATGAGTCACTTGCGGTTGGCCTATCCGTACTTTTTTTGCCCAGTCCGTAGCAAAAAAGAATATGAGAAGGAGAACTGCAAAACAAATAAGTTGCAAATTCTTCAATTTTATTGCAGATAGAAGTCTCCTGAAGATCAGACTTACGTAGAATAAATTAGAAGGAGAAAACGGATTTTCATTAGCAGTGGACAGTCTTCAAAATATGTCTTGCCCTATTGTAAGAAATTAGACTGATCTTCTGTAAAGAAAATATAGTACAGAAGTACTTACATATTTAAAAAGGGAACTAAAAGTCCTAAGTAAAATTCTTTGTGTGTTTTCATGCCTGCAATCTATTTATCTTTATTAGCACAGTTGAGCAGTGAGATGTAGCTGAAAGTATATGATGGAATGTCCTTCTACTTTCACTTTTGTGGAGAACTTGAGTGTGTGTACTAATGAGTGCATTGTTTGTCAGCAAATGCAGCTATGTTTACTGAAAATTTTGTCTAGAACCAAATTCGACATTTACTAGTCACACTGTCAGGAAATTTGTAAAATTATTAACAAAGGCAAACATTAGATATCCTTATAAAAGTTTATTCTCAACAGAAAATCTAGAGAATACCTGTAGTTAAAGTTTACTCTTCTGAGCTTAATTTCCAAACTTGTGAAATGTATCTGACTACATTTTAAAAGGTCAATATGCTTTTTTCAGCTTAATAAAAGGTAGCTGTGAATGCATTACTTTTATGGAAATAATTTCTCCAGAGTGCAATAGATACTAATTTACTTCACAATATGATTTTTGAGGAAAATCGGAGACTTTTCTATGTGCCCTGGAGGTTATGTTTTCTGGGATCATTTCCTTCCCAAAATGCAGAAATGCAATATTGAAAAGATTTCATTCAGAGATGTTCTGGGCAGCTGTGTAAGAAAGAATTCTTCCTCATTCCCACCAAAAGCATCTAGTTTTGTTTATCCTCAGTAACACCTAACGAAATAAATTACCAAATCAGCAAATAGTCAAACCAACTACAATATGTTGTGAAAAAGTGGACATTTCTTCCTTTTTCGTGTATTTGATACATGAAAGCATATTGTTGTAAACCACAACTACATATTAGTAACATTGAAATGCAGATTCTGATTTATGGTGAATAACACAAAGTTGGTAAAAGCTAATAATAGTTTGCGTGACATTCTTGCTATTTAAATTATAGTAAAAAACAAGTAGAATGAAATATTGTGTGCAAAACAATGTTATTTAGCTGTATTATACATAAAACTCATATATTAAGGGACGACTATACATTTTATGATTCATTTTAGCAGTATTGTCATTTACATGAAAAACATAGATAAAAGGATTTTTTCTCTTGACGGCCTTCTGTGGTGGGTTGATGTGGACTGGCTCCCAGACCCCCATCCAGCCACTCTCTTACTCCCCCTCCTCAGCAAGGCAGGGGTAGGATATACTACGAAAAAGTTGACAGGTCAAGATAAAGACAGGGAGATTGCTTACCAGTTATTGTCACAGGAAAAACACCACTCAACTTGGGGAAAATTAATTTAATGTATTATAAACTAAAATAGAGTTGGGTGGTGAGGAACAAAGACAAAAACGTACCACTTACCCCTCACTTCTTCCCAGGCTCGACTTCACTCCTTCACTCCCAACTTCTTGCTCTTCTTTCCTCCAAACAGCACAGGAGGATGGGGAATGGGGGTTGTTGTCAATTCGTAACACTTCATTTCTGCCGCTCCTTCCGCATCACACTTTTCTCCTGCTCCAGTGGGAGTCTTCACAGGCAGCAATTCCTTAGGGAATATCCACCTGTTTTGGCACAAGGTCATCCACAGCCTGCAATGTTGATATGTGCTCCAGTGCCTGGAACACCTCTCGCTCCTCCTCTGGCTTTGGTGTGTGGAGGGCAGTTTCTCACACATGTTTTTTCTTTGTTCCTCGTGCTGCTGGGCAGTGGTTTGCTATTTGTTAAAGATGCTTTCACATAGATGCAGTGGCTTGACTGAGGGGCTCATTTGTGCCCTGCAATGAGTCCATCGGATCTGGCTGGAATCAGCTGTATCCAGTACAGAGCAGCCTCAGCCTCTCTTTACAGATGCTACTCCTAGAGCTTCCCACCCTACTGCCAGCACCTTGAAACCTAAACCCAATACATCTTATTTAGTTTTGTCTTATCACCTTCAAGTAAGTCTTCAAACTTCATATTTCATGTGAATCAAAGACATCACATGTCGAATTGTGGAAGAGATGCATTCTACACAGAGCAAAATGAGTTTATCTCCTCTCAAATCACACAGAGGAGTGCATACGATTTCGACTTATCCAAAAGAGCTCGACTTGAACAGCATATGGGGCTGCTCCTTTAGTATTCTCAGTCTAGCATCAGTCATGGGTGATTTTTTTACATTTTATGTAGATAAACAATTCCTAATTCATCTTCCTTTTTTTTTTTTCATGTTTCAGACTGTGCAGATACACAACACAAGTTAGAACCAGTAGGGGAAAAATGCTGGTGTGGATGGGAGAACTGCATTGAGAGAAGAGAGAAGTACTGAAGACATATCAGCTGAGGTTCACTGTTCAAAGTCTTTCTCTGCATCAGAAGAAATACTACATAAATGCTTTTGAGACGAAAATCTTATGCCTAAGACTTGGAGAACATCAAATTTAAGCACAGCCCAATGCACTCTTCAGCACTCTTTTAAAAATGAACAAAATTCAGCTGTAGAAATGCACCAGGAGTACTTCACCAAATCACAGAATCACAGAATGGTAGGGGTTGGAAGTGACTTCTGTGGGTCACAGAATCACAGAATGGTCAGGGTTGGAATGGACCTCTGTGGGTCATCCAGTCCAACCCCCCTGCCAAAGCAGGGTCACCTAGAGCAGGCTGTACAGGACCTTGTCCAGGCAGGTCTTGAATATCTCCACAGAAGGAGACTCCACCACCTTCCTGGGCAGCCTGTTCCAGTGCTCCATCACCCGCAGAAAGAAGAAGTTGTTCCTCATGTTCAGAAGGAACTCCTAATTCTTCAGTTTGTGCCTGTTGCCCCTCGTCCTGTCACTGGACACCACTGAAAAGAGTTTGGCCCCATCCTCCTGACACCCACCTATGAGATATTTATAAGCATATATTAGGTCCCCTCTGAGCCTTCTCTTCTTCGGGCTGAACAAGCCCAGCTCCCTCAGCCTCTCCTCAGAGCAGAGAAGCTCCAGTCCCCTCATCATCTGTGTAGCTCTTCACTGGACACTCTCCAGTAGCTACTCATCTTTCTTGAAGTGGGGAGCACAGAACTGGACAGAGTACTCCAGATGAGGCCTCACTAGGACAGTGTAGAGGGGAAGGAGAACCTCACTTGACCTGCTGACCACACTCCTCCTAATGCATCCCAGGATGCTATTTGCCTTCTTGGCGGCCAGGGCACACTGCTGGCTCATGGTCAACCTGTCGTCCACCAGGACTCCCAGGTCCCTCTCTGCAGAGCTGCTCTCCAGCAGGTCCGCCCCAAGCCTGTGCTGATGCATGGGGTTGTTCCTCCCCAGCTGCAGGACCCTGCACTTGCCCTTGTTGAACCTCATCAGGTTCCTCTCTGCCCAACTTTCCAGCCTGTCGTCTAGTCTTTCCAGCCCGTCATCTAGCATGGGTCATCCAGTCCAACCCCCCTGATGAAGCAGGGTCACCTACAGCAGGCTGCACAGGACCTTGTCCAGGCGGGTCTTGACCAGAGAAGGAGACTCCACCACCTCCCTGGGCAACCTGTTGCAGTGATCCATTGTCCTGAGAGGGAAGAACATCTTCCTCATCTTCAGACGGAACTTCCTGTGCCTCAGTCTGTGCCCAGTGCCCCTTGTCCTGTCACTGGGCACCACTGAAAAGAGTCTGGTCCCATCCTCCTGACACCCACCCTTCAGATATTTATAGGCATTTATAAGGTCCCCTCGCAACCTTCTCTTCTTCAGGCTGAACAAGCTCAGATCCCTCAGCCTCTACTCGTAGGAGAGACAGTACAATCCCCTCAGCATCTGTGTAGCGTTCCACTGGACTGTCTCTAGTAGCTTCTCATCTTTCTTGAACTGGGGAGCCCATAACTGGACACAGTTCTCCAGATGGGGCCTCACTAGGGCAGAGTGGAGGGGGAGGAGAACCTCTCTCGACGTGCTGGCCACATTCTTCTTGATGCACCCCAGGATCCCATTGGCCTTCTTGGCAACCAGGGCACACTGCTGGCTCATGGTCAACCTGTCATCCACCAGCACATCCACGTCCCTCTCCGCAGAGATGCTCTCCATCATGTCCGTCCTGAGCCTGTACTGGTGAATGGGGTTGCTCCTCCCAGGTGCAGGACCCTACACTTGCCTTTGTTGAATTTCATTAGGATTCCCTCTGTCCAACTCTCCAGCCTGTCCAGGACTCACTGAATGGCAGCACAGCCTGCTGGTATATCCACCATTACTCCCAGTTTGGTGTCATCAGCAAACTTGCTGAGGGTACATTCTAACTCTTCATTTGGGTCATTGATGAAAAAATTAAACAAGAGTGGGCCCAGTACAGACCCCTGGGGGACACCACTAGTTACAGGCCTCCAACTAGACTCAGTGCCGCTGATGACAACACTCTGAGTTCTGCCATTCAGCCAGTTCTCAGTCCACCTCACCAACCACTCATCCAGCCCACACTTCCTGAGCTTTCCTAGGAGGATATTATGGGAGACAGTGTCAAAAGCCTTGCTGAAGTCGAGGTAGACAACATCCACGGCTCTCCCTTCATGTACCCAGCCAGGCATGCCATCGTAGAAAGCTATCAGATTGGTCAGGCATGATTTCCCCTTGGTGAATCCATGCTGACTTCTCCTGATAACCTTCTTTTCCTCCACTTGCTTGATGATGACCTCTAGAATGAGTTGCTCTATCTTGTATTCTGGTATGGAGGTGAGGCTGACCGGCCCGTAGTTCCCTGGGTCCTTCTTCTTTCCTTTTTTGAAGACTGGAGTGACATTGGCTTTTCTCCAGTCTTCGAGGACCTCTCCTGTCCTCCAGGACCTTTCCAAGATGAAGGAGAGTGGCTCAGCGATGACATCCGCCAGCTCCCTCAGCACTCATGGGTGCATTCCATCGGGGCCCATGGATTTGTGGGCTTCCAGATTGCTTAAGTGATCCCTCACCCAGTCCTCCTCGACTAAGGGAAGGTCATCCTCTCTGCAGGCTTCCTCTCTTACCTCCAGAGCCTGGGATTCCTGAGGGCCAGCCTTGGCACTGAAGACTGCAGCAAAGAAGGCATTCAGTAGCTCTGCCTTCTCTGCATCCTCCGTCACCAGGACACCCACCTCATTCAGCAGTGGCCCCACATTGTCCCTAGTGTACTTCACACACAGAGTGATGATAGGGAAAAAGATCTTTCCTTCTTTTCACTTTGGACATTGAAATAAAAAACATCAGAGTTAATCAGAGAAAGTCTTAAACTGAATTGCAGAAGTCCTGCTGCTGTAAGAATGACAGGCAAAACAGACAAGGAGGACAGGAAAGAAAAGAGAATCTTACCTTTTCTCAGTCTTAAAAAGAAGAACCAAAAATGCATTAAGTTCATATTTGAACACCAGTACAAAGAAAATTATTAATTTACAAGCCTTATTCTATTCTTTTTTAAGGTGCATATTGTAATTGTGATTTTCTGACAATCCTAAATATTGCAGTGTTCAGAAGTTTTTAAGCAGCATAAGATTATTTTTATTTTTTACAATTTTACTTTATAAGCTACAAGTGCTGTAGCTTAGTTTTACAGGCTCCCTGAGATCTGTTCATTGTTTTAGTCCATACTCTTTCCGTAACACTGTTAGCTTTGTGTTATACTTTTACCACTTTGATATCTTAAAATAATAATTTCTAAACAAAGGTCCTTTGCTGAGGAAATAAATGAGGATAGAAAATATAATGAGGCAATATTTCGGAGAAACTCATTAATCATGAATAACTATGGAATTGAGCTATGTATTAAAGTAAATCTTGAGTGTTAATTGTATTTAAAATATATAACACATATGAGGTATACCCAAAGGTTGCAGAATTCACCATCATGGATCTGAATATTTCCATAATGCAAATCTGAATATTTAAGTGGTAAATTTTAGTCGCATTTCCATTGCTGTAAAAAATAATTTTGTACTTAATTTCTGTTTCTTAAGCAGTTACTTCACCTCTGACATTTCAAGAAATGACATGAAATCTACATGCTACAATGGCTTCTATTGTTCTTGAAGGTCAATATTTTCTGTAAACACTGGAAGTAGGATGGAAAGTGATCTTTATAGCCTTGGCTGTGTCTAAAGAACTCTTTGTTTTTGTTCATCATTTGTCCTTTTCCAGCCACTCACATCACACTCTACAGGATCAAGAGCACCTAAGAATCCGCAACCCCAGACTGTTTCTATGCATTAGCAGCAGGTAATGTTATAGCTGCCACAAATGAGATAATAAATTTAGTCTATGTAGCAAAGGTGGTAATTGCTTGCTACCTATGTGTTTAATTATTTGCATCCTTAGTTTCACAAAACCTGTTCTCTAATCAGACATAAATATATATTTATTCTGTAAGTATTTCTACAAGCCTTTGTTTGAGGTCTTCTCTGACCCCGGTTTCACAGTACTGTACTTTGCTGTCTTTAGCTCTCCAATTTTGCTAAGTCTGGAAATTTGGGAGTCTGCTGTGATCATTCATAACATGCAAAATCTAAGCTGTTTTCTTTCCCTGCCTGCATGTACATAATTCTCTACTCATTCAACTGCCTTCAGAATTACAACATTGCAGACTTTGCCTTAATTATGCTAAAAACTGTTTAATCATTAGACTTTACAGAAGCTGAATATCAGTAATTAAGTATAACATTAGAAAAACATACAACAACAAATAATCATGGCAAATTTGTGATAAACATAGTATTGTATATTTGATGTATACTAAAATCACTCCGACAAATAGAAATCTGGATATGAAGGTGACAGTAAAATAGTTCATATTAATCTGTCACAATGTCATTTCCATATTTTCATATCATATATTGATAACTGATGGATAGTCCTGACTGTAAAATACACTCATGGAATACAAATATGAGGACTTAAACCAGTGGGTGTATACTTTTTAGAGTGTAGACAGCCAGCAATCAATACCTGTCTATTTATAGCAGTCCATATAGTTTTCTAATTTGACCTAAAAATATAACTCAGTCTAAAATTTTATTGTGTGCTATATTTAGATATGTTAGCCTATAAAGATTTTGTTGCTATATATAGTTGTAAACTTATAAGCTGTGAGAGAGAAAAGAGAAATTATTTTGATTCAACATGCTCATTTATACAGTAAAACTACAAAATTTCTTACAGACCAGTCTAGAAGACAGCAAGGGTGGGTTATTTTTTTCCTTTCATCTGTTAAAGATTATAATTCATATTTTTTCCTCTCTTTATACCACAGATCTCAAAAAGTAATCATATTGATTTTTGCTTTGTGTGTTTTTGCTGAGATTGATTTCAAGTCCTTTTTTCATCAAGTTTTTTGAATTAAATATGAAATTACACAATCTGAGAATGACACAAACATTGTTGAAATGTTGAGTGATGAAGAAGATAAGACTGATTTATAGATGGTCTTTTGTTCTAGAAAAAGCAATTCAATACAGTGAGGGATCTTAAATTTTTTCCTAAAAGGTCTGATGACATACACTGCAGATGACATATCAATAAACAAATAGACTACTGGCCTAACCAGTGCAGCAATTCTGACATTGCCAGAAAGTAATTTGGTTGTTTAAACTGTAAATTGCATTGTCTAGAATGCTTATAAACTTTGTGCATTTATTAAATAAGTTGAGTTGATGTCAGCTTTCATTAGGGAAAGGGAACTCAATAAGGGAACTAAAGATCGAACATATCCTCATTCAAGATGAATAATTAGCTAATTCCATCCATGGTAGAGCAAAGAAGAATTCATGATGAATCTAAAATTTAATGAGTCAAATGTTACAAGAATCTGCTAAATTAATCCTGCAATTGCACTACTCATCAGTATATGGAAGCACATACTATCTTAAAATTGAGTAGGGATTGTCATATTTATGAGAGAAAGAACAGCAGGTAAGCTAAAATTGTTTCACACTGCCACCTCGAAGGTGAATATCCTATGAATCATACTGCAGTTGAAGACCACCCTAGATGCCATGAAAAAGAAATTATCCTAAATGAGGCAAAACACTGCAGAATACCTATGTTTAAAACCATAAATTACACCAAATATGGAGATGCAATACAAATAATTTATGCCTGGAAACTGTTTAAATGTAACAGTGGATATTGGAATTCTGTATAAATTGATACATAACTTTCAGACTAATTTTGGGGCAGTTTTAGAATAGTTGTTATACATAAGGTTCTCCAAAATAGTTCTGTATTTGTTCAGTGTAAATAATATTTGAGACATTTAACAGTGCTGTGAAGAAGTTCTACGGGAACAGCAAAACCTACTGCAACTTGTAGAAAAATTTATCTAGCTAAATGGCAATGAAAAGCCAGCTCAGTTCTGAATAGAAATTAGATATGTTTTGCATCTTTAAACTATTAAATTGCAATAGTTTAATTACTTGTACAATAAATTACATAATCATTTAATGAGAACTGGGAGTAATTATGTTAATTGTTGCTTGCCACTGTACATCAAAAGGAGATAGTGTTTTCCTGACAAAACCGCTTTGCAGAAGTGTTATTTCATATTGAGGTTCCAGAGAAGCTCCATAATTAAAGTAATGTCAAGATTTATATTTAAAAGGTTTTGTTCAGCTACCACTGAATTCAATGAGTCTTTCTATTATTGAAATGGTTGTTGGAGTGGATTCCAAAGAAGGTTAGAACTTACTAAAACTCTTGCAAATTCATTAGGGAGTTTCCTCCTCTCCTCCATTTTGTGTTCTTCCTCTTTAAAAATGCAGATCCTTCACATCATCAACAACAGGTTTGATAGATGGGTAGATCCAGTGAAACAGAATACAGTTGATAAAGATTGTCAGATGTGAGCTAAAAGAGAAGATGCTGAATCTATTGCTAATTACTACAGTAAATGAAGAGGAGATTCCATTAACTACAGTCTCTCAGGACAAGGAGAATAGTCTCTTCCCTTGACACTCACCTTATGAATCAAACCAGGATTAAGTCCTGGTTTTGGCCTATTGAACACAATAACTCAGTACGGCTGTGTTTAGCGATGCATAGGTTTTTGCTGACTTGCAGAGATCCAGGCTTATTCTGGAATGATCAGGTAACAAGAAGTGAATTGGAGGATCAAAACTGTGGCTCATATCTGACTTCCCTTAACGTATACAATCCAGGGCATTAAAAATACATTTTTTTTTTTAATATTAAGTTTAAATCTTTTTTCTTCCAAATTATATTAAGCATAGTCCTTCGGTTTTGTTCTGATGTTTTTTACTGCCCTACAGTGTATCTGTGACTTCTGAAGTATCGTGTCAGAATATCTGTACAGATCAGACCAGAGAACCATTAATGCCAGCAGTATCTATAAACAGAGCAGGCATATATTAAATTTCTTCTGTATTTTTCCAGTGTCAGTTACTTTCGCTTCAGAACACTTCTTGAGGCAGTTGACGATTGTGTATTTAGCAACTTCCAGCACGATTTCCTCCAGATACTTTTCAGTCTTTCCTAAACCTGTCCATTAGGAACCATTACTACAGGTGTACTACAGAAGCAACATTCTGAGGAAATACACCCTCTCCTTCATTTTGAACCACTTGATTCCCATTAATTGCTATGTTTAAAGAAATGGTGAAAAAGTAATTTTAGTAGTTATGGTTTCTTCATATATACTCCAGATAAACATGGCAGAAATTCAGTCTTTTCCAGATTGAAGAGTTCTAGCTTACTTAGTTGTTCCTTGTACATAAGCCATTCCAAGCCTTTGAACATTTTTGTTTCCTTCAACTTTTTGCAGACAGCTTTAACTACGTGCAGATACAGTTTCTACTTATTTGATGAGTACATGGGTTACCTCCCTTCACATTAATCATGTATGTTTTTGTTCTTTTCTTTACTGCTGTTTCTCCTAGTTTGCCCCAAAGAGGTGTCAGGCTTACGGGACTGATGATTAGATCTTTTTAGAAACTTGGAAAAAAAAAAAGAAAATAAGGCACCATATAGGTGCAATATTTTCTTGTTCTTGAGTACCAAAAAACAGTAAGTGAGCAGTCGAAGATTTGTATTTCATCTCTGAATTCTTTCAAAACTCATCCATAAATACTGTCTTATTCTGGTAATTTATTATTGTCATTTTATCTGTTTGTTAGATAACTTCTTCTGCAGTTGTCTATGTTCAAAGAGATGCCCTGAGTTCCTATGGGGGAGGCTGCTAGCATGGGATTCCATATTTCTTCTGCAATGAACAGAGAACACATTTAGCTTTTCCACAGTAACTTTACCTTCCTGAATGTTCCCATTATTTTTGATCAGGAGTTAGCCCTGTAGACAGCCTGGTGGATTTCTTGCTTCTGAAGCATTTGGAGGAAAAGTTCTTACTGGTTTTGACTCTTTTTACTAGCTACATCACTAACTCTTGGACAGCCTTATACTGCTTTTACAGTTAATCTACCACATTTTGATTCTCCCTGATATAGTCATTTGGAATTGTGTCCATATTTTTGAAGCATTACATTGATTTTCTATTAATTTTCTTTACCCTACTTGTTTAGATATATTGAATTTGTCCTTTCTCAAGTTTTTTTCTGTCAGGTGACATCCACTGACCTGCGCTTCTTGTAGGATGTCCTTAAGTGGTCTTCATTATATTGTTAAACTTTTCATTCTCCTAGGTATCCTTCCCCTGCCCCCCACTTTTTTTAAAATAAGCTTCCTAATTTTTATGCCTTGAAATTAAATTTTAAATTCATCCTTGTTACGAAAGTTCTGTGAAGATTTATCTCTGTAGTGGTCCATTGCCAGCAATGGTAAAAAGCTTAACAGCCTGTGATTTCATACTCAGAAAAAAAGGCTGTACCTGACTGCACGGTGTTTTTGTTCCAGGTTTAGTGTGTTTACTTAAGCAGTGCCTACTTCTAATCCACTGAATAGTGGCAGTACATGAAGTAATTCTACTTATAGCAAATGTGTGATCTCACAGAAACTGGTTCCCCATTGGGCTTAGTAACATATATTCCAACGTTTGTGCATTGAAAATCCTAATAAAGCACTATATAAATGGAATTCAAAGATTTTAAGGACTGAAGAAAGAGAGATGAGGGAGTCACTGATTATTCGTGCTCACAGGAGGCAAAAATACTTTCTACAGAGTCTGAGGGAACACCTGTGACTAACTTCAGCTGGCAAAGTTTTATTTCAGAACAATGGTATTTCTAGGAGGACTTCTTTGTTTTCTTGTTGTCCTGGGTTCAGCCAGGGTTAATTTTCACCAGAATCCAGGAAGGGGCACAGTCGGGTGGGCTGGCCCAACACCAACCTGGCCAAACAGTGTCGGGTATTCCATACCATGTGCCGTCATGCTGGGTTCCGGTGGGGAGGGCGACGCGGCGGGAACTCGCTCGCGGCTCGGGAGTACGCAGCACAGGTCCTGTCCGGGAGAACAGCTCTCTGGGTCGTGCGGTTCGTGTCGTGTTTTCTCCTTATCTGTATAGTTGTTGTTCCTGTTCTCTTTTGTTTGCTGTTCTGTTAAACTTCCCTTATCCCGACCCACCAGTTTCTGCCTGTTTCTTTCCATTCTCCGCAATCTGGCAGGGGGAGGGGCGGCTGCGTGGCGCTTTTGTTGCCGGCGGCAGCCAAAACCTGAACACTTGTTTTCTAACAGGAGCTTGCAGAAGCAAAGGTTAAGTATCCAGTATCCTTAGGTAATACATAGTCTTGATATACATGCACACTAGATAAAAACACATACAATATTCCTTTATCTGATTGGTCTTCCTTAATGAAAGTACATTTCTACAGCACCCAGAAAGAGCTGTAGTCCTTAACAGGCAAGATGATTTGGTGTTCATTATTTTTAATGAATGGATATAAAATATTAGTCTAATTTTAATTGGGAGGGAAAACACTATTGCTGAAAAATGGGAACTCTGCAACACAGACTATTATAAGCTGTAAAAATACAAATGATTTTAATATTAACTGCAAAACCCACTGCAATAGGAAAACTAACGTGATTTTGAGCTGTGTCTCTTAAGAGATACAACCAATGAGAATTTTAGGTGTGAGTCTGTACAGCTGTTATAGAATTCTTGGAAAAAAATCAGAATATAATATAAAATGGAGGTGGAAAAAAAGGGAGCCAATGTTTTTCTGTTAAGCTATTCTCTGTTAAATATTTGTGGTAACAATCATTTCAGCTTGAACAGATCCCCTAGAGTGCCCTGTTTATTCAGTAAGATTTAAGGAATTTCTGTTGGGAAGAGAGATCAAACGGGACATTTCTTTATAATAAAATTAAAAACAAGTGTGAAAACTGTGTAATTTTTAATCGTATTCTCTTAGGTAAAATGTGTAGTACAGCTTCCCACCACTCTAATGTACAATTCTTCTCAATCTTTTAGCCTTATTTTTTATTCTGATGTATGTGTTTGTGAAATTTTGGTAATTTCTGCAGGAATGTCATATAAGACTTTGATTATATTGTTCAAATTCATGTTATCTACTTTTTGACTATATGAGTTCTAAAGTAAGGAGATATGTGGACTCCATAGCAATCCTAAAATACCTTATGCACGTAATCTGAAGTTGAGCATTTTAACAGATAATGAAATTCCTCTAGTAGCTATCTGCTGTGTTGTAAAATATTTCTCTGTGCTGCAGAACTGGATAGTATCAGGCAGAGCTGTCTTATTTTCTCCATTTCTTCTGTAGCCCATATCATTGTAAAGGTCAAGAATGGATCAGATAGTTAAGCTGTACCTTATATCTCTGAGCATCTATCTGGGGTAGGATTCTTCAGACGGACAAAAAAAGTATGGGACCACATTCAGTTGGTAGCGTATCTATTGGTTGGTTCTTGATAGAGGGCAGTTTGTTTCAGGGGCTATCATCGGCAGGCCAAGTTACTGGCAACACAGGTCGCCTAATACTCTGGTGGTACAAAGGAATTTTGCTTTTGGCTTTCCTTGAGGAAAGGAGTGAAAGAAGGAATAAGTAATAAGTATAGTAGTAAGAACCTGCCTAATAAAAATGAGTGAAATCTGGGCACTATTTAGGTTACTAGTGAAAATATCATGCTCCAAAAAATGCCTGACATTAATTCAATGGTAGAAACAGTACTGTTAATAATACTTTATATCGATGACCATGTCTCTCATAGGACAGGTCTTGGACTCTTTGAACTTAGTTAAAGAGAAAATTACTCAGATGCATAGACATTGTGCACTTCAGGGACCTTAGTTCACTTGGAAAGAGGTGACTTTATGATACAAACTACAGACAATGATAATTGTAAGTGTGTTTAGTTAAATTTGACTAACCAAACGACATCTAATCCCAAAAATAGTTTAACTCAAAGATGTGTTAGAAAACATTGTCTCAAAACCAGAGTACTTTGATTTGAACTGACTAAAAAAGCCTAGCAACAAATATACATACCTTGCTCTAGGGAATCAAAATTTTGTTAGGAATTATGAAAGGAAGAAACTGTGTTAATTTTTTACTTTAACATTAGAAAAAATACTAAAAGCTGAGTAAATAAATACGGTGTCAATATAGTGAAATTTGTGAGATTCTGATCTACAGAGATAAATGCTTCACACCAAAGGAACATTTAGGTCACTGATACACATCAGCACTGATTTATGAGCTTTGATGTCCATGAGAACAGCTACAGTTGACTTAAATTATTTTGTTTGTTGGCTGCATGTCTAACATTCACCTAGTGATGGGACTACAGAAATACGTTGGATATGAAAATGTACTTAAATTTGTTTCTATTTAAATTTAATCTTACTGTCCTGGGTTTGGCCAGGATAAGGTTAATTTTCACAGAAAGACATGAGGGTACACAGCCAAGCCAGCTGACCCAAACTGGCCAAACAAACTGGGTACCATGTGACATCATGCTGGGTTCCAGGTAGGGGAACTGTTCAGGGGAATGTTACTTGCACCTAGAGAGCTTGCTGGGCGTCGGTGGTGAGGGATGCTCTATGCACTTGGCTGTTTGTTTTGTATATACTTCTTATCAGTATTGTTCTTGTTACTGCTTGCTTCCTTTGCTGTTCTGTTAGACTGCCCTTATACCGACCCACAAGTTTTGCCTTTTTCTTCCAATTGTCCTCTCCACCCCCGTGGGGGGAGGGGGAGGGGCGATAGAGCCACTGCATGGTTCTTTGTTGCCATCCAGGGCTAAACCATGACACTTACACATGAGGCAATTGCTGCTAATTAAACAGCAGTGTAACTGCCAGTTTTCTTGGTTTGTTAAATTATTTGGGCAGTTTCGTCAGTGACCTTTCTTAAGGATGTACATCTGCAATATGGTGTAGTTAAAGCAGCAGGAAAATGACTAAATCTTTTTGTCGGAATAGCTACTACTGTAAATTGTAGCATAGTTTACTCTTGATGATGGCAGAGAGTCTTCTTCCAGTTTGAAAGGTGCATTGTATTTCTTTTCTGTTGTTGAACTGAAATTTAAAGAGTTGTGCATATTTAAGTACTATGTATAGTTCCATGGAATATTGTCCTGTGTTTTTATACACGATTGGATTTTATGTGCTGCAGTATGCCACACAAATTACAAATTGTGTCTATCACTGCTTGTGGATTTATTTATTTATTGTTAGGGATTGTTAGCATAAATTTACAGATACATCCTATCATATAGTTTGCATTTTGCCTCGTGTCAGTGTCCAGGTGGGTGAACCATTGCACACCCTAGTCCTTCAGTTTGAAAAAATGTTTTGGAGGACAGATGTTTTTCATTATTTCTAAAGTCAAATTTGAATGATGGTCTAGGTTTTATGAAGTAAAACTTGACAATCACCTACAACAAATAGCTATATCTTGACAGGCAACTTTGGGGAATTACAGAACTTGTGTTATCAATTTATCAGTACAGACCAGGTGATGAATTTATTGAGAACAGCCCTGCAAGAAGGACTTGAGGATAGCGGTGAATGAAAAATTGGACTTGATCTGGCAATGTGCACTTGCAGCCCAGAACGCCAAGCATATCCTGGGTTTCATCAAAAGAAGTGTGTCCAGCAGCTCAAGGGTGGTGATTCTGCCCCTCTACTCTGCTTTCATGAGATCCCACCTGAAATCCTGCATCCCAGTCTGGGTTCCCTCGTACAAGAAAGGTATGGACCTGTTCAAGTCTGTCCAGAGGAGGGCCACAAAAATGATCAGAGGGCTGGAACACCTCTTGTATGAAGAAAGGCTGAGAGAGTTGAGGTTTTTCAGCCTGGAGAAAAGTAGGCTCCAAGGACACTTTATTGCAACCTTTCAATATCTAAAGGTGCTTACAAGAAAGGTGTAGAAAGATTTTTTACCAGGGCCTGTAGTGACAGAACAAGGGATTTGGATTTAGATTTGTCATAAGGAAGACAGAAGAGGGTGGTGAGACTCTGGTATAGGTTGCCCAGAGAAGCTGTGGATACGCAATGGTTGGAAGTGTTCAAGGTCTGGTAAATAGAGATTTGAGCTACCTGATCTCTTGGAGCATGTCCCTGCTCACAGCAGGTTGGCTGGAGTAGATGAACTTTGATGGTCCCTTCCAACGCAAATCATTCTGTAATTCTATGTCTTGAAAATTTTTTTGAATACAGGTATAATACTACACCAAGAATTAAATAGATTTTGTAAGTTTGATGTCACACAAAACAAAAAGACTCTTATTGTTCATTTCTGTTATTTCTTAAATGAATTTGCCAGAATGTCACAGAAAGAACCATAGGATCATGTCTATAGCAAAGAAATGTCCTGCTTTATCCTGACTTTCTACTTTGAAAAACTGTCAGAAAATCAATTATTTTAAACCAAACATCTTGCATCAAATACACTACAGGAAATGACTACCCTTAAAATAAAATAACACTGAAGCAAAGATAATCTATTTCTAATACTATTTTGGAATAACTGATGGCTTAATTTCATTCTTGAAAGCTACTATGGAGGCAGTTTTTGAAATCTTTTCCTCAGCTGCTATATGTTTTGAAGAGGTACAGTTGTGAAGAATCTTTGTTATTGAACATGCTGAATATCACTGTTATGCCATTTGTCTCACAGATACTTCTGGAGCAGCAAAACAGTGAAACCTTCTGAGAAAGGGAGAGAAGAAAAAAAAATAAATAATCCCACTTGATGAAAATATGAAGTCACAAAATAATCAACATTTCAAATTTTATCTGCTGTAGCATACAGCTTTTGCGAGATTCATTTCACTTGTGCAGCACAGCAGGAACAGACAACAGTTTAAAAACAGTGTCAGACTTTTCTACAGAAGTTTTATGATCTAAATTAGGACATATGAGAAATGTACGCATAAACACTGCAAAAAAACAAATGTCTTCATATTGGGTTGGCAAAGTTATGGAATGATGCCTTTCTAGGTATGAAGTAATCATCTACAATTGTGTCCCCATCTAGCGGGACAGAGGTCAATATGGAAGAAAAAGCACAGGGGAAGGTGATAAGGAATAGTGAGACAGGGGAAGGTATTTGTACAGCTAGGAATAAAGTGTGGCAGGAAAGTAGGATGGGGACAAGGAGGCAATTAGATAAATCTTCAACTGGAAGAAGATCTGACTTGGTGCAGAACAACCTTGGGAGCAAGCGAATGGATAATGTGCTGAGTACAGAGAATAAGATTTCATAAGGTATGTTTTGCATTGTAAATAAAGCCTGGGGGATGTTGAATGTAAACTCAAGGTCTCTTCAAAGTTCTAGTTGTGCATTATTATTTCCCCCTTAAATATTGTTATATGCATTAGATTCCTGGTCTTTCTGTGCATCCCATTTGTTGGAAGGTGAACACTGAAGAATGTGCTGCGAGCGGGGTATTACATGAGCAATAGTCCGTATTTATTCTTTCATCTGGCAGGATATGCTAGTGATGTGAGCAAGTCTGGACAAAAAGCAACAACATAATTCACTCTTGAGTTCTCAGATAAATTGCAAATAAAAAGTTCATTACAAACTGTATAAATCTGTAAGAGTCAGGATGCAGTATTTCTTCTAAAATACTTCCAAGGAATCCTGTAAACTGCAAGCGTGGAGGGAGGGAAAGAGGGCCTCACAGCCAGTACATTTGGCCTTTTCTTTCTGATCAAATATGTTTTACAGTTGCTTTTTTAATATGTAAGATCCTCTGCCTTGCTAATGTATAATTTATGGATCTGGTGAATGACCTGCTCAGCCTGGTGGCAGAGCTGAAGGAGGAAGTGGAGAGGCTGAGGAGCATCCGGGAGTGTGAGAGGGAGATCGACTGGTGGAGCCGCACCCTGCCCTCCCTGAGGCAGCGGCAGCAGGAGGCGGCTCCACAGAAAGCAGAGAACCCCCATCCCTCTTGCCACAGAGCAGAAAGAGGGGGCCTAAGAGATGGGGGGGAATGGAAACAGGTCCCTGCTCGGGGGGGCAAGCGAATTTCCCCCCGGCCTCCCTCACCTGCTCGGTTGCCCTTAAGCAACAGGTATGGGGCTCTGGAATGTGAGGGACTGGCCACAGAGGATGTGGGTGAAGGTGAGGCTCCATCCAGGGGGTTGCCTAGAACGAGTCAGACAGCCCTACGTATTACAACTGCCTCAACTAAGAAAAAAAGGAGGGTCATTGTCATAGGCGATTCCCTTCTGAGGGGAACAGAGGGCCCAATCTGCCGACCGGACCCATCCCACAGGGAAGTCTGCTGCCTCCCTGGGGCCCGGGTGAGGGATGTTGCGAAGAAACTCCCTGGTCTGGTGCGGCCTTCTGATTACTACCCCCTCTTGGTAATGCAGGTTGGCGGGGACGAGGTAGCAGAAAGAAGTCCCAAGGCCATCAAAAGGGACTTCAGGGCACTAGGGCGACTGGTTGAGGGATCAGGGGCGCAGGTGGTGTTTTCCTCCATCCCATCAGTGGCAGGGGACAGCACTGAAAGGGGCAGGAAAACTCACCTGGTTAACAGGTGGCTTAGGGACTGGTGCCATCGGTCAAATTTTGGCTTTTTTGATCATGGGGAGGTATACACAGCACCGGGCCTGCTGGCAACAAGTGGAGCTCAGCTATCACAAAGGGGGAAAAGAATTCTTGGCCACGAGCTGGCGGGGCTCATTGAGAGGGCTTTAAACTAGGTTCGAAGGGGGAAGGGGATATTGCCCAGCTCACTAGGGATGAGCCTAGGCTTGGAGTGCCAAGGCCAGGGGTGAGATTGACAGCCCAGCTCAAGTGTGTTTACACCAATGCACGTAGTATGGCCAATAAACAGGAGGAGCTGGAAGCCATTATACAGCAGGACGGCTACGACTTGGTCGCCATCACAGAAACGTGGTGGGACAACTCGCATGACTGGCATGCTGTCATAGATGGCTACAGACTCTTTAGGAAAGACAGGTCAACAAGGAGAGGTGGGGAAGTTGCTCTATATGTGAGGGAGCAACTGGAATGCATTGAGCTTGGCCTGGGGGCAAGTGAAGAAGGAGTTGAAAGCTTGTGGGTTAGAATTAAGGGACAGGCTCACACGGGTGACATTACCGTGGGTGTATACTACAGGCCACCTGACCAGGAGGAGGAGGTTGATGAAGCCTTCTACAGGCAGCTGCAAGCAGCCTCACAGTCACAGGCTCTGGTTCTCATGGGGGACTTCAACCACCCTGACATCAGCTGGGAAGACCATACAGCTAGGCAGGCGCAATCCAGGAGGTTCCTACAGAGCATCGATGATAACTTTCTGATGCAAGTGGTGGAGGAACCAACAAGGAAAGGCGCGCTGCTGGACCTCGTGTTAACAAACAAGGAGGGACTGGTGGAGGACGTGAAGGTTGGAGGTAGACTCGGCTGCAGTGACCATGAAATGGTCGAGTTCAGGATCCTGCATGGAGGAAGCAGGGCGATAAGCAGGATCAAAACCCTGGACCTCAGGAGGGCTGACTTTGCCCTCTTCAAGGAGCTACTGGGAGGAATCCCGTGGGCCAGGGCTCTCGAAGGCAGGGGGGTCCATGAGTGCTGGTCGCTTTTTAAACAACACTTCTTCCATGCACAGGAGCAATGCATCCCCCTGAGAAAGAAATTTAGCAAAGGAGGCAGGAGACCTGCATGGTTAAACAAGGAGCTTCTAGCGGAGATCAGGCAGAAGAGAAAGGTGCATGGCATGTGGAAAGAGGGACAGGCCACTTGGGAAGAGTACATAAACGTAGTGAGAGCATGCAGGGATGCGACGAGGAAGGCCAAGGCTCACCTGGAATTGAAGCTGGCAAGGGATGTCAAAAACAACAAGAAGGGCTTCTTCAACTACATCAGCAGCAAAAGGAAGGCTAGGGACAACGTGGGGCCGCTGCTGAATGAGGCGGGTGTCCTGGTGACGGAGGATGCGGAGAAGGCAGAGCTAATGAATGCCTTCTTTGCTTCAGTCTTCAGTGCTAAGACTGGCCCTCAGGAATCCCAGGCCCCGGAGGTAAGAGAAGAAGACTACAGAGAGGACGACTTTCCCTTGGTCAAGGAGGACTGTGTGAGGGATCGCTTAAGTGATCTGGATGTCCACAAATCCATGGGCCCCGATGGAATGCACCCACGAGTGCTGAGGGAGCTGGCGGATGTCATTGCTGAGCCACTCTCCATCATCTTTGAGAGGTCCTGGAGGACTGGAGAGGTGCCCGAGGACTGGAGAAAGGCCAATGTCACTCCAATCTTCAAAAAGGGCAAGAAGGAGGACCCAGGGAACTACAGGCCGGTCAGCCTCACCTCCATCCCGGAAAAGGTGATGGAGCAGCTTATCCTGGAGGCCATCATCAAGCAAGTGGAAGAAAAGAAGGTTATCAGGAGTAGTCAGCATGGATTCACCAAGGGGAAATCATGCCTGACCAATCTGATAGCTTTCTACGATGACATGACTGGCTGGGTAGACGAAGGGAGAGCTGTGGATGTTATCTACCTTGACTTCAGCAAGGCTTTCGACACAGTCTCCCATGATATCCTCCTGGGGAAGCTGAGGAAGTGTGGGCTGGATGAGTGGTCGGTGAAGTGGATTGAGAACTGGCTGAATGGCAGAACTCAGAGGGTTGTCATCAGCGGCGCTGAGTCTAGTTGGAGGCTGGTGACAAGTGGTGTCCCCCAGGGGTCAGTACTGGGCCCAGTCTTGTTTAACTTCTTCATCAACGACCTGGATGAAGAGTTAGAATGTACCCTCAGCAAGTTTGCTGACGACACCAAACTGGGAGGTGTGGTAGACACACCGGAAGGCTGTGCTGCCATTCAGCGTGACCTGGATAGGCTGGAAAGCTGGGCAGAGAGGAACCTGATGAGGTTCAACAAGGGCAAGTGCAGGGTCCTGCACCTGGGGAGGAACAACCTCATGCACCAGTACAGGCTTGGGGTGGACCTGCTGGAGAGCAGCTCTGCGGAGAGGGACCTGGGTGTCCTGGTGGACGACAGGTTAACCATGAGCCAGCAGTGTGCCCTGGCTGCCAAGAAGGCCAATGGGATCCTGGGGTGCATCAAGAAGAGTGTGGCCAGCAGGACAAGGGAGGTTCTCCTTCCCCTCTACACTGCCCCGGTGAGGCCTCATCTGGAGTACTGTGTCCAGTTCTGGGCTCCCCAGTTCAAGAAGGATGAAGAGCTACTGGAGAGAGTCCAGCGGAGGGCTACAAGGATGGTGAGGGGACTGGAGCATATCCACTACGAGGAGAGGTTGAGGGAACTGGGCTTGTTCAGCCTGAAGAAGAGAAGGCTGCGAGGGGACCTTATAAATGCCTACAAATATCTGAAGGGTGGGTGTCAGGAGGATGGGGCCAAGCTCTTTTCAGTGGTGCCCAGTGACAGGACAAGGGGTAATGGGCACAAACTGAGGCACAGGAAGTTCCGTCTGAACATGAGGAGGAACTTCTTCTCTCTGAGGGTGACGGAGCACTGGAACAGGCTGCCCAGGGAGGTTGTGGAGTCTCCTTCTCTGGAGATATTCAAGACCCGCCTGGACAAGGTCCTGTGCAGCCTGCTGTAGGTGACCCTGCTTCGGCGGGGGGGTTGGACTAGATGACCCACAGAGGTCCCTTCCAACCCCTACTATTCTGTGATTCTGTGATTCTGTGATTCTGTGATCTTCAGTCTTTGCTATTGCTCTTCCTTGAGTATGCTTCTCAGTGGTCCTGCAGAATCCTGCAGAGGCTGAATACATTTCATTATTTCTCAAAATTGTTTTCTTATTTTATGATCTATGGGTCTGCACATATGGTTTATTGACATTTAGACATAAACTTCTATTTTCCTTGAAATTTGGTGTATTTAGGATACATATCTTAAATGTGCTTTTTTAACAGTTGCTGATTCAGTGCAGTACCATAGCAAATTCTTATAACTTTATTATATTTTATCACTTTATTAGTACCTTATCATACCTTGCTGAATTATACGTTGCTTTGATGGAGATGAGTTGAACAAGTCTAGAATTATAGTTAGAGGGAGGGTTTTTTAGTATTTTTATCAACAATACTTCTGCAGTAGTAGTAAATTAAGTATTCCAGACCACCATTCCAGTGTTATCTTCTGTGGCAACACTACTATCAAAATTCTATCTCATGAAGACTGCCCTCTAACAAAGATGACCTAAGTCCAGAATGCCCTGCACCTCAGGTGACAAGAAACCAGGATGTGTACATTTTGAGTTTTGGCCAGCGAGACGATTTTCAGTTAAATTAGAAGAATTCTCAATATCAAGTTTATTTCAAGGAAAATGTTGTAACTGCAGTCTTCTCTTTTGCACAGGATGTATCCCAAAATCTTCTTGACAATTTTGCGTCTAATGTGCATAAAATTTCTTGTCATTTGCCTCAATCATTTCTTTGCCATTCTGAGAAGATTAGCAACTGGACTTTTAATAAAATACTGCTTTTTACAATGGTGAAAAAATAAAGCCTGTAGATACTTGAAATATTCCAGAAAACTTTTTTTCAGAAATTTCTTGTCCATATTGATTAAGTAGGAGATAATGACACAGTATCTTTTCAGTGTTTTTGATCCTTGCATCTTTTACATTTGTGCGCAGTTGTAGAATTATCCATATACTTAAAATTTACATCAGTGTAACAATTGTGTTTTCCGACACAAGGCTCAGTGCAAAGTCCTTATATTTGTTCTTCTGCTGTACTCTGGAGCTATTTGCTGTTGTGAATGGATCATTTTGGGCTCCTATATCCAACTTTGATCTAGATCATTTCTGTCAGAAATGCTATAATAATAGGTTTTATCGTCTGTCCAAAATATGTCAACAGTACTGATGAGCTGATCACAGAATCACAGAATCACAGAATAGTAGGGGTTGGAAGGGACCTCTGTGGGTCATCTAGTCCAACCATCCTGCCGAAGCAGGGTCACCTACAGCAAGCTGCACAGGACCTTGTCCAGGCGGGTCTTGAATATCTTCAGACAAGGTCCACAACCTCCCTGGGCAGCCTGTTCCAGTGCTCCATCATCTTCAGAGGGAAGAAGTTCTTCCTCATGTTCAGACGGAACTTCCTGTGCCTCAGTTTGTGCCCATTACCCCTTGTCCTGTCACTGGGCACCACTGAAAAGAGCTTGGCCCCATCCTCCTGACACCCACCCTTCAGATATTTGTAAGCATTTATAAGGTCCCCTCGCAGCCTTCTCTTCTTCAGGCTGAACAAGCCCAGTTCCCTCAACCTCTCCTCGTAGGGCAGATGTTCCAGTCCCCTCATCATCCTTGTAGCCCTCCGCTGGACTCTCTCCAGTAGCTCTTCATCTTTCTTGAACTGGGGAGCCCAGAACTGGACACAGTATTCCAGATGAGGCCTCACCAGGGCCGTGTAGAGGGGAAGGAGAACCTCCCTCGTCCTGCTGGCCACACTCTTCTTGATGCACCTCAGGATTCCATTGGCCTTCTTGGCAGCCAGGGCACACTGCTGGCTCATGGTTAACCTGTCGTCCACCAGGACGCCCAGGTCCCTCTCCGCAGAGCTGCTCTCCAGTAGGTCCATCCCAAGCCTGTACTGGTGCATGAGGTTGTTCCTCCCCAGGTGCAGGACCCTGCATTTGCCTTTGTTGAACCTCATCAGGTTCCTCTCTGCCCAACTTTCCAGCCTATCCAGGTCACGCTGAATGGCAGCACAGCCTTCTGGTGTATCTACCACACCTCTCAGTTTGGTGTCATCAGCAAACTTGCTGAGGGTAGATTCTAACTCTTCATCCAGGTCGTTGATGAAGAAGTTAAACAAGACTGGGCCCAGTACTGACCCCTGGGGGACAGCACTTGTTACCATCCTCCAACTAGACTCAGCGCCGCTGATGACAACCCTCTGAGTTCTGCCATTCAGCCAGTTCTCAGTCCACCTCACCGACCACTCATCCAGCCCACTATCTTTTAGAACATTTCTAATCTTTAACTGAAAACGCTAGATCCAAAGACTGTACAGCTGTTTGAGTGCATGTAGTTTCTGACAACACCAAATTCAAAAGTAAAACATTTAAAAAGTCAATTACTTTTCAGTTAAGAAAACTATGGCTTTCTGTTGTTATTAGTCATTCCAGAAACCTTACCCTTTTATTGTTAAATCATGCAAGATATTTTATTGATAAAAAAGTTTATACAACAGCACAAGGTGATTATTAACTGCAATCTATTGAACTCGTATCTTACTGTGTCGTAAGATGAGATCATTGACCTCTTGAAATATCTGCAGGTCATCTTATGGAGTAGTTGTCCTGGGTTTGGCCATTAAAGCGTTAATTTTCACCAGAATCCAGGAAGGGACACAGCCGGGCGGGCTGGCCCAATGTGGCCAAACAGAACAGGGTATTCCATACCATGTGCCGTCATGCTGGGTTCTGGTTGGGGGGAGCTGGGCGGTGGGAAGGCAATCGCAGCTCGGGAGCGTGTGGCTGTGGTGGGCGGTGAGAGCAGTTTTGTGCGTTCTGCTGTGTGTGTTGTGGTTTCTCCTTATTGGTATCATTGGTGTTACTGTTGCCTTTGTTTGCTGTTCTCTTTAACTGCCCTTATCCCGACCCACCAGTTTTTGCCTGTTTCTTTCTATTCTCCTCCACACTCCAGCAGGGGGAGGGGCGGCAGAGTGGCCGCGTGGCCCTTTTGTTGCCGAACATGGCCAAACTATAACAGTAGTTTAAGAGTACCAACACAAATGTGAATTAAGACATCAATTAGTTAAATTACTTTGAAATTACTTTGAAAATCTATGAAAAAGTTCTCTCTTTTTTTACTACTTTGTCTGTGCCGGAGGGAAAAGCAGTCATTAGTGTTTATTTTAACCCTGTTCCTCAAAACCAGTGATAAAAACATCAGTTTTTTCCTTTTTCTGGTAAAATGTTTAAACACTATTAGTGAATAGGTTCTTGTTTATTTCTTGGACAAGGAATTTTGTTTACTTTTTGCATTTATTCCTTACATAAAAAACCTAAAACTGAAAAAACAAACAGTGAAGCAACAGCAGCAGTTATACTATTCTAAAAGTTTGTTTTACTGAGCTAAAATTTACATCTTAATGAATATATGGATAGTTTGGACCAACTCTGGTTTGAAAGGCTATAGATCATGGTGACCAGCTCAATGAAAAGTAGCGTGTGATATCATTCTGGTTTAAAACAAAACCAAGACAGGCTGGGGAAGAAAATAAAGTTGCTATTATTTAAATCTCCATTATACAAAGGCTTGCACATACTGCTGACACATACTTCAGGTGCGTAGATACCTGAACAGAAGATGTGGCAAAGACATACAAGTTCCAAGGAACTATGAGTTCTTTTACAATAAACAATAAGGAATTTTATAGCATTTTCAAAATTCTTTAAGGGAACAAAAATAAGAAAAGTGTTAAGTTGTCCATTATCAACTAAAAACTGGTCGTACTACACTCTTAACCTGGTTCTGGGGGCGAGGGGGAGTTTTAGAATCAGAAATAAAATACTAGAGCTGTGTGTGTATGTTCACTTTAGTAGTGGAATTTGCTTCTATAACAGGTTACAGCTAAATAACGTAACTTCATTTTTAAATGGGTTGCATAATTTTGTATCCATTAATCACTAACTTAAAGTTCACAAATGAAAAACAGTGAAATCAAATATCTTACACCACTTATTATGAAAACAGAGTTTAAATTTTATTGTCAAGTAATGATTTGAAAGGTCTACCTTGACTATAGCAATAATTTGTGCTACATTTGATATTGGAAAATCACACTAGGGAGAGATTTTTTCTGTATCTCTTTTTCTCTTTTCTTTTTTCCCCTTTTTAGGTGTATCCATCTTGGTTTTTTAGGATTACGTAAGCCTTGTCTCATAGTATAGGATTACATAAAGCTTGTCTCAAAGTAATCAGTAGATTTCTACCTTTTCTCTGCAGCATCAAAGTACTTATTGTTGGCAGAAGTGTAAAAGTAGGCATTCTTCTTTGGATGTGAATGGAGCTGTGTAACAGGTTTCTTCTTTGCTTGTGGCTCAGACTCTGTAGCAGCACCAGTCCCCAGAGAAAGAACTTTTTAGCAGTGAGGGTGGTGGAACACTGGAATGGGTTGCCCAGAGAGGTGCTAGATGTCCTGTGCCTGGAAACATTCAAGGTCAGGTTGGATGGGGCTCTGAGAAACCTGATCTAGGTGAAGATGTCCCTATGTGTTGCAGGGGGGTTGGACTATATGACCTTTAAAGGTCCATTCCAACCTAAACTATTTTAATATTCTAGGATTCTATGAGACGTATATATATGTGTGTATATGTATATGCATATATTTAGTCCTCGTTATGCTATAGTTTTTTCTTTGAATAGTGCTTCTTATGTGTTTCGGTCTCTCTCACATGCCTCTTTCAGTGAAAAGGATCATTATGTCCAGCAGACAACATAGTTTTCTCTCAGAGAATCTCAGTGTTCAAAGGAAGAATATCAATACATTTCAAAAGCAACTAAAGGCTCATGTTACATGTTAAGCCCCAGTTACAATATCTGGATACAGCAGGTAAAAACCTGTAAGGTGACAACACTTACTAAACACATAGCATGTACTGAAGAGTTAGGCACTAGTCTTCAGTCATCTATTAGCATCATCATTTTTGTATGCATGTCAGTGCTAGTGCACTATTTCAGTTCATATTATCACTAGCACATAGCCATTATTGTTTTCTTAATATTTTCTCTAAGATTATGAAAGAAAATTTTAAAATCATGTTGTGTCTGGGATCATTCATGGATTTTACACTAGTATTTTTATAGTCTCTAAATGGGAATATTTTATATAATCAAATTGGTTAATACAGCATTTTGCATTTTGGTACTGTAGATGACAGGGTTTTTTCAAAGATTCTAAAATTATTTCCTGTATAATTAGGCACTTCCACCAGATGTTTAGAAAAGACATTTTTAGATCTGGGAGTTCTTATCTTCAGTAATATGCTGTGCTCATGCTGCTTTTTCTATTTCTTCAAATCTCTAGTATATGAAATATAAGTAAGGAATTTATTCTGGTTTATTATCCGAGAATTTTCTATTTGAAAATAAAAACATGAATCAGCCTGTATTTGCCTCTTACCTTCTCTCAGTTGCTCCATTTCACTGATAAAAGTTTAATGTTTACCTAAATCATTACCTTACAATCATGGTGGCAAATGTTGAAGAATGTATCGTAAAATTCATTATTTCCTCAGAATTTTGTCCTTGTGTCTCACCTGTTAAAAAGCTTTTCATATCCTACCTGTATAGTTTCCACCATGGATTCTTCTGCCAAATCTCCTAAGTCTTTAGTATTTAGTAGTGCTTCCCAGTTCGCTCATCTTTACACCTTGTTATCGAAACACCTCCTTCTGCCTTTTACAAGGTGTGCTCCCAAGCACTGGACCTTCTCCATTTTTTTTTTTTAAACTTAAATGCAGCAACTAAAAGTAGCTATTCTGGTTTTGGTCTCAGTGAAGCTGGAGGTCTTATAAGGATCTTCACAGATATCAAGTTCAGTTGCCCTAGTCCAAAAGAGGGAGACTATTTAAAGCTACAAGTGTACATCACAGTTGTGGAGAATACTTGTGTATTGCGAGTAAATGTTTCTGATTTTTATGAAATCCTGTATGGCTGAATATGGAAAAATTGGTAAATGTTGCAGAAAACCTAATTTACACTACTTATTCAAAATAATAAATGTGTTGTTTCTTGTTTTCCCTATTACCTGTTCGTTTAGTCAGAGTACTTGCTGCTTTAAACATGAATGTTAGCTACCTTTCTGATATAAATCAAGGAACAGAAAGAATCTGTATATTGATGTCAGGAGATCCTACAGAGACCAAATAATTTTCATACTACCTATACCTGATTTTAGTAACTGATTCATTGAGTTGGATGACTGTGTGAACGATTCTGTTGCTGATAATAATAAAACCAGAAGTCCAGCACCACACAGAAAAACACAGATAAACCAGTGCTTCCACAAGTCTGCGTTTCTATTGTCACAAAGTAATAGCACCTGAGATTGGTGACACAAGAAATTCAAAACAATTATCCTTCCTGTTTATTTCACGTCCCCTGACATTACAGTATGAGAGTCTCTGGTATCTAACACTTCAACACTGCAACAGATTGCCTCACAGTATGGCATTCTCACGTATAAAGTGATAGAAAAGCTCAAACATTCTCTGTGCAGGTAATCTTATGCCTATTTAATCTTGTGATTTGGCCTTTGAATCTTCTGCCCCACATTGAGACACACTACTTACAAAGCTACAGAGATTTGGCAAAGAGGCATACTAAAAACACAGAAATCTTTTTCCATTGTTTCTTTGGTGCTGTTTCTTTGTTGTATGCGATTGTGAAAGTCAGGTAACAACCAGTGTTGTTCATTTGGCTGAGTATTCAACAATTCTGAATAATAACCTAAACTTAAACCCAAGTGTGAATATGTAGGGCTAAAAATCTTAGAGTACAATTAGTATGAAATCTAATTTACAAAGTCTTGAAAGAATCTCTATGCATACAGTGAGGTAAAAGTGTTAAATGCTGACTTAATCAAACTCAATTTTGAAACTACAAGGAAGGTGCAGTTATTGCTTTATATATAGCTAGTTCTACTGAATAAGCAGTTCTAGTAGTTTATATTTTATTTAGCTTTGTAAAAAAGTATCTGGATATTCTCTGAACAGTTACTGAATTTCTTGAGGGCTACCATTATCCAATATTTTTAGCGTAATAATACAGCCCGTTCTCTGAATAGATGTGGTCTTAAGTCTAGCTTGAGAAAAAGAAGATGCAAAAAAGAATAGATTAAAAAAACCCACTAAATCCCAAACCAAGCAGAATAAAGTTTATCCTGAATTTTCATGCAAAGTCTTTCTTGAAAATGTGATGGGAAAAAAAAAAATCCTTTCGAGAGTGTAAAAAATATAGTAAGGCAAACCAAAACATTTGTTACAAATCCATTGCAAAGGTTATAATTGCAATAAATTTAAAATAAGAACTGAGATATTAAATGCAAAATACATTTCACACAAATACACCAAAATTTCCCCAAATTTTATTTTTAATAGCCAAATAAAATTTGGAGGATAGCTGTTAGTTCTTCCATTAAATAATTGATCATCATACCAGTGTTTTTACCATGAAAATAGAAAAGTGAGTTACCTGACTGCAGTATTGTATTAAATTTATTGAAGTAATCCTACAAAATCCAAAGCATCTAACATAGCTCTAAGGGATCTGAATTGATAATAATGTGATATATTCCTTCTTTTGTTCCTTTTTTAGTCTTTACAAAGCACACATATTCTAACATGAATAGTGACAGAAAAGGCCTTCAATTTGTTCTGTGTAATATTTTTTTCCAGAGACCACAATTTGGAATTCAAAACTGAATAAAAGAATTTGAAAGGAAAGGGATCTCAGACTGAACACTTATGTTGATTTATCACCTTGAAATGCATAGAATTAAATGTAAAATTGTTTTCATCCATACTGTTATTTGACGAATAGGATAGACTAGAGTAGACTAGACTAGACTAGACTAGACTAGAAAAGAATAGTTCCAGTTGGAAGGGACCTACAATGATCAGTAAGTCCAACTGTCTGACCAATTAAGGGTCCAAATGCCTCTTTTTAAGGCACTGACAGGCATAGGGCATTGACCATCTCTCTAGAAAGCCTGTTGCAATGTTTGACCACCCCCTTGTCAAAGAAATGTTTCCTAATGTCAAGTCTGAACTTCTTCTGATGCAGATTTTACCCATTCCCATGTGCTCTGACACTGGGTCCACCAGATTTGTTGCCTTCCTCTGGGTATATTCAGGTACCTTAACATCCTTCTTAAGTTGTGGGGTCCATACTTGCACAAAATAGTCAAGGTGATGCTACATCAACGCTGAATATGATCCCCTCTGTTGACTGTCTGGCCGTGCTGTGTTTGATGCACCCCAGGATGCAGAGGTTTGCCCTCCGGTCTGCCAGAGCACGCTGCTGGCTCACACTGAGACTGCTGTCAGCCAGCACCCCCAGGTCCCTCTTTGCAGGGCTGCTCGCCAGCCACTTCTCTCTCAGTTTTCCTTATGTCTGGCATTCCTCTTTCACAGAATCACAGAATCACAGAATAGTAGGGGTTGGAAGGGACCTCTGTGGGTCATCTAGTCCAACCCTCCTGCCGAAGCAGGGTCACCTAGAGCAGGCTGCACAGGACCTTGTCCAGGAGGGTCTTGAATATCTCCAGAGAAGGAGACTCCACAGCCTCCCTGGGCAGCCTGTTCCAGTGCTCCGTCACCGTCAGAGGGAAGAAGTTCTTCCTCATGTTCAGATGGAACTTCCTGTGCCTCAGTTTGTGCCCATTGCCCCTTGTCCTGTCACTGGGCACCACTGAAAAGAGCTTGACCCATCCTCCTGACACCCACCCTTCAGATATTTATAAGCATTTATTAGGTCCCCTCGCAGCCTTCTCTTCTTCAGGCTGAACAAGCCCAGCTCCCTCAGCCTCTCCTCGTAGGGGAGATTTTCCAGTCCCCTCATCATCCTTGTAGCCCTCCGCTGGACTCTCTCCAGTAGCTCTTCATCTTTCTTGAACTGGGGAGCCCAGAACTGGACACAGTATTCCAGATGAGGCCTCACCAGGGCCGTGTAGAGGGGAAGGAGAACCTCCCTCGTCCTGCTGGCCACACTCTTCTTGATGCACCTCAGGATTCCATTGGCTTTCTTGGCAGCCAGGGCACACTGCTGGCTCATGGTTAACCGCTCGTCCACCAGGACGCCCAGGTCCCTCTCCGCAGAGCTGCTCTCCAGCAGGTCCATCCCAAGCCTGTACTGGTGCATGAGGTTGTTCCTCCCCAGGTGCAGGACCCTGCATTTGCCTTTGTTGAACCTCATCAGGTTCCTCTCTGCCCAACTTTCCAGCCTATCCAGGTCACGCTGAATGGCAGCACAGCCTTCTGGTGTGTCTGCCACACCTCTCAGTTTGGTGTCATCAGCAAACTTGCTGAGGGTACATTCTAACTCTTCATCCAGGTCGTTGATGAAGTTGTTAAACAAGACTGGGCCCAGTACTGACCCCTGGGGGACACCACTTGTTACCATCCTCCAACTAGACTCAGAGCCGCTGATGACAACCCTCTGAGTTCTGCCATTCAGCCAGTTCTCTATCCACTTCACCGACCACTCATCCAGCCCACAGTTCCTGAGCTTCCCTAGGAGGATATCATGGGAGACTGTGTCGAAAGCCTTGCTGAAGTCCAAGTAGACAACATCCACGGCTCTCCCTTCGTCTACCCAGCCAGGCATGTCATCGTAGAAAGCTATTAGATTGGTCAGGCATGATTTCCCCTTGGTGAATCCATGCTGACTACTCCTGATAAACTTCTTTTCTTCCACTTGCTTGATGATGGCCTCCAGGATAAGCTGCTCCATCACCTTTTCCGGGATGGAGGTGAGGCTGACCAGCCTGTAGTTCCCTGGGTTCTACTTCTTGCCCTTTTTGAAGATTTGAGTGATATTGGCCTTTCTCCAGTCCTCGGGCACCTCTCCTGTCCTCCAGGATCTCTCAAAGATGATGGAGAGTGACTCAGCAATGACATCCGCCAGCTCTCTCAGCACTCGTGGGTGCATTCCATGAGGGCCCATGGATTTGTGGACGTCCAGATTGCTTAAGTGATCCCTCACACAGTCCTCCTCGACCAAGGGAAAGTCGTGCTCTTTGTAGGCTTCTTCTCTTACCTCCGGGGCCTGGGATTCCTGAGGGCCAGTCTTAGCACTGAAGACTGCAGTAAAGAAGGCATTCAGTAGCTCTGCCTTCTCTGCATCCTCCGTTACCAGGACACCCACCTCATTCAGCAGTGGCCCCACATTGTCCCTAGCCTTCCTTTTGCTGCTGATGTAGTTGAAGAAGCCCTTCTTGTTGTTTTTGACATCCCTTGCCAGCTTTAATTCCAGGTGAGCCTTGGCCTTCCTCGTCGCATCCCTGCATGCTCTCACCACGTTTCTGTACTCTTCCCAAGTGCCCAGCCCCTCTTTCCACATTTCCAGGTGCTGAACTCAATATTTCTTCTTGTTAAATTTCACGCATATTGTGAATATGTTTTACAGTTTTTTTTTATTTCCATGTGTAATACAGCTTTTTTCAATGGAAGACTAGTCTTGAAACAGATGGTCTTGATTTACAAAATACTGTTTTATTGTCGTCAGCCCATTTCATACAGCAAAAATTCCTACAGTGAGTCTCTTGTGCTTTGGGGGCTTCATCTGTTACAGTATAGTTTTCTGTTTCTGTCAATGCAGTTGTTCTGGGATGTCCTTATGTGACAAAAAGAACAGACTTAGCAGAAGAACAGACTTACTCGGAACACTTACTCAGCAGAAGACAACCACAGGGTTTTGAACATATGAACAGTTGCTTTAAGACAGGTGATCGAGAAAACTGTTGGCATCAATACCGGTTCACATATAGGTGTTTGGTGAGTGTTTTTGAGAATCCTGTGTTTTATATTCTTTCTGTAATGATTTATGTTAAGGATGCTTCAACCTGTTGAGTAGCCTTCTTTACATTGGTGTTCAGCCAGTGAGAAGTCTATTATCTGGAGATGTGGAAGATATCTGAGATCTGAGAAAAGCCCAAGGTCATGGCCTAAGTACAAATTGGCAAAACATCATCACTGATCAGAATCGTGGTATTATGGATAAAGATATTTAATTATGCCACTACCTATTATTACATAGGGTGTTGCCTGATTTGCTAAAAAAAAAAAAAAAATTGAAGTGTATCTGTAGTCATCAGCCTTTCAGTAGCGTTCTCTAGCAAAAATGGTGATGGGTGCGTGCAGAGCATGATACTGGAACCAAAATGTATCAAGAAGATATTGTGTACTGATAGTGGTATGTGTGTTAATATTGTGCATGAGACCGTATCTCCACCAGTCATTCAGCACTACCTTCTCTTGCCGACAGTTTATGAAACTGTGAGGAACTCTGGTAGATTCTAGGATAGCAGTTCTCATGTACAATCTGGTCTTCATTTTATTAAGAGCTGCATAAAATAAAGAAGATTAGGAAGTTTATATGAAACTATGCTGAAAGTATTTATTCTTTCTTTTCCTTTTGCATTTTGTTTTACGTATCATTATGGGATTTTGCTATGCAAGATATAAACATATATGTATTTGCTGCTTGCATGATGCTTAGCTAGCAGCTCCATACAATAAAGAAAATGAAGCTCAATTTTCAGCTGTAATTTCTATGAGTCTATCAGATAAAGAAGCATGACAGAGTCCTTTTTACAGAAAAAATAAATTCAGTGTATGCAGTGATGTAAAATATGCATTTCTACCCCAAACCACCTTCTGCAAGGTCTCTCTTCTTTTTATGCTGACAATTATTTTCTGAAATATTGTCTTTTCCCGTATCTTTTTCTGATCTGAAATTACTAAAAAAGTGTAAGTCTATAGAGCACAGAACAATTTCTGTAGCTGTCTGTAGGATTTGTGGCAAGGTCTAAAAATATATTTTTAAAAAATTATAAATTGTGGTGAGCAAGGGGGGCAGGCCAGAAAGAAAAACCTGGCTGCAGAAAATTTGGTTCTAATCCATAAAGCAAGTGGTAATCAGTATGTGCACTAGTCAGTTAGACCAGATCCATTTGCACAGCTTTAGAAAACTTTCTCAATTTTTCTCAACCATTTCTACACAGGAGAAGGAGTCTCAAAACAGTAACAAAATTAAAATTGGATGACACGACATCAATTTTCATTGTAACCCTGTTGATGCTGACTAGTGGGACATTTCTGGAAGCTTTTTTTCCACCCATAATTTTCATTGCATTTTCTATTTGAAGGAAAAACAGGTTTAGAAATTTATATGAAGATATCTGTGAACTGTATGGGAAAAGTTATTTTCACAAAGGTTTGGAGATGATGTGTTTAAAGTACACCACAACTACAAGGAAACCTGATGATGACTTGGAGTTCGTGCACTGGTATGGTTGAGGTACATTTCATGCTGGGGTTGAAGGTTGATCTATAGGGAAGGTGACAAAATTCTATATCTGAATTACATCAGAGCTAAGATTTGCTTGACTTCTCATATAATAAGCTGAACAGTTCATGTTACCAACTCATAATGTACAAATGATGCATATTCTTTTAGCTAACTGATTGTTAATGCTGTAGGGTAATAAAACTTATGTTTGGACTCAATTTTTAAACACCCTAAGAAAAAATCAAGCATACAGATAAATAAAAAAAGGAACTCATACTCCAGGAGATTTAGTCCCAAACCAAGGACTAAAGTGAGCTGTTCTGACTGCTAAGCACTGTAGACTTTTTATGAATTATTTAAGGAACAGCACAATTACAAGATTTTATATGAACTTGTCCAGATGCAAAAGACAGGAAAAGACCAAACAGCTGATGAAGCACTGGTTGAAACACTTAGAGATGACTACGTATTCCTACAACATATTGGGGTTTTTCAGCAAATATTTTTCAGAAACATTGCATGGAAGCAAGTGCACAGAAATTTCAAGAGACATTTTTTTAGCATGGTTCTCCCTCATGGAATTATTGTGAGTATATTTGCAAAACACATTGAACCTGTATGGAAAACTGTTGCTTAAAATGGAGAATTTTCTATCTAAAAAATGTTGGTATATATGCTAGCGTGTATTTGAAAGGGATTTGTCGACACTGGACAGATCTCTACAAAAAATCCCAGACAAGGTAACTTTCAGTAGAGCGATTGTTAGAATATGCATCCTTTAGAAGACATCTCCAGGTCATCTACTGGACAGAGTCTGTTCCAAAGACTCTCTGCCCAAAGGTCAGACAACGTACTGACATTGACAAGGCATTGTAGAACTTGAGGAATATAAGCAGTGCATGAAAGGGCAGAATTTCACCGAGTTGATGTCACATACTTATCAGAAGCTGAGTGATGTGACAGATGAGCCAACAGACACATTCATTTCATAAACTTAGCTAGAGGTCATAAAATCTACCAGTGGAGAAAATGTTTGTGTTGCATAACCAACAAGCCAAGCTCCATCAAAATCACTGCTGCTGAGCAGAAAAGAAAAAAAAAATTATAAAAATAAGTAAGTTACATGACAGTGTTCTTGATATTATTTGTAAACTCTGCTTCTTCAAGCTAAACCTAAGACCCCTGTGAGGAAACAGAACATCTCAAATTATTTTATGAAGAACCACATAACTTTCTGCAATGTCTAGGCGTTCCTGGCAATGTGTAGAAAAGCATCATTATAACTGAAGGCATTACTTTGCCTTCAGTGAAATAATTTTTCCCTGCAGTTTATAAAACTAGAACATGGAACCAGTGAAGATACAAAAACCTTAAAGTAGTACCTTCTTTGGTTGATGCATGCAGAATATTGACAGCAGACTATTCAAAGCCAGGTCCAGGCAAGAGAAAATGCAAAGCATAAAATCAAGTAAAACAATCACACTACAAAGGATAGCAGGCCTTTGCCAAATCTTTCAGAATATACTGATATGTTCATAAACACTCAATAACCGAGGTCTAAAAATGCCATTTTTTATCATCTGTGCCAGAAGGTATATAATGGACTTCATCTAGCTTTCATGAAATAGTGCTCTCTGTTTGCTGTTGTACTGCTCCAAAATATAATGTACAAAATTTCTGAAAAATAAATCCTCAAGGTAGGATCCAACACAGACAGCTAATGCTAGACGGGATTTGAACAGTCAGTGGGGAACCAGTTCATTGATATAGTCTCAGAAGTTATGAAATGTCTATTCCTGATAAATCTATATTTGTGTATATGCATTATTAACAAACTGCATGTATGCGTTTGCAAGCTATGATTGAGACAATGGCAAGTGGGATAACAACAGTGAATAGTAAAGCAGTGGGAGAAAAATGAGAATTCTGATATTTGAAATATGCAACTAATGTTCTATCATGGCTAGAATGCTTTCTTGAACATCTGACATCCTTTCACAACTAGAGAGTGTTATGTTTTTATGTCTAATTATTCATTTAGTTTTTTCTCTTGTCTCTGCTGGGTACATCTATTTAACAACTAATAATGCAAACTTTGCTGGTATAGTGTAAAAATTAGCACCGCTAAGGGCACCCTTATAACTACCAAACTAGTTCATTATAATTTGCCTTTTTGGTATCAATAGATGACACTTCTGATCATGGCTATTACTGAAAATTTGTTTTTTGAAGCTCAGTAGTTAATACTATGTTCAGTGAAAAGCTCTTTGATTTTTTTATGGGATCATAACTCTCTAGGAGTAAAAATTCCATTGAAAATACTAGAGGAATCTCAAATAAAATATTCTGGTAAGGTCACTGTTTTCAATGGTTTAAGACACAAAGGAAGTGTAAACTAGTATTCTTTATAGCCTCCTGTACTTTGGAATTTGAAATTTGTGTTAGGATTTTCACTTTTCAGTCATTATATTCAGTGAATTCGTAATTTAAAAAAATTAATCACAGGAGGGCTGCTTGTACATATAATTTCATTTTGAAACATTATTTTAACTTCTTGGTATGCCTTCTAATGCAAAAAATATTAGATTTTGTAGGTAGATTTTTTCTAAATGTGTTTGTTTGTAAACTCTGGTAATTTGTAGTGATCCTAATATGTTGTATGCAGCAATAAATAGCTTACAGAAGATGGAATGATATTCTGTAGTAACAATTTCCATTCAAACAGCTAGTATTACTTTCAATTTGGCAAGCTTTGTGGGTTTTACTAATCATGCCACTGGTACATATCACCGCATGAAGAGTAGGTTGGCTGTTAACTAGGTATGTGTACTGAAATGTGGATAGGGGCACTGTATCAGAAACATTGTCTGACAGTAGTCACTTTTAGCCTATTGAAAGAGTACTGACACTGAAGTGAAATGAGAAATAAAAAAGACAAGACATCAGAGATTCAAAAAATTTACAAGTTTGCAATATGTATGAAGACCCTTTCAGAAATTACTGGCTTTTTAAACATTGCTAGGTGGCGAAGCACAGAAACCTTAATACTGATTTATACAAATACAAGCCTATTCTTATTGTATGAAGAAGCATAAATTCTGGATTTGTGCAAGCATGGCACATGTACAAAGGCAATTTAAATTTTTATCATGCTGAACTGGATAGATGCATGCAGAAATAGTACATTTTAGTGACGCTCTTGGGAAGAAGAACAATGCTTCAAAGATGAAAAGTATTTTAGAAATTTTGAAAATAGAAAAATTCTTAAGTCACCTTATAAAAAAATGACAGAAATTGAAAAATTACAGTGCAGTTTATTTTTTACATGATGAATAATGGGGCTGTCTTGAGACACCATTTTACTGATGCTAAAAGTCTTTCTCTAGGTGGAATCTGACATAATTATATCTGTTCTGCCACATAGTAGTAATCAATGAAATACTCACTTTCCTTTTGCTTTGTAGGTCTTATGTTCACTTTCTGACAAGTTCCAGATTGCTTCACCATTGCATTGCAGTGGTTAGTTAGCATCACTGCTAAAAAAGACTGTATTGGAAGTCTCCTCTCCACAGGGCTGTGTGTGAAATGTCTGTTTGTAACAAATTTCTTTGTGGATTTCTTTGCACTAAGGCACTGCAATAGATTGAAAAAAAAAGGTATTCTTCTCCTTTCTAAAGAAGTTTTAGCTTTTACACATGAATTTAAAATAACTGGCTTTGCATACTCTCATTTAGTGGCATGGATTGCTGCCAGATGTTTTTCACTGTTATTTTATTGTCCATGCGTCTGCTCTGTCCCTCTCTCCATTCTTTATAGGGCTTTCAGGAATAAAATTTAACATATTTACTCTTCTAAGTAAATTAGGAATAGATTTTGATTGATATGCTAGGTGGCAACCGTGGCATAGAACTTCATGCTCAGTGATTATGATAGCTTCAATCAGTATTTTGCCTATATATTTCTGCTGAAATTTAGCTGTTAAACTTTTCTGGGATTTATGATCTTGTAGGATTGAGTCCTTACTTAAAGACAAGGGATTTGGTAGAAGATTCCTAAGGGATTTGGTAGAAGATTCCTCTGATTGCATATCTTGTAATTTAATTCTGACTTTGATAATTTCTTTCAAGTGAGCTGCTTGATGGACAGAGTGATATTTTTCTCATGGTCCAATCTTGTTAGTCCTGCCATGTTACAATCCTCATATTTTTCGGGACCCAGAATTTTGGAGTCAGTTGCTGTGCACTGATTGCTAAATATGCTTCTGCACATACCCTTACTTCAGCAGCTGTCACAGACACTCCAGAGTGGTGAGGGCATAAGGGGACAATCTGTATGACATCCCTTAGTGTTTTCTTGCCCTTAATCCCTTTTCATAGCAGTTATGAAACTTATGAAACCTGAGTTGTGAGCCCTGAATAACATCAGTCTTTGCTGCATCCAAAAGCTCTTGCATTTCATTGTTGTTTCTGTTACGACAGGCCTCTTGAAACTCCTTAACCTCGTACAACTCTGGTCTAGAACACAGACGCAATTCATGAAGGACACAATAAAAGAATCATGCAGGCTTTTCCCCTTTAACTTTGATATTAAAACATTTTTTTCTTTTTTTTTCTTCATTAGTGTTTTGTAGTCTTTTAGATGATGTAAAATTCCTCGGACAGTAGTTATCTTACTAATATCCTATAGACAGGAGAAGAAGGAGAGTGGGTAGGACGTGCCCTGAGATTACTGACCCTTAGTTTATTTAAGAGATAACTTAGACATCTTCTCTGTTGTCTTTTGTAACTGGAAATGGGTATGTGAATTACCAGATCAGCTGCCATTTTTTGTTTGAGACTCAGTTCTCAGTAATTTCCTGTAGAAGACAAAAGCTGTTCTTCAGTGAGGAAATGAGTAATGATGGAAAAGAAGCAAAAAGAAGTCTTTCTGTGAACTAGATTGTGTATGTTGTATCAGGATATAAACTGACAACCATTTAAACAAATGCATGGCTTATGACTGAGAGCAGACATGCTGGAAAATAAAAACTCTGTAGAAAAAATTAATATGGGGTGTCTGCTACCCAGCTTTACTTTGAGAAATATTGTAATGAGTGCCTGCCTCTAGATGTCTTGAAGTCACGATGGCATTTGACAGTCTTTTTGGCAAAGAAGTGAAATCAAACTTGCAGTGTTATTTTTGAGAATATATCACTGACATATCTGCTTAGGAGAGGATGATATTTAGTCTATACTTGTACATGTCGGGCCAAACATAGACTAGACCCAGCCTCCCCAGAAATGAATGACCTGATTTTAGTTTATCATTTTATTTATTGCCATTGACCATGAAAATAAGTAACAATATAATTTTCCAAACTGCCATCTTGCTACCTTTATTATTATTAATATTATTATTTTTATTATATAATAGTCTTGCTTTTTTTCTGTACCTAATCATGTGTTGCTGCAGTATTCATGTAGTGACACCAAGAAGGTTATTAGTCTAAAACATTTAATACTAAGAACCAAGAAAACCACTAACACAAATGCCCCAAAGTACAGGTGTTTCACTGCAACAACAAAAATTGCAGGAAGGCAAAACTGCATGTTTCATAAAAATGAAGCTCGTTAAAATGAGACAGAGGATAATATTTGTTTAAAAATACAGAAAATCACAAATGTATATAGTTGACAATATTTATTTTGAGATAACAATCTTGTTATTTTAATGATTGAATTACTGTCTTACTATTAACTATCCTATATGAAAAGAATTATTTTCTCTAATTCATTAAAAATGCTGTCAGAAGATTAATTCTTGACAGAGGAACCTAAGCATGGATACACACGACTCGTTGCAGAGGTTTTTCAACCTATATCAGGTTATCCATGCCAGACACATTGTGTACTCTAATATCTTAGCCACTGGTATTTGTGCAGGTCTGCACAGCAGAAAGAATGTCTCCTATACAGCGTAAGAATTTTTCAGCTCCAGTAGGTTTGCTAATAATACTTTATAATTCCTTTGTCAGCATAGCTTTGCTGTTTGCAGTAACTGAGGATCTGTAACCTCGTGATTACAGAACATTTCAATTCAGGCACTAGATGAGGAAAAAAAATCTAACATGTTTACCCATCTCTGCTATTGTTCAACAGTTACAAAATGAAACCACTATGTGAATCAGAAGCTTAGGTAGCAATTATGGAACACTGTACCTGCCACAGTTACAGTCTCAGTCAAAATTCCTTAACTTCTTTCTTAAGAGACCATCCCTTGGGGATATTCTTGTTTCTATAACCTTTTATTTCACAGTTTTGTTTTTATAAAACAGATGATGCTTTAGGTCTTAGCTTTTTTTCATCAAAGACCAAATTTATTATATTGTGTTTTATAATAACATTGTATTGCCTGGTGTAGGACAACTTTCACATTACTGAGGTAGATGTAGTTAGGAATACTGTGTATTGCCTGGTGTAGGACAACTTTCACATTATTGAGGTAGATGTAGTTAGGAATACTGAAATCTGGCACAGCAGCTGTCAAAGGATTTTCATGCTTATTGTTTGTTTATTTTATGTACATACTGATGACTCTGTGTGTGTGTATATGCATGTGTAAACATAGACCACGCAACTTAGTGAAAGAAATCTTAAAGAGCAAGGAAACCTGCAGATATTTACTGGCTTTTCCTGTCAGCTGGAAAGTAATATGAATGAATCAAAGAATCATAGAATCACAGGTTTGAGAAGATCTCTAAGATCATGAAGTCCAACCATCCACCCAATCCCACCATGCCTACTAAACCATATCCCAAAGTGCCACAACTACACATTTTTTTAAACACCTCCAGGGGCCAGGACTCAACCACTTTCCTGGGCAGCCTGTTCCAAAGCCTGACCACTCTTTCAGTAAAGAAATTTTTCCTGATATCTAATCTAAAGGGGCCATTGCCTCTTGTCCTATCACTGGTTAGTTGGGAGAAGAGACTAACCCCTGCCTCCAGGATTTTTTCATACTTATAGAAAGAAACATGTCTTTGAGCCATAAAGGAAACATGTCATAGGAATCAGCCTCTGTCTTTCAATTCAGAACTCTTTTCCATTAACTTCCATGGAATTAGAGTCAAGCACTTCATGATGAGTCCTGTGGAAAACCTAGGAAGAAAGATCAGTAATGTCATCAAGAATTTTCTGTTCCAAATGCTAGTGATCTCTCAGGAGCAACTGAGGCAGAAGATTCCTTGCATGAGAGAATCTATGACTAAAACAACTGAATACAACAGAATCAGGCACAAAAATATTTCCTAGTTATGTTTGATTACAGCAGTAGAATGATACTACACATTCATGGCATGTGATAGATAGGCTTTTAGCAGATTGCAATGTCTCTTATTATATTGCACCTAATAATTATCATAACTTGTACTTCATGCAAAAACAGTCAACAGAAAAAAAGATCTTGAAAAAAAATTTAGTGTCTGTGGTGTAGACAATCAGAGAGAAGGACCTGTGTAAGTTCTGCTTTCATTGAACTGCTATTAAAATAATCAGACTCCATTATTAGCCTGGAAAGCTAAGCCACGCACATCATAAATAGTCATGTCATTGTTACTGAAATGCATTTAGCCCATCTTTTATGCTTTTCTTTTTAAGTTTCCAAAATATAGTTGTGACTGATACAGTCACCTACATCAAATGGAAATCTTCCTCCAAGATAGAACATTCATCAGAATGGCCATGAAACCTACAAGGGAGGAGCACTAAGGATCGGGAGGTGATTACATCTAAGAGAAGAGATAGAGGGCAATGTCCCCTGATCCCCACATGGTGCCTCTCTGCACTACCATATATGCATCTGTGCATATTTATTATTGTGTTTCCTTTATCAGATACTCTTATATATCCGTTAACTTGCTGGTTTCTGTGGAAAATAAGGAAGACCTATTTCTCAGAACTTCTTGACTATATTGAAGTACATTGATCATCGTGAAGATTAGTTATTTTGGAAAACCTGTTGTGATTCCGCATACAGTTCTGCACACAGAAAGTATGTGTGTGTATATACTCTTCATTGCAGTGAAAATGTGTTTAGAGTACTAGAAACAGAAAGTTCTCAGATATATGACTTTTGTTTGTAAAAATTTAAGACAAATGAAGAGGAAAATGTAACTCACCTCTCATGCAAAAAGACTTCAACCCAGACAAAATCAACACAAACCAAAATAAATCAAAATGCTAAGTTGAGGCAAAGAGTTTTAGGGGAAGGTCAAGGAAAGAGATGTGAAAATTTACTAAAAATGTGGCCACAGGGAAAAAAGGGTATGACTACTGAGGATATTCAGATTATTTACACAAGATGAAACACTACAGTGAAATTTATAGGTAACTTTGTAAGATTTTATTTAAATGACTTTAGACCCTCAGCCTTTGACAAATAGATCAGGTGTCATCTGAAGCAGACATTGGGACTGGAGGCCAGTCAAACTGATTGCCATTCTGGAAGTTGGCAGTTACGTTGCCACCTAGTCATTTTGACTGCAATACTCTGACGTATGGGTCCAATTCAAGCTGAAGAGTTTAGACCTTAAAATATACTGTATTTTGAGTCCTCAAAACCTAAAACTGAGTTTTCAGTTTGGCATATGTAATAGGAGACATAAATATTAAGATGTACACTTTCAGTCAGAGTAACTGTCTGGTTTTGTCAGAAGATATGAGTTCATAGAGCAAATGAAAGCTGCAGACTCCCCTTGTGGTTTGTGCTCTTAGTACTGGATCGGAAAGGAGAGTGTAAGTTGTAGTTTTACTGACAGAACATTGGAAAAATCTTCTGTTTGGAGTCTGGTAATATGCTAATTTCCTTTGCATGTTAAACTTTTCACAAGGTTTAGATGACATCCTTAAAATCCCTTACTAAGAGCTTAGAATGAAGTGGGATACTATATCTCGAGATTCCAGGATCTTGGTATTAAAGAACTAACATTAACAATATCAACCTTAAGAATCTTTTTCCTCTTGACAACTGAACAACTTCCTAAATTTAATTCAGTGTGCTTGATACTTCATGGATTTAGTAACTGCAGTTACATTTTGACTTTAACTGGAAAATTTAATGATTCAGTTTGTAGTTTTAGCATAGTTTATAATAGCAAGATGTTTTTCTTTAAACTGAGAGCATAGATCAGGACCCTGTATGTGTCTACAGAGAAACGACTGCCTGCTTACATCTAAGTTAAATTTTACATGCCTCTAAAAGCTCAGAAGAGGAATTCTGATGTTTATTCAACTTTTGTTCTAATCATTGGTGTCAAAAAAACTCATGTACAGGTAATTTTCCATTTAATCTACACATGGATTACCAAAGAAGTCTTTTGGCTGTTCTAAGATATTTCTTGTATTTACTTAGGTGCAAACACTTGCTGACTTCTGTAAATGTTGGATGTTGGCTGGTGGTAGGTAGCACACTGTGTCTTTTGTACTTCCTAAAATCCCTTCCAGCTGTGATTATGCCACATATTTTCTCATGCTCTTTTAAAGTTTCTAATGTACCTACAGTGATTAAATATTATTTATTGAGATTGTAAGCTGTTCTTATTGTTTGTTTCAGTGGGAGATGCGAGAAACACAAATTGCTTCTTTGAAAAACAGCTGTTTGAAAAACATGAATGAGTTAGTTTCCTTTTGTGCATTGCTTTGTTGTCCTACTTGTAAAGACTACGAAAAGGATGTCTCTGAGCACTAGGTGGCTTTCTCTCAACATTGCCCTTAAGGCTTATGCACACTGGTGGGGTGCTGTTTCCAAAAATAACAGAACTAATTTTACATAAGCTTTTGTTATGCCACTTAGGTCAGTCATCTGTAGGTCCTTTCTAGCTGCATTAGTTCATATCTCGGGTTTTAAGCCTTTCCTTCAATTAAATTCTGCTGCTTTTAAAGCTTAACAACTTGTTTTATTTATACAGCTTTGAGACCTCTTAAGAACCCCTTCAAGGCAGCTACTTTTCAAAGTAAACAGAGAGCAACTGGGCTTTACAAAAGCAATCTTCTCTCCTTATCTCATGCTTTTTCTGGATTGTAACTGAATCTGCTGAACTCGAAGCCGATTTCTTCATATACTCATGCATGTTTTATACCTCATACCTAGACAATTTCACTTAATTGCTCTGCAAGACCACAGGTATTCGCTTGAGCCCTAACTTTTATATATTAAGTTGTTATTTAAGTAACATTTTTTTAAGTAATTTCTAAGCATTCATAACTGTAGTCTGCTTTCTAAAAAAGTCTCTTTTCAAAGCATAAAACATAAATACAACACTTTGAAGTATCTGCGGATATAAAGTTTTACAGAACTTAGATAAGTGCTAAAACTGAAGTTACAGATGAAGAATAACAGCAGAGTTCTTTGTCGACTGTTCTATCACAGTGCAGTCCAATGCTAAAATATTACATATAGAGTTGTCAGAATGTTTCAGATCTATTCATTTCTCTTTCATCAGTGTTCTTCTTAATGAGGCTGGCTGGAAAATAAGGATTCTGGCTTTTTATATAAACTTGAAAGCTTTGAAAATTTCTGTTCTGCAACGAGATGGCTGAGAGATTTATTTTCCTTTAAATAGTCTCCTCCAGAGAGAAAACTGATGATAACAATAAGTTACATTCTTAGAAGACTTTTCTGGGATATGGAGTATTCACAACTTGTCTCTCTCTGGAACACAGCCTACAACATGAATATTCCTCAACAAGAATTTGTAATTTTTCAGGCCAAGTCTGTTCCTTGTCCTTGACCAACCAGTCCATCTTGACCATGAGAATTTCCTATAATAGTTACTTTGGCAGGAAAAAAAAAACAAAAATCAACGTTTATTTTAAAAAATAGAAAGAAATCATCCCTCACTCTTAACCATTTGTGGTTTTTTGAATAGGTTATGTATTTTGTAGAACAATGTTATAGTTTAGCTGCGACCTGCAACAAAAGCGCCACGTGGCCGCCCCTCCCGCCACCGAGGTGCGGAGGAGAATGTAAAGAAACAGGCAGAAACTGGTGAGATAAGGGCAGTTTAACAGAACAGCAAACAAAGGGAACAGGAACAACAACGATACAGATAAGGAGAAAACACAACACAAACCGCACAACACAGAGAGCGCCACTCTCACCGCCCGCCGTTGTATGCTCCCGAGCCACAAGTGAGTTCCTGCCTCGCAGCTCCCCCCCAGCTGGAACCCAGCATCACGGCACATGGTATCGAATACCCTGTTCTGTTTGGCCAGGTGGGGTCAGCCTGCCCGACTGTGTCCCCTCCTGGTTTTCAGTGAAAATTAACCCTGTCCTGGCCAAACCCAGGACAAACAACTTTCCTTCAACAGTGTTTTTATTATCAAGGATATCAAGACCATGTTTATTTAAATAAATAAGGCCCACTGTCCTTTATTAAAAAGAAAAAAGAAGATATTATAATCTGAGTTTCATTCATAACTCTAGAATAATTTGAGTGAGATTAAAGTAGTAGACATACATTTTTTAGTTTACCTTCAGTAGAGTAAGTATAAGTGAGATTGTACTGTTACAGTTTTATCTAATGTGTTAAGCCTTGGAGAAATATGATGCATAAATGTTTCAAAGTGTCAGACTAGATACTTTAGGGAGGGTAGCAACTTATTAGGCTTTACTGCAACTCGTGCAAAAAGTGCTTCATGTTTCTTCTAAGCTTCTTTCTCACCTGAACAGCTTAGTTTGTAGCCTTCTTTTATTTTTTTTTTAATTTCCCATTTTATGAACTCTTTTTTTAAGGCTGATTTTATTTTTAACTAAAGATTTTTCCTTAAAAATATTTGTTTAGAATCCTGTATTTGCTCTTTTACCAAACAGACCTTTGAGTTGAATAGTAATAACCAAATTTTGATACTTCCATATTTGCTTACTAGGGGCTCCCAAATACTCCTTTCAGAATGAATGTGTAATATTCTTCAGTTTTATTTTCCAGTCTATCTACACTCAAGATCATTTCAATTTTTTTTTTGTCTGTTTTTTATTGTATGGCTACATAATCAGTGTTTCTACTAGACTGGAAATATATGAAGTGTTCACACATTCCTTTAGAAATACAGGATAATTTAACTAGCATTTGTGCCTAACATTCATTCCACTCTAAGAGTTTTGGATCAAGGATGAATTAAATGCTTACAGTCATAGCTGTCTTTGAGATATTTATATAGTACTGGACTAATATCACCTTAGTGTTATTTAGCATTGACGAACAGCAGAATGCATAAATTTCCTCATACAAAATGGGGTATACACCAAAGTGGAAAAAAGAGTTGAGAGACTCCACTGCTATGTAGGACATCTGATTTTCTTATCTCTTTCTTTTCGTCTTTCTTACTTCTCAGGTGGAGTGAAAAATTGCTGCTACAATGTAGATGGAAATCAAAGACCTTTTTCCAGCAGTACCCAATTCTAGGTGTGATCTCTGATGTTAGGTTGCAGGATTATCCCTTCCTTTGTAACTATAGACACGGATAGACTGGGCATAGGTCTGCTTGCACACAATTAGAGGAGTCCTTCACCTCCTTTTATGCTGATCCTATTTTAGAGAAGGGTGAGAGGATCTCATAAAAATTGCAGTTAGCACAGTAGTCCATCCCTGGAGATGCTTTTCTGAACTTCAGCTCTACAATTGGAGAACTAGACATTACTACTCCTGACTTTCAGTTATTTCCCAGAAGTTGATCCTGTGGTACAGCTTAATCTGATTCACAGCAAGACAGTAAGGTACAGGTGTTTGTCTAGCCATTTTCCAGAATAAGCCTGGAAGTTCATTTTTCTGAAATACACCTCTCCACGCAACAAGATTAGATGTGTTAGAAGTATTTTTAAAGAGCATTGGCAGACCAGGTTCAAAAAAGCCTTATAGTTTAAGAAATGCTAGAGATTCATTCTTAAAAAAGATTGAATACAGCAGCTGGTGCCTTAGTTCATCAAATTAAATGCTTAATCTACTAGTTCTGAAGGCAGTGTTTCTGTGTCTTTCCTGCTAATGTTGTCAGTTTTTATCCCTCCTAAGTAGTACCTCAAAGACTGCCTGGGGCTCAACAGAGAAGTAAGGTCTTCGAGGCTAAGTCATGAGCAGGGAATCTAGCCCTTGTGGCCATGGTTTTCATTTCCCAGTACTTGGTAGGATGAGACTCCTCTTCTGAGATTTCATTTTTTTTCCTTTTTGTTTTCCCTTGACACACAGTACCTTTTTATGTAACATCTGTGTCTACCTTGCTAACATGCTGTATGAAATGTTCCTTAAAAAGGAATGCTCATCATTGTCTGAAATAAGCTTTTAAGTCTTACTTGATACTGATACGGTGTTTTGAAAGTGATACATTAAGGTATTTTCCTTAGCAACATTCCTATTGCTAATATGCACTTAGAATGTTATCTTCTTGTCATGGAGATAGTTGTACTCAATTTCTTCCTGTTACTTTTTATTTCAAACTTCAGAAACTTCCTCCTGTGAAAATTTGTGCAGCGATCCCAGAGCAAGACAGTTTGCTTCTTGCTCCTCCATCACACTTTCTAGACTGTTTTTGATATTTTTAGGCGCTGTATTTGTTAAACATATAATCTCCAAACTTACACATTCCTGGAGGAATCCAGGACTGGACAACATTTCTCCAATAACTATAACTATGAATATGGATGTGGTTACATTTTTTCTTAGTATTTCTCAGACAGTATTAACACTTTACTGATGTTGTTTCTTTTGTTACCATTAACATTTGAAGAGCTTTGTTTGATTAAACTGTGGTATTAGGAAACCAAGGGTTCTTACCCTCCCAAGCACATTCACACACAACTTGAGAGATTATTCTCTAAGCCAGTGTTTTCAAATCACAAAGGTTAGGCTATTATTCACATTGGTTTTGAAAGGCTTAGTTAATGTTAATGTTTAACCATAAAGCTTTACAAATGGGAAATTTAACCAATGTGAAAAATATTCTGAAGATGTATTTTGAAGATATTTGCACAGATATATTTGCACTACAAATAGAAGGTTCTTATTTTTGAGAGAACAATATAAGGATAATTTAGTTCATGTTTTTGGAAAATATCAATTTGATGCATACATCATTCATCTGCACATGACATCACCCCTGAAATTTACAAGAGTAAAAAATGAATCAATGCAGTGGAATCTATAATTTCCAAAGATTTTAGGCTAGACTGTTGTCCAGTCATAGAGATACTTTTATGGAGTATCTCCTCACTATGGAAATTTGTGTCTTAATTACTTTAAGCATGACAGTAAATAATTACACTTATTAGTTCATTAAATCTTCTTCCTTTCTTTTGTATGAATCTATGCTCTTTTGTGTTCTGAATGCCAGTTCTCTACTGCTTAAACTGACTTCTCCTCTTCCAACTAAGAAAAAAGGCTCAGGCATCCAGGCTTTTGCAATTACCTGAATTTTGTGGTTGGCCTTCATGCTTAATCATTCTGGATTGCTGGCTAGCATTTTTAGTACACACATTTTTGGTTCCCACATTCTTCAGTGCACAAGAAACTTTCTAGTTTTGTGGTTAGAAGAAAAGAAATTGTAGGTAAGCTGCTTTGCATTTTGCTTTTTTTATTTTAAAGCTGACATACTTGTTCTTTCTGAGTTTGTTTTTTTTTCTTTCTTCCAGTTTCCTTGTTTGTCAAGTACATTGGTACAAATGAAAATGATGCTTCATACCCTAGAAAAATATCTTTTACAAAAATGTCTTATTAAGAACACATTAGTTCCAAGAGAGAGAAGGCTAATCCTACTGCACTATAAATCAAATTCTATTATTTATTGTGGTGTCATAGATGTTCAGTCATAATAAATGGTGTACCAGGTAAGATGCTAGTAAGAATTCTGCATATGTGAAGAATTCAATGATTCTAAGAGGACAGATCATGAAGCCTTCTGGGCTTCCCATGATCTTAATAAATATAAACAATGGATTAATTTTTAGGTCAGGGATATTACTTCAAAGTACCAAAAGATTTAGAGTTTAATTAAAAAAGATGTGCATGAAAGGTAATTCCTATAATTTTTGTTTGGACATAAAAAGGAGCCTTCAATACTGATACTAAAATTCTTGATATGAACAGCTCTTAGGTATTTTTTCACCTTGTAATTGTTTTTGAAATTAGCTGTCTGAGGGTTCCTTGAAGAGCAGAAATTACATACAAGCTTTTGTCCAGCTGAAAAGCTGAAAAAAGGGAATGCAGTGTTTTAGCTGGAGTTGGTCTTGGTCTACATAGGACTTTTCATATTTTTTAATTTTGATAGTGTCATTGTACCAATAACAAACTGTTTAAGCAATATTGGTGCAATATTAAATTATAGTCTGTAATTGTAAAGTAAGACTCATCCTTGACTTTTGTTTTGTTAAATCATTTCCGTAACTTAAATTGGAATTAGAGAGTACACATAGGTTATGTGGCTACATATTTAGTGACTTTCATTCACTTTCTGTGTTATAGCACTATAACTTGTGTAGACAAGCATGCAAACAATCTAGTGCAACCTTGAGTAGCTATAAACCATACTGTTGTCCAGCGAAGCTCTTTGATATAAGAGTTCCAATGCTGTTTTAGAGACATTTTGATTGTTTGCTTAAAGGTCTGTCCCAGCCATGTCTTGTCTGGATCTTAGAGTCTGGATTCACCATTTATCTGTCAGCAGGAAATCATCTTCAAAATACTTTAAATCTGGACTTGGAGATTGCTGCCTTCTAAGGACCTGTTTAATAACCTTTCATTTGTACTTTTACTAAACTGATGCAAATTACAGAGCTATACCGAAGGATATCTTAAATGTAATACCAGAGTAAACAGTGGCTCTTTCCTTCCTTATCAGAAGTTACATCTAGTGAAATTGTGAATGCTTGCTTTGAACAGATCGTAACACTTTATTATGTGACAGATAATCTGCAGTAATTATAAACAATAAACTGTGGTTAGAGTGCTCCAGTCTATTTGGCATATTTTCTGTGTATCTGCAAAACACAATGAAGGTTTTAACAGTGCCCACAACCAAAAGTTTCTTAAGGTTTCGGTACTGAGTATATGAAACATTTGTCTGCTGTCTGCAGTCTAATTACTGAACAAGTTTCTTTCAGAATTTGAATGTTTAAAAGTGAGCATTTGGCTAATTGTTTGTAAGTGTGAGTGTATGCATGCAGTACAGAGAAGATACCATCAGATGATTAGACTGATAGCCACTTTTGAACAGTGTTCTGGGTCTGTTCTTACATTCTTCTATCAGTGTTGTCTTTAGTTGTATTAGTGCTCTCTTGAAACTCCTTCTGTATCATTTTTTTCTGTATCATTTCTCCTGGCAGCTGTTCTCTTACATAGAAAAAAATGTAAAGGTTACTTTTAAGGCATCAGATAGTCTTAGCATCTGGCTAATTGCTCATCTTCATTCTGCATTTTTCAATTTGTTTGCTCTCTATCCTGTTTTCACCCAATCTTTTATTACTCCACTCCAATTTCCTATTCATGTTCTTACATCCTGTACACATATTATTTCTTTATCTTTTGTTGCCATGTTGTATGAATTATAGTGTCTTTGTTGCCATTTGTTAACTGTATCATTAACTGTCTGTTGATAAACTTGCACAAAACCAAAGAGATTCTGAGGAACATGTGAAGTACACATCTGCCTATAACTAGGCTATTTGAAAAAGGAAGAGTTAAATTTTCCTTCCTATTGTTTTTAGTTTAAAAGTATGTGGTTACTAGTGAAAGTGAATAATATTTGTGTTTTATGACAACTTATATTTGATGACAAATATATTGCTTAAGTGGTAATGTTTTTTTTTTCATATTTGTGAACATAGTTTGTTAGATATTTCAAACTGTTTTCTCTGTTTGGTGGGTATTTATGCATTAACTAAGATACAATAATTAATTTGTATATGTTTTTTTTGTTTCATTTGTCCTGCAATTTACCAAATTAGAGACTTGAACTCTTGCTGTTTTTCTTTAGAACCATAGAAAAGACTAGCTTAGAAGGTACATTTGGAGGTCATCTTGTGTCACTACTGTAACTATACATTTGAATAGCTAGCAACACAGCAGATAACAAGACTGGCAATGTATTCCTTCAAAACTCTGTTAAAAGCAGGGCACTAGTTTTGGTTGGTAAAGAACAGATTATGTCGGGGAAACTGCATCAGAGTCTCAAACCAATCATGAAATACAGATATGATCCAAATAAATACTAATGTGAACTTTTTAGAAGGGGTAAATCTCTCTTTTAGTTTGCCTCTATTTTCAGAGCATGGGATAACATCTTCTGAGGCATCCACACAACAATAGTGATAGCAAGAAATAGATGGAAGTCCTAAGTCAGTTTTCTGAAAGAATTTTAGTCAGGAATAAGGAGGTGGTCCTGTGCAGAAGTTAGCCCTTTAACAAAAGTAAATAACAAGCCTTAAGGCTGGTGCTGTTCATTAGTGTTTGTGGTCCAATGGCTTTTCAGCACTATTAGTGTAAGACAGTTAACTGCTAGAAAAATCTGGGACTATAAGAAGAACAATATGGGTAAATAAGAAGCAGTTGCAGTAATTGTCTGAAGAGGTGATTATTAAAGGAGACAAGTAGCTTTAGAAAAATAGCCATTGTGGTGATTCTGAATCAGAAGAATTTCTTCAGAAGCCATGTACCTATGTTTCAGACATATGAAATCCTTAGATTACCTTTCATGATCACAACCTTTCATGTAGTTGTTTGTTTTATTTTTTTTAAAGATGCACTAATACACCTCCAACATAGTACTAACTATGGACAATTATTGAACTTGTTACTTTGTGATTTCTTTTTTATTGCATTCTATGTACTCTCATGCACTTCTTTCAGTGTAAGCCTATAGGTGAATGAATACACTTGTATCATAAGGATTTAGCAACCCAATTTGCAAATACATTCCCTTTCAGGAAATCTGAAGTTATTACCCATGTTTTAGTTTTAGCTACTTTTTATTTGAGTATACCTCTCCTTCATAATTTCTCCTTAATTATAAATTTTTATTGTAGATGTAAACAGTGTTCTTAATGTAAAATAAATCTAAAATTTTATTTTTTCATATTATAATAAGTTTCCTTCCTAACTATTTGTACAAGCAGATGTGTTTACACATGCATAGTGGGAAACAGACTTTTTTTCCGTACAGCAAAGACTAGAAGGTTGTATAAAATGGTATATTGGTTTTATAAATCTGCTCATTATAAATTGGTTCTAGAAATTGGTTTATTCAATAGTCAGCACTGGGATTGTATTGGAATCTCTGATTCTTTGTGCTCTGAAAGTGTAGGAATTAGGGAATTTAAATGCTTTAAATAAGAGAGTGAGGGAGTTAGTGAATAACTCAAAATCACTTCTTTCAAAGTACATACTTGTTAGGCTTGAACTTCTGATTTTTAAATAGCAGTGTAGGGATAGGGTAGACAATTTCCTCTATATTTTCCAATTACTTTTGAACATTTTCATATGGAATGAAGATCATGTTTTATTCTATTATTGTGAATATTTTGCAAACAAGCGATTTTTTTTCTTGGATTTCTTATCTTTCTAAAGGTGTGATGAAAAAAATAATTCTGCAGAATGAATCATGTGTTGAATAGTGAGTTTGTTTGCTTGTGTTATGGCGTATTCACACAGTGTAATATGAATTCAGAGACTGGTAAGGGTATCATAAATTCTGTACTACTTCTCTGAGCAGTAATAAAACAGCCAGAACAGACATCAACAAAGTACAGTGTTAGGTAATGGGAGATCGAAAAATAATCCAGTAAACACTAGGAAAGCTGCAGTTTTCTTTTTCTCATGCAAAAGTTTTTTGAGATTATATAAACTTTGCCTGTATCGGTCTGCCAATAATCAATGTTTTTTCAAAGAACTCAAGTTAACTTTGTTTCCAAAAAGAATGACTTGATTTTTCGTCATAGTATAGTACACATAGTTTGTTTTTTAATGTGTATATAAGTATGCAGTAAATAAATTAGGAGTAAAACATTAGGAGCAACAGAACAGCACTGTGGCAAAACCTAATCATTAGGGATGGCGACTAATGCATACCTGGGACTTACTACCGAAGCTTCAATCTCCTGCTAGAGTAGTCTAGCTCTTTTTACTCTTATTCGGAGTATTTAGTGTGTGGTGATACATTTCAGGAAGGGAAGGATGGATATTGTTTCCAGCCAGAGCAGTCCATAGCCTGGTGCTTGAGCTACTCTGGGGAAAGAGAAGCAAACCTTCATTCTTGGCTTTTGGGAAGCCTGGCTGTGTGAAAAAATCCTTTTTTTTTTCCCCTTGAAAAGTAACTGCTATTAGATCTGTGACAAAACACTGTAGACATCGAAGTGATTCTCTTTTTTGTGTATCAACTCACAGGAGGCATCTCCATGCATTTTAATGGAAGGTCATCAGAGAAGTTTCGGTTCATCTTTATTCTCAAAGTTTCCTATTGATCAGGTTTAATTAGATATTGAACATATACACCATGCATTAGGCCTTCGGAAAACAGAAGGCCTCACATTCAGGTTTAAATTTGTGCTCCCCATCCCACGGTTTAAATGATTCAAATTGAAATATCATTACTGTTTTGTCTGTCAATACCTTACATTGAAATACTTCATTGGCATTTTTCTTACAGGTGTATATTATTGGCACAGAAAATGAAATGATAATGATAATGATAATGATAATGATGGTGATGATGATAATAATATTTATTAATATTATTAATATTATATTGTTGTCATTGTTAAAAGTTATAGTGGAATTGCCAAAGTCACAGATAATTTTGGTTAAATGATGGGGTGGAGGGGACTGACATTTTAAAGCACTTATTTTATGCTAGTGGACAAAACAAGAGGGTAAATAAAGTTTTTTAAATCATAATTATCAATTGAAAATGCCTAAAAATATTTAAGCAAAACGTTTTTTTGACAATTTAACATACAGAAGCCAATTTCAGAAATCTTTATGTCTGCCATGCAATAAAATCCATCATACTGTGAAACTGATTGTACAAACAATATGCATTTAAACATATGTTGCTGGTTCCACTATCATTTTTAACCCTTCATGTCATAGAAATTAAATACCCTGCATAATATAAATGAAATAAAACTATATTTTTTCCATTTTAGAAATAAGATTATTTTCTAACACTAAGTTTTTCTAAACAAATATAAACTGGCTAGTCTTAGTAATGAAATGTAATGGTCCACTCACAAAAAAAGGCCTGCAATTATGTCCTGATATTTATATGTGCAGTTACTATGGCTGCAAACATGGTAGCCACCACCTCAGTAAAGAGGGGAAAAAAACCCACACCACAAACAATACACCAGCAGCACAACTCAGATTATAGATGCCTATGAACACTGAGGTATGCTGTAATACCGTTCTACTTCTTCCTGAAATATTGTATTCCTGTGTTGCACAGTAACCTTGAGGTTAGAACATGATACAAGACATGGTTTTCCAAAGGTTACTTTGACAGTTAACGAGCAAGATGCAATAATTTCTAGTGAACAGGCTAATCTAAAGTTAACTCTAAACATACATAATAGAAATGACCAATTAGGATTGGCCATTACAAGCCAAGATGCTTCATTATTGTATTTTCTCTTTAATTTGAATGAATTTGTGTCTCTTTTTTTTTCCTCAAGAGGCATTTTTTGTTGCCCGTGTTGTTCACGATGTTTTCTTTTTTTTTTTTTTTCAGGGGCGGTGCTTCATCTATGTAAATATTATTGCATTAAATCACATAATGTTGCTCTTTTAATGTTCTAAAGTAGGATTGACGTATATCAGTTTTTCTTGAGACTTTCAATATTAAGATGCAAATAGTGCTGGGAGGAGCAGTTTTGAAAAAGAGTACTTAAAAAAGGGGCACCAAAGAAGATTTAGTGATTAGGCTGACATTCACCATTGCTCCCATTGTAAATGAAGAAGGAGATTTGTCTGTGTTACAAGTTCTTTGTTCCCTTCCAAGAAAAAAACAGTTCAACCATAAAATGAGTGAATGTACCACTGGGGAAATCCCAAAGCCTTCCAGATATGTAGTGAACAGCAGAGTAGATCTGGGGAAGGAGCCAGTCAGTCAATCAATTAAAAAGACTACAAGCCCATGACAAAGTATTTACTGTCAACTCAGAAACGGGCAACAAAATTATTTGTCTTCAATACGAATAATAAAAACTTAGGATCCTTCAACACCTCTGATTATAGAGGGGAGTGGAGGGGAAGCTAGTATAAATAAAATGCTGTGATGTGTTTGCCAAACAGAGTAAATTCTGGGAAGAGACCAATTAATTAATGTCACTCTGAATAATGATTTGTGGTGGTGTCTGTAAAAGAAGATCCCTCAGACACTGCAAGCTGTTGCCTTAGAAATTGAGCCTGCCTAATTAGCTAGATGACATAGACGGTGGATCCTTCAAGATGGTACACCGTCTGGTCTGACTAACATGCAAAACAAGCATCAACAATGAGGAGGCTGACAAAGATAAATGTAAATGAGAGCCCCAAGAGCAACAGCACAGGGAGTTATTGTAGCAGGTCAGTGAAGAAAAACACCTGGATAGGAATTACAGTCAGATGACCTATTAAAAACATATGGAAAATGCCAATTGAAACTGAAACACGTTGCAAGGGTGCTCAGTACATGTTTTTGAAGACCAAACATCTGTCTGTGTAAAACAGCTTAAGCTCATAAACTCATAAACTCATAAACTCAGATACAAGGAACAGGATCACCCCTCTTTAAGTAATGCTGTAACACAAAATTTTCAAAAACAAGGACCAGTACTTCACTTTCAGTGACAGCACTGCTGGGATAAGTTAATTACTGAAATGCAGTGCAGATGAACATTTCCTATAATGTAACAAACATTATAGGTGCAGGGAATATACAGATGAAAAGAAATTTCACACTAGTAACTTCAGTGACGAAAAATAGAGGAATGACAAATGAGTAATCTCAGTGACACAGATCATCTGGTTTTTGAAGACATCAAGAAAAGAAGGATGAGGTACCAAGGGTATCATGTGAAGATTAAAAAAAAGAAAAAGAAACCTCTCATAAATTTATTTTAAATCTGAATTTCATCTTACTCAGAAATTTTGACATAAGTAATATTACAGAGGATATTGCCAACTAATCTGATGAACAGCCTGGGAATTTTGGCTATAATAATATTTGGTCACACTTATGTATCAACCCAGTACCTTTCTGGATAGAACGAATGGCTGTCAGACTCCTTTGCTTTCCTAGCAGACAGGGTAGTTTGTAGAGGCTTGTACTGAAAACCAATCAAAATGAAATGCAAACCCTAAAATACTGTTTGGTGTATGCGTCTTTGGTCTCAAAAGAAAAGCTCAATATAATTCACTTAATTACTAAGCCAAACTATCCATAATTAGTGGCAGATAATATATTGGGATGTTATTATGTCCCCTTCTTCACCCATAAGCACCAGCTGGTAGACCCCCTTCTTCATCAGAGGAAGAATATACCTTTGTGCATAATTATGTCTCTGGATTTTGCTTTTCACTGAATATGTGGTGTATGACTTTGTAGTCCAGAAATCTTTGAGTGTGTTGTTGTTGAAGTAAGAATCACCATTCACTGAGATGGTTCTTCCATTTGCCTTTGCCCTACTCATACTGAGCATTTTTACTCACTATGGTTGTTCTGCTTCGTAGTTCAAAGCAATTCTTGACATCTAGCACCGTGAAAAATTTTCCTCAGTGTCTCCCATTAGTCATCATCAGTTTCATCTGGGTTTTGTTTTGTTTCTTTTTCATTTAGCACTTATCCTCTAGCACAGATTTGAACTTATCCTTGTCATGCTCCATCTAAGGGTTCACTATAGTGCTAAGGTGACAGAAGTGGCCTTAAAGCTGGGAGGACTCAAAAAGACAGTGACTAGATAGAAGAAAAGATCAGCTTTCTTGAAGTTCAGTCTATCATCCTAAATTTCCCTCCATGCAGCCTATATTCTGTGTTCATAACTAGCCTTGCATTCTAAACTGCCTTTCTCCTAAATGCCTCTTTTAAGTTCTGAGCTATACAAACAAGATGGCATTCATGTCATTTGTAATTACTTGTAATTAATAGTGCACAGAGATGTACCTTGTTTGTCTTTCAGCATCTGTGATGCCTTCAGTGATGTCTGCAAACATCTGGGCGTTGTGATTCTTAATCAGCTTGATGACTACTGATGGCTGAGGGAAATACTTCCCCTGTGATATGTCATACATTAGTTTTCCTAAAAAATTGTCCATTTTTATTTTTCTAGGAATAGTAAAATTGCAGAAGAACCCAGCAAAAAGTCTGGGATGAAAGCACCAATTTGTCTTCAAGCAAAGAAGCGATTACGTACCTAAATCACATGCCCAAATCGCAGCGGCAAATGCACTAAAAAAAAAATTACTTTTTACTTTTTTTCCTTAAAGAAAGTATCAAATCAGTCAATGTAAAATTCCAAGGTAATTTTGGATGTTACTTTCAAAGTTTCATTTGTGAAATATGTGATACATTATTTAACAGATCTTGGGCTTTTGATATCTGTGCTACTGAAATGTGATCAGTCTGAGAACAGTACTTCTTTGATCCATCTAGCAACAGAAACCTTAGTTTCAATGTATAAGTAAAGCTACATTTTCTCTTCGACTGACCTTCAGAACTATAGAGAAAGGTATCAACAGTTCTTGTTAATAGAAATAAAACACTTCCATATTAGAGGTTTATCTGGGATAGGATTATTATAGAGTCAACTATGCTTGTGAACTGTTGTCTGAAACACGATGATACACATTTAGATAAGAGCATATAAAGCATGCACTGGACCGCAATTGCTGGTATACTATACAGTTTCCCTGCAAAATTATTGCTAAACGATTGCCCATTATTATCATACAACTGGGAATGCTGATCCACAACACTTCTGCTGCTTCTTAAATCTCTTTCATATAAAGTTAGTGAATTTGTGGTTACTGTATATTTGCAAAGTTATGTGACATCTTCAAACTGGGACAAAATATACCTCAGCTGATTTTGTCAGTGATAATACATTTTTCATGCTTTCATGAGACTACTGTCTGTACACCAAGTTATTCGCTTTTCTTTTGTCTGCTTTTACTAGACATTCAGACTCTCTCTGCTAACAACTTTCTCCTGCTCTTTGTGAGGATATTCACTCTGCCCTCTGTAGTTGATGTTTAAGTAATTTCTAGTGACTATATCTCACTTTCCTTCTTACAGTCTGCCCTGGGTTTGGCTGAGATAGGTTTAATTTTCACGAGAAGCCAGGAGGGAACACAGCCTGGATGACTGACCCAAACTGGCTAAACAACTGGGTGTGCTTGGTTTGGAGCAGGGGAGCTGGCCAGGGGGAGGTTAATCATTACTCAGGAACATGCTGGGCATCGGGCAGGGGCAAAATTGTCCTGTGTATTCCTTTGTTTTGTATGGTTTTTCAGTCAGTATTCTTGTATTTACTGTTTGCTTCCTTTGCTGTTCTATTAAACTGTCTTTATCCTGATCCACAAGTTTTGCCTTTTTCTTGCCATTCTTCTCCCCACCCCAGCGGGGGCAGAGGTGATAGAGTGGCCACAAGGTTCTTTGTTGCCGTCTGGGGCTAAATCACGACATAGTCTTTTTTCCAAAATTTGCAATCTTAGTCTTCTATTTGGGGGTTGGGATGTTTTTCGGTAACAAAACATTGAGTATTTTCACCCGTTGATCACACAGAACTATTTACTTTAATCCTTTTTAATTAAAAAAAAAGCCTTAACATCTTAAAATGAAAATTTTTTTGATAACTGAGAAAAAGAAAACATTAATTTAAAAACTCAGAATGAGAATAACAAGAAAATTATCTTGACAAAATTATTTTGAATTTGTGATTCATCTGTACTCTACGTATTATAAAGAATTTTGAAATGAGAAGTTTCAACTTTGCAATTTTCCGATACAGTATTATCATTGGTCTATCAACTGTTCTCTTAAAGTTGAGACTTTTTTTTTCTCCTTCTGTGTTCTGCATAGCTCATTACACGAGCTCTGTTAATGAACTCATCTCACTTTTCAGGCACACAATGCAACTATTAACCCATGTTAGTATTTCTACGGGTACTTTATGGTAGAACTATTCAGGAAATGTTCAGAAATTCTTTTCTGTGCAGTTTCTAGTTAATGTTACTTTATTTTTTATTGTATCCCCTCAATAGCTGTGATCTAATGAGTTTTGAACTTAATATTGATTATAATATTGGAACTTGCACAACTAACTCAAATGTGATCTCCCGGTTATTTAATTTTTTGCAGCTCCTCTGTGTTAGCTTTGCTGTGTTCACTGATATCACATGCTTCCAATTTAAAATTAAATCTGAAACTTGGAAAAGTCAATGGTTGAACTAAGTTTTATCACAGGTTAAAAATTCCTCCAGGAATGAGTGATACACTTCGCTTTTGCAGTAAAAGATCATATTGTAGTCAGTTACTCTTTACTATACTGCTCACCTATCCAGAAAAGATACCGTGTCTGCAACCGGGGCACTAAGAGGCTGAGTTTATTTTTATAGTGCAATTGAAAGTTGTGACAGAAGCTCACGTGGGATGTACCAGGGGTGGGTTAGAGCCATCTTGCTTGGGCACTGACAATCTGGTGGCTTCAGCAGCAGAGGACAATCACTTGCCTTCCCTCTGTGGTTATGCAGTTGCAGGGCTGGTTCAGAAGTCCCAGAGTTGATGTTCCATGTGTGATGGCACTGTAGATATATGTAAAATTGCTTCCAATTATCTGATACAGAAGGAGGCTCAGGATAAAAGTGTTCAGAGAGGGTATGATCTGCTTTCTTCTGTATAAGATAACAGTTCAGGTGATCTCAACCCACTTAGAAGTAAACTGAGCCTCTTTTCCTCAGGAACAGTTGAGCATTTTGAGCCTACTAATTCCTCCTACATTTTATTTTTTTTCCTCTGTCATTTAAAAAGGAATTTTAATGGATGTAGTTTAACATCACAGCTTCATTTTTCAAAGACAGACTAGATTTTGGCTGAGTGTATATGTAACATTTTAGTACATTTTTTTCTCTTTCGGAATAAAAATGACTATAAAAGAGCAGAGGTTCTTTGTCAGAGAGATACTAGTTTGGTGTCAGGACATCTTCAAACCTGAAAGCAGAATTTGTTTCCTCTCACTTATCAGTGTTGTAAAAATGTAGAGGCACGGATACTACAGCAATAAAAATTTTAGCAATCTTTAGCCTGAAATTCACTGAGCTCGCTCTGGTGAGACAGTTAAAATAATTGTTTCATCTATCATCAAGTATTTTTATTAATCACAGTAAGCATAAGTGAACTTATATTTTTACCATATAAATGTCAAGTAAGGGAGGTACGAAACATGACCATCCATGTTGCTCTGTATTTTGAGAAGATATGTATTTTTATATACTCTCTAATACAGATACGGATTTGGTCATTTTAAATCTATAAAGATGGATTTAATTTAAGTTCAGTAAATTTGGTAACTATTATTTTAAAAATCTATATTTGGACTTGGGCAAAAATTAACACCTTCTGTTATGAAACTATTGGGAAAAGTTTACAGAATAGCAGCTGGAACTGCCTGTACAGATCTCTAATGATTTTTGAGTTCACTTTTTGATCGTTACAAACAGGAAATTCAATCTCCATTTGAACATAAATAACAACAAAGACTCCATGACTCGGCACAGAGGTGTGAACCTAAAAGGGTCATAAAATATGAAATTCTCTATTAAAAAATGCTTATATATGAAGGGATAAACAAAACATTTTCATTCTGGCTCCAGTCACTACATACTACATAACAGTCTGAAGGAGCAGAAAAATGTATCCTTTTCTATGCAAGCTCTTAAAAAATGTTAAATAATTCTTAACGTTGTGGTTTTTTACTGAATAGATAGATTGTGTCATTTGATCAGAATTTATTTTTACCTAGTTTGAAATGTGTTTAGATGAGTTTCGTATTTGGATACAGAACAGTGTTTATTTGCGTAACTAAGCATGTATGTGTTGTATTGCTGTCAGCAGTATAGAAAAGAAATGAGCATCATTGCTTCCTCTTTGCAGGCAGTTTTGACAATAACATGAATTGGGCAGAAACATATTCTCTTTGTGAGTCTTAAAGTAAAATCTCCACTAAATTAATAACGGGTTTACCTTGAAACTTAACATGGTATTTTTGTAAGTATTTTTAACTCAGGAGTAGTGATTATATAAAAGTATATAAAATTGCATATGCTTCTATTATATACATAATAAACATACTTCTAATTTTTAAATGTACACATTTTTATATCTGTATAAATGGATATGTATATCTATGTATATATGGACACAGTCCAAATGGACACAGTCAAAATACATTGTTTTCCCAACCCAATTCAATTCCTGATTCAATCTGCTTCTATAAAACTCACCACAGTAGAAAAAATGGACTCCTCATAGATAAATATTTTTGATACTATGTAGCAAATTGCCACACTGAAATTTAAATGTATTGATGTGAAAGCTAAAGAGACCAGTTTGAATCAGTCAAATAAACAAACAAACAAAAAGAAACTAATTTAATGACTTCATCCAAAACTCCAACAAACAAAACTTTATTTGAAAGTCAAAATTTTTGCTCCCTTAAAGAACAGCAGCGTAAGTACTAATATAAGTGATCTCATGTCACCAGCACCTTTCAAGTTTAAAGCAGCACCACGATTTATGTCTGAGATAAGTGCCTGAGACTTCCCCATCGACAGGTTAAAGGAAGCCAGGTTAAGTGTCAGCATGGTGCAGACTTTTTCACTCCCTGCAAAGCCAAAGTAAATAGTTTTTGTACTATGTATTCAGAAAGAAATGTACATTAAATGAGGCTCAAGAAGAGGAACAATATACTCTTAGATATACCTCTAAGATGAGGGTAAATTCACCCTTCCCAGTCACTTACCTGCTTTGCAGAACCCAATGTTGCCATGGAAATACATAAAGATAGACAGTTTTTTCACATCAACCTAAAGAATTATCTTATTCATGATATATCTATTCTTAGACCACACATGGAATTTGGAGTACAGCAGCTAGTTAGTTTTAAACATGGAGAAGTTTGCTTGATTTCAGTCTAATGACTCATATATAAAGTTTGGTCCTGTGCTCTGTCTGTCGTAATCATGATACTCCTAGAAATAAATTTCCCACAATATTTAAATTTAGGCTTACCATTTCATTTTTGAACCATCCCTGTTGGGCTCATCTAAAAGTGCTAATTCTCTTACAGACCATAATAAAACAGGTAGTGTCTGTCCTCACTCAATCCACCTGACATTTCTTGCCATTTTTTATTAAAATATCAGTAAAGCAAATTTGTAAAGTAACTTCTCTCACCTCAAGTACAATCAAATGGTGTTCTTAATACACAGAGAGATATGCTCAGATAATTATAAATGTGATCCTAAGCAACGGGGCACTCAATAATTCACACTTATCTGGAAGAAGATTTTACTAGCAGGAACAATCCCAACAGTAACAAAATACTGAGGTCCTGACATCCTGGAGGAGAATTAATAGAATATTTCACAAGAGACATAATGTTGAGGGCTGTCCAGCTTATGGTTTGTGAGCAAATGACACATGTAGATGACACTCCTCCACACACACTTTTCCAGGACTGTACAGTCACTCAGCCCATTCCTGTTGCTGGCACCAAGCACATGGCCTATGACCCATGGTCCTGCTCCAAATTATGGTGCTGAGCCCCTCACTCATCTCCCAAGCAGCTGTCACTTAGTCCTCGCAGCACTCCCAGACTCAGGATAGAGTGAGATTACACAGACACGTAGTTGAAAAAGGATTTAATAAGAAGACAGGATGAACTGCAGCTACCAGGTGCAGGTCTCGGTCAGAAAAGCATACTGATCAACTCATTTTACATTCGAACAGCCCCGGGTTTCTGCCCCCTCATTTCTGCCCACCTCCCTTTGGTTCTTACCCAGTTCCCTTCTCCTCCACAATCCTTCATCAGTTTGCACAGTCTCACTGGCCCCCCAACATCTTTCACCCACTTTGACTGCAGTGCCTTGGTAGCCCATCAGTTGCTGTGACTGACCAGGTTTATTTCTTGTCTTTGTCTCTATTATGTTTACCTGTGAGCTCTGTGTCTCTGTGCATTTTATTTATGACTTCTCCCTTTCCCTTGCCACCCCCTTTGCCAAGGTCCTTGATCAGATGATTCTACCAAAATAAACATTCTCATGTTCCAGTACCCTTACTAATGAGCACGACTGACCAGGTTCATTACTGTCTCGCTTATCATTTGTTGGTCAAGTTTGTATCTCTGTGTCGTCTTGTTTATGGGTTCTTCCTTTTTATTATTACCCCTTTTTGCTTTAAAATGTCCTTGGACAGAGAGCCGTAAGGGAATTGACTCTCCCTCCTTCCACATACCCTTCCATAGACTGCATTTTAAAAATCTAGTTGATGACACATTGTTTGATTAAAGCAAGCTTCTGTTAGAAATATATCTATCTTGCTTAAAATATTGTTGGATATTCTCCAGTATACACATAGAGATAGGGAGCTTAAGTTTTAATCCGACGAGCGCTTCAGTTTGAAGAACTTTTATCACTGCATGAGGAGGTGGGGAGGAGCACAAACGTCCATTTCTCTTCTTTCACAGGATACCAAACCTCAAATTCTCTGGTAACATTAACCTTCCTTTTCTCTGTCCTTTTCCTTCAAAAACAGAATGTTGTTAAAATAACTGAAAGCTTCTATTAAATGTGAGTAGGAGAAAAGAAGTGATAGAGGGAAAAAAGGGAAATTTCTTCAGCTGAGTTAAAGCAAGAGTCCAGAAACATACACAAGATACTTATTACTTTGACATATCTCTAAAAATTTGCAGATCTTAGGTCTGATGCTCTGTGTCTGAGGCTGACCGACAGCAAATATACTGCTACCAAAAATAACACCCTCAGTAAATATTCAAAGTGTGAAGGGATCATAAAGGAGTTAAGGTACCTGTAAAAGGCAGAAGGAGAACTTAGGTTACCTACTATACCCTCCTTGTTTTAAGATGCATTTTCTCCAGTTACTTTTACTTTATTTCTTTTCTTTCAAGTTCTGGCACACTTACCTTCTGCAATTGAATTTGTCATTTGTCACTTGCAGAGGCAGTAGCATCTTCTAGCCTATAGAAATGGGAGATGCAGATCTGCTCCCCAGCAAACATCTTTCTTGACATCAGTTATTTTCTCTTTCATTATGTGCAAGACATCAAATGCAGTCCCTGAGGAGCCGAGAAGAGCAGAAGCAGGTCTTAAGGTAATTGGTATATTTTTCAAAAGCTGTTTATAGACCTAAGGAAGAGCACTTTTGGAGAAGAAAAAGGTGAGGTTATTGAATTATTTTACTTCATTAGGCAAGCTGATTCACTTTAAAAGGGGAAAGGTTGCGGAACAAGACAAGAGAAAGAGAGCAGTCCTGCTGAGAGGGACTTGGGGGTACTGATAGACGAAAGGCTGGACATGAGCCAGCAATGTGTGCTGGCAGCCCAGAGGGCCAACTGTGTCCTGGGCTGCATCAAGAGAAGCGTGGCCAGCAGGTCGAGAGAGGTGATTCTGCCCCTCTACTCTGCTCTGGTGAGACCTCACCTGGAGTACTGTGTTTAGCTCTGGAGCCCTCAGCACAAGAAGGACATGGAACTGTTGGAGCGGGTCCAAAGGAGGGCTACAAAAATGATCCGAGGTCTGGAGCACCTCTCCTGTGAGGACAGGCTGAGAGAGTTGGGCTTGTTCAGCCTGGAGAAGAGAAGGCTGCAGGGAGACCTGACTGCAGCCTTTCAGTACTTAAAGGGAGCCTATAGGAAAGATGGGGACAATCTTTTTAATAGAGACAACAGTGACAGGATGAGGGGTAATGGTTTTAAACTAAAACAGGGTAGGTTTAGGCTAGATATAGGGAAGAAATTCTTTACAATGAGGGTTGTGAAACACTGGAACAGGTTGCACAGAGAGGTAGTGGAAGTCCCATCCCTGGAAACATTCAAGACCAGGTTGGACAGAGTTCTGAGCAACCTGATCTAGTTAGTGGTGTCCCTGCTCGCTGCGGGGGGGTTGGACTAGATGACCTCTAGGTGTCCCTTCCAACCCAAAACTTTCTATGATTCTATGATTCTAAGAACTTTTCCTTTCATTCTTGTATCATTCTTCAATGAAGCATTAGAGCTTCATTTGAAGATTTCATTCAATTACAGAACTAATATCAGGATTTATTCTTTCCATTTATCATCAAAACTGGACTGAACAATACTGGATTCTTTTCTTGTCTTTTTTTAAACCAGTAATGTTAATCTTAGTGTCTGTTTTCATTTCTAGAAGCTAAATGTATGAACAAACACATCTGGTTTATTGAAAAGCATGTACAGCAATAGATTATTCACAGTTGGCATTGCTGTGTGTCATGATTCACTCTCTGGCTTCTGACTGTCTGGTGTATCATAGCAGTCAAGAAAAAATACAAGGACAATTACAGAAAATACAAAGTGCTGAACCATTTATAGTATAGGGGATGCTATACATAGCATTGTATATATTCATATACAAGAACACAGGGCCAAGTCAATGCCAGCTAATTGTCTTAAAGTTCAAAGCCACTGATAGGCTAAAAAAAACCCAGCATAGTAGCCTTATTTTGAAGACAAAACATTAGTCTCCGATCTCCATAGAGAACTTGTTTAAGTATGGGCTGGACAAGTAGACAGTGAGGTGGATTGAAAACTGGCCGAGTGTCTGGGCCCAGAGGGTGGTGATCAGTGACGTAAAATGTAGCTGGAGGTTAGTAACCTGTGTACCCCAGGGGTTAATACTTGTTCCAATCCTAATCAACATCTCCATGAATGATTTGGATGGTAGGGTGGAGTTTACCCTCAGCAAGTTTTCTGGTGATACAAAAGCAGGAGGAGTGGCTGATATACTAGTCGTTTGTGCTGCCATCCAGAGGGACCTCAAGAATCTGGAAAAATGAGGTGACAGAAACCTCATGGAGTTTGACACAAGTCAGGCATACAGGGAAGAATAACCTCATGCACCAGTACAGATGGGAACCGTGTAGCTGAAAAGAAACTTTGCGGAAATTTACCTGGAGGCCCTGGTAGATACCAAGTTGGCCAATTTGATGTGCCTCACAGCAAAGAAGGCTAACGATATCCTGGGCTGCATTACGAGGCGTGTTGCCAGCAGGTCAAGGAAAGGATCCCTGGAGTATTGTGTCCAGCTCTGGGTTTCCCAGACAAGAGAGAGAAGCAGGTACTAATGGGAAATCAGCCAAGGGCCACTAAGATTGTTAAGGGACTTGTGCATCTCCCATAGAAGGAAAGCCTGAGAGATCTGGGATGGTTCAACCAGGAGAAGAGGTCTGAGGATGGTTGTCGTCTATGGGTACAAACTCTTGAAGGGAAACTGCAAAGAAGACAGAGCCAGACTGTATTCAGTGGTGCCTAGTGACAGGACCTGAAGTAGTCTGCACAAGGGGACACACAAGATGTTCCTCCTGAACATCAGGAAAAATTTTTTACTGTGCTAGTGACTAAGCACTAGAACAAGTTGCCCAGAGAGGCTGTAGAGTCTCCATCCTTTGAGATCTTCAAAAGCTATCTGGACATGGTTCTGGGCTATGTGCCTTAGGTGAGCTTGCTTGAGCAGGCACGTTAGACCAGAGGTCCTTTCCAACCTCAACCATTCTGTGATTCTGGCTTGAAAAGAAGTACTTGTTCTATTGCAATGGGAGGATATCTGTGATTGGTTGTGTTTTCATTATACACCTCTTCCAACCCTGGTTACTTCTTTTTGCTTATGTATAGACACCAGTAAGAAGATTAGTTATGCAAAAATTTGAGGTTTCTCCACTAAAATATCTATGAAATGCAATGAGGTTTACAGAAATTTGAATAAAGAGACAGGAAGGAGATTCAAAATCTTACATGAATTTAAATTGTATCTATCAGGCATCTTCTGTGTGTTTTCCCCGTTCTGAGTGATTGGCATGCTGCTATGCAATGTTAAAATATGTAGGATGAAACTTACCCTATTAGTTATGAGAGCTATGATGAGAAATACCAGTCTTACAGTAAGGTCTGAAAATTAATGAAATATTTTCATCACAGAAAAAAAAAATAAATAAGGGTTTGCTGCTAAAGTTAATGAATCTGTCATCTAGGCCACAGACTCTTTTGGTAAGTTTAAAAGAAAGTAATCTTCATTTAAAAATTAAAGTATTTTTTTTTTAAAGTCTTCTATTAATAAAATTATGTTTGGATTACATGGCAAAGTTTTGGTAGCAGGGGATAGGGAGAGCTGCAGGGGTGCCCTTTGTGAAAAGAGAACAAGGTTTTTCTCAAGTTGGACAGAGCCAATTCCAGCTGGCTCAGGAAAGGACCCACCACAGGACACAGCTGAGCCCAGCTGCAAAGCAGATAGTGCTTCTGGGAAAACACATTTAAGAAAGGGTAAAAAACATTGCAAAGGAGGTGTGAAACAGCAGAGTCAGAGAAAGTTTGAGATAAATAACCCTGCAGACACCAACATCAGAGAAGGAGCGGTAAGACGTGCTTCAGTCACCAGAGCAGAGATTGCCCTGCAGTCTGTGGAGAAGACAGAGGTAAAGTAGGCATCCACCTGCAGCCGGTGGAGAGGACCACAGTGAAACAGGTAATCGCTGCAGCTTGTGAAGAGGACCACACCAGAGCAGATATCCACTCTTCACTCTATGGAGGACCGCATGCTGCAGCAGGTGGACATGTCCTGTAGGAAGCTACAGTCCGTGGAAAGCCCACACAGGAGTAGGCTCCTGACAGGACCTATGACTTGTGGAGAGGAGCTCACACAGGAGCAGATTTTCTGGCAGAAACTGTGGTCTCTGGGGGGCCCACGCTGGAACAGTCTGTTCTTGAAGGACTGTAGCCTCTAGAAACGATCCATGCTAGAGCAGTTGTCTTGTTTCTCACCATCCAACTCTTGAGTTGGCAATAAATCAAATCAATTTTCTGCAGGTCGTCGAGTCTGTTTTGCCTGCCACAGTAACTCATAAAGCAGCCTGTCTTTATCTTGTACCATGAGCTTTTCCATCTGACTATTCTGTTCTGTCTGACTGTCCTGTTGAGGATGGGGAGTGAGAAAGAAGCTGGATGGGCGTCCAGCAGCCAGTGAAGGTAAACCCACTACAATTATTTGTTTAGTGACTGTGTAGAATAATTCATAAATCTTGGTCCTTTCAGGAATGATACAATTATCTATTATATTATGTTGTCTTTTATGATATATGCTACTCATTTCCTTTCATTACCAGGCAACGGTCCTGGGACTTGTTATTTTTATATTGAAGACATCAAATATTCCCCAGATTGAGTGTGATGGACTCTGTCAGGAATAGCTAACACAGCCTGCTGTTGCTAACAATTCTGTGCACTAAGTTCAACTGAGATTTGATGGTTTTGGCAAACTAAGGAACTCTCTATGTGGCACTCAGTAGATCTCACATTTTTATTTAGTACTCTGTATTTATCAGACAATTAACTTTGCATTGATCATTAAGCATAATTTGGCTAGCTAACTTTCAGTGGAAGGGACTTTGTATGGACAGGGAGTTGAACTATTTCTTTACACAGATTGATCAGAAGGGAATATTTAGAAGGTGATTTTAACAGGATAACATGTAAGAAAATTTCCTCACTAGCCAAGTAACATGACTCTTCCTTGACTGCTACAATATGATTCTTTAAGAAAACATTCATACACCATTAAATAGGAGGAGACTTTACTAACACTTCTAGACTGACATGCCTTTGGTAAAGACTCTTGTATTGAAAGCAATCTGTTGCCTCCTCATGAGATTGCTTATAGAAAACTAAGAATTCGTAACAGTATAATTGGCAAAGCTGTTAATTTTCTAACATGGATCTTGAACAAGATCTTAATCACCACTTATTTCTATGCAAATGATAAAAGGTGTTATGAATCATCTTAGTAAAAAACAGACTTAGTCACTCTCTGCTAGTTTTTCATCAGTCACAATGGAGATGAACTCATCCCGTAAATCAATGAATTCTCCTCTGTTTTTTTTATAATCTGTTCTGAGATTCATTAATTCTTCAGAAGTAAACCCTTCCTTCAAGTCATCCCCTGATAATTTTTTGTCTCTCAAATATCTAGTGGTCTTGTTACATTTATATAATTGCAAAGGTAAGCTGAGTGGCGGTTAGTAACAAATTAAAAAATGTCTTTCCCTTTCACTGTACCTGAGATTATCTAGAGTAACTCACAGGGCAAGGGAACAGTTAGAAGAATAAACATCTGCATGGGTAGGGTATCACATTTCTTGAATACAGGATTATTGTATCTAAAAATCCTGTCTCTATGCAACAGAAATAGTTTAGAGAGCCCACACCTCCTAAGCACTTACCCCATCTCTTCTTATTCTGCATTTGCAGATCACTCATGTTAATTTTTCTCCCCAATATTCCCATCCAGTAACATGAGGGATAACATATTGTAGGATGCTCTATGAATATTAAATATAATTACTGTTAAACTATATAGTTTACTTGTGTTTCCATAATTTCTTGTGTTTATTGTAATAAGTTGTGAAATTTGATGTCTTTTCATGAAGAGAAAAAACATCAATAACTTATATAATCTCATAAGTTAGTACAACAGCCTTTTCCTGACAGGAACATCCTATCTCTTCTTCCAGACCATGAGAACATTAAACTATAAATTGAGCAATATGTCTCTATTTGAAGAGATGGCATAACTGTCTTTGCATTGTAAATTAGAATTGTCTTAACAGAAAGAGTAGTGGAAGATGTTAATATTTCAATGCAATTACATTTAGTATCACCTAATTTTGGAGACTTTGCAGTCTCATTGGATTCATTTGCTTCAACTGATAACTCAGAAAAAAATTTCTTTGTCTTGTTCTTGATAACACTAAGTAATGGGTTAGATTATATTACACATTACTCTATGTGTGATAGAGTAAGATTAGTACTGAGTTTTGTTAGTCTACTTGGAAAAAAGAAAATGAATTCAGAAGTTCACCTAAAGTTTGACTAGGGCCTTAACTGTAATAACAGAAATATGAAAAAATCTGAACATATTTTCACTTCTACAGTCTCTTTTAATATGTAATTTTGCCCCAGACTAGCAAAAATACCAAAGTATGCAGTATGTTATGTTTTGGGTTTTTTTTGTGGGTTATATTATGCAGCAGAGTTATCAATGTGAATGTAGAAGAAGTCAAGCCACAGGATTTGATAAGGAAATATTTTCGTGACAATCTGGCCAGAATTTTAACTTCTTCCATTTAATTTACCATCATCTGTTTCTCTTAGGACTAATAACGCCTCTGCTTCAACTGCCATTTTGATCCACAATTCCATCCTGGACCTAAAAATTCCACGAGAACTTCTATTTTCAACAAACCGTAAATTTCTAACAAAAAAATATCCATCCTTGATTCTTAATGACCAAACAAAGCCTGGGTTTTTATGAGATGTGAGATTACAATGAACTGACAAAGCAGCAAGATGCCTTCATGGTGCTGAGCAGAAGGCCACTGTGCACAGAGAAGCTGGTGACCCACACAACAGCTAACCTGCAAAGGTGCAGGTCTGTGCTCTGCTGTCCTGCATGTCGAGCGTGGCCTTCAGGACATGTTGTGCTGCATAGATCTTGTGGCTGCAAGGAAAGCTCAGCCAGCTGGTAACAGATGAGCTTGCAGACAGCTCCCACTTGGTACTATCCATTATGCCACCTGTATGGCCTTGTCTTTATGTAAAAGTTCAGCCAGAAACTCTGTGTGAAAATCCTCAGTGTTTGGCAGTGTAAATTATGAATAAAGTTTTTTTTTTTCTTTTTAGTGAATGATTAAAATGGGGTACTTTGCAACAGACAGGAGCTGCACTGTGTGCTGTGTCCTGATCTGAGGCACATTTGATGTTGCACAACTCAAGATTCCCAGCATCTGAGAGATACAAGACTACCTATACTATCCTCTCTTTCTGTCTAGTGTTTAACAAAAGATATTTGTATTGATACCTTACAGGGTCTGTATGCCTTTCTTACTGGGATCATAACAAATCAGAATATCCTTGTGCAAAACGGATGCTAAGACACTGCTCAGAGGTGAACTGCAAACTGCTGTGTCTTTGGAGGAAAGACAGAAAGAAATTGCAGCTGAGATAAGTTGCATAAGCAAGTCTCCAGTAATGAAAAACAAATCAGTAGCCTGGAGGGAAAATGAAACACATAAGAGAAATTCCTGCTCTTAACAAATATGGGTAGAAAATATACAATGACTATGAATATCAAATGAAAACTAGAATAATAAAAATGTAAATACTCTGGATATTCATGTAAGCAGAAAGTCGGACTAAAGTTTCTGTGTTGCACAGAGGTGACTGCAATCTCTACAGCAGTGTACTGACCGGTGCCTCCCCTGAATCAGAACAGCTCCTTTGAAGAAGATGAATGGTAACAGGGTACTAGCAGGGAAGTAAACCCGTGATTCAGTTAGTACAGGTGACAACTTGTGAGCCTGTTGGAATTAAATGCAAAGACTGTCATGGATTTGTGAGAAATATTGTAATAATGCCACCCTAAACTGGAAGAAAGAAATCTGCAGTAGTTCTATCACTATGCATTTGAGTAAGAAGAGCATACTCATTTTTTCCAAGATAAGAAGTGAAGATTTAAAATTAATAGTAATACTCTATATTGTTTTGATTTATTTCAAACCAAGTAGTTGCCTTTTCTGTCTACTGCAGCCTAGTTGTCCCTAGAGGTGAGCTCTCAACTGACAGACATATACGGTGTGAAGATGCCAAAAAAATTGTTCGCTTTCTACTTTTTCACCCCAGGACGTTTCCCCTTCCATGAAGTGAAATGAAACAAAGCAAGGGTGAAAACTTTCTTATTAGAGGTTGTCGTCAATGAGTGGCCCGAAGAGACCTTTTTAAATTTTTATATTCTGCATTTTTTAAACACTGGATCTGTCCTGTATGCAATGCTTTCTGTAGAGCTTCAAAATTTTTAATGCTAGTGTGAAGCTGGCCATAGTTCTTTGTTAAAGAGATACATTATTTCAGAGAAACATCTGCCAGACAAGATATTAATTAATATGCATTGCCCAAAACATCTGAACCTAAATAATAACTGAATCTTGACTATGAAGAGTTTTCACATTGCTTCTGTTGCTAAGGGAACAACTTTTCCGTTACCCATGATGTTCATGTGAATTCTAATTTTTAATGGCTTTTGAGAAAGAGAAGAAGAAGTTGAAAATGCATAACAATCAACAGTGAAAGATGGGGAAAATATCTCAATTATGTTGTATCTTTCAAAAATACTATTTGTTCCTTCCAGAGAAAGGGTGGTGAGCATTTTCATTGTCTCTGGCAAAGAGTCACAGCTTCCATTTTACATAGTTAAGCTTGAATATTTCAAAAGTGAGTGAGGTTAACAGAAGGTTTTTCTGCATTTCTTGGGCACTTTTATCTTTTTCTTAACCTCCTAAGTACTAAAATAAGTTGTTTGTTTTATATGCACAAATGAGTGCAGATGTTTGGATTTATATTTTTTTCTCCCTTAGGTAAGTGGGCATAGGGTAAGAAAAGGCTTCAGGAAACAAATAAAATTAAACAGTTACAGAAATTATAATTAATCATTTTAACATATAGTGAATATGTTTACAGATTAGAATTTTTCTACTATGAATCTCAAAGACACTAATCAAGAGTGTGTTTCTTTTCCATTCAACTAACAGGTAAATGAATACACGTATATATATAGTGAAAAATAGAATATCTTCAGGAAGTATCTTCTGAAAGCTGAAGATATAGATTAAGATAGAGCTATTAAAACTCTCTTGAAAAGACACCAAATGTTCAAAAGAAGTGATTTTACATTAATTAGCTTTTCATTGCTTTTTTTTTTCTCTTTTTTCGTTTCAAATTAGGGCTTGTAGTAATTAGAATACTTCTTAATTTGTAATTTTGCATCTGCTCAATGATAAATTTATAGCTTTTTATTTTGGATATTGTTACCTACAACTTTATGGTCTTTGTCCAAGATTATTCTCCACCCATTAAGAACAGTTAGATTTTTAATTTAAGAGACAGAAGGGAAGCTGCCTGTGTCTTAAAGGGTGTTTAACACAATAGTATATTATAGTGCTGCTCCAGAAACTCACTTCCAATGACTTACTGGTAGGAGAGTATGGCTTACAATTTGTCCTTTAAATATTACTACTGTCTTCTACATTGACTTCTTACCTAACTACCTAAACTGAACTCAGTAAACAAATTAACTGAAACTGATAATCATAATTTCGCAGATACTCTTAATGATGAGGGTGTTCTTGTTGGCTGTCCCCATTTATAAGAACTCACTCAGTCTAACAGAGGCTGAGACAGAGTTTCTATTTGTGGTTCATCCAGTTAGACTTTTTCCAGTGTCTGGACTGAGTTTAACACTACCTGACAAAATAAAAGTTAAGCAGGGATGAGGCAGTTGACTACTGATATATCAAGGTACAGACAATAGCAATGAAAAAAGTCTATATAACATCTGTACAAGATGATGGTCAGTTTTGGCACTACAAATCGGTATAACTGCCACAAAGAATATAACTGAAAATAAAAAAAAAAAATGTTCTACAACAGACTCCAAAGAAATGTGAATAAATGAATATATGTGGAAACACTTCTTCCCTTCCCAGGTTTTCTGCCAGTCTCAGTAACAATATCAAAAGCAAGAATAGAAAGCGTATTTTACCTCAGAGTAATTTCACCCTTTGCACCACAAGTAATGAATTCAGGCTGCCTGTTCTGTCATGACTATATGATATAAATATAAGAATGTGATAATATATAGAAATATAAGATTTGATTGAAATTATTCTTGAATGAGATTGATTAATAATGTACATAAGAATAGCATGGAAATTTACCATGGTTTTATGGACAAAGAATCAATGGATTTCTAATGTGCTGCAGGGCACAGCAGGTGTATTAGAAGTGCATCATTACTGTAAATTGTGGATTATATTATAGAAAAAACTTGGATGGTACTAGATGTTTGTCTTGCCCTATTGATAAAGAAGTGCCTGACTAATATCAGTACTTTTTCTCCCTGTTATTAAAAAAGAATTGTTTTGTATTGAGTCAACAAATGACCAATAGTTTAGTATGCGTGTTTGGTAGACAGTAAAGAAGGAATACTTGAGCTTCTAGAAAATGGGGTAGTTTAATGCTACAGGGAACCACTGCATAACCTGCCATTTTCCCCATGTTTACAAAATACGATTAAGACTGGATAGGCTGCTTAACCTAAAGCCCTAAGCAGGAAGAACGAAATTTGCTTAATTCTGTTATAAGTAGTAGCTTATATTTTGAAAAATTTGGTATCTATGTCAATCATACATTTAAAATTCTGTGAATTGTAACTGGGGTGAAAGGTGATCCAACTATAGCCTTTAGGAGGCCTCGCATGCCGTGGGGATAGTTAGGCTAAGTTCAATAGATATCACAGGATCTGAAATTGCAGAGATTTGAGAATGAGGTACCACATGGAGCCTGACAGTGGCCAAATTGGAGAACAGTGACACTGAAAAGGGAAAATTTAGTAACAGAAAAACAGACTAAAAGAATGGCAACTGCCATGTCTGAACCAGGACTAAATGGAATTAAATGTATTTACATACAAGATCAGTTTCACCTACAGTGCAGAAGCCCTAAGACAAAGACTTGACTTTGGTCACTAGGTGGACAGCAGGTTGTTTTATCATTCATTTCAGGAGCAGCATAGCCTTTTCTTGAAAAAAAGTAAACAAGAATTATTTGCAAATATTGTTAACTTTTAAACAAAATTTAGAAAATATTTGAAAAATCAGACACAATTTCTCAGGCTGAATTTTTTTCCAACCAAGTTTTTTTTACTCATGCTTCATGAGTTTTTTCCTAGCTGAGAAATGCCGTGGCTTTTTCATTTGTGTCAGCTCACAGTGCAAATCCATTTAAACAGTTGACCCCTCTTTTCTTAATTATGGAATTTTAAATTACTGTTTCACATGATATTTCATAAATCACTTGAAACATGATAGAATATACGTATCACAGTTCTTGGTTAGCTAAAAATTATTATACTTCCCTGTAAGTCCAACTTCTGCAAATGGTTTTCACTGGGAAAGTTGAAACCATTGTTAAATTATGCAGCATACATAAAACACACACATTTTTAGTTGATGGTTGGGTGAATGGTTCATTAACAGAAGAATGTTTCATTCAGATTCATGAATTTTTTTTGTTGTTACTTTGCTTTGATTGTTTTATTGTTTTCCTTTTTTAAATTAACTACATTCTTTTTTTTGCAATCCAGATTGATAACCTCATAATTGCATTTGTGCTGCCTCTTGCTGCGTATTATCCTTTGTGTAGACTGAACTAACAGGAGGCGAAGAAAGAACATTAGTTAATACCTTTGAGAACGTGACATTTTCGTAAATGTTATTTTGGTGCCAGTGAATCAGCATTTTTCTAGCACTGAAGTGCCATTTCCAAAACTACCACATATGTATAGATCAATTCAAACAGTGGGGATTCAGCAGTGCAAAAGGTAAGATAATGATCCCCTAAGCAGGTAGAAAAAAAGAATGGCTTTCTGCTAGTACTTTGAAGAAAATAATTATTACATAAAGGTTGAAAATCATGGTTTTTAGGTGTCACAGATGAAATATATTAGAAGAAACTGGATTTTAAAGAAGTCCTTAGAAATAAATTTAGTGGGAGATAAATGTATAGGAGTTGGGAACCTGTCTGTGAGTTTTGTACAGTAGACCATTCAAGAATTAAAATTATGTAGACTACCTCTGCAGAGTCATTCTGTATTTAAGCTTGTTAAATAGATAGAATATATTTTGTAACATTAAAAATAGGCAATGGATTGAGTTTAACTATGATGAAAAATGATTTTGGCCTGGCAAGATGATGTAAATCTAACACCATACATGCCTGAATGAAAATATCATTGGTAGCCATGCTTAGTAAGAAGTTAAAGAATGAAACATTTTATTACTTTCTCTTATAGTGCTACCTCCTCCTCCTCCTTCCTCCTCCTAAAAGCATGTTTCAGACTTCATTGTTCAGAAGGTAACATTTGTTCAAATTAGAAAAAGTCACCTTTTACACAAGTGAGTCTTGAGGATACAGCAAGGTTGACCATCGGACAGCTGTAAAGCAGTAGGATGGAAAAGGCAACCTAAATAAACATTTTACAATGTAGTCTTCTGTTTTCCCCTAAGAGGAGGCAGCTTAAGACAGAGTTAATATGTGTAGTAGAGATAAAGGCCAAAGAAAGGATTACTGTCAACTTAAATTTTTCAGTTCTATTACAAAACCTTAACGAGTGGAAGCAGCACATTATTTCTGTGCAAACTGTAGTACATTTCAATTTTTTTCAACAAAAAATGTTATATCTTTAGAAGTTATGTTAGGTAAGAAACAAACAAATCAGCAAATAACAACAAAACAAAAACCAAGACACAGCAATTTTTTTCTTAGAAGTTCTTCTATACAATAGAAGCCAAATACTCATCCTGCTTCAATGAGGGCAGAGTTGAAATAGTACTGTTTCGTTTTTCAAGTTCAAAAGAGCTGCTTCTTATCTCTAGCCACAGACATTCCTAAATTTCTTGCACAGCAGAATTTGAGGTTGAGGACACAGTGAGGAGCAACCTTCTCTACAAAGATAACAGGTGTGTAAAAGAGGACAAACAGTTTTCAGGTCTGTAAACTGGAAGTCAGAGGACTTTGAAAGAAAAGCACTGGACCAAGTAACTGTGACACTCATTGCATGCATACAGTATACACTGGAAAGGGTCTAGGTCTCAGTGTCTCCTATACCTGCCACATTCCTTGAGTTTCTCCTAAATTCTTTGTGATTTTTGCCTGTATGTTCAACAATTTATTTTCATAGAGTACAGCAGTGTCCCTAAATATTAGTCTTGGGTATTCTACGTATTTTTTATTTTGAGAACAGTAATTTTGTCAGGAGTAGGTCTCTTAAAATCTTTGCAGCGCATTGGAAATGCTTCTTAATTTAAATAGCCAAGAGTTTATTCCATCAGGCATCTCTTTAAGATTTGAAGTTAAAACATTCACTGCTTCCTTCACTGAATTTGATGCAAGTGTGAGAAACAGCAAAGTCATCAAGTTGTTATGAAGATAAATATTTTTCTAGTTTGACTGTTTTATGCACTTTTATTGATTCTATTTATTCTTAAAGGTGTTGACTCAATTTTACAGTCTGATTACACTCAGATTTTTTCTTGTCCAAAACCAAGGGTAGTTGACTATTCATGCACACACGCACCTAATTTATAGCATGTAAAATACTTTGTTCATGTTCAACTAATGTGTAAAGTCTGCTAAAAGTGAAGAAATATTTTTCTATTTTTTAATACTTGTCACATCCACTATCGAAGTTTATCATTAAATTTAATGCAAAATACAGAAATTAAGTCCTTGTAACATATTGTGTTTTAAACTGTACGTTCACTGTCTGTAAACAATAGAGTAGATAGATAGTTGTCATCACTACCAATAATCCTCCTGACTTTATTACTAATTACCATCATAGCAGAGTGTTCAACCCTCTGTATTTAAATTTGTATCAGTATTTACAGTATAACTTTATTTTCAGGATTGAAGCTGTTTTATTGATAATGAACTATTGGAATTATTCTGTGTTGGGCAAATGCATAAACCAAAAAAATCTATATATCGTATACGGGAAAAAAATGTTGCGGTATGAAGTTCATGTAATTACACAAAATATCCCTTTCATCATTTCTGTGATTACAAGTTTTGGTACAGACAACTGTTAGGGTATCCGACAGAACTGTGACATCTTTTTAAATCAAACTTCAGTTAAACACTGCAATACTATTGTTAACATTAGAAAAGTTCCTTAATCTCAGAATTGAACCTCATCTGTTATAATTTAAGCCTGTTAACTTCAAATAATTCCGAAGACGAAAAATGGGAAAGAAAGCGCCTCCTCCTACTTTGTAAAAGCCTAGATGATAAATAAAAGTCTTTCTTAATTCAGCAACCCTAATTTCTTCAGTCTTTCCTGATAGGTTGATGATTGATATTTGTGTTCTCCTCTGCTGACTCCAGTTATGATATATTTCTTTGAAGCATCAAGATGCAAAGTTTCACAAGAGCTCTTCAGCGGATGCTGAGCACAGTTTATACTCATGCATTTTCTAATCTCTTTCTGTTTATATTGCCTTGTCCATTTGCTATTTCTAACAGCAAGGCACTTTAATTCATGCTCTCTTTGTGATCCATTCTATTTTGTTCTGCTTTCTGGACTCTTCTTCATGTCACATCCCAATAATGAGAGTGATTAAATGCCCCACTCCATTAACCACAAAGAATGACCCAGATCGCCAATCCCCTCGGTTGTATTAAGGTGAGACAACACCAGAGGTCCTGTATTACTTTACAAGGTTTATTCACGACTATGATAAATCAACTTATTGTGGTGTAATGATGACAGGCAAACTACTAAGGCACAATTATGCACAATAATGACAAGCAAACTACTGAGGCACGATTATGGTCATGACTACAGTAAGCAAACTTCAGCCGTACAATTACAACAAGCACACTATGGTAGTACGATTACGACAAGCAAACTACAGTAGTATGACTATGATAGACAAGCTACTGTGGCATGATTATGATAAACAAGTTACTGTGGTACGATTGTGACAAGCCTTGCTTTTATAACTTCACAGGAGAAGAAAAAAAATATAAGGAGGGGACAGAAAAGAAAAGTTAGGGAGGAAAAGAGGAAGAAGAAGAAATAAAAAGATATCACTAGTCCTGGGTCCAGCAATGATCCAGTCAACAGAGGGGGGGTCCAGGTCCTGGGGGATGCCGCCTTTACAGTGATTTTCTCAGTTTTCATAGGTAGCTGGCCCCCTCCCTTAGTTGAGTTTCTCGCTTCTTATGCTAATTAATTAGTTGGTGATAACCACTCTTTCTGTTATAAGTTAAGTTAGCCTCACTTTCCATGTAAATTAGCACGCATGCTCCTTACAGGTGTGGGGGGGCAAGTCTTTTTGGTCTTGAAGTTAGTCAGCGGTCGCAATCTTCCCCTACCACAGTTACCTCTGTTTGACCTCTTCCCAGTGCAGGTCTATTGGCTTGTTAGTTGTAAAAGCGAGTTGGGTAGGGAGGCAATTAAAAGTGGTCTGCTTAGCTTTACCAGAGTAGCATCAGGCTGTGAGGGTCTCTCCCTCAGTCCAGATGTCACTTGGTTGATGTAGCATCAGACTGCCAGGTGCCAGGATGAGCAGGCCCCTTGCTTAGGCCCAGTGTTTATCAGCAAAAGGTAACTACAACGCCCCTGTATCCAACACTCACAGTCTTTGTCCTTCACATTAGCACCTTAGACGAGTGTTTGAGACATTTAACCTCATATTGTCCAGAGCCTTACACTGCACACATACTGTCTATGCACTCATTCTCACCCTCTATTTCTGCAGCTGATTTTTTTTTCCTGCTTAAATCTCACACTTGAACCTATTCAATGGTGAGGGGTTTTCTACAGGAAAACGGAATAGTGTTCAATGCTACTTTGCTATGTTCTGGTGAACTCAGACCATGCCTTCCACTAAACTGACAGGTTCCTTCAACAATGTGCCTATCAAAATACCCTGCACCTACTTTATTTTGCATCTTAGTAGACTCAGAGAAGTCATATGGGTTCCTTCTCCTCACAGGTTTTCACTCCTACAATAAAGTATTCGCAAGTATTTTCTGATTACCATCTCCAAATAACTTTGCAACCTACCTTGCAGAGATTTCATACAGAATTGATTTCTTTAATTGCTTATGAAGGTGTTAAATGAGACAATTTCAAAAATCTCAGAGGTTTTAGAAATGGTGCTCTTTCCCTGGTTCAAGAGTCCTGTTTTTCTCTCATCGCATATTGTCTCATCATACTGAGTTTAATGGAAAATTCAATGGGAAATTCCAAAGTCACTCTCTTTGAGACAGTGGTTACCATTATATTTGGGCTCAGATGAGAATCAGTTATAACCTGTATGAATAAATCCTGGTTATGCGATTCCATGAGCAGCAAGTTAAGTGTATATACGCAAGATGAGGTTTGTATAAGGTATCTGAACATTTAGTCAATGGCAAGCAACATTATGCGTACTTCAGAGGAAGGTAATGGTTTTAGTTAAGCCGGTATGGAAATTCCTCATCTACCTTTAGATATCTGTAACATAGCATACACATCTGAGCTACTAGTCTGAGTCCTCTTTATAGTTACTATCAAGAAATAAGTGCTTCGGCAGAGTGATTCATGTAACCTATTTTACATGTCTGTTTCAAGATGAGATGAATTGCAGCCTTTCAGCAGCTCTTTCCCTCTATTAACTACAAAAGATGTTCAGAGAATTAGCCCAGATGTAAATTGGAATAGATGACTCCCACCCTGCCTTTTGATGAAGTATATGACAATTATTTGGTCTCTCTCTGTGTCTTTAAGACCTTCAAGCTTTGGTGCCAGCATGGCTTTGGTTAGAGGAAGGTCTAAACTTGGGTTAATGAACACTGAGTGTTCTGTGGGGAAAAGGGTGAACTGAATCCAAACAAATTCCACAGCTTCAGGCTTAAAGTCTGTCTGCTGTTAAGAAGAATGAAAGGAAATGAAGCAGAATTAATATTTTTCTTTTTTTATTTTCTTCTGTGCCAATCCATCATGCTTGATGTCATCTATGTGAATATTTTGCATTTTGTTTATTTTGTTTATTTTATTTATAAATGTTTACGTTTATGTTTAGCCTATACTAATCTCTGGTAAAAGCCATTCTGGGGAATGGGCTGACTTTCATTGTTTCCTTAAGACAGCAGTCCTCAGAAGTGCAGCCTGAGGACACCTGTAATGTGATCTGTTCCACATCCACTGCACATTTCACAGCACATCCACTGCACAATAAACTCTTTTTCCACTTAACTTGATGGGTTATCTTGAGAGCTGATAATGCCGTGTTCCAGAAGGAAGAAATGTCTTCTGGCACTAGCCAGGAAAACTGGGACAAGATATGTATCAGCTGTCATAGCTGACAAGTGGAGAGAAATAAATTATATGAAATTAGATTTATACTTAGGAAAATTAACATGAAGTTGTATAAGCCATTATTGTATAACTTTAGCTTATGCTACTTTGAATAATTGTTCATAATGTTGGGCTCTTTTGAACCAAATTACTGTCCTGTGTTTTTTACTTAAATGGTATATTTCAGTAACTTTTTGTGAAATATATTATTCCTCCTATAAATGTGCAAAATGTAGTTTAAGAGAAGGAAATGCAATGTAGTAACATGATCATCAAATGAAATATACTAGATTTCGAAATTGTTTTTCTAAAGTCCCACTGAGATATGAACTTATTAAAGATTAACGTTACCTTTCCTGCACAAATTTTGCAGTTTTTCTCATTAAACTACATATACCAATTAACCTGCAAGTTAACCTTCCTATCCTATCTGACTCTTTGATCACAGAATATGCCTGTATTTTCAAATTTTAATTGAAGATGTTACTACTGATATCAATATCCTTTGTCTTATAGGCCACAGAAGTTTATTTAAATAAAGGGATTTAAATCACAAAATTTAACAATTATTTAAGTCAGTAAAAAGAAGCCTGCACTTAAATAATTTGTTTTAATCTTCTTTGACATTCATATATTTTAGTCACTTTCTGCAGAACAGTTGGAACTCACTAGTTAGCAAGAGTTTAGGGTAGGATTACTGGTGACTAAAATAGTATTGGTACTGCATTTGGTGCTTCTTTTAGTGCAGCAAGATAGTATATTAAATAAATTTTAAGACATATTAAAGGTCATTTAATGATTCTAGCCATTTGTAAAGGTATCACATAAAATAAAAATTTAAATTTTAAAAAAGCAGAAAACCATCACCTTAGATCTTGGGGTCTATTTAATATTTTGTGGGTTTGTTGTATTAAGAAATGTATGGGACAGCTGTATTTAATAGGCTGGCGGACAACCATAATTAAATACAATTTTACATAATTAATTAAATTTACAAGAAAAAAAGGGGAAAAACCAGAACTATCTGCTTACCTTGTACACTAAACAATGGATGTGTTATCCGCAGATACTGACTTTTGGACCTGTTCTTCAAGATTTTAGAAAAATTAATTATGTTTACATTTTTCATCTAGTTTTGCCCAGCAGTGAGAATATATTTTTAGGACAATTTAGGCTACGAATGACTGCAGGAAATCTGTGGTACAAATTCCTGCTCACAGAAATATCAGTCGTGATCTCACACGAGGTTGCTCAGGGCTTCATCAAGTTGGGCTTCAAAACCTCCAAGTACAGAGCTGGCATGGTGTCTGGGGACAACCTGCTTTTCTGCTTGACTGTTCTCAAGCAGAAAAAAATTCTCTTTATATCTGGTCTCAAGCTCTTCTTTTGTTACAGGTACTATAAAAGACACTACTACTGTCAAAAATCAGTTTTGCATTTCTACATGCTCAATGTAAATGGTGACAGAATGTGTTATCTGAACTCTTAGAACCTTCAGTAGCAACATTTGAGTGCTTGAATATTATCTTGTACCTTAATTTTAGCTGTTGTAGTTCTAGTAAAGATGGGTCTATACATCATATATCCTAATTCAAATTTAATACATTCATTTCTTACAGAAAATGTATTTATTTCTTCATAGATTTTCATTCTTTTCAACTAACATATTCTTTCTGAATTACACAAATGCAGTTTCATATATCCAGTGATGTCATAGTATATGGTTCTTGTCTCCACTGAGACTTTCTCACATAAAGGGCTGGTAGCTTTCAAGAATAAATTAAGAAAGAGCTAACTGAAAGTAAGAATGAAATATAGAAACCTAACAAATAAATATATTAATTAGACTGGTTTTATGTTCCAAAGGAAACAGGGAAGACTGAAGAGTATCTGAGGATGGGAATGGGGATGGTATTACTAATTAAGCAAGATCTAATTGATAGGTTAGACATCTTTCTGAAGTTGCCTCTTAAAAGTTCCATTTTCCAGGTATTGAGAGAGACATGAAATTTAAAATTATCACTTGGTCTAATGTCATTACTGTACAATCAACTTCAGAAGTAGACAAATAATTAAAAACCAAGGCCATTTGCTCACTTTCAGATTATAATATCACAAAAAGATTTTCCCATGTTTTTCACAGAATCTGCTCAATAACGAAGTATTTTATGTCTTTATGTTCTGGGTATGGCCAGGATAGGGCTAGTTTCCACCAGAAGCCAGGAAGGGACACAGCCAGGCTGGCTGAATCAAACTGGACAAACAAAACAGGGTGGTCGATACCATCTGCCATCATGCTGGGTTCGGGTGAGGGGGAGCTGGCTGGAGAGGGAGGGAATCGCGGCTTGGGAGCACGTGGGCATCAGGCAGTGAGAGTTGTTCTGTGCATTTCACTGTTTTGTATATTCTTTCTATTAGAATTACGGTCATTACTGTTCACTTCCTTTGCTGTTCTGTTAGACTGTCCTTATCCCAGCCCACGAGTTTTTGCCATTTTCTTTCCATTCTCCTCCCCACCCGACTGGGGGGAGGGGTGACAGAGTGACCGTGTGGCACTTCTGTTGCCGGCCACAGACAAACTGCGACATCTAATTTGGTGCACAGTGTGGGGCGGGAATAACAGCAGGGCTGAGGAGAGTGTGTTAAAACAACTTTGTTACAATTTGTTACAATTTGTTATATGCATTTATTGTATTAATTAAATAGTTGCTGGTAAAAAATGTTGCTGTCTTTGGTCAAATGGCTCTGGTGTGCACACCCTTACTTGCAGTATATGTTCACTGCGGTGTTGTTCATTACTTCTGGGAAAAGGATCAGGATTATGATTTTGCTCTACTGTATAATATTGATTTATAATTTGATAAAATCACTAGGCATGAAATGAGGCTTGTATTTGCATGCGACACTGTGGTCATTTCCATACCTTGGGTGATATCTCCTGGAATTTATTAATATTGGAACCCACTCTGTGAGGAAAACCAGAGGGGATACTTTCCCCCAGTCTTTCACTCCTCCTCTCTCCTTCAGGCTGGTCATAACAGCTTTTGAGAATTTTGAGTATCTGTGGGATGTTCAAGCCAGCATGCTCCTGTTGTTCTGTCTCCTGAATGGGTTTCAGGTCTTGTTTAGGGTTAAACAAGTAGTTAAAAACATCACATAAAGACCTGCTCGGGGGCTGGATAGCTATGAGTGGATAGGTGTGTCAGATAGCATGGGCGAGTATCTAGGACAGTGGGCACCCCAGGTGTTTTTGGACCTCACCCCTGAACATGTACAGAATCCTGACAAACTAGTAAAATATCTGCAAAAAATGTGCTGCCACCCTGGGAACTCCAGAGAGACACAATTCACTGCGACATGCTGGGGTCTCGCTCACGCCTACTGAGCCCTGCTCAACGCTGTTCAGTGCTCTAAGGGGGAAGGTGGAGAAACAAAGTGACAGACACTGCAGCTGCCCCCCATCCCCCCCAAATGGCTCTGCAGCCGCTCCAGCCCAGGAGGCTGTCTCATTCCCCTAGTCAGCACCGCGGCTGCTGCTGCCACAACCGCAGCCGCTACCCCAGCTTCCACGGTGGGCACGGCGGCTGCTCCAACCCTGACAGCAGACACCACAGCTGGGCCCAAAATACAACCCATGCCAGTATCAGTCATCCCTATAGAGACAAAAAAATATGCAAAGAAATCAGATCGCCCTGTGAGGGATGACAATGAGCCAGGGCCATCACAGGAGCAGGAGAAGGAGGCAGAGCCAGAGATCATCACACGGTCCCTGTCCCTGAGTGAGCTGTGAGACCTACGGAAAGATTTCAGCCACCTCCCAGCGAGCACATTGTCACCTGGCTGCTGTGGTTCTTGGATAACAGGGCCAGTAACTTGGATTTAGAGGGCAGGGAAGCCAAGCAGCTGCGATTCCTGGCCAGGGAAGGGAGCATTGACAGGGCATTTGGAAAAAATGCACAAGCCCTCAGCCTCTGGAGGCAACTTCTTTCAGGCATGAGGGAGAGGTATCCCTTCAGTGAAGATGATGTGTGTTATCCAAGCAAGTGGACCAATAAGGAGAAGGATATCCAATATCTGAGGGAATTAGCTGTGGGGAAGTTGGTTTACTATGACCCGGACAATACACAGTTACCCACAGACCCAGATGAAGTCCAGTGTACATGACCCATGTGGAGGAATTTTGTACAGAGTGCACCATCCTCATAAGCCAACTCACTGGCTGTAATACACTGGAAAGGTGAAGAGGCACCAACAGTGGATGAAGAGCTGTCCAAATTCGGCAATATGAAGAAAGCCTCTCTTTGTCCCTTGTCTCAGCCATGGAGAAATCGTCCTGGGAGGCCCAGCAAATCAAAGAGAACATGTCCTACTCCCCACCTGTACGGGCCAGCATCTCTGCTATTAGGAGTAAGAGTTTCTCTGCTCAAGAGAGAGGATACAGAGGTTATACACCACGGGGCACTCTGTGGTTCTACATGTGAGACCATGGAGAGGACATGAGGAAGTGGGATGGAAAACTCACCTCAACTCTCGAGGCACGAGTGCATGAGTTGCAAGGAAAATCGATCACAAAAGGGGATACTGCTGGGAAAAATGCTGCTCTAGTTTCCAGCAGTCAGCTCTCCAGACCAGGTAGACAGTTTGATCTTGATTCCGATCCTCTGGAAGAGATCTCTAGGTCATTTTTACAGGAAGTGAGTAGTAAATTTTCTGACCAGGATTACAGGGGTCTCTAGCCAGATGGAGGAAAGGCACAAACAGGTTTATTGGACCATGTGGATTCGATGGCCTGGCACGTCAGATCCAAAGAGTATAAAGCTCTAGTGGACACTGGTGCACAGTGTACTTTAATGCCATCAGAGTTCAAAGGGTCAGAGTCAATTTGCATTTCAGGAGTGACAGGGGGGTCCCAAGAGCTGAGTGTATTGCAGGCTGAAGTGAGCCTCACTGGGAAGCAGTGGCATTATGACTGGCCCTGAGGTTCCGTATATCCTTGGGATAGACTGTCTTAGGAGAGGTTATTTCAAGGACCCAAAGAGGTATTGGTGGGCTTTTGGCATAGCTGCTTTTGGAGACAGAAGAAATTAAACAGCTGTCCATTTTGCCTGGTCTCTCGGAGGATCCTTCCGTTATGGGGTTGCTGAGGGTTGAAGAACAACAGGTGCCAATCGCGACCACAACAGTGCACCGGCGACAGTATCGTACCAACCAAGACTCTCTTATACCCATTCACCAGCTGATCCACCAGCTGGACAGTCAAGGAGTCATCAGCAAAACTCACTCACCCTTTAATAGTCCCATATGGCCAGTGAGAAAGTCTGCTGGAGAGTGGAGACTGACAATAGATTACCATGGCCTGAATGAAGTCACCCCACCGCTGAGTGCTGCCGTGCCAGACACGCTAGAACTTCAATATCAGCTGGAGTCAAAGGCAGTCAATTGGTATGCTACAATTGACATCGCTAATGCAGTCTTCTTCATCCCTTTGGCAGCAGAGTGCAGTCCACAGTTCTCTTTCACCTGGAGGGGCGTCCAGTACACCTGGAATCGACTGCCCCAGGGGTGGAAACACAGTCCCACCATTTGCCATGGACTAATCCAGACTGCACTGGAAAAGGGTGAAGCTCCAGGACATCTGCAGTACATTGATGACATCATTGTATGGGGTGATACAGCAGAGGAAGTTTTTGAGAAAGGGGAGAAAATAGTTCAGATGCTTCTGAAAGCCGGTTTCGCCATTAAGCGAAGTAAAGTCAAGGGACCTGCACAAGACATCCAGTTTTTGGGAATAAAATGGCAGGATGGGCGCCGTCAAAGCCCAATGGATATCATCAACAAAATAGCAGCTATGTCCCCACCAACCAGCAAAAAGGAAGCACAAGCCTTCTTAGGAGTTGTGGGTTTTTGGAGGATGCACATCCCAAATTACAGCCAAATTGTAAGCCCTCTGTACCACGTGACCCGGGAGAAGAATGGATTTTGAATGGGTCCCTGAGCAACGACAGGCATTTGAAGAGATTAAATGGGAGATAGTTCATGCCGTAGCCCTTGGTCCAGTCCGGTCAGGGCAAGGTGTTAAAAACTTGCCGTACACCACAGCCAGGGAGAATGGCCCAACCTGGGTCTCTAGCAGAAAGCACCAGGGGAGACTCAAGGTCGACCCCTGGGGTTTTGGAGCCGGGGATACAAAGGATCCGAGGCCCGCTATACTCCCACTGAAAAAGAGATTCTGGCAGCATATGAAGGCGTTCGAGCTGCTTCAGAAGTGGTCGGCACTGAAGCACAGCTCCTCCTAGCACCACGATTGCTGGTCCTGGGCTGGATGTTCAAAGAGAGGGTCCCCTCTACGCATCTTGCCATCGATGCTAGGTGGAGTAAGTGGATCGTGTTGATCACCCATCGCGCCCGAATGGGAAACCCCAGTCGCCCAGGAATTCTGGAGGTAATCATGGACTGGCCAGAAGGCAAAGATTTTGGAGCATCACCAGAGGAGGAGGTGACATGTGCTGAAGAGGCCCCACTGTATAACCAGCTGCCAGAAGAAAAGAAACAGTATGCCCTGTTCACGGATGGGTCCTGTCGCATTGTGGGGAAGCAGCGGAGGTGGAAGGCTGCTGTATGGAGCCCTACACGACAAATCGTGGAAACTGCCGAGGGATAAGGTGAGTCCAGCCAGTTTGCAGAGGTGAAAGCCATCCAGCTGGCTTTAGACATTGCCAGTCAACAGAAGTGGTCAGTGCTCCATCTTTACACCAACTCCTGGATGGTGGCCAATGCCTTGTGGGGGTGGCTGCGGCAATGGAAGAAGAACAACTGGCAGCGCAGAGGCAAACCTATCTGGGCTGCCCCATTGTGGCAAGATATTGCTGCCCGGCTGGAGCAGTTGGTTGTAAAAGTGCGTCACGTGGACGCCCACGTCCCTAAGAGTCGGGCCACTGAGGAACATCAAAACAACCAGCAGGTGAATCAGGCTGCTAAGATTGAACTGGCTCAGGTGTATCTGGACTGGCAACATAAGGGTGAAGTGTTTATAGCTCGGTGGGCCCATGACACCTCGGGCCACCAAGGAAGAGACATGATATACGGGATGGGCTCGTGACCAAGGGGTGGACTTGACCATGAACACCATCGCACAGGTTATCCATGAATGTGAAACATGCGCTGCAATCAAGCAAGCCAAGCGGGTAAAGCCTCAGTGGTATGGAGGATGATGGCTAAAATATAAATATGGGGAGGCTTGGCAGATTGACTACATCACACTGCCACAAACCCTCCAAGGCAAGAGCTATGTGCTCACAATGGTGCAGACTACCACTGGATGGCTGGAAACCTACCCTGTGCCCCATGCCACCACCAAGAATACCATCCTGGGCCTGGAGAAGTAAGTCCTATGGTAACATGGCACTCCTGAAAAAATTGAGTCGGACAACGGGACTCACTTTCGCAACAGCCTCATAGACACCTTGGCCAAAGAACATGGTATTGAGTGGGTGTATCACATTCCCTACCATGCACCAGCCTCTGGAAATATCAAAGGGTAAAATGGGCTGCTAAAAACCACTCTGAGAGCAATGGGGGGTGGGACTTTCAAAAACTGGGATATTCATTTAGCAAAGGCCATCTGGTTAATTAACACCAGAGGATCCACCAACCGGGCTGGCCCTGCCCAATCAAAACTTCCACACCCTGTAGAAGGGGATAAAGTCCCCGTAGTGCACATGCGAAATATGTTAGGAAAGACAGTGTGGGTTAGTCCTGCCTCGGGCAAATGTAAATCCATCCGCAGGATTGCTTTTGCTCAAGGACCTGGGTGTACCTGGTGGGTGATGCGATAGGATGGGGAATTCCGATGTGTACCTCATGGGGATTTGGTTTTGGGTGAGAACAGTCAATAAATGAACTTGTATGATATTAACTACTAAATGACTCTGTCACTGTCTGTTATCACTACTATAGTTGTTGTATGTTATATCAGTAGTATCACAGTAAGAATCAACCAGACTAATGAAGGATGGACTTTGATGAAACATAGCAGAACACAGCTGTGATAGGACCAGACCTGACTTCCACAACTGACACTCATCAACTTCATCAAGATTGACATCTTCAACTTGCAAACTGTGAGCATGGGCCGCAGCAGATCCACTGGCCATGAGCTTCGGACGCAGCATATGACCGCCCATCACCACACATCACCTCTCCTGCCCTGAAAGACTGTTATGACAAATGGAGCCCGAGGTCATGGTTTAAATGAACTCAACAGGCACTTTAGAGTGATGATCCATAGACTAAGGGAATGATATCTGTGTGTAATATTAAAGATAGGAGAAGTGGTGGTCATTAAGTGGAAAACGGGGATCTGGGCATGACATAGATGGTATAGAATAAGGAGTGGATAATGTCCTGTGTTCGGCCAGGACAGGGTTAATTTTCCCCAGAATCCAGGAAGGAGCACAGCCAGGCGGGCTGACCCAACCTGGCCAAACAGAGCAGGGTATTCCATATCATGTGCTGTCATGCTTTGTTTGGGGGCGAGGAGCTGGGCGGGGGGAAGTAAGTCCCAGCTCAGAAGCACACTGGGCATTGGGCGATGAGAGTTACTCTGTGCATTTTATTGTTTGTTTTGTATATTGTTCTAATCAGTATTACTGTTGTTATTGTTCGCTTCGTTTGCTGTTCTGTTAAACTGCCCTTATCCTGACCCACGAGTTTTTGCCTTTTTCTTTCCATTCTTCTCCCCATCCCAGCGGGGGAAGGGGTGATAGAGTGACCGCGTTGCCCTTTGTTGCCAGCCACGGCCAAACTGCAACACTTTAGCAGAATGAAGTCAAAACCAGGTTCTGCAATTATGAGGTAAAGTAAATATCAACACTCATTTATGATGAATGGGCAAAAGAAAACAAACAATGCGTATAATATATACCATAACTATACTGACATAAAACAACTATGGCATACCTGAACATCAATGCTTACATTCATTTCTATATTAATAGTCTAGAAACTGAATTACTTCATTTTTCTCAAGCTCACAGACAATTTAAGAAACTGATTTTTAAGGTCTCCTTTAGCTCATACAATAGTGCCAACTTCTTTGAGTGTTGGTTCAATGTTGTACTTTACTCAATATCAAAAAAGCTAAGGGAAGGTTAAGAGGTCTCTCAGGGTGGAGGGTCCTTTGGGAAACAATCGGTGCTTGTTTACCTCTGTATCTAACATTCTTTTTTGACAGATATCCAAATGCTGATAATTCTGTGGCCCACATAGCCATCTTTGGTGTGGAATTAGACTTACAACTCTTAAATGAACGGGATTAACATGCATGTTTGAGCACATTATTAAGCTGATCTTACAGTTTCAGTTCAAAACAGCTTCATATTCCAGTTGTGACACCTGTAAGCATTGGTGTGAGCAAGGCAGTGTAGGGGTGTTCTGATATTTCCAAAAGAATACAGTATCTGGGTCTTTTAATTTAGTGTTAAATCCATAAAAGCTAATTATCCTGAATTGGTAGTATTTGTAGGCTATTTTAAGTTCACAGGCATTTATACATGTAAGTATCCCTGGACAATCTGAAATACCACAGAATAGCATTTTAAACTGTGTAGTACTTATCTGTAGTATTTCTCTGAATCCATGGATCTTGAGACAGACTTCTGCATGTTCATAAGAAACCTATACTAAACTCCCTTCTGCTCCTTTATCACTGATGGCTTTCTTTTACTTTTATAACCTTTCTCATCTAAAAACATACAAATAAAGTGACCCCCCCAAAAAAATGAATGATGGTCTGAGAGATTATTTGGTAGCAGTGTTTGAAAAAAAATCATGCGCTGAGAGATTATATTTCATCGTAATGGTTGACTGAGTAAAATTAATTCATGCATGAACATCTCTTACTCTTCACATTGAAAACTCTCAAATTTAAATCTGGTGAAAACGTGTATTTTCTGTTCAGGTAAGTTTCATGTCACAGATTTTGCTTTGACTCTCACCTTTCTCAGCTGATTACACCTAAAAATTGTTAGCAGCAATAAAGAAAACCTGTTTATATATAGGTATAAGGTGTTTGTACGAGAGAGGTTCTGAGACATCTGAATTCCATGAAGTGATTTTTTATATGCACTATGTCTTATTGTGGTGCGCCTATGGTGCTGAGATAATTCAGAAGCTACTTACTCGTTTGTGTAAGCCTACTCACCATCCTTCAGGACAGAAGAATCTGTGAAGGAAGGAGATACATTGGATCTTTCCTGCCAGGGTAGGTCTTGGTGTAAGTTACAGGCCCACCACCTATTCTCCTGAGCATCTGAAGATGAAGCAGAAGTCTTTCCACATATGCCTTGTTACAAGTTTTGAATTGTGACTAGTGTAAAAGTAGCTTTAAGGAAATAAGGTCTCTTCTTTCAGTGAATTATATTTTGACTAGGCAAATGATCTGAGCAAAAGATGGACATTTGTGGTAGGATTATCAGGTTGTATTTTTAAGTGAAAATTTTTGTGAAAAAAATGTATTTATACAGGACTATAAGTAACCCTAGCACTGACATTTTAATTTTCTCAAGAGAAAGAAGGTATTTATTATTTCAGGAACATAAATGGGACAGAAAAATGTCATTTTTATTAATTGCATCTTATATTTCATTAGCAAGACCTTATTTTAGCAGTGTTATGAATTTTCTAAACTAAGTATTCATCTGACACTCATGCTCTATTAAAATCAGGAATTCGCTAATGTTACAAATTTATGATTCTAAATTGATGAAAGTTGATATAATTAAGATAGCATGCTGAAAGAAAAATGCAGCTATCATACACGTTCAAGGTGATCAGTGTCAATATTTTGATATTTAAAGACAGGATTTGAAAATTGTGCAATAGAAGTTAATTAGTCTAACAATGGAGGAGACATCTTTGCCTCATATTCATTAAGAAAGAATGACACTGGTATTCTGTTTCTGCTATGGGAAAATCTTGAAACTGAAGAAATAATTTTATGTTAAATTGCTTTAATCTGCTGACTTTGAATCTATTGGATTATGTTTTTTGAAATGTAAGGCCATACTAAGATATTATATCTAGAAGCCATGCCTTAGTTTAAAAGACTCCAACAGGAGATACAAAATATTTTACCCATTCATCTGGATTTCTTGCTACTGTGGTGAGAATTACAGGATGGATCAGCAAATCTTGCCTTATAAGTGATTTCCATGCTGTAGAAGACTGCATTCTAGTTAATGGAACCTATAAGCATCAAAAGTGGGTTAATTTTTTATTGGATGGGAATTAATTGTTTTACAATTTCCAAGGCTCATTACAATTTTTAGTGTATAACTTGATTAATTTCTCCCCTTTTGTTCTTCCAATTTAATTGTCAGGAGAATGAGTTATCATGGAATACTAATAGTACTGATATAGTTCACGAAATAAGGTGGTAGAACTTTGATCTTCTCAGTGTTCTATGCCTTGGTTGACCATTCCACCATGAGATATATTACTGTCACTTAGGATTCATAAAGCTCAGTAAAGATATTCTGTTTCCAAAGAGCCATTTAATCTTTTGTCCATAGGAAAGGATGTCTTACAAATGAGTAGAGCAGAAACAATAGCAGTACTGAGTGACAAATTAACTAGTTTGTGTTTCATTTTTTTAAAAGTAAATTGTGTCTGTTAGGCATAGGCTATCCTAAAGAAGAGCATGTAGCCTAAAAGTAGGTCTAGGTGAATAACAGCTTTTTCAGGGCGGTTGCCAAACTGAAAATTATGATTACAATAAATAATGGTAATCCTTCATATGATATTCCTCCTATCAGGCAAAGAAACCATCATAATTCTAAGATTTATTCTTTTTTAAGTAATCCATATTTATTTTCGTTACAAGAACAATTGAGCAAAAGTTACCTGAGAATACCAGGCAGCATGACACTAGAGTAGTCTTTTGGCAAGAGGAAATAAGAGGAACAAAACCAATAGGGAGGGAAAGAAACAAGTAATTTCCTTATTGGAGAAATGCATTAGACATAGGTTTATCCATAAAAGATCAGAAACTAAAATTTTTTTCATCTAGTGACAGAAACTGCAGATAAAAATGTTATCAAATTTAACTTTAATTCATACCTGGTTCAAGAACAACTGAAAATGTGTTTTCCCAAAACCTAATACAGAAAAGTTATTGCTTAAATTTCAATTCAGTTCATTTTCAGAAGTAAACTATTTATGGGTACAAGGACTTAATCATACACCTGCACTAAATTACTGAACTTTTCTTGAACATAATTAAATAGCACTGTTGAATAACTGTTTAATTCTCTATACTGGCTCTTTCTCCACTATAGTCTCACTTTTGTTTCTCTAGTAATAAATTTTGTTAACCTCAGTTTTCTGGTGAAACAGCAGATGACATAAGTCATAAGATTTCTGTGAAAATCACAATGTTTCAAATCAAATCTGTTGTGTTTTTTTCCCCCTAGTTCTACTGCAACAATAAAAATCTTAGATCTAAATTTCTGCCTGGGTGGAAAGTGAATTTACCGGATACTTGTAAAATACTTCCAGCAGCTGGGATTCTAATAGGAATTTTCACAGTGTCACGTGATTTGCAGTAAAATCCTGAGATTTGTCAGATCACACAGTGCATATCAGGGAATATGCAGGGAGGTGAACATTCACATGAGGCTTTGCAGTGTCCAGTCTTCTGCTTTGTGCTCTTAAGCTTTGCATGTAGCTATAGTTTAGGATTAGATCAGTTGTTTACTCTCCTTTGCTGTTTTGGTAGTGATAAAACAAGTTCACATTGACATGGGACTTTTCCTGTAACCTGGAACTTTAAACATAGTAGACAGGGCGTAGAAGGCAATCCAGGCTGCTCGCCCCACTAGGTGTCAAAATGTTCATTTGCAAGTGGGAATCTGCATTCCTTTTACATCACTTTCCTGTATCTCTAGATTCACTCTCAGTCAAGTCCTAAATCATAATGAGATATGCATAAGATAAGAATACACAAAAATTAATTTTCAGAATAAGTGAAAATAACTACTGATATAAAGAATACAGAAATTTAGAACAGGAATGCAGTTTTTCACATCTGCAGCAACAGCATAATTTCCATCTCCTTAATTCATCAGAGGAAGATAAAGAGTTATTCAGTTAAACCACGGCAAAAATTAGAATAAAAATTTGATCATTAAGGCTTCATAATGCCATCCTTACAACTATGATTTTCAAGACTGGAGTCACTGGTAACTTCTCTATTCATCTGAAATGTAAATATACCTAACTCGTGATAAAATCATTAAAAAGCACAGTACAAATCTGTTCATCCTTCACTCCATACTAGTTTCACCCAAATTGTTTTTCCACCATTGCTATCACCTAGCCTATTTTTTCTAATCTGTGACAGATTGTTATTCAGCTATTTTATATACCGCCTCTCCCTTTATTTCAGTAGGGTAAGCATGAGAAGTCAATACACTTGTGTAATTTGTCTGTATCTGCCTTCTCAGTTGGCTTACACTATTCTGAAGAACCAATGAATAGTGTCATGCAGGCAGAAAAAATTTCTTTTGGCAGCATGGCAATAAAATTTTACTTGACTTGCAGTCTTCCCTTTGCTTTATATTCTCTTTTTGGCAACACTGATCTAAAGAGTAGTGTAGCCTTTTGATTCCTTGCAGTAATACAGCTAGTGGATTTATGATGTGGATCAACTTCACCTGCTAACTTTATTTCCCTTTGTCTTAAAATTTTGTTAACAGTGATGAGCTGTATATATTTCTGACAAGGTTTAGATAGGTCCAGAATAGTAATGAATGAGAATGCTGGTTGTCCAGCTTTTCCACAGAAGTTAGATATTGTGATTTTTATCTTTGAAAATAAGTCCATAATTTCTGACATGTTTTGCCTCCATGTGTGTGATAGTGAGCAACTAATGTGGTTTAATTTGAACTGACAGTTTTGGCTCTGGGCTTCTTGTGAGACTGAGATAGAGCAGGAACATTTAATAACTGGAGCAGGTATTATGGCACAGGGCAGAAGGGATGTCAGATTCAGTTTCTCAGGGTTTTAGGGACAGGAAAACCAGTCTAAACAAATACTTTAAATTACACTTTACTGAATGCTGTCCTGCTGCTGTTAGAGAGCATGAAAAAGGAATGGCTGGCTGTCCTCTGTGTTTGCCCCTTGTTGTCCTAGCACTGTCCCTGCAGCCTATGTGCTGGCAGCCACTGAAGCGGTGTGATAGGTTGACCAAAGAAGCTGCCTCCAATTTAGCTTTCAACACAGGTGATCCCTGGGGCAAGACTACTCCATAACATTGCTCATAGCAGATGGACCTGATATCCTGTACCCAAGCCCTTTGTAAGATGGGAAGTTTAGGTATTGCTGTAGAACATAAGGAAACTCATAAGAGTTGCTGCTTTCTGGATAAGTCTCACCCGCTCTTCCCACAGATGTCTGAATTCTATGGCTGTTTTCTGCAGGCCTTTAAAATGGGGTAAGCTGTTTCGTGTTTATGGCTGAGGAAGAGCATTCTTGTAAACTTGTACCCTAATTTCCCTGTACAGTAAATTGTTTTTGTAATTTTACCTTGAATGACCTCGGATCCCCCCTCCCCTTTGTCGTCTATGAAACTAAATCTATGAAAATTCCAATAAATACTGTAATTTAACAGGGAAATTATTCTGTGTTTTAGAGCTAAATAACCTGGTACAGTTCAAGGCTTTAGATAGCTTGGATGAAGATTTGACCTTTAGACAATATCATGCCCAGTAAATTATTATTTTGATATTTTAGATGTGGCAGCTGCTGTTTCCATGTGGAAACAGATTTGCATCTCCAGACAATGTGCAGCATATCTCAGCACAGTAGTAAACGGCTAACTTCTTCTGTACACTGAATTTAACTGCAAGCAGAAATACCTTGTGACTGATAGTACATGTATCTCCACATTCAGAGAAAAGTACTCATATTACCATCTGGTAGTTAGGCACTTCTTTTAGAACACCATTTGTCTAATTGTTCCTTTTTAATTAAATACTACTTATTCCAGAAGACTGTGAGCAGAATCTAAATTAATCAAGAGCCTTGTAGTGAAATTAAATCTGCTTATTAAACAATTGTCAAATGTTTAATTATTAAAAAAACCCACCCTTATTAAGTCCTATACAGTGCTCCTCAGAAATTAATGAATTTGCTATTTTTTAAAGTTGTAAATTCAGTAAAATAAAGGATTTGTTTAAGCTACTTATGGTTTAAGAGATTTTCTTAGTTATAGAGTTTTGGGGTATTTTTTTAACAAAAGAAACATGAAATGATGAAGAGCTGTGAGAATTCTAATACCTCTCTTGTAGGAAGATTTGCAAAGTTCTAGTTCATCCTGTGCAAAGGAAGAGACAGCATTTCCTTACACTTAGAGATATACATCATTAAAATCTGCAAAAAAAACATGCATTGGAAATGTGTTAAATGTGGTAAAGTGATCTTATGCTGTCCCGAGCGTGAGTGTGAGCAAAACACTGCACACTCACACTTTAACACATGCCACCCACACAGTTGATAACTATGGAAATCAGCACTACAGCTGGAAAAAAGAGTGAGAGTTTGGAGAAAAAAAATATTATCTGAAGTGTTTGACTAATAAGCAGGCAAGTGTGCAAGAAACTAAAGGGTCAGGTTCTGTGCCCTGTTTATGGACAGTTCAGATCCATAATTAACTGTAAGAAGTTTGTATGCAGTTTGACAGACAACAACATTTCTCAAATGGATGCATATATTTGAAGATCCACTCCATCCCTTTCAATTTCCAAGCGGGATTTAAGGAACTGTATTTTGGGATCTAAGCTGTATGACAGATTTTACAGCTTAGCAGCAGCAGGTAAATAAAAGTATATCACTTTTAATATAACATCTGGCAGGATGTTATATGCAATCAATTTCAGAACCAAATACTTATTAGCCCATTTGTCATTTCAAACACTTGTGTGTTGTCCTGAATGTTGTGGGAAAGAAAGAGACATAGTTATATGGGTCTATGTCTTGGATCTCACAGACTAACAGATGCCATATTCTTTACAAAGTTATCATCTGGAGTGTTTGTTATGTTGAAGTTATATGATTTGGGTGTTCACATTTGCTGTGTTTCTGTTGCAAATGTGGTCTGAGCACAGGACAGCACTATATGTCACAGAATCACAGAATGGTAGGGGTTGAAAGGGACCTCTGGGGATCATCCAGTCCAATCCCCCTGCCGAAGCAGGGTGACCTACAGCAGGCTGCACAGGACGTTGTCCAGGTGGGTTTTGAGTATCTCCAGAGAAGAAGACTCCATAACCTCCCTGGGCAGTCTGTTCCAGTGCTTTGACACCCTCTGAGTAAAGAAGTTCTTCCTCGTGTTCAGCTGAAACGTCCTATGCTTCAGTCTGTGCCCGTTGCCCCTTGTCCTGTTGCTGGGCACCACTGAAAAGAGTCTGGCCCCATCCTCTTCACACCCACCCTTAAGATATTTATAAGCACTTATAAGATCCTTTCTCAGCATTCTCTTCTTCAGGCTAAACAAGCCCAGCTCCCTCAGCCTTTCCTCAGAGCAGAGATGCTCCAGTCCCCTCATCATCCTCGTAGCCTTCTGCTGGACTCTCTCCAGTAGCTCTTCATCTTTCTTGAAGTGGGGAGCCCAGAACTGGACAGAGTACTCCAGATGGGGCCTCACTAGGGCAGAGTGAAGGGGGAGAAGAACCTCCCCTGAGCTGCTGACCACACTCTTCTTAATGCACCCCAGGATCCCACTGGCCTTCTTGGCAGCCAGGGCACACTGCTGGCTCATGGCCAACTTGTCATCCACCAGGACACCGAGGTCCATCTCCACAGAGCTGTTTTCCCTAACAGTTCAGCCCCAAGCCTGTACTGGTGCATGGGGTTTTTCCTTCCCAGGTGCAGGACCCTGCACTTGCCCCTGTTGAACTCCATCAGGTTCCTCTGCGCCCAGCTCTCCAGCCTGTCCAGGTCTCTCTGAATGGCAGCACAGCCTGATAGTGTATCCACCACTCCTCCCAGTTATGTGTCATCAGCAGTTACAAAGTCAAATAAAAATGGATAATGTAGTATCACACAATGATCTAGGTAGTTATTACAACTATGTAGGTAGTTATTGATGTTGTACAGTTAGAAAATGTTGGTGCTTAATAAATACCATTTTCTACACCTATGCAAAAAAAAAAAATCCCAATAAATTTGTTGGAATTCAAAGAATATGCTTTAAGACACTAAAGCTACTTTATTCTGATTGGCTCAATAATCAGTGGTCTGGTAATAAATTCTGTAATTTTTTAATTCTAGGTTTTTGGGATCAATTGTACCAACCATTTGGTTGGTCTCAGTCTACGTGCATTGAATTGTTGGATTAATCTATGTTTGAAGTGATGTCTTCAGACACTACTTAGTTTTGCAAAAAATACACTTTAGACTATTAATATTTTCAGCAAAGTGATCAGTGTTTAATGGAGATTGGAACTGCACTATCTTTTCAATGCAGGAATGTAAGATAAACTATTTGGGGTGGGAAAGGAAAACTCAATGAAACAGGAGGCATGAATAAATGAACAGGGCTAGAAAATGGCCTTTAAGATAAATTTTGGGAGGAATGACAATATAGATTTACAAAGGCCAGTAAATAAAATGTCCCAGAAATGCAGCTGTGAGACATGAATCTGCACAACCCTTTTGTTTACACAGATAAATGAGAGGAGCTGTATTTGATGTGATATTCTTCTGCTTAAAGGTATTAGACTATAGTGGGATGAGGATCTAGAGAAATATCTGTGTTCAGTATTGTATTCAGATGGTAGCAATATGTGACAGATGATTTCATAGTCCATAAGAAAAAAAACCAGACTTTTTCAAAAAGCTTGAAGAAAAAGATAAAGAACTCCATTTAAAATTTGTTAAGCTTGAGGTAAGAGCTAGATATCTATGTGAGCATGCCAAATTGACAGACAGAGATTTCATTTTGGAAAACAACATCTATGACGAGATAGGTCTCTCTGCTTTTTAGCTTTTCCTTTTGAAAAGCTTACCATAGATAGCCAATTTTGATCTTTTAAATAAAAGTTGGGTTTGAAAAAGAGGTACAAATAAATCTGAAGATGGACCTCTGAGTACTGTAGATTAACGTAAAGATTTTATTGTCCAGGGTCCACCAAAGTTCACATAAGCCATGACTGGAACATGAAGCCTGGCAGAGGAGCCTAAAAGAGCTCTGATTAACCTTTATAGCACAACATCCTGTAGTTTAACTTACCCAGTATGTGCCACACCTTTTTCACTATTAATTTTACTTTTGTGTTGTTCTCTTCATGATTTTCCATTATTAAAGATTTAAACCACTTCTTTTTTTTTGCTTTATGAATTAGATACTTTAGTAGCACTTTTTCTTGTATTAGCAATAATGATCAAAATCCAGATATTTTATATTTAACATGCTATCAGGAGTGAAAATAATTATAAACCAAACTTTTACCTCGTGCAAGCACATTAACCATGTTTTCATACCTCTATGAAATGATCATTTATAGTAAACTCAAAAATGTTATGTCTGTATTTAAATTGATATTTGTAATATTCCTTTATCTACATCTGTATTCCATTCATGTGAGATCCAGATGTGTTCTTAGCATTGATGTAAAGACAGTAAAGCACAATGTCCTGAGTTTGGCTGGGATAGAGTTAATTTTCACAAGAAGTCAGGAGGCAACACAGCCGGGCTGGCTGACCCAACTGGCCAAACAAATGAGGTAATCGGTACCAAGTGACGTCATGCTCGGGTCTCAGTGGGGGAGCTGGCCGGGGGGGGGACTGTTGGTCTTGACTTGGGAACGCGCTGGGCGGCGGGTAGCGAGAAAGTTGAGTTGCTCTGTGCGTTTACCTGTTCTCATCAGTATTGCTGTTGTTACTGTTCATTTCCTTTGCTGTTCTGTTAAACTGTCCTTATCCTGACCCACGAGTTTTGCCTTTTTCTTCCGATTCTCCTCCCCACCCCAGCCGGGGGAGGGGAGATAGAACAACCGCATGGTCCTTTGTTGCTAGCCGGGACCAAACCACGACACATAGCATGGTTTGTCCTAGGCTTTCAATGTCTGGGAATCCCTGAAAACATCAGCAGTGTTGTAACCTAGCTGCGCAAAGGCAGAGAGATGTATAGAGTCGCTGCAGCACGCATCCATCCTGGGGAATCACAGAGACCAGATGTGAGGAAACTTCTCACTGAACTAACTTTCGAGATCCAAATGCAAAGCCAAGTTAAGGTGTGCTGGCAAGATACCCAAATGGGTTCTGACATAATCACAGAAATGATCAGTTTTTAGGATGAGAGATGTGGAAAATTTGGGCAGTGCTGAAGGTTTGGGAGTGGGCTTGGAGTAAGCGTAGCCCATCTGAAAGATCCATGCCAAGCAGTTTGCAGTATGTGCTGGGTTCCTGGCTGTAGGTAACTTCCTAAATTTCAAAGCACTTGTGATACTTTCAGGATGAAAAATGCCAAAAGGTTGAAGGTATTTTCAATGATAATAATAATAATAACTATTATTAATTTACGTTTTTACAGTTTATGCTCAGATTTGGCTAATGCAGGGCTGTAAGTACCTTCAAGTCTTCATATTTCTTATCTTCTTTCTCAGGAACTTCATAATTGCAGACAAGGGGCAGAGGTCTGAAATAAGAATGAGAATGATGGCGGACACATTCATGTTTTTGAAAATAACCAGAGTAGGAATTTATATTCATGAATCATACTAACAAAAACATGAGTTATTGCACAGCTCTGGCAATTTACCTTGCTATGATCTTTGGCGAACAAATTTTAACTAACTCAATAAACAACATCCAGAAGTCTTAATCTTCCACCCTGATGCATCTTTAGATGAAATTACCAGTGTATAGTTTAGTGCATCTGCAGCTTGAAGCTCCATTTGTCTAATTGTTGCCATTTAAATGAACACTACTTATTTCAGCAGACTGTGAATTGATTTTAAATTAAAGTATGGTCTGGTAAAATGGGAAACAGTATAAATAGATTATGTTTTTCCTGTTTTCATGTGACATCTAGCATTATTTCATGTTTCTCCAAGTAAGGTAAAAGTATTATTTTTGTATTTTACCTTCAAATGACTAGAGAAATTCATGGAAACTTTGCAACTTGACTCCAGGGCCTTGTTCTTCTTAACAAATCCATTATGCAATTAAACTTAATAGGAGCTACACAGAGTCATTAAGGTGAAATACACATCAGCTATCTTCACCTTGACAGGGAGTTAGGAGAGTAAACACCCACACTAAATTTTTGTATGTGACAGCTACTTCTCCTCAAAAAGTCTCTGGGTTGTTAAAGCAATGTTCAAATATTTAAGGGTGTGACTTTCTTTGTAGACATCTATTCTCAGAATCCTGAGTACATGTAGTGCCTTTTAGTTGCTGTTTCCTAAAGCATTTGCACTTAATTTTTCTGGTATGAATCTTTACTGTACAGATAAACCAAGATTTAGCATGGTGCAAAATAAAATGAAGCTTGAAAACCTTTTTTTTTAAAAAAAAAGTGTTTAATCCTTACATGAGGTGAACATGGCTCGATTTTGAGGGGCTACATAGGACATAACTAAAAGATTTAATGAAGTGCTTTTAGAGAACTGAAATGGTTTTATTTTTCTACACAGAGTTTTTTTGTGATGTTAACTCTTCTTGTAATCACCAATACCTTAAAAAAGAAAAAAATTCTTCCTTTAATCAGTCAAGGTCAGTTCTGAAAAATCATTCTTTCAAAAATAACCAAAGGCTTTACCCCAAATCCTCCTAAAATATATATATGTGTTAAAGATCATTCATTCATCACTGGGGTTTTACTTTGTTAGGTTAGTTTCAGATATGTTGTGTGCTTTTTAACAGTGACTAGTGCAAGTAGACTGTGTCTACGCTGCTGTTCATCTCATGCCCAGCTATAACTTGCATTGCACATGTATTAGCTGTTTCTGTGTGCTTACTTACGTACTGCTATCCCTACCAGGACACATTTTTGCTTGTATTCCTATACCCCTTCCAGAAATCCTATAAATCTGTCAGGTTTTCAGAATTATTTTGCACTTCAACTTTAGAATGGATCTGGAGCATATTGAGCATGGTGGAAGAAATCCCTAGCCATAGCTGAGGAGAGAGGAATATAAAGACATCTTTGTACTCCTGTTATTGTGAGACTGTACTGCATCTAGGCTTCTGGCACAAGTGTGCTGCGCATAGCCTGTGACTCTCTAGGCTACTGGTGCAGTCAAGACTGGTTAGATCTCCGCAGCCTCCAGGAGTTATTTCTGCTTTGATCTTTATTATGATACTTACAGAAGCCCTACCTCTGTTGTGAGGATAGTTCAAAACAATATTTATACATAGGTAAACCTGTCTTAGTTCTTGTGCACAGTATACATGCAACTATTATCAAATGGAGAAAATCTTCAATTGGCTTTAAATCTTCATTTAGTTACATACTATTACATTATATTATATATACTACATGTATTATATACTATTATCTATATAATCAGATGTTTATTTCCTAATCTCAAGACCAAGTTCTGCCATGCTACTTGAATTTTTGGAATACTATGTACCTTGTCCATGAAATGAGAAGTACAAATGAGACACAGGGTAGAAATTCACTTGCCTTCAAAAATTGATAAAACATGTTTGTATGTTGTTTAAAATTTCAGTTCTAGAACACTGTAATGAGAAAGAATAGATGAATATTTGGATATTTGAAGTACTACAACAAGGAATACTTTTTTTAGAAATTACATTTTGGTTTACTAACAGACAAGCTACCTAACTTGACAATTGTCTATCTATTATGTTCATGTTAGAAGCTGCTGAGCAATTCAAACTGTGAAATTAAAATCTGTAACATATTTCTATTCAGTGTTTGAGCAGGAAAAAAATAAATAAATAAATTCACAGATACTGCACACATAATATTTTACATCACAAATCTCAGATGATTATGCCTAAGCATAGGTTTTGGACTGGCTATAGCTAGTTTTACACAGATGTGCAAATGGTACACAAGCAGCCATAATGAAATCCTTTTGTTCTGTGTTTTGTAAATGAAAGCCTTGCTTACTTGATTTGTGCATCTATTCTGAGCAAAGGAATTGGAGAATCCTAGTACTCTGTGACCTCTCTTAGGCACACACAACAGGACAGAATAAGGGCCAAATGCATCCGCATTCACTCCACCAAATATTTAGAAGCATTTTACACAGGGCTATGAAGAACATGTAACCATTTTCTGAAGTGAATATTCACAAGTCCTGATTTTGCATCCTAGTTGCACAGTATATACCTGTGGGGTAATTTGCTTAGGTGGCATTTCCTTCATAGCCAAACTTTGTCAATAAACTTTTAAATCTGTAAATAATTTTGACACATATCATGTAAGAAAGTGATGTGTTATTGGACTGTGGCTTTAATGCATCATTATCTTTATGGTGGGTTTTTTTCTAACCATGTACTTTATCTTGTTATGATTCCACTAAGTCCTTTAAATGCTTCTCAGACTCTTAACAGGGCTTTAAGTATTCAAAAGGGTGTGTAATTATCCTTTAAAGGACCTTCATTAGTATCATGGTGATGAATGTTCAGGTCTGAGACATCTCTTTTGTATTTACCTTACAAGAGTTTTCCTTTTCTTAAAATCACCTTAGATGTCTGGTTTAGTTTGACTTTAGCACTATAGATATCTTACCACTTTCCTGGCTGCTTACTTCTGTATTTCATTGTTGGTTAGCTTTATATGCTGTTTCCTATGTTGCATATAATTCTCAAGCAGAGCAGAGTCTTTCTCTTCTAAGAATAAATTCATGACCAGATCCAGAAGAGACAAGATAGAGGATATGGAGGTGAAGGAAACAGAGAAAAAGCAGGTGGTGAAGAAGTTAAATAACAAGAAAGGCAAAAGGCAGAGAATATGAATAAGGGATAAAGGAAGTGGGATACTCCAGGCTGAAATATCTGCTTTTTGATCAGTGAACAGATTTAGGACATTTCTGTCCCAGTAAGTCAGCTTATTCTTTGTGATCAGAGCAAGGCTAATACTCCTGTTACTCCTGCCTTGCACATGTTTTTCTGTCCCCCCCCTTTTTTTATTTCCCCCTTGTGAGTTCTGTTGCTGTACTTCTGTTTGCCAGACTCAGAGCCACAGGCTAGTAGCCTGTAATAGACTGCAAAAATCAGACAAGAAAACTGAGCAAGCTATGGCTGCACACCCCCCCCAGGTCTTGATTGCCTTAGAACGTCAATCAAAATGCCTGCTTAATGTACTTTATACTTCCATCTCTTCTGCTGCTCTTCCTATTATCACTGAGGAACAGTTTATCAAAAGAACACCTCCTGTAAAGAAACCAAGTGTCAGTTTTGACTGCCAATCTGAGAAAACTGAGAATACAAGTGAAAAGGCTTTAAGCAGTGCCCCTTACTACTTGAATCATAAAAGAATACCTGTGGGAGACATGGGGACTGCAGGGATATTACCTGTAGCTCTGAATCTCTTCCCAATAGGCACCCATTCAGCTGATTGTCATTCTGTGGCACAAAGTTTTACGGGAAAAGAAGGCAAAGGCTGTCACTCAAGGGCTTGGCTCTGGATAATATGAAGTATCTAAAGCTGCTTGAAAACATGAGCAAAGAAAATCAATGTATGTGATACATACTGTTATAACAGGAAGTTAAGTTATTTATGGTCAGGGAACCAATTTCTCCAGTCCTTCCTCCTATTAAAAACTGTCATTTCTGTAGTGGTCAAATGGATATATTTATGTACTGTTTGGCTGTCCTTTATGGTGTCTCTTCCACTAATACACGTTTGCAATTAGAAGCAGAGTAGGCTGCTTTGACAGTCTTCTTTTATAGTTTTTTTATAAATAATGTATCAGTGCAGTGTTTTTCATTCTGTTTCATATTACAGTGAGACCTACTTCAACAGCTACGAAAATAGGTAGGGAAAGCAGATTTTCCATAATCTGAATTTTGATGTCAAACAGTGTGAATTCACTTCCATCATGATTAAATATGTGTATATCAGCCACAATGTCACTGCTGCAAGAAATGCAGAAAACATTATAAGCCTAGCTAAAAGTCATTTATTTGTGTTAAATCATGCTGTATAGTGGAATTTAATATCTACTGATCTGAAATCAGAACTTTACTCATGCTGTTAAAAGGACTGATGTCAAGGTCGATGCTGGGTTTTTTTCTGAAAATTCCAATTTCAGTGCCAAGTCTCAGAATTATTTTCACAAGACTTGGAAACCAGGTCAAATAGTGATGTAGGTGTCAACAAAGTAGTGGATTCTGTGCCTAATCTTAACGTGCTTGTCTTTCAAAGGGCCACCCAGAACACCAAGCTTGACTTTTAACCTCTTCATACCAGACATGGAACAACCTAAAAAGTGCAAACTGTTATCTAAGAAATGCTAAACACGAAGGTGTTACAGGGAACTACAGGTCGGTCAGCCTCACCTCCATCCCGGGAAAGGTGATGGAGCAGCTTATCCTGGAGGCCATCATCAAGCAAGTGGAAGAAAAGAAGTTTATCAGGAGTAGTCAGCATGGATTCACCAAGGGGAAATCATGCCTGACCAATCTGATAGCTTTCTACGATGACATGACTGGCTGGGTAGACGAAGGGAGAGCCATGGATGTTGTCTACCTCGACTTCAGCAAGGCTTTCGTCACTGTCTCCCATAACATCCTCCTAGGGAAGCTCAGGAAGTGTAGGCTGGATGAGTGGACAGTGAGGTGAATTGAGAACTGGCTGAAAGGCAGAACTCAGAGGGTTGTCGTCAGCAGAGCTGAGGCTAGTTGGAGGCTGGTAACTAGTGGTGTCCCCCAGGGGTCAGTACTGGGCCCAGCCTTGTTTAACTTCTTCATCAAGAACCTGGATGAAGAGTTAGAATGTACCCTCAGCAAGTTTGCTGATGACACCAAACTGGGAGGAGTGGTAGATACACCGGAAGGCTGTGCTGCCATTCAGTGAGACCTGGATAGGCTGGAAAGTTGGGCAGAGAGTAACCTGATGAAGTTCAACAAAGGCAAATACAGGGTCCTGCACCTGGGAAGGAAAAACCCCATGCACCAGTACAGGCTTGGGGCGGACATGCTGGAGAGCAGCTTTGCGGAGAGGGACCTGGGTGTCCTAGTGGACGACAGGTTAACCATAAGCCAGCAGTGTGCCCTGGCTGCCAAGAGGGCAAATGGCATCCTGGGGTGCATTAGGAGGAGTGTGGCCAACAGGCCGAGGAAGGTTCTCCTTCCCCTCTACACTGCCCTGGTGAGGCCTCATCTGGAATACTCTGTCCAGTTCTGGGCTCCCCAGTTCAAGAAAGATGAAGAGCTACTGGAGAGTGTCCAAGCGAAGGGCTAAACAGATGATGAGGGGACTGGAACATCTCTCCTACGAGGAGAGGCTGAGGGAGCTGGGCTTGTTCAGCCTGAAGAAGAGAAGGCTGCAAGGCGAGCTAATGTATGCTTATAAATATCTGAAGGGTGGGTGTCAGGAGGATGGGGCCAGACTCTTTTCAATGGTGCCCAGTGATAGGACAAGGGGCAACGGGCACAAACTGAAGCACAGGAAGTTCCGTCTGAACATGAGGAAGAACTTCTTCCCTCTGAGGGTGACGGAGCACTGGAACAGGCTGCCCAGGGAAGTTGTGGAGTCTCCTTCTCTGGAGATATTCAAGACCCGCCTGGACAAGGTCCTGTGCAGCCTGCTGTAGGTGACCCTGCTTCGGCAGGAGGGTTGGACTAGATGACCCACGGAGGTCCCTTCCAACCCCTACTATTCTGTGATTCTGTGATTCTGTGATTTTTTTGATGTGAAAACCTTTATTTATGTATTGTAGGAGCACAAATTGGAATGTTCAAGGAAGACAATCCACACTTTGAACCTAGCTAGATCCTAAAATGCCTTTTTATATTTTTATTTTCCTCCAGAGAAGAAATCAGGAAAGTTTTTTTGTTTTCTAAAAATCCCACCTCTGTTTTTTCATGTAGCGTGGTATAATGCCAAGCCATCAATTTTTCATAGGACTGTTACCCTAGGGGACGGAAAACTGTGGTCATCTGTCATTCTTCACCTCACAGTGTTCCAGTTTGTATCTTCTAACTGCACAGGATTATTTCTTAACCAGAATGGTATCTCAAAGGTAAAGAACAGGCACTGTGCACTACTTCACTGGAAGGTGGATGACTCTAGAAAAAATTACAGATTCACAGTGTGAAAAAGAGAATAAGCTGGAACAATCCAAATACTGCCTAGCACCTTCACAAGTAAGGGATCTGATTTCTGTCATAGAGTCTAAATTTCACACTTAAATACTCATTTTGTAAAGTCAGAAGCAATGTTCTCTTGGAAGATGGAAAATATGTGGGAAGCATTTCCACGGACTAAGCAAAGAATTAAACACAGATCTCTGGCTAGTCATTTCTCCCACTATTGGGCAACCATATAAAAACAGATGCATCACCTTTACAGCATCTATTTTCTGAATCCCTGTAGGTCTTATTCAGAAGCCAGAGGAGTCCATGCCCAAGCTGGAGTGGAGGGCTTGAAATCTGTACAGAATGGACTGAGCACTGTCCAGGGTAGTTGGCTTTTGAACAAGGATCTGCATCTTTCAGCATTTGATGTGAGTGACAACAATTGCCTTATAAATTTATATTCATGATTTCTCCATAAGATCAGGAATATGCTTACAGTATGAGTATGTTATTTGCTGGCAATCATTTGCTGAGCTCTACCTTCAGCCTATCAACATATTTCTACAGAGGGCTGTGCAACATTTGAATTAGTGATGAGAGGACGATTCAGAGAACATAAGAAGCCATGCAAACGCTTGCTTATTTCTGGAAAAAATATTTAAGAAAAACCTGAATGCTTGGTCACACTTTTGCTCTCCCCAAACTTCTTTTTACTTATTTTTATGCCCCTCAATTAGTACTGAGGGATAAAGTCACTGGGATAAAGGTTAAATTAAACTCAGACAGTAAATAAAAATGTCATAGAGAAAGCATGTTATTAGGAAAACAAATACTTTTTGTAAAAACAAGGAAGTGCAGATAGAGGTCTTCAGTGAGGCTATTCCTTTGTTTGATTTATTAGAAGCTTTGTCATTCTGAAAGTGCTAAACTGGGAAAGTTTAGAAGCTTTGTCATTCTGAAAGTGCTAAACTGGGAAATCAGTGTATTTTGTCATTTAAAGATTTCTGGCACAATAACATCATTCTTCTATGGAAGGAGTAGCCACACTTCATGCATTGCGCTGCCCTTGTTATTAGGTTTTTGCCTGAATAGCAAAATAACTGCTCTGGAATTAGAAATCAAACCAAAGACTTTTTGTGAAATGCTTCTTTGGTTAATTTGAACATTCTCACACCTTCATGCAGTTATATTTACACAGGCATCTTAATAACGGCCATTAGGATAAGATTGTTAATACTGAAACATACTCACTGAATGAACTGATGAAATCTCAGAGCTTGGACTGTCTTTACATCCACTGTAGACTGTGCTGCACAAATGAGAGCAGTATCTATTGGCACTAGTAGGTTGATATCTTCAGTGTAGAGTATTGCTGAAATAAAGAGAAATTTCTGGCTATGAGCTTCACAGACTTCTCACAGAGGAGCACTGACACATGGGAAACTGTTCCTAAGCTTAAGGGTTTCCTACTGTGTACAAAATTTTTCGGTTTCCTTTGGGCACCTTCTACACAATCCACTTCAGCTTCTGTTTGTTCCAGATCTCTTTGCCCTATACCTCTTCAGATCTTGGTCTTTAACCTTTTATCATAATCCAGTTTCCCTTCCCCACTTATTATACCCAGACTGTGTTGGGGAATAGGCTTTGTATCTATTCATCTTGGACCTTGCTAGCTCTCTGTGTGTTGTACAGTGCTTGTTGACCCTGTGACTGTGATGACTGATTTCGAAGATTAGCTCTCTTACTGCTTCTGGAGAATTCAGATTTCTCATAGCTTCTAGAGGGTTAGCTAAAACAACTGAAGCATCTTTGGCCATGGTTGTCTGCAGATGGTGGAAACTGAAGATGAAAAGAATTTGTTTTTAAAACAGATAATACAAAGCCAAATTCCAAAGTGTACAATTCTTAAATGAGAGGAGTTATTTTGTTGCATTTAAATTTAATAAAGATATGGACATAGTGCTATATATTATTTCCAGACATTTCTGTTTTATGCACATTTATAATGATTCTTCTGAGATTCTGGTAATGATTATTTGTAGAAAAAGACACATTCTTTACATTAGGCACCAAGCTACAAATATCACTTTTGTTTATATATAATTTCTGACATTTTATATTAATTTCTTTATCTTTTTCTCCTCTTTTTATTCATATGCCATGTATTAGTTCCTTGTGTGTTTTATTACAGGATAATAAAAGCCAATGTGTGAGTTGTATAGATTGCACAGGTAAAAAATGCCAGTAAAATAAGTTGAATAGACCACATAATAGAAGAAAAGTTTTTCTTAAAACAAGGCCAGTCCTAGTGCTCATTAATCTCTCAACAAAGGTAAATAGCTCCTTTTCAAACTGGCAATCTGGCACAAGTGGGGTCGCCCAGGGATCAACATTGGGTCCAATGCTGTGATTGTATAAATAATCTGGATGGTGGGATCAAGTGTACCCCGATGAAGTTTGCTGATGATTACCAAATTGAGTGGGAAAGCGGATGCTTCACAAGGGAGTGCCATGCTGCAGGAAGACCTGGATAGGCTGGAAGAATGGGCTAACAAGAACTTTATGAAGTTTAGCAAGGACAAATGTACAGTCTTGCACCTGGAAAAACATAATCCGAGAGCATAGCCCAGGCTGGGATCTACCCAGCTATAGTGCTGCTGATCTACAACAGTGTGCTGCTGTGGCAAAGCAAGCCAACAGGATGATGACTTGCATCAACAAGTGCATCATAGCACTGATAAAGCAGTCATTATCCCAGTCTACTCAACGCTTGTCAGGCCACACCTTGAATATTGTGTCCAGTTTTGGTCCCCGCTATACAAAAAAGATGTGGACAGGCTGGAGAGGGTCCAGAAAAGGGCCACAAATATGATGAAAGAACTGGGAAGCCTGCCATGTGAGGAAAGACTGAGAGAACTGGGTTTGTTCAGCCTTGAGAAAAGAAGGCTTAGGGAAAACATTATCAACATATACCAGTATTTAAAAGGTGGCTACAAAGAAGATAGAGACTCCCTTTTTGCAAGGAGTCACATGGAAAAGATGAGGGGTAATGGGTACAAGTTACTACTCGGAAGATTCGAACTGGACACAAGAGGAAAAATTTTCACAGTGAGGGCAATCAGCAGTTGGAATAATCTACCCAGGGAAGTGGTGGATTCCCTAACACTGGACACTTAGAAGATTCAGCTGGACAGGGTGCAGGGCCATCACGTCTAGACTGTGCTTTTGCCAAGAGAGATTGGATTAGATGATCCTTGAGGTCCCTTCCAACCTGGTATTCTATGATTTTGTGATTCTATGATTCAACTGTATTCTATCCAGACTGTTTTTCAGTCTCACTCATCAGACTGCCTTCCCCCAGAAGCCTGTACTCTGTTTCTACAGCAGAATGTAAAATTGATATTCTAAAATTACGAGTTTAATCTGTGTTGTCAGCCAACATATATTTAAAAAATGGGAGGCACCTGTGAATCTGAACTACCAGTCCTGAAAGCTCACCTACACTAGGTGTTTCAAAGCTATTCTTGAAAATATTCTAGAATGGGACTTAAATTATAATGAGAGGCCAGGAATACAACTTGCTGAAAAATTCATGCTTTGATTACCTGACTTGCATTTCTTCTCAAAATCGAATTCTTTTGGTAATTATTTTGTCTAAAATCTTACATAAACTTTTCTGTACTTAAATATTTATTTGACTGGTGCTTGGACAGATGCAATTGTTTGATTCTTAAAATAGAAACATAATTTTTTGGCTCTAACTGCACACTTGTTAGGTTAAATGACCCAAGTGAGGTCTAGGCAAAAAAGCCCTTGAAACTTATGTCAGGCTTTCTAGTGATGTCAGCTAAAGTCTGGATCAGGACTGCTTCTGGAAATGGATTTATTGTGTGTGCATTCACATGTGAAACCAGGTACGTTTTCTATGGCATCTTCAGACTTATGCTTTTATAAATATTTCAGCCTAAAAAGCTGTATTAGAAAAAGAAAAACAGAACTACATCATACTTACAGTAAATGTATTAATTTAATTTTTAAATAAATGAGAAAAATGTTATATTTTGCAGACTTACATAAAGTCTCCTCTGCAGAGCCTTGCTATGTTTTTTCTGGTTCTTGCTTCACTTTTCCCTATGATAGTTCTATTGTATATATTACTATAGTATTTCCTGAGCTTAATTTCCTTGAAGGTAATCCAAGCACACAGGAGTAAAGAGTCAGTAGCGAACTCTCTTACTGGTTATCATAACACACCTATATAGAGATCCTATAAATGAGGGAAGAGAAAAGTGAACAGCTTTAAAAAGCCCATAAAATACAGCTTGGGGCTTTTTAAAGTGTAAGCTTTCAAAGAGATTGCTTCAAGACAGATGAATTTTTATCACTGGTACTATATCCCACAAATATGAGGCAACTTCTTATCTATATATGTTTCTGATTAGTCAATCCTATTAACAGCTTCTCTAAGTTTTTATAATGTCATATTGCTTAAAATGTATAAACAGGCTGAATATATTTTATAACAAACACATAAGAAGTATTTTGACTAAAAATGGCATTGTTAAATTAATTTATCTTTGGCATTTAAATGTTTTCATTATTGCATTGTCCATGCACTTCACAGTTAACAATGTTTTCTTTTTACATAGGCTTAAGAGATGAGACGATACCAGTTACCTGTGCTTTTAAAAAATGGGTTTTCACGGTTTTCCCTGTGCGTAAAATGTAGGCTACTTAATGTTGGAGCAGAGTAACAAACTTGGAGCCTTGCCCTGGGAAATGTTTCTACACTCTGCATAGAGCAGTCACTGCCTAGAAGACAGGCCCAGTCCCGGCAGTTGTAAGGGGAGTTCAGAAGCGTTCCCTGACAGCTAGGCTGCAACATCATGCTTGCCTGTGCACTTATTCTCATTTTTTTACTAGAGAGGGAAAATTAAACTACGTTTTTGACAACAAATATTTTCAGAAAATAGGAGACTGCCCTTTACCATTCAAAACTGACGCTTTAAGAAGTATAGAGATATGTGGTTTTAAATTCCATTGAGGCTGCTTGGTGTTTTCCACTCATGGGGCAAGTGCTCCAACCTTCAGGGTATTGTAAAATAGGAAAAATAGAGTGCCATAGCAGATGCAGTTTGCAAATAATGTTTTTGCCTTTAATATATTTAGTGAATCATTAAGTCTCTTCTATGTGCTTTAGACACTGGTTATGACTGCCCAATGAAAGACGCAGCAGGGTGAATCTTTGATTCTGGAGCTCAGTCAGATAGGAGAATGCACATTTGTTGCTCGACACTGGAAGACAGAGACAGTTTGGGGAGTAAAATGTGATTTCAGGACCAGTGGGTGGCTGAATTTTGTAGCTCTGCAGTGCGGAATGCAATACCGAAGTCTTTGATAGCTTCCTTTTGCTCTTGTCCTAAATAGTTCAGACTTATTCAGGAAAGCTGTGCCAACAAAGTATACTCAATAGCCTGTATTAGACTAATGCCAAAATTATTGGCTTATGTTTCCTCTGCTGTTAAAGAAGACTGAAATTTTCAAGTTAACTAATTTCCAAAGGCCAGGAGATCACATTTTAAACCAATACCCAAGTGAAGTTAGTTATTTTTAATCAGTCCAAACACCAACAATCTATCAATTCCATAATAATTATTTAAATGTCATATGGGGTAACAAAAATTTAATAATAGACACCTGTTCTGAAGATATTATTCTAGATTTTAAAGGTTGTTTCTTTTAGTATTACTCTTCTTTCAAAGACTCAGTTTTCCAACTTAATAGAACTCCTATTGATAGCTGTGTGACTGAGACGAACACTGGAAGTATAGTCCTGTTCACAGATACAAGAGAGACCATTTTGTATTGTTTTTGTTCTGTGCAAATATTCTGAAGTTCTGGCACTTAAATCATGCGAAGTCAAAATACTTTCTTGAAATATCACTTAAAGGGGAATTTTGAAATGAAATCCATATTAAGAGTTCATTAGTTGCCAACTACTTCTTTTCTATGTACATTAAAAATATTACATTAAAAGCAAAAAGTAATCATTATTCATACAGAGTTACAAATCAGTAAAAGCTCATTACCCTGTCTCAATATAAAGTCCCAGGTTTTAATTATCCCTGTTTCCCATATAGGTTATATAAGAAGTAAGAAGTTTATTATCATTTGCATTCAGAAAGTGCATGATGAAGTTGCATTTCAAAACACAGCAAAGCCAGTTGAATACTTAGTTTATTTCTTCCATATTATTAAAGCATGAAAAAGCAAAAGAAGAGAACAGCTATAAAACATATTGAACGTGACATATATGAGATTAATGTCTGATCATGTGCAACATACAAATGAATTAGCAGATCTATCAGCGTGCAACACTGGCTATGATTTTATTCAGTCTTCTGTAAGCATTTTTTTACTAAGGACTTTATAACGTTAACAATACCATCTATTTGTGATCTCTGTTTATCAGATACTGGACAAATAGTGACTTGTATTACACTGGTTGCGTGTTTAAAGTTTGTAAAGAGATTGTAGGAGAATGGAGAGAATTTTCCAAGTGATGAAAGTGCTTATGACCAGTACAGACAGTTTTCATTGTGTTGCCATCCCTGTGTGCACTCCCACAACAAAAACAGGACTGGGGATTAAAGAGAGTGTAGGACCTCTTTCAGTTTGCTTTAATTAAAGTTGGAGAGCTTCTGCAGAAGGCAACAACAGACATACTCTGTGGGACCTCTCTAGTGATGTAAAGCTAGGAGTGAACCTAAAATTGCTCTTTTCTTTCCTGTAAATTTTGCTTTTTTTTTTTTTAATCTCAGGAATTTATGTCTAGTCTTCTTCACTGTGTGCTTCTGAAATGATAAACATGATCAAAACTTTGCCTGATTATTTTGGCTGATTGTAGGACTCTCTTACAGTACTTTCCAGCATCACAAAATTAATGCCAATAGTTGCCAGTCTATCTGTCATTTGCTTACATTCTTCCACATCTCCATAAAATCTGTATGTTTCCTAAAACTGCTTAGTTTTCTGCTGCACTGGCAGTATTGCTGATAGCAGCAGGGGCATGCACAGCTCAATCAAGGTTATATTACAGATAAATCATTCTCTTCAATGGGAAAATCACTGAGAAAGATCAATATTAAACCTTGATTTGTGGAAAACCCAGAGTATTATCTACTTTTTCAGGAGGGATAAATGACAGAATAGAAGGTCTAAAGAATATAATCTTCCCTGTAATTGCATCAAGAGTGAGGATCTGAAGGGAATCTTGATTCCTAGTGCGAAGATACAGAATTCCTAGCCTCTGCAGTACTCCTTCGAGACATCCCTCCCCTTAGCATTGTGGAAGGCTTAGTGGATGCTCTGCTGCTGTCTTCGTGGTTGCATACTAGTTCTTACTTCAAAGAACACCAATGTTTGGACTCAGAAATTAATGCTGCTTTAAGCAAACTGCAGTGGCATCATAGCATGAGCCTTTTATATATAAAGACAAGTACTTCCTTCAGGATGGGGAGAGAGATGAGCAAGCAGAGGTTAAGTATTAAGCAGCAGAGCAAACAAGGCAATACTACATGATACTGTATGTTAAATCAACTGGTGACTGCCTTTTTTGTAGTTTTGCTAACCTTGTGGGAAAAGTCTTGCTGGCAGTAAGTGGAAAAAGGGTAGAATAACAGCTTGGAAAAGCTGCTAGGCACCTCTGATTGATTAGCATCTTATTTGTCAGTCCAGGACTTTGAGGTGCTGTATCTCATGAGACATCCCTAGAGATCAAACATAGAAATACATAATTACCATGGATCTTCCCTTCTTAGACAAAAGCTGGTCTGGGTTCTTGATGCAGTATTCAGCAAAAAGGGTAGCCTAAATAAGTGAGTGAATTTGTCCAGTCATGTCTATAATGATAAAAAAGCACAAGAAGAATTTATTCTTTTTGGTTTTGTATAAAAGAGAATCATACAAGACAATTGCTCTTTCATTTTACCTTCAGAATAAAACAGCCTTTGCAAGACCATGATTGTTTCCTGACATGGATGGTGAGTACCACTCATGTGGTTGCTAATCTTTCTGTCACTGCTCACATCCCAAATGTCTCCCCCTCTCAGCATCTCTGTTTCACAATTAAATCAATGCAGACTACCTACCTGCAACACACTTGTAAAGAAGTTCTACTCCTTGAAGAGAACATGATTATATTTACCAACTTGGTATATTATGAGTTGTCGTAATATCTTGTGGTGTTTACACTACTGAAACATATATAAGGAAATCTACACATTCATGCTGGATACTTTGCATACAATCCCCACAGGGATATAACACAGGGAAGAGGGAATTAAGAAAAAAAGAGAGTAAAGTAATTTTCCCTTTTCTGATGCCTGCAAAAAAATATCTAGAGGAAAAAAAGCCCAAAATAGTTTCCCTTCAAAGATTTTTATGTATGTCTTAACACATAGAATAACATCAGCATCAGTTAACCTACAGTATGTAGAGTCTGATCCGTGTCTTTAAGATGATCAATGAAACATTGGTTATTTGCAGCTTATCCCAAGTGCTGACTGTAGATGAGACCTGCCCTTTCTGTTTAGAGATATTTACATTTTTGAAAAAGCTCAGTCCCGTATTTTTGACCTTATTCAACTTGCACAAGTCTGTTTACTGCCTTTCTTCTTTCATATTATCTCTCTGTTACACATTGCTTCACAAAGCACCAGATTTGTATCCTAATGCAGTCACAAATTCTGTTGGCAAATGAACAATTTCACACAAATTAAGATAGAGGTGCCATATTACATGGCTTTTTCTCCTAACACTGAGGAAATCAGGTTTGTGTAAGTTACATATTCTGTTGTATACCAACTGAACCCTTCTCCACTTTCCACTGAATTGACAGATTTTGAATATGAAACAATTACATACAACTGAAGTCTGACAGTGCTGGAGTTTTTTTATATGGTCTAAACAAATTTTACATAAACAACTCACTCATGTTTATCTTCCTAATATTTCTGCTTCAAGGGGAGTTGTCTTTTACATAGATCAATAAAACCCAGGCTTATTATGGAATCATAGCTTTGTGAGTCTTCTTTCTTGGCAATGAAATCTAGGCTTGACATACAAAGAAAAACAGGCAGTGTCTTCTTACAAATGTACATACAGACCTAAGCTACATTTCTCATACATTGAGCAGACAGATACAAGACAGCTGGAGGTTGGATGCTTTGTAATCTTATTTATATCAGTCTGTGTAGCCATATCCTTGGGCATGATGACAGCAAGCAGCTCCACATCTGCCTTTCAGGTGCCTGAAATCTCCACTTCTCAGCCAGGCAGCTAAGCTCCCTAACTGATGCCCAGAGAGAGCTAGTTGTGAATCAGAATTGCACCAACCCAAACACTCAGTGGCGATGACCTAAGTTTGTCTGCATGGAGCACTAAAGTAAGGGAATAGTCTTAATATAGTATTCCTATTGAAGCCTTCACAAATTGGCTTGTTCAGCCTGAAGAAGAGAAGGCTGCGAGGGGACCTTATAAATGCCTACAAATATCTGAAGGGTGGGTGTTAGGAGGATGGGGCCAAGCTCTTTTCAGTGGTGCCCAGTGATAGGACAAGGGGTAATGGGCACAAACTGAGGCACAGGAAGTTCCGTCTGAACATGAGGAAGAACTTCTTCCCTCTGAGGATGACGGAGCACTGGAACAGGCTGCCCAGGGAGGTTGTGGAGTCTCCTTCTCTGGAGATATTCAAGACCCGCCTGGACAAGATCCTGTGCAGCCTACTGTAGGTGACCCTGCTTCGGCAGGGGGGTTGGACTAGATGACCCACAGAGGTCCCTTCCAACCCCTACTATTCTGTGATTCTGTGATTCTGGAATTCTGTGATTCTGGGCCAGATGGCCTTAACTATATCAAATGGGATTCACAGCCCAGAACCTTCTCCAAGATTTAATTATATCCTTTGGAAAATGGAGAAGGAGTTATTCCATTATTTGGAAAGATTTCCCAGAACATCCGGTGTTTGAAGTCACAATTCAGGGCATGGACCTTGGGTTCTCTGCTCTTTACTATCCCCGAAGATTTTCAAATCCTCATTTCAAAACCCTACTGCAACAGTACAAAAACAAGGACAGGGACTTGTCTGTATCCTTTGTTTATTTCTTTTCAGGCCCTTTGGTTCTCACTCCATTTCCAGCTCAGAAACCCTCTTTCCTACTGTAATATACTACTATACTGCATTCCCACTACAAATACCTCCCTGGTGCATGTTACAATAGCTCCTTTTTTTTTGCCACTCAATCACACTGGAAGCTCACATTTGGCTGATTCAGCTAGGACCTCTCTACTGTCATGTGTTTCCAGCCAGAGAACTAACTTACAGCTGATATTATCATTATTAGCCTTAGATAATGCACTTTCTGCGTATTTTACTATTGCATATTGTTTAACTTTTATTCTTGAGAAGGATTATCCTGTGCTTGTGTATGATACTGTAGACCCTTCCTACGCTGACTATATTTTCCTAAACATCTTCCAAACCACAGCCCCACAAACCTGTTACTTCTATTTGCACTGTAGCCATAAGTAAATACATGAAACAAAAGTTATGCTTGAATGATACCTTGATTCTTTTTTACCCTTTCCATTACCATCTTTATTTCTTAATCAGTGCACATACTTTTTGCTATACTCCATCTTTTTTACAATATCAAAGAAACATCATATCTATATCAGTCGTATTCATTCTATGCCAAGAATCTGTATTTCCTTCATTTGGGAAGGAATCACATATCAAAGAAGGTTATCAACTTAGTGTACTATGATCTGCCTTTGGTAAATCCCTGCTATGTTGTATGACTTCACTGTCATAAACAATCTACATGACTTTAATTATTCTGTCCTTCAAGACACGCTCTGCTTAGGAGCAAAGCCACAGAAACAGCTTAGTATCTAGTGCTGCAAGACTGTTTTCTTGCTTCCTTTTATTATCCTCCCATTTATTTTATTTCTACAAATTACTTTTTATGTTATCATTTCAGAAATTACCCCCTTCACATGTGAGACTTGTTAAAAATATTTATTAAAAGAAGCCCAAATTCTCCAGTGCACTGTATTGAAACTGTGTCTTCCCTTGTTTGCAGCCATGGTACACAGAGTGTTTAATGTGGAAGGAATAAAACTCTTGGCTGTGAAATGAGAAGACTCACAAAGGCTAAAAGGAAGTATTGATACAAAACCTCAAAAAGGATACCTCCAGGATTTTCACTGCATACTTTCAGGTGAGAAATGATCAGACAGCTTCAGCAAATAAACTGTCTGTGCAGCCACACATCTTGTTCCATCCTTCAAACGCACATTTACAACAGTGTAAAGGGAGTGAATTCTTCTCCTGCAGGTGCATGGAGCCATGTCTGCTCTGTTCTGGGTTCTGTGTCTCACCTGAGAAAGAAATAGGTTTTAAATCCCTAATGAAGTCATTTTTAGCTGCAATAATTTGTAAAATGTACTCTACAAAGATAGTGGGTTTTGTTTTTTACATTTTAACAAATGTAGCCTGAATGGAAACTTGCAGCTTTGCAATCAGAAGACAAACTGTACTATTCTGCCCCTACTGGAAAAAAATAATGTTAAGACTGGTAGTTATGCTGCCTTTATTTCTGGCAAGCATTTTTTACTCTATGCCATCCCTATTATAGAGATCTATGATTTAAAAAAATATATGCATAGTAGTATTAGGTGGATATGAATTTTATTTTGTCTTACACACGGCTAAAAAATATTCCAAATCTCATTATTAGTATACCTGGCATAACATTGCTCTGTTCAATTATTTTTGGTTTATGTTTGTCTTTGAGCATTTCTGGTCTCTGCAGTCTCTGCAGACAATTACAGCAATGATTTTCTGCAGGGTTGCTAATAGTGTTGGGAAGCAGATTTTACATGATCTTGAAAGAGTTCAGTTTGCATTAAAAAGATACATTCTCCAGCTGCATTATATGACTAGATGCAGTAAAGAGAAACCTGTAATACCAATAAAACTGCAGCAGGTGGCACTAGAAGGAGGATTAACCAGGGCCATGAGGTGGCTGAGGGGATAAAGAAAACCGAAATAAATAGAATCAAAATAACATACATGTTTAAAACTTGTATCTTTTTCTTTATAGTCTCCTGAAATAAAGATAAAGTGGCATAACTGGTTGGATACAGAAAATGTTGGTTTGATGGAGCTGAATTAGAGAAAGGTGAGATGCAGAAGGTAATAAGTGAATAGCTAATTTTCAGTTTGGTTGATGGTTTCTGATGACTTCATGGAGAATAAGAAATTTACCGGCAAGGATTAAAGCAAATATTTTCAGCCAGCCAGCATGGAAGCTGTTGACTTTGGTTACCTCTATTCTTGTGCTTTGCAAGCAAATATTCATTTATTACATTTCTTGTCATTAAATAATGTGTAGTGAATAATTGTGATACATTGAAAATGAAAATAATTGTTCTTTTGTAAAGCTGACTTTCTGCCAGAGGCAGAGAAAAGAGCATTCCCTGGCCTATAGCTTATAATTTTCCTATGTCTTTATCATCTTATTAAAATTGTTTTTACAGTTAATAAGCAGATCGCAGTAGTACCAGGAGTATGGTTAGCATGAATTGAAAGTTATTCCTCTTTATGGACAAAAAGTCACAGTGAAAACAATTTTAAAGAGGAGTTATTTTTCTATTAGTTTGAGTCTGCTAAGAAAAGGGACTTCATTACAAAGTCCTTCATTTGTAAATGAAGGCTGGCAATACCCAAATCACATGATTCAAGTTTTGCACAACCAAGTTTTGCAGATGTTTCAACTGTGAGGATGAATCTATAGCAAGATATAGTTGTTGTTCTGGGGAATTTGCAGTCTTTCTGAATGATACATATATGCAGATCCACAGGCAAATATCCTCCATCAAATCATATGGACTAAATGTTACATTAAAAATAAAATGAGTAAGATTTTTGGCATGCAGGGGAAATTTCAAAAACAAGATATGACAAAGATAAGAAAACACTGAAAAGAGTAAGGGAAATAAAAGAGGACAACAGAAAACGAGGCTTGTAAAAAAGCTGTGCAGCCAAACAGGAATAGGAAAGCCTTGTCCGAGTTCAACAAAGAGGATCTTAGAAGTTAGCGACAAACCTGGACATGGTATGGAAGAGAAATGAGAAATCAGATGCTGGAACAGAGAGATAAGATTATGTGAGCAGAAACATTTTAGAGATGCAGGAGGGAGATATGTTGTGATGCAAAAGCAGAGAGGAGGTTGCAGTATTCCAGGTGAGTCAAGCTATGCTATTTTATGCACTTTCGAGATACCAGAGATTCATCCCTGGATAAAGATTATTATCCTCACATTCTAGATACATATGGTTGTATAGACTTATGTAATTCTGCCTGTCCACACACAAACATATGTACACATTTCAGCATATTATTTTGTTGTAAGACTGGTTTTCCATAACTATAAAAGTACTTTATATCCATCTATATATTTACTTGTAATTCAGCCAAAAAAAAAAAAAGCCCTATGACCTTTCTGTGTCAGATGTTCGTTTTGGTGACTGTAAGCTATTTTGTAAGACAAATATATACCCACAATGGCACTGGCCTTTTTACTGAATTTACATTACATTACCAGAATCATAATTCTTCTTAATTCAAAGCCCTGGGGTTGTTAAGAGTTAATCCTAAAGAACACCACTCCATAGAAAGTCCTTGCCAAGATTTTACGTTATATTTGCCCTATTTTTAAACATGAAATTTTGTCTAGCTGCAAAGACCAGAACCATCTCATGAGATATTATTCAGAGATGGGGTGAAGCACAAGGAACATTTTCATGGTCGTATTAATTTAGCCAGAAGGACAATATTAACTCAAGGAACTATATGCCAAAGAAATCCAGCTTCTGGACAAGTTACTCTATAGTTGTACTAAACTCTGGAAATAGAGTTTAGAATTGAAAGGAAGATTCAGGAGAGATAGAAGGCAGGTTATCTACATAATTTTTAATACAATTTCTCCATGCCTTTTTCATACAAATAAAAGTTGGTATGGAGGAGGGGAAGACTGAATGCACAATAGATTATTTTAACTTCCCCTGAATCTTTCTGCCTAGTATGGTCATTTGGAAATAGACCTTTTTGATCTTAATAATGCTGATTTGCTATTTTAAAAAGAATGTACTCAGAATCTGCATTATGCACCTTTGAAAAGATTTTTTATTCATCAGCATTTTTATTTTTGATGTTTTGGCTAAGCCTTGAATATATTTTTGTAAAACCTAAATTAGTTTGGCTCAGGTAGCATGAAACCAAAACACAGCTTACTCTTCATTCCCTAACTGAATCAAAGCATCCTTCAAGGGCTAAGGAAGTTGATTTAAATAAGCAACTGAAGTTCACAATCTTCTGGGGCTTAATTCACGCTTCATTACTGCCCCACAGTTGTTCCTGACACCAAACAGTTCTACATGGTAATTTGCATTAAATTCCGTAGTCTCTGCCATGTGAAGGAAGGAAACTCACCAGTATGCTGACCCACAGACACCAGAATCCTTTCGGATGGAAAAACCTGTTGGTATATCTGAGCTCCTAAACAGTCCACATAAAGTAGGAAGACAAAGTCTGTGGGCCACTGGGATGAATATGTAATTGCTAAGGCTGGTGTTTATGCACCTCACAGTAACTAGCAATGTCCTTTTGTAGTGCATTGTCGTAGTAATTGCTGCCAGAATATGAAGAGGGCCTGTGCTGCGAGGGACTCCAGAAGTAGCAGTGACGGAGCCACAGATGTGGTCCTTTAATGTAGACTTTGCCCTCATTGATGTCAGGAGTTCGCTAGTAAGCGGGTTGTTCATCACACCTGAGGACTGTAACTTTTCTACAGTCAACATAGCAATTTAGACTGTTTTGCAAAAAGACTTTTAGCATATAGTTTAAATATATATGATGACCTAAAATTCCTCTGAAGCTCTTTTCCAGTGTAACGTAAGTACAAACATTAGGATGGTGAAGAGACAGCTTCTGCCTTGCAGAAGTGTAGAAAGCAAAGCAAAAATGTGCTATATGTGGGTGTTTGGGGGCTAAAGTTTTTTGGGAAAGCCTGGCAGAATCATATGTTTATATCGTTAAAGTGATTACTCTTAGGATTCGAGAACGTAGTTCTTTAACGCCGGTATTAATAGCCGTAAACCCGGCGAGGGACGGCCATGGTGCCTTCTTCCGAGGGGCCGCCAACCATTCGGTCCTGTGCTCGCTTCGTAAGCAAAGGCAGACTGCTCCTGTCACCTGTACGCGCGGGTTCCTTCCTATGGGATAAATGCGCTCATTCAAAAACGCAGAACTTGTAATGGGTTTTTGCAGCTGGAATGTTAAAACTTACCACGCGGGGGGGGGGGGGGGGGGGGCCGAGAGGGGAACAAAACAAAACACCAAGCCGTGAGGAACGGCAGCACGCACAGCTAGCACTCCCCCTCCCAAAATCAAAGACGAAAAAGAAAAAAAAGAAGGCAACTGCAAAGCGCGGGCCGGGCCGCCGCCTCCCGCTCCCTCCCGCTCGCCGCAACGGCTCCCCGGGCGCGCGGCTGGCGGGGTGGGTGGGGGGCGCGCGCCGTCAGCCGGCGCGCGGCGCGTGCGGGCCTGTCAGCTCCGCTCCGCTCGGCTGCGAGCGGGTCGGTGAGAGCGGCGGAGCGGCTCCCGCTGCTGCTCTGCGGGGACTGCTGCGGTGGGAGGGAAGGTCGGGCTCGGAGGGGCGTGCGTGTGCGTGAGGGGATGCCGAGCGCGTCTGTCTGAGGTGCCGGGGCGCGGGGAAGCGCTGGAAGGAGAGGCAGAGCGCAGGAGCGAGCAGAAGAGGCAGAGAGCGGGGGCTGAAGTGCGGAGCGGCTGCCGGCTGGTGCTCCGGCTCTTCTGGGTGCCTCAGTGAATGTGAACATGGATTCTGTCACTGAGACCTTCCTGAAGCTGCTGTTTCTCCTGTCTGTTGATAGCTGGCACACGGCAGCGGCAGGGAATAAATGTAAGTACTGCGGACGATTTAAAACTCAGCCCAGAGTGTTCTGAGAACTTCTTGGGTATTTTATTGGCATTTAGAATAAATACTGGTTTTGAGACAAATGCTTGCTGCTTCGAAATCACGACAGCAAGTTGCCAGGCTGAAAATGTTCAAAATCCTCTGTAGATTCTCATCATCAGTCTACGTACAGCATATGAAGCTTACAGTCTGACAGCATCTGAAATCAGCATTTTACTAAGGGATGCATGTTCAGCCCCATTTTAATTTTTGCTTTCTGTTTTGAAGTGCAGCATTTTCCGAGGAATTGCATCTTCCATAAAAATTACTGGCAGTTTCCTGCTGTGTACTGTTTCAGTTTGGGTTTTAGCAATTTACACTTTCGAAAGCTGGTGTCTGCATCTCCTGAATTAAGCTGGCACTCACGTAACTAATGGACATTACTGTGCAGTTCAAGAGCAATACAAATATAACAAGGAACAATGTGGATAGCAAGGCTTTATCGTCTCTGCATTGATTAGTTAGGGAGTATTGTTCACGCGTGACTGAAGAAGAGAACGCTATCAGTTCCAGCAGAAAGTTTTTTAAAAAATGAGTAATTCATAGTTAGCCAGTAGGGTGTTATTGCAAAATATAGTGATTACAGTTTTAAAGACAATCTGCCCTCTAGGAGGCAAATCCGATATATACCTGCAAATCTCTGTTTTCAATGTTGAATTACATTAATTATCTTTAAATTGAGAAGAAAAAAACTTATGAAGAAACTCATTGTCAGGGGGGTTGTCATGCAGTAATAGTTCTGAGCTATTCTGGTTCCATCTGATTCAGCTTCAGCAAGCTGAAGGGTCTCATTTTGTAGACATGTGGTGTAACAGTAGCCTAAATGCCAGATGCTCCTAACCTGAACCAAGCATATTTTCTCCCCATCCTGTTAAGGCACTGGTTGTGCCTCACAGGAATAGGGAGAGCAGGAGCAGTGCCTCTATGGGAAGAAAGTGCATGCAAAAGCAAGGAAGAATGTTCAGGAATAACCTTAACAGCCCAGTGTTCAGGGAACAGCTGCCTGGAAACATCTGAGCAATGGCAGAGAAGTTTGAAATGCTCTGTGGGTGTAAAGCCTAGGGCTTTGCGTATGGGTAGGTTGTAAACTAAATGTGCTCCCATGAGCCAGATATTCACATTGCAGCACCAAGATGATCTTGTGGTGTCATTCAGTAATGATATCTCATTTGATACTCAAGTGCGTAGTGTAGCCCTAAACATGAATACGAAGTTCCTCTGGTTAAACACGCTGCTGCAATCCGGCCACAGCTTTAATTCTCTTCATCATTCTACATTGTACAGTTTATGAATACATCCATTTTCACAAGACTATGATAATTGAATTGCACATTAATAGCGTTTGGCACTATGCACAAAACTAAATCAGTTGCTTACAGGGAGGCATATTAAAACCATTGCATAAAAAAAGCCTTGCATCACACAGCAAAGCAGCAGAGCACTAGAGGTCACTCTTACAATTTAGGAAGCAAGGTTTGAGGAAAAGGCTCAGGCTTCTTCCCAGTACCGAATTATGAAGGATAAAACAAATCAGGTATGAAATATGTTTCCTACTGGCTTTCTCAAATACTTCTCAAAAACGAGACAAAATCAATTTCAGTATCCTGTGAGTGACTTGAAAGAACAGATATCTCACATGTATGCTAGTATTTATAGGAGTATGGTATTTTTATTTGTGAGTAAATCTTAAATCCTATGTCAAAAGACTCATCTGAACTGAAAAAGTGACAACTCTGCGCATGCTACAGACAAGGAAACTGATTGTGGGAAAAGTAAATGAAATAATTTGAATTAAAAAGGAGTGAGTGCTAACATACAAAGAAAACTTGGTCAATCTAATGCATACTATTCCTTTGCAATATCTAATCTGGGAAAAAAATCTAAAATCCCTTTATATATATGTATAATTTTGGAAGTGAATTTTCCTGTGGGAGATTTAGTTTTAAAAGTGACAGTTTCCATCTCAACTATCAAGGTATGGATTAGTGTTTTAGGTTTCATAAAATGACCTCAGGAGAGAAAGTTTTTCTTAATTACTGATTACAGTCAATACATGTAGCAGCCATTATCTAGTCACTTGAACTGACATTACTCCTTTCCTTTTGAGTAGCTGGCCAGTAGTTTAAATCCTTTTCAGTAGGTGGTTCTACTATTGGCATTCATGTACTCAAATACGTTTACAAAACCAGGTAAAGTTCAGTTTTCTTGCACAGATTTTGATGGCTAGATTGTCCAGTAGGCTGCCAATCAGCAAAAAAACAGGACTTTTAAAATTCTTCCTCTAAATTTATCTGTTTTTCTTCTTTTAATTTTATGGTTCTTTCTTTACCATCAGATCCTGAATACCTAAGTTTTGTTTGTCCTTCTTCAGACCAGCTGCCATTAAGAAAAGACCAAAGTGAAGACCTTTATCCTACACCTTGAAGTATCAATGCTAATGTTACTAAGTCAGTTGTATAAAGAAAATTTCTTGAAACAAAAATAGATGTGTTCAGAATTATTTCTGTCTTACAAGGCATCACAGTATTCTTCTTTTGAGTAAAATGATTTTGAAGCTCTTATGTTATCTGAAGGTGACAGAACCTATTATCTAGAATGTGAAAGTTTATTTCTGCATTTTCATTTTGTGGTTTCTTGGTTGGTTGGCTGGCATTTTTTTCCCCTGAAAAATAACACTGACACTTCCAACAAAGAGAGGTAATAATCGCTGCTGGAAACTCAAATATTTTAAAACTTTTGTAATAGTGCTGCTTCATGCTTTACTGTGCTTTCTTGCTGCCAAAGAATTGCTCTTCCAAAGCAGATGAAAGAAGTTTGAAATGCACAGCCTTAAACTACGAACTGCTTACTTACTTAAGTGAGTAACTCTATAAGGTCAAGTGTGAATTTTAGATGAAGGATTAAAGCAAGTACTCCTGTAAGTTTTTTTCACTGGAGCTAGGAAACATTTTAATTTTATCGGGAACCGTCTCTACAGCTTTAAATCAGCAAGTTACTAAATCAGCCCTTGAGAACTTGCCAGAAATTGGTACTCTAATAGATGCAGTACTTTGTTTTTAAACTCTCTAAAACTGAAGTGTTGCACAAAACATAATTAAACCCTCTACAGATGTCAACTCAACTGTGACTAAAAATTATTAAGGTTAATTTTGACAGCAAATGGAAATAAAGAGAACAAATTAGGGACCTTCCATGTAAATTCTCACCTCTTTATAGCTACTTCTCTTTGTTAAAACTCTCCAGTTTTACAGAAGCTTTTATCAATTCAGTTTTTGATATTTGCACTTCAATGATCATAATTTCTATAAATGCAGAAATGTTTATCATTATTATTACTGTTATTTATTTTAAGTATCATGGCTTTCTTGCTAATGATACAATAGAAGACTTACTCTAAAGCTGACAGAGAATGACTATTAATGATGCTGAGGTTTTCAGACAGAGGAGTGAGTGATCACATACCTTGATTATATTATCAGATGCAAGTCATTGTACAAGTAATATCCCCAAGGAAGAGATTACTTGCTCCTAGGAGAAGGCTGTATCTTAATTTAGAAAATAATTTCATTCTAATGTTATTCATTGGTACCAAACAGTTCCGTAGGCTCTTTGACAAGTTCATGGAATGGCATTAAAATATGCCAAAAATGCTGCTTATCACAAAAAAATTTAATTAAAATGTAATTTTTTTACCATCACTTTGTGGTTCATGTGAACTGTAGGGGAGGAGAAAGCAGAAATTTTCTTAATTTTCTTTTAGCCTTAGTAATATTTATCTTCTGTTTATTATTATCTATCTCTGCTCTGAGATAGCAATGGAGACCTCATCGGAGATCAGACCATCTCTGGGCAATTATTTATGTGAATAAAATATTGCAGTTATCTCTAGTATAGTTTGCATGTTTTTAGTACAGTAACATCAAAAGCTTGTATAAACAGCAAATCTGAACCAATACCAGTGGAAAAATCTATCAAAATTTATTTCAAACTTTCAAGGTTCAGAATTCACAGAAGGGCCATGGGTTGATTACACCGAGTATACTCAATGATTTTCATCCCATTGCTCTAGGCTTTAAAATTCCCATAAGCGTATTAGTCCCTGGGCTCAGTCAGCAGGATGGATGGAGCAAACTTCATCATGATTTATGGATAGTGACAGACAAGTAATGACATTCTTGAAGTGGGATAGAATCAAATATAAAAAGAAAATACAGTAGGTTATATGTAAAGTATGTTGTCAGTGCTAGTAATAACATTTGCATTATATCTACTGTGTTTTAATTAAGTCCTGTCAAGACTTTCAGAGTAACCAGTAACTTCTTCACATCTTGATAGTTCTGGAGTCATGGCCATTCTGCTTGCTTTCTTAGACAGTAAGTAAATGTGAGTGGACATCTGTGTTCATCCACAAGAAAGACAACCTCTAACTAAGGTATTGTATCCAGTCACCTGTGTCTGACAAAATCATGTACACGTCCATTATTGTATATGAGGTACTATGCTCAAGTGTAGTAGTTTTTTTGAGTGCTTCTATGCTGCAGAAGAAAACAACAAATAGTTTGTCATTTATTAATATATCTCATATGATATATTTGTCAGTATTCTGCCTACTGATTCATCTTTTGTCACAACTTCAGCAACCACAATTTTGTACCTTCTGACAAGTCCAGCTGCGAAAAAATAGGTCAAATCTCTCTCCCCCTTCGTGCCCACCCACTGCCTCCCCACCCCAAACAAGCAAATCAAAGAGCGCTTGAATGCTTAAGAAGCATTATATCTTTCAAATACTTACTTTCTTTTCCCCCCAAATGACCCTGTGCTTTGGTGCTACTTGCAAGTTCAAGAATTTAGTGTGTGGTAATTCGCAGGATTACAGCTCTGTTTTGTGGGAAAGTTTGAACTGTTTCTCAGTATTTTTATATGTTTATTCCTTGTTAGTTGCTCTCAACTAACAAGCTGATAACAGAGGTGAGGTCAGTGAGATCCCTCACTAATTCAAAGGGCTTTCCTTCCTGGAACACACCAAGCAATTTGTTAAGAATTATAAAGAAATACCAAATATTAAAATTAGTGATGTCTATTGGTGACTCCAGAGCAACACTTTATTTAAGAGGTTTCTGAAGTGAAAAGCTAAAATTTGCTCTTGCCTCTCAGTTTTCACTTGTTTTATGAAGAGGAAAGGAGAACTAAAACAATAGTGATAGCATGGATTTTACAGGTTTCTGTAAAATTGCGTGGTTTTTTTCACTGTTAAATATGACTAAGGTTAAATGTAGCTTAAATAGCTTAATCTGATAGTTATTGAATATAGAGTACATTTTGTAGCGTACAACTTGTGACTTTGGCAGTCAGGGTCTGTGCATTACTTCTAGATTAAAATTGAAAAAGAGGTACTTGTATCTCAGTATACTAGCATGTACTAGCTAAATGTCATTGTGACAAAAGCTGTCTCTCTAAACTTGAAAATAATGTAAAATGTATAGGAGGTACAGTATGTTGTCATGATGAAAATGGTTTTGCTTTATTTAGTTCTAAAAAATGACATAGCTTTAATGCTAGGGTTTAACCAATTGTGGCTAAGTGAAATTTTAACTCTGCAGTGTTTTATACTTACGTATTTAATCATGCTTACTTACCTGTTGTGTATTTGTGTGTTACATAGGTGCAAGTACAGCATTAGAGATGAATGTTTGTTAAAGGAATACTCTATAGGTTTCCTTCCATCAGTTGAATCCTGTGCCAGTAACCTGGAGTTAAATCTGTGAAATGCAGAGGAGGATTGATGTCCAATTATTTTTCTTTTCAGAAGACAGTTTTCAGTGTTTATTACAAATCACTATGCTGTTTTTTAGTAAGCAACATGTAGTGTAGATTGGGAGGTAGAAATGATACTGTTTATATTAATGATTATTATTATATATATTTATATTAATGATTATTTACAGTGCAATAATTTGAAAAGTGAGTGAAATCCTGGAAACATGTGACATTTTTAGGAGATTACAATTAGTAGCTACAGAATTATTATTTAAATACAATACTCACTTAATAGACTAGTGAAGAAAACTACCTCTAGGTTTTTAAATCTCAAAGGGTAGAGATAAAATATGGTTAGGAAATCTATCCAGCTGGGTAGTGGGTCTAATTACTTTTTTATTAAGTAGATCTTGCTATTTTGTTGTGCTCAGGAATAAGCTATTGCTTGTTCCTTGCTGTTAGAGTGCCTGTTTGTTTCTGTAGCATCTTTTAGCGTGTAACATATTTACATATGTGCTCCTGAGGGAAAAATAGATTAGAAATAGCAAGTGGAGATGTTTGATTTTATTCTTATTACTTAATGCCATTCTTTATTCAGCTGATAGCTGAAGTTCTTCCTCTTTTTCAAGTGTTTATCTGTCTACTTTTAAATGTAAAGCATTTTTCAAAACCAAAGTTGTTCCTAAAAAATGAATGTGTAAAGATTTTTTCCTGATTACCTTTAAAATTTGTAACCAAAATCTTCAGCTCCATCTGGTTAACCTGTTCAGAGTTATTGTGGAAATGCACCTTTAAGGAAAATTCTAAACAACAAAAAAAATGAAGTCTCGTAAAGTATGTGGTTGAACAGGGTACAAAAGCTATTATTACTCAGATGCCATATAACCTGATAAACAACCTCATTAGGAGAGCAAACAGAATAAGTTATTATTAGGGAAAGTCTAGAGCAGAGGTTTTGGACAGGCCAACGAGAGTAAGACCTTCAGAGGATGACACACGCTATAAATGTGATGCTGTAGACAGGCTGCATTGCATCAGGGGAACCTGAATCACTGTGTTTAATTCACTTGCAGCATTGTGCTGTATCCTCTGTTGCGTTAGACTGGATATGCTTAACATGGATAGTCTGTAATTATCTGAAAGTTCTAAGGAGAGGAGAAGGGAAAGTTTCTTCAGGATTACGAAATATGGTAGAGGTCATATGATTTTTACTGCTGTGCAGTATTAATAAGAAAATACTAATTTGAAGCTCATTTTGAATTAGAAATAACTATATAGCACCTGCAGAAGGGAGATTTTCCCTGAATTTTTACTGCTTCATTTATTAGCAAATATGCCTCTCTTTTGAGATGTATGATGAACTCTGATGGCTGCTGCAGAGACAGGAAAATTGGGATTTATCTGTAAAACTAAAAATGTGAAACATGGATGTTTGCTTCTGAGCTAGCTAAGTCCCTTTGTAGTCATACAAGAGAAAAAACAGTTCTTACAGGAGGAAGTAAAGTAGAAGATGGAAGGGAGTAATAGCATGCAAAATTAGTTATCTAGTATAAGGCGATTTGCAGTGTAGAAGTGCCATTTGTCTCATCACTGATTACGACTCTGAATCTAGACAACTAGGTCAGCTGTAGGCTTTGTAGACATCAAAACTTAGATGAGATGGGTTGCATTTCCATCTACATAAGCTACTCTACATGAATGTTAGGAAAAAGTATAGCAAGACGTACTGACTGCCTTGTACAATAATCACCTTATATACCAAATCCCTTCGTGTTCGGTGTCGAAGCTCCCAGAGTCTCCCATGTCTGTGTTTGGGCAAGTGGGTTTTCCTTTGTTTTGCTAAGGGTAAAGACTGCTGCTGTTGATAGTCTTAGACAAAATATAGGGACTAAGTGAGGAGCTGGAAATGTCCTACCTGTGAGAGCACCTTTCACTCCTGAAAGGCTGAAATACACAGGTATTTTGATCATACACCATGTTCTGGTGAAGTGGAAATATCATTAACTCAAACAAGCTGGAATTGCCTGTTCTACCCACGTGAAACACCCTGTTCTTTCTGCCCCTTCGACAAACCGTGATTAAAGCTCTGTTTTAACCAAAGTGGTGTCAAAGTATGTATTTTTTTTTGCTTCCGAAGAATGCATACAGTGATAAGGGACTGTATTATGAACAAAATCAGCAGAATACGACAGCATTTCTATTTGTAAAATAGTTCTAAACCAGAGAAAAGTATGCTGGTACTTTTATGCTTATTTTTAAAGCCTTTTTACTGACCAGTATCTAATGATGGTTATAGACTGACTGTTACAGAATCACAGAATCACAGAATCACAGAATCACAGAATAGTAGGGGTTGGAAGGGACCTCTGTGGGTCATCTAGTCCAACCCTCCTGCCGAAGGAGGGTCACCTGCAGCAGGCTGCACAGGACCTTGTCCAGGCGGGTCTTGAATATCTCCAGAGAAGGAGACTCCACAACCTCCCTGGGCAGCCTGTTCCAGTGCTCTGTCACCCTCAGAGGGAAGAAGTTCTTCCTTATGTTCAGACGGAACTTCCTGTGCCTCAGTTTGTGCCCATTGCCCCTTGTCCTGTCACTGGGCACCACTGAAAAGAGCTTGGCCCCATCCTCCTGACACCCACCCTTCAGATATTTGTAGGCAGTTATAAGGTCCCCTCGCAGCCTTCTCTTCTTCAGGCTGAACAAGCCCAGTTCCCTCAACCTCTCCTCGTAGGGGAGATGCTCCAGTCCCCTCACCATCCTCGTAGCCCTCCGCTGGACTCTCTCCAGTAGCTCTTCATCTTTCTTGAACTGGGGAGCCCAGAACTGGACACAGTACTCCAGATGAGGCCTCACCAGGGCAGTGTAGAGGGGAAGGAGAACCTCCCTCGTCCTGCTGACCACACTCTTCTTGATGCACCCCAGGATCCCATTGGCTTTCTTGGCAGCCATTACACAGGGTAGGAAACCCTTTTACACTCCCAGCTAGCAATGTGTGACTCTTACTGTAACTTCTTTTCCCAATTAATGACAGGATGTGTATCTGCTATGCAGCAGTCTAGTTTGCAGTAGTGTCATAACCACGGCAACACTTACCATTGCTGGAGCACCTCTCCTGTGAGGACAGGCTGAGACAGTTGGGCTCGTTCAGCCTGGAGAAGAGAAGGCTGTAGGGAGACCTGATTGCAGCCTTTCAGTACTTAAAGGGAGCCTAAAGGAAAGATGGGGACAATCTTTTTAGTAGAGACAACAGTGACAGGATGAGGGGTAATGGTTTTAAACTAAAACAGGGTAGGTTTAGGCTGGATATAACGAAGAAATTCTTCACAATGAGGGTGGTGAAACACTGGAACGGGTTGCACAAAGAGGTAGTGGAGGCCCCATCCCTGAAAACATTCAAGACCAGGTTGGACAGGGCTCTGAGCAACCTGATCTAGTTAGTGGTGTCCCTGCTCGCTGCAGTGGGGTTGGACTAGATGACCTCTAGGGGTCCCTTCCAACCCAAAACTTTCCATGATTCTATGATTCTATTCTTTTTTTGGAAAAAACTGCAATCTTTAGTATGTAAGATTTTTTCTTTTTCAAATCAATGAAGAACCACACTGTGTCTTGATGTCCTTATTCAACTATGGCTCCTAGGGAAATCAATGGGAGCTTTGCCTTAATAAATATTGAATAAAAGTTTTGGAAAGAATGAGCTAAATATTCATTCAACAGTGATATGCTGCGTAGTTTGGATATAACTGGTCTGTTTATTTCCGTTCCATGTACCAGTCTTTACATTTTGCCTTGTTTGGGCGACTGAGATGCAGAATTGTGTAACAAACAGGTACTACTCATTTGTCCCACTTGACAAAAAAATAAATACAAGGAGAAAAACTTATTTAGAATTTTATCTAGTACCTATGCTTAGGGAATTTATATGCCTGCAGTGAAAAACTGCTGCTCTGTTTTTCTGAGCCAATGGTAACATTTTTTTTAAAACCATAAAGATGATTGATTTTAATTTTCGAGGGGGAAATAGCCCCTCAAAACTTTGTACTTTCAGGAGTATCTGAATGCAGTGGAGCACACTGGAGGTTGCTGAGCTTTGCCCTCCAATTGTCAAGGTGCGTTGCAATAACTCTTAGTTTTATCAACCCATATGCGGAATTTGTATGGCCATTTTTCATCATTCTCTGGAGCTGCGATGTACAGTGGTTGCATTTCTGTCCTTAAGCAAAATCTTTCTCAGAGTCTGCTTTTCTATAGAGTAGGCATGTCCTCCAGTAATTAAGACTGAAAGAGATCTCTTGGATAAAGGAGGGATCATCATAAAACTTGTTTGCAGATACTAACCCATGATTTTAGTTTGTTTACTCTTACATAAAACATATCTGTAAATGTAAATGTATGTCACTGAATATATTTCTTTCCCTGTAAAACAGGAGAAAGAGCGCCATGGTGATTTGTGGTCTCATTTTCTGATGTACTGTTTGGAAGGTCTGGATGACAGTGATGAGCATGTCACAAGAAAAGGGCGATCGATGACAGGGTTTTGCTCATGACACAGTGCTGTAAAAAGGTTATTCTCACTTCAGTAAGTGATCAAGTAAAACAGATTACAGAAGGAATTGAATGATAGGTGAATCAGTTACCAAAACTTACTTTGGATTGGATAGCCCCACTGTTACTGCAAGAAACTGGTTATGTACCTTTTTTGGCTGGGTGAAACGTAGAGCACATATAGAAATAAATAAGTGTAAAATTTTCAGATATGCTAGGCACAGGTGACTGGTTAAAGGTAACTATAACACTCCCCTGAAGAAGCCTTTAAGTTAGGAACTGTGTAAGTTTCTTTTACAGAAGATCACATTTTACCATCTACTCCTCATCTATTGTTAATGTGCTTTGGGACCTGATAACTTCTTTCACTTTTTTCTCTTTCCTCCCCAAGGGCTCAAAAATCCTCATCTGTACTCAGCTGTAAACTTGTTTTGACTTTTGTGAACTGTGATGATCTCGTAGATCATTTATGCTGTATAGCTGTGCTTTACTGTATCCCAATTCATTCTCCTTGGACAGGAAAACAAAGAATTTAAGAGATAGAGACTGGGGAAAAACATGATTGATGTGCAAGTACAAATATGGACATTTTTGTGCCATCTGCAATGAAGGGTTGTTATTTCTAAACCTTTTGCAAAATGTCTACATCTATTTGCTAGCTTGCCGTAGCCGAGAAGTGGTAGAAATGCAGTCAGACTGCCACAGGTTTCGAGTGATGGGTAAGGGATGGATTCACGGTTACGCTGAACTTGATCTCTGTTATCCTTAGGATACTGCAGTAGAAAGTAAACTTTTTTCCCACCATTTTGTGTCATATTTTCCGAGGCAGGGGGAGGAATCTATGATGGCAAAGATTGCTTTCCTTCTTCTTCTGCTGTCTCTGCAGCGACTACTTAGAAATTTGACATGTTGGTTCTTGGGAAGGGTGGTAATGTATTCTCTGTAGACATTCTAGGTAAGAACAGATTGAGAAATTCTAACCGAGAATTCTCTGATCTGCCTCTCACCTCTAGTAAAGTGTGTATGTGTGATGGAGGTACTGAAGGGGGCAGTTTCTGTTTTGATGTTTCTAATATGTTTTTGTAATGTCTCAGTGGATGTGTTTCTAAGATACTGCTGCAGATGCTGAAAATGTATGTTGAGTGGAATCAAATTATGGTGCATGGTTGTGCATACTTGAACATTATAGATTGGATGGCATGATTCAAAAATCTACCAGTGAACTAGTGTTGGTAAACTGATAGTATGATGAACCACAGTGGCTTACTTGGGAAATGCTGAATATGACGTTCATATTCACATATTTGCTTTTACAGTTATTTATAGTTATTTGTATCCGCATCCTCTTGAATGCTTTAATTGCTAATCAGCAAATTTCTTTTGAATGAAAGATTAATCTTTCACACCGGTGTTGCTGCTTGATGGTAGCAGAGGTGTTATGATTTACTGATTCCATACATATTCAATTATTAATGTTATTTTTTATTTAATGTAGAAGTACATTTGGAAAACAGCATCTCAAGTTGGATATGTCTCCTTTCCTCAATCATTCAAATTGGATAAATATAACACAAAAAAATTTTAAACCTGGACGACCCAGACTCATGAGGATTTTGAAATGTTCCTGTAATCCTTATCTTTCCACTCTGCCACTTGCCAGTAGAGAAATATGTGTAGTAGAAAGCAATGTTGAAGAAGGAGTTCCTCTGACTTTAGAACCGCACTGCTAAAAGCATGTTAAAACCACACTTACAGTAATGGACAGTTTCAGTCAGAAAATCAGGTACTATTTAGTGCAAAATCCTTTTTCAGAATAGAACACCGTAAAATACTGAATGTTTCTTAAAGTGTAATCATGCATAAAATATGACCAGGTAAATAGGTGGTAAATGGCCGTGGTTGGTAAGCATTCAGTCTCTTACCCACTTGGAATATAAATAGTAGTCTATTTTGTAGTATCCTTTAATGTCTGCCTGAAAGTATTTGAAAGATAATATCAAGATCCACTTAAATGTCTTCTAATCAAATAATTCATTTTCATTTTTCCTGCAGTTAATCTTTGTCGTCACTTAGAGAAGAAATTGTATGCCAGATCATAGAGTACTATCTGTATTAGAACATGTACTTTGTTGTGAAGGAGGAATTGTGTTATACCTGCAGACTGAACAGAGATTTTGTTTTCAAAGCCTAAATGCAAGACTCAGAAGAAAACCAAACATTTTTTAAAATAGTAAATGGTGTTCTTCTGCTGGTTAAACTACTGTTGGGGACTTTGTATTGTACCCTTCGAGGTGAACTAAGTATATGTTTGTACTTAAATATTAAAAAAAAGGTGAACAATGCATCGAGCAGAATCCTACTGCTGTAAGTGGTTCTAAAAGGAGTCTGCAAAGATGCCTCATGAGCAGATGCCTTATATATGCTTACCCCAGCTCCAGTCCTGTAAGCGATTGCGTGGTGCACCTCAGCCTTCCCTTGGGTCCATCCCTCTGCCCATCTCTGATGCCCAAAGATGTCCCCTGAGGGCTTGCTGGTATTCCAGAGTGGCTACAAGACAACAGGGAGTCATTCTGTCTCTGGCATTCATGCTGCCAGGCTGTTTAACCCCTTCTGCATTTAGGCCTTCTTGCCCTCCATGCCAGATCATTTCTTGGTCACGAATTTACCACCGCTGAGCAGCTACAATTTGAATTTCGCCTTCACTGCTTTTGTACTTGTGTAGCTTTTTAGGTTTTTTTTCGTTATACTTAATAAATCTGATTTTGTGGCTCATATGTTAAAGTAGAATTTCCAGCAGACTGACATATAATACTACTGTTGAAGGTACAGGATGTGGACATGGGCAAGACACAGATGTCCATGTCTTAGTCTACTATGTTTTCTAAAGAAAATTTAAAGTAAAGAATGACGCCTGGACCAAATTTTTGAAGGACTTCAAAATTCATCTATTTACTTAAAGATATTTACATTTTCTTAATGTGCAGAAAAAGTTCAAAGAACCAATATTTTCAGCACTGTTTTTTTTGTTTGTTTGATTTGATTTTCAGTCGACTCAGTTTTAGGTTTTGTCAAAGGTGGAATTTCTTGTAGTGTCAAATAATGCTGTATGATTAATCAAAACAGAGGTTTGCAGATCTACTGCTCTGTCAGTGACACAGTATTTTGTAAACTCCCTCTAGTCCCTTTTGCAGACATCAGAAATTCACATGCCAGATTGTTTCTTTTACTGTGGCCTCATTTTTTTTCCCTGGCCAGTTCTCCCAAGAGTTGCAGTTATCATTATTTCTGACACATCGTTTGGCTGTCAAGACTGGCCTTGGTTACTCTACTCTTTACGGTTTCTTACTGTTACTGAGAAATGTGGAGTTTTTGTAATGATATGAGTAGCTGGAGATAGATCCTTCCAGCTTGGAAGTCTGGCATGTACTTGGATATTTGAAGCAACAACCCATAAAAAAGGGAAAAGCCTAACAGCCACTTAAAACCTGTGCTGCTAATAGCCCATCCATAACACGTCATCTTCTGTGCTAACAAATGGGTTTAGTCACAAAGGTAGTTTGGGCATGTCAACACTATTTGCGCATACAGCGTTGCTAGCTCATACGGTTTTTATGCTGTCTTTTGGTATCATACACCTTCTGTGAAACTCTAGTATTCAAACAATTGCACAAAATGAAAGCTTTCCAAGGTTTTTTTTTAAGATCTAGTCTTTGTAATTTTGGAACAGATAATAAAGACATTTAATGAGTTATCTTAGTGAAGTCATGAACAATCTGCATGCAGCTCTCAAGGATTTTGAGTGTGCATCCCATTCTGAGCTTCCAGTCCTGGCTGTCAAAGAAAGAACTTCAGCAGGGGCCGAGCTGACATCAGCACCTGTAAAACAGCAAGACCTTTTGAATATATTGCCTGATTTTTCCCTTGTTTTCAGTCTCAGAGTGCTTGTACGTCTTAGCTATTATTGATTTTTGATTTGGGAATTGATTGTAGTGTCGGGTAACTTCTGTCCTTATTGCTCAAAATCTGGAAAAAAAATACACGAAGAAAGAACTCTTTATCATTTAATTCTCATGAGACAACTTCGTAATATTTTTATGTGTAACGTCAATGGGTTCTTTAGGATGGCAAGATTGCACTTGCAAGTCTAGATCTAAAAAATGACTGAATACAGGTGGGAGGGTTTGTGATTTTTTTGTAATAAATCATGATTTTTAAATTTATTTCAATGAAAATGTTTAGCGTATGTTTGTGTCTTTATTAATGTGCTTCACACTGCAGAGATTTCTTTGACCTCTGTTTTGTGTTCAGTTTTTATATGTTTTGCCCGTTGATGTTCATGGATATATTTAATACAGGACAAAAGTAGTTTAATTTCAGATATCAATGCAGAACCTGCTTAAGAATGATAAGGAAAAGATTTAGTGTTGTTTTTCTGAGTCAATTTCAGAGTTAATGTTGATACACATTCAGAGAAAAAGTATGAATGTAGAATGTCCTGCAAAAATATTTTCTGGGAATTTTTTGGATGCCTCACTCACAGCTAGTATGTGTTGAACTCACATCTATAAGAAGTGATGCACTTCCAAATGGCAGAAAGCTTCTTTTTAATGCCTCCTTTTCTTTCATTGGTAGCAGTTGTGACCATTTCTTGGTTCTTTTATGTCACACCATTGAACATAGCCTTTTCTTTTTTTCTTTAGCGACAACAACAGTTTGTATTAAAAGAGGCACTAAACAATCATGACAGTTGGGAAAGGACTGATTTTTGTTAAGGCTGCTAGTGGTAATTGGTGTTCTTTTTATTAGATTGGTGGATTCTATTTACAGGGTCCAGTGGGAGTCCAGATGGAGAGCATTTCTGACTGGTCTCTGTGGGATTTTCTGAGCAAGGCAGGTTATAGACAATGCTGCTGCTGCATGTCTTCTGCAGGTGGCAAGCTACAGAAACTAGCAAAGCTGTGTGAACAGCCAAATGCTGAAGGTTTTTTAGATGTATTGGTGGGCATGTGCTTCACAACACATACAACCTGTCTGCTTTTAAGAAGAATATAAACATTCTGTCTATTCCTTCTGCTTTAATTATGTTTTGACATAATTACAATAGAAGTAGATACCATAGAGTTATGAACTTTGGACTGTGTCTTGTCTAGAAGTTTTTCACATTGAGTATGAGCTTTCAAAAAAATATGGTGACTCCTTTCAATAGACCTCGTCTCAGGTCTGCCTTTATGTTTTCATGAAACTGATTGGACATTCATGATTATGCAAGTGCATGTGGTACGTGCAGCAGCACAAGTTCCCTTCCTCTGTCCATTTGCAATCTCTTTGCCTCAGCAGAGAGTTTCTTGTGAAATTGGGTTACGTACATTACAGTTCTGCTGTACCACAAGAGCAAGTGAAACTGTATCACGTATTTTTGACAAAATGATACAACTTTGAAATCAAGTCCATTGATTTCAAAATCTCATGTTGATATTTATGTCCTTGATAGTGCCATATTCCGTCAAAACCCCCAAACGAGAGCTGCTTCCCCCACCTGCTCCCTGCCATCAGTTGAAGTTACTGATCTAATAGCAAGAAATACATGGTCTGATATTAAAGTTAGGCACTGTCTTGAGAAAATGAACAGAGAATACATTACTACATAGAGCAGGAGCAATCATTCGACTGAGAATGTGAGCTTTATCTTAATACTGAATAAATTCATTAAGCAATAATGAAATGCAGTGGTTTTCTAGGCACGATGCCATGTTAGAAGATCTTTCCATTTGTGTTCTTTAAAGGTGAATCACATTTCTGTAAGCAGGCCAACAAGATTAGGCATACAGCAAAACACAAACCTTTTGCCTTTGCGGTGGTATGTACAAGTATGTATGGAAATGTGAGAAGGCTGTCTTAAAGAGAAGTGTCCAGCAAGGGATTTTCTCTCCATCTGCATACAAAGACTACTCTCACTGAAAAGGATGAAGAAAGACTTAAGAAGCTAGGGCCAAGAGAAAAATGAATGAATTCTGTCAGACAATGCAGACTTTCCAGAAAAAGGAGCCTATGATTGTGCTATCTTCTGTACCTTTGACGTTTCAGTGTTTGCTAAGTTATTAAGATTTTATCATCTTCAGCCTAAAATGATCCTTTTATTTATAGCTTGAGTAAAAGAAACAGTAGAAGCTCATACAAAATTTTCATTCCACTAAAAAATTGACATAGTGATAAAAGGTGTGATAGTTCAGAGGGTTTTGTGGGTTGTTCTCATAATTATGAAGGCCAATTTCTCTCAAACTCCAATATTTTTTATTGAAAATAGTTATTGAACTGCAAGTAAATTGAAAATTAAACTACGCCTCAAAGGCCTGATTGTTTTAAAACAATTGAAAAATGTGGTATTTGTGAATATTCTTTTATATACTATTTCAGGTCTATTACAATATGAAGGGAGTGTAATAAAGACATTTTTCCTGTTCTTATTTTTCTGTTTCTCTTTGGTAGATCTCATCATATATTTTGCAATATTGTACTCCAGGAATAGGTGGAAAGGGTTTCAGACGGACAGCCTGATCAGCTTTATGAATGTTATACTCACAGAAATATGATGGTGTTAACAATCTAAATAAAGCAGTCACTCTTCAGGCTGATTATCTGTGTGTCCATCTAATGTCCCCCAATGAACCACAATTACAGTCCATTTGCAAAATTTAAATAATAATTATGTGTATTGATTTTCACTAAAATACCCATTTTTATAATTCTAGATTTTGTGGTTTATATGATGCTGCTTGACTTTGTCAGCACATTTTATTGCTTTGCAGTGTGTTATTAGTGCAATAGAATTCTATCATTCATCTGAGAACAAGAAATCAGTAATGCTGATTTTTTTTTGTTCTTCCGTGTGAATATGTAATGTAAAATGCAAAAATTACTCCTGAAGAAGGAATTTTTTTCCTTTCTCTAAGTCTCCTAATCCAGAGTGTACAAAATCATGATTTATTTCCTGCTCTCTTTCTTTCTTGTCTGTCCAAATGATTGAGAGCTGTGGATGAGATGCTACCCACTGCCACTCATCTACAGTAAATTGTCTATATCCATATCTTTGAGACTGGGCCGTGGATTTGTAATCTTTCATGTTGAGACAGCAATTGAATGTGATAAACTTTAAGCATCCACTTGCTTTTCCACATTTGTTCATACTAGTAGGTAATATTATGTCATCTTGTGACTGACTAATACACTTCCATCATGTCTATCTAATGAGCTTCTGACTGGAGCTGAAATCCTTGTTATTTCCTGTCAAGTACATGACCTTGTACTTTCTGGTGCCAGATTTCATCCTATTTCTATTACTCTGAAATCATCTGATTCTTTCTTACAATGTCTTGATTCTGCTCCATATTAATGACACCTCCTAATTTTACAGGGAGATGCATTCATAAACACATCCCTATTTTTTGTCATGATCTTAATGAAATTAGGGAATGCATTGATTCTCAGACTTAATTTCTGCGTGGTTTGACTCTCCTGTTCTCAGTATCTCCCACTACCATTTTTCTGTCCTTATGCAGTATGTAGCTTCAATTCTCATCTACGCATGAATGACTAGCAATTTCCTATGCAACAATAGGTAAAATCAGCCACTGCTTTTCAATCTAAAAATTGCCTGTCATAGAAAGCCATAGATTACTTTGACATGGTCTAGATAACCTTTGTTCCGTTTGATATAGTTTTCCATTTATCTCTCTTTCCTTAATTACTCTTTCCTTTCAAAATTGTTCTAAAGTCTCACATATTATTGAAGTCAGATTTACACATTTTTACTGCGTATTTTCCACGCCTTGTACTTTCCTTGCCTCCTGCATTCTGCATTCATACTGCACAGGCTGTTGTCCAGTTACTCACCACCAATTCTCCCTGACAGATTAGTTTACATTGCTTGTTTCTGGATCTGTGGTATTTTGTATCAGGCTTTCAGAATTCAGGGATACAGACTTCATTCGAAAGAGAGCTGGGATATTATAATCCACTGCTGGTAAATTTTTTTCATCTTTTCACATTATCTGTCCTGCCTCTATCCCTTTGATCATCAATCACACTTTTAAAATATTTTGAGAAATATTGTTATATAACTTAATATCTAACATCATATTTCAGAAGGAGTAAAGAAATTTCACATTTAATGTTAAATGTTTTCATGCTTCAAGAAGAAATGAGAAGTGTGTTACAGAAAGTAGAATGTCTCATCAGTAAACATAGGCACACTGTACTTGTTAAACATACTGATTTGAAGAAACATAGGTATTAAAAGACAAATGTACTCAGAATTCATTCTTAAATTATATCATAAAATATGACTGGTAACGGTCGATAAATGTTTAAGTAATATGAACTTTGGAAATGCTTCTAGGATTACTGCTTCTAAAAATACTTTGCATATACTAAATTTTACATTTGCTTTTTATTGTATTATGAGGGAACAATTCAGTTTAGTTTTGTGCTACTGGTTTTTCTTTTACCTGTTTTCTTAAGCTAGTTAGATCAAGTAATGTACCTGAGCCACTGCAAGTCAATAAATGGTTTGAAATTAATAAAAATGCCTAGTAAAATTGCAGACCCTGCTCCCACACAACAGTGGGTTCTGTCTGAATGTGTTATGCCCAATAAAAATGTTTTAGTCGTTAATGTTTTATTGTTTAAACACCTTTTTCTTTTTAATTATTAAATATCTCTCTCCCTTCTAAGTTCCTGAGTAGAGCTTTCTTTGAATATTCTTCATTTTGTTGTAAAAAGTATTGATCTATGTCACTCAGCCAATTAAGGTTTTTTTTTAAATGTTTTTGGAATCTCACTAAGTGTAGAATTTGATTGTAAGAATCTGTGTTTGTATATCTCAAAATAACACGTACATTAATAACTGTAAGTAATTAAAATAAAAGTATGTAGACATATCTCTTTATGAATCAGGGGAAGATAGTGTGTCTGGAGCCATCGAGTTTTGAACATCTCTCGATATGTATGAACTTCAAAGAAAATGATTAAATTGTGCTGCATTGTAACAGTAATGGCCCATCATTTTGAATAAATACAAGCAGTTAAACGTAATGATAGTTTTGTGGAAATTACTTTGGCTTATTCCCAATTTTTAGGGTGCTTTTATTATGTAAATTTAAATAACTTTTAGCTAACAATTACGTTAAACAACAATATGAGTAGTATAATAGTACCTCATTGAATTACACAGAAAAAGAATTGCCAGTGGATTAAATTAAAATGTGTCTTATATGACATTCAGTCCCATGAAGTAACTATCCTGAGATACTGTTTCTTTGCTATTTATCTTATATTCCTTTCATAATATAGACAGGGTGGCTATTTCTCTACTTGACTTAGGGTTTTGTTTGCTTGTTTGTTCATTTGCATAAAGGAAAAGATTAATGTTCCATAGTAACCCAGGGCCTTCCCAACCCTGAAAAAAAGAAAGGAAGGAAGGAAGAAAGAAATTAAACTTAATGATACTGTGTAATTGACTTGGGCTTTTACCAACCTTCAGACTGTAAATTTTTGAGACTTTTGTGAGTAGAAAACACGGTATTTTTACTTCTACCTTAAAATGCTAAGACTCCTAAAAATAAATTTGACCTGCTGTAGATTGAGTTTCAACAGGGTGCACTGAGCGTTGACTACTATGAAAAAATACTGGGAAGTAAAGGGTTAGTTATCCATCTCCCCTGCATATGTCTTCTTTTCATGTTTTGTTTTTTTGAGGGTTGTTTTTGGTTTTTGTTTTATTTCCTGGCAGGCTTACCATGAACCCTCCTGCTAAAGGCCAAGGTTCTTAGGACTCTGTGAAATGAAGAGCATAAAACTTGTTTATAGGCAGTCCAAACTTGAGTTTTTTTGAAAGCTCTCATCTTGATATAGCCTTCTTTAACCTTGGTTTTTCCCCTTAATATTTAAGACACCATCAGTACATTCCTTCAGTTGCCACACACACTGATTTTATGTGTGTGTGTGCGCGCGCATGTGTGTGCGCATATACTATTCTTTGCTGTAGCAGGGAAAAATTATTTTTTCTTTCTACTCTTTTAAAATTGATTTCTCTCACAAATTAAAAACCAAAACTGATGAGGGAAGTGAATAACAAAAAGAAAAACTGGCAGTAAGATCTGACATGATCATAATAAAAAGATTCCACTCCTATGAATAAGGTTTTCTGTAAGGGGAAGAGCTTGGGAGCAGCTGACTGAATTCTCTAACCCTTTAAAGACTGAGAATGTGTGCGTGCGGATGTAAGTCATACTGAAGTTCGGTTCTGCCTGTAAAGAAGTGTGTGTTTGAGACTAATGAATGGAGCTGTAATAAGAAACAGCCAGTGGAACTGAACTTCCAGTTCACTGCCTGTGATATATACTGTGTGAATGAATCAATTTTGTTTCTGCCTGAGGAGGAAAAAGAAATATGAAATGTCAGCACTAAAGAAGCCACCTTTCTATGTATCTTATAGTGTAAGATACAGAATATATACAGACTGATACAAAACATTTTGAGCTCCATTGTAAACATTTAGCAGAGTTTGTCATTATTTACATTTGGTTGTGTGGAATCTCTTGTGTCTTACAAGATGAAAGTCCATCTGGCAACCTTGACTGCAGTCAGGACATTACTATAATCCCTTTCTCTTACAATCACAAAAGTTTTAGGAACTTTGTTGACTTTCAAACCTCCCCTGTTCTTGAAATTTGGTTGAAATTGGGAAACAGAATGGAAAGTTGGACAACAGAATGAAGGGGAGATAAAAATAGTCATATACATTGTATAGATACAGTTATGTAATTTTCATGTCTTATTTCTTTAGGGAATGGAGTTAAACTGTATGTTTCTTCATTTACATCTTTACAGTTCTGGTATGACTTGGGAGAAAATAACTGTCCAGTTGCATAATGCTTGGGAGACAGCCACTAACGCTTTTCTTTGCTTCATTTACACCATCTAATGTGTTTCAGAATTTTTCTGAAGGTAAATATCTTGAAGAGTTGACACACTCAGGTGGCATAGTAAAGTGTAATGTAAACTAAGTAGGATATATAAATTCCTTTCGGTTTTGATATATGTGTTGCACCAGAAAAATATGGAACGGATAAGCTTCTGGTGAAAGTCTACACGCAGAAAAAAAGCATCCTGCCTCTGGCATTTTGAAACACGTCCACCTGGAGCAAATGTCGTGAAAAATAAACTGAATAATAAGACAGGCAGAAATCTTGCTTGCTAGTTCTGCTTCAAAGTAGGTGAATAAATATAAGTCTGTGATTTTTCTCTTATTTGCTGTTACTTGTTTTTCCTGTAAATATCATGGGATTTCTATGAAGGAGAATCTTACAAATACTGTAAAATGAAAAAAGACCGTTTCTAGTATCCTGAATGCAGTGATGCACTGTCTCCATCTAAGAGCATCAGCTTTACTACTGAAACAGTTTTAAGCACCAGACTTGCTTTATTTTTTTTTACCCAGTAGGTACTACATTTTTCCCCACTTTTTTCCCTGTTTTGGACACAACAAGGCAAACGTGTTCTCACTGATATATTTAGATCTAATTGAGCTGAACAAAACGTTGCAGCCACGTAATTGAAATCACCATGAAAAAGAACAGATTTTAGCAGGCAGACTCTAGAGGCTGATGGGTTGGTATTTACAAACAGGCCTTCCAGCCCAGATGACAGGTATGGATGAAATTTACAAGCATACTAACAACTCAGATGGAGTTTGCCAGCTCTGCTTCAATTCCATTTCCCATGAAAATAGATGGTGAATCTGACCAAAAAAAAAAGAAAGGATTTAGAATGATCACCTGAAATAAATTACAAATACAGTGTAGGCTGTCATGCCAGTTCAGGTAGTATCTGTCATTCATAATGTATTTACTTCATAGGCAGAGAAGCCAATCAGTCTTTCTTCAGGGATCAAATTTTTAAAGTGATTTATAGGTTTGTTGTTTTCTTCTTCTTTTTCTTCCCCATTTCTTTTCTCCAGTCATGGTAGTTTATTTATAATCTTAAAGGATAAAACAATGACAGTGAGCTAACTATGTCTTCTCTTTAGATAAATAATTCTTGGATCTGACTGGAAATTTATTTTCTTAACTTTCTAAAACTTGAGTTTTATTTCATTGAAAAAAATCCATTGGTATTATTTAAATTAAATATTGGTTTTATATCAGTTCAACTGGAATCAAATTTCCCAGTTACTGCTGGACAGAAATGTTTTAATCACAGAGCTTAAAGATAATTTTTAGCATTCTAAGCTGTTGTAATGTTTTTTGGTGCTCTTAGCTACATTATAGCCTTGTTCTTTAGCTAAAACGCATATCCTGTAAACAACTGTATTCTTCATTCTAACTGAGCATAACAGAAGAGTAGTCTAATAAGAAAATCTGACAGAAGAAGATGTGGATACTAAACTGTTGCCCCCAGAAGATTTTTTTTTATTATTTGAACTGACTAGAAATTAAATAGTCTAAATTCTTGTTTCACAAAGATTGGGAATTATGGGTCTTTTCATTTCATATATAGCTTTCACCCACAGTCAAGGTGAAAAAAAGGTCAGTTGTCCAGAGAGAGAATATTCCCATTTATTTCTTTAATCATTTTGCTAATCTAATAAATCCTTCTTGACATATGTGGAACCATACAATTCAATCAAATAGGATTTGGGTGAATACTTGGCACACAAGAATTATCAGATGTTATGATCATGTTCTGCTATTTTCATTTAATACAATATTTATTAAATGCTGCATAAAATGCTGACCTGCCAAGAAGTTTACATTAGTTCCATTGAAAATATTTTTTTTCCTGAGAATCTCAACTGCTTTTTGGTAGCATGACTTCTGTTTTGTTTGGGGTTTTTTTTTTTTGATACATTTATATTACATGTGTTTTCTTTCTGTAGTGATCTTGCATATGAATGGCAATAACTACTTGTACAACCACTTTTTTCCCAAGGTACTTTAATTCCCTAGATTTTTAGTTATTTCTGCATCATGTAGATAGGACCTGAAGTCACATGCAAGAGACAGAGTTCGTATGTACCACACCTCCACAGTTCCATGAAAATTTTTGCAGTCATATGGTTTATTGAAAAAGTAGTTTAGAAATAGAGGTTAAATAGATATATATGTATTTGAAATCTGTAGTATTTAAATTGTGTAATTATTAAGTGTATATTTATGTAAAATTTCTAAGTTTCATCTATACTGAACAAATAAGTACAAACCAAGTATGATGACAAGTAAAGCCCCTTTCTGCTCCTGAATATAACCTTCTTAAAATCAGAAATATGTGGATTCTAACCTGATACAGGACAAAATTATAAAGTAAAATAGAAATATTTGCATTAACTGTATGTGAGTTAATTGGAGGTCAAGGAGAAATCCAAGTACTAGAACTAAGTATTAGATGCTATGGCTATACTTACATGACAGCTGGGGAGTGCTTCAGCAGTGGGACTTGATTATCTACATTGTTAGAAATTGTCGGGATGGTCATAATCAAGTTTTTTGTCGTTTCTTTGTTCACCACTCATTCCCAGGTATGCTACATGAGTTAGTATGTGCCAGAAGTTTGGCTATGGCCATATTTGGGTTGCTGGGAGAGTTTAGTATTATGAATAGAAGGTTTTGTTTCTGAATAGCTTCTGCACTGACCATATCACAGGCACATTTCATTATTACTCTGAGTGTATCATTTCTAAACTGTTCTACCTTCCACTTTATAGTGCAAATCATTCCTTCATAAGGTGGTCATCTGGATTTCTGGAGTGTCATTTCTCTGAAGGCAAATTGTGTCCAAAACATAATGATTCCAAGAGTAATATGAATTTTTGGAGTGATAGTATGGCATGACTTGACTTCATATTAGATTTTCAAGTAAAGAAAATCAAACCAGAACTTCTGTAAGTCTTTTCCTCAGAGTTCTTAACTGATGGAACAATTCTACGTAACTTTCTTAGGAAAAGGAAGAATAATTTTATGTACCATTCACTTCCTAAATGATGAGACCCTGTCCTGCCTTATAAAGACAAAACTAGATTTACCAACAAACAATAAAAATGATAAATAAATGATAAACTACTATTTTTAGTCTTCACAGAACTAGAAATAGTTAACATTATTATTGCTTTTGGGAATACTTGCTAACTTATCACAAACTCCTGTAAAGCATCTTTATAGCAGCTCTTATTTCCAAATCGAACTTTAAATGGCCTTTCTGCAGAATTAAGCACTTAAAAAGTATCTCATAATATCACTTAGAAACAAATCTCCAGTGAATAAATGAGGCCATTAAATTGAGTAGAGTAATATTTTGGTAAATCTTAGGGGAAAATTAGTAATAATAAAAATTTTTGTTAAATTTTTAACAATTAATTACTACCTATTTATGAAATTTACAAGTCTTGTTTAATTATAATATAAATATTAAAAATTGTTTTCTATGAAAAATCCCAAATAGGCTTTTACAATAGAGGAATTACATCCCTGGCTGAATACACATTTAGTTTTTAAAAGCAACTTCAATATTTGGCTGTTAATCTTCTACTGATTTAATATATTCAGAGTTATAATCCATGAAATCAAGAGTAGATTTAACCTGTGTATAGCTAAAGGAAGATATAATTTAAATTTTAAAAACTATTTAAACCTTTCTGATGCTTTTGACTCAATATCTGTGATAATACTAATGCTACAGAAGAAAATACAGTTTAAACAATCAAATTTTTTTACAATCTTTTCAGTGCTGGATGATGGTTTGGAATTTCTACAGTCATTCATGTATCTCTTGGTAAATTTTACCATTTTGGTCTGGTAGCTTACCAGATTTCGAGGTGTTCTCTCCCTGGTGCATTTGCTTGCATGAAGAGGCTTGTAGGATTGTCATCCTGTTAGTGAGAGTGGAAATCATGATTATTCTTCATGTACACCTATCCTATGAAATAAAGGGAAAATAAAGGAAACTTAGGGTATAAGCTTGGTCTGATGCTAGTACACTCTGCATTTTTTTCTGCCTTGTCTCAGCCTGGTGTAAAAAGAAAATTACTTTCAGTGATTCTGAGCTAAACACAGTTTTTCTCAAATTAACTAGCACCTATGTGTGGTCACACTATCTGTAAAAAGGAAAGATTTGATTCCCAGGTTGAATACAGATGCAGAAATCATACAGCTTGAATTTATTGTAAAACAGAAGTAATTACAAAGGAAAATTATTCATTCTTTCTCTTTTCCAGACAGTCATTATTCACAATAGTACACAGATCGAAACAAATTGTAGAAAACATTGTAAAGTGACATCTTAATTTGCATGTTGTTGAAAAAAAAGAGGTATGAGTAGAGGACTGAGGCAGGAACTGAGGGAGATAACCCAGTGAATAGATTTTTCAGCAGCAGTTAACTGTATTGTTTTAAGTTCCTGAAGACACTAGGTTGGTGGCAGATGACAACTTCGGTGACAAATACTGTTTTATTTTACAAGCAAGTACTCTTCTAGTATTTCTCCACCACCTGCTGGACTTAATTATTGCCTTATGACTTCATTTTTATATCAGTTTTACCCACATTTTAATGCAAAAAAGGATCTGAAATGAAGGTTTTCCTACATGCTGTATTAACAGATTTTTTTGTTGACATTAGTTATATAAATCTCTTTTCAGGAGCACATTGCTGTGGATCTAATTAATTGAGCTATGAAATAATTTTAGTTCATTTAAAAAACTGTTAAAGTTTTCTTTCATTTTCTTCTTACCACTGACACTCTTAGATTTTTTGTGTTTTTTGCTAAATTTTATTATTTATTTTTATGGCACTGCTTCAGCTTTGGATAGCTTCATGTGAAGATTTATAATCCCTATTTATTCAAACGTTTGGTATCTTACTATCTATGCAAACTCTTAAAACTTTCAGGACCTTATTGAAACCTTTTCCCATACTAAGAAAATAATAAGAGGCCTCAAATCTGTATTAAAGCATAATGCAACATAGGAAGTCTAAATGTGATAAGCCATGTGCCAGTATCAGATTTGTGCCTGAAAAATGTGAAATTCCTCAAAACTAAGCATGGTTTTCTTCCCTTTGAGTAACCATAGAAGATATTTGTAATAAAATAATTTACAGTTTTAACTTTCTATTAAGGAGAAGTTACTTGCGGTGTTCACATAAAAGTATTTTTAAAAAAAGACTAGAATTTTTAGAAGAATTTGAACCAAAATCAACATCTAAAAGTGCAAATGTGTTTGGTAAATAGCTGAGTATCTTTGTTATCACCTGGCTTTCAACTAGATATTTTATATAGTTAATATGGGACTTGCATCCACTTACCAAGTGCTAAACTCCATTATGTATAAATCATAGGCAGCTATGATATGTCCCATATTTACTTAAAGATACTAAGATGAGCCAAGGTTACTATTCAGCTAAGAAACAGCTATAATTATTTAAAGAAATCAAATTTCCTCCTTCAAATGGATTTTTATGAGCACATATTATGCTTTGATATTTAAATGAAAGTGCTCATATGTTTTGAAAGTACAGTATTGATCACACAGTTGGTTTTTGAAATGTAATCTTAAAGAAAAAAAATTACTAACCAATCAATAAAGTCAGTCTTCCCCCGTATAGTTGTACTTAATGTATCCAAAATTCTTTAGTCTTATATGTTAATATAATTACCAGTGAATGCTTGTTAACTTTGACCACTACAAGATCTCACCTTAACTTTTTGAAATGAAATAACTTTTCTAATGCTTTGTTTTAGTTGTGATGCTGAGTGGTTTTGAAAAAAAAATATATTCATGTTGGGAATAAACTATCAGTACATTAAGTGATGCAGGACCCTTCTTACGGAAAACACGTTCAGAGACATGGCTTCAGAAGGCCAAGTAATGATTGAAACAAAGATCTGATTTACTCATAACAGAAGTCAATGCAGTCATAATGACTCTTATTTTTTTCTCCCACTTATCAGGAAACACTGTAATGCTTTAGACCAGATATCTGCTCTTGCTTTCATAATTTAAAGCAGTCAGGAAGCTGGTGATTTCATGACCTGAAGATTCATCCTGCCTAGGGGGATCTGCATGACCTTAAGCTGTTTTATAGGATCCTAAATCCTGCAGTTCTAGCCTTGCATTCCTGGTATGAATGTTAAAGAGACGCCTACATGATTTTTGACAGCAGAAGTCTTTGCAGGCACAGTAAAATAACAAAAATTAGCAATGCTGTTTGATCGTTCCTCTTACCTTTAATCAATGTGGATGTAAACATGTAACTTTACTACCTGAGGCAGCTGTTTCTGGTTATTTCACTGTTGTGACGAGATTGGGTGAGAATTAACTTAGTTGCAAATTGTAGGTTCCAGGGAATATCTGCCAATGCCATATTGTGACCAAGAAAAAGCGGTAAATAACATACGTATGGAAAATTAGTGACTGAGATGTAGCTTCCCAGTTTAAATCAGGTGAAATGATTAGAATATGATCGCATAGAATTTTACTTGTTTCTTTGTAATTTTCCTAAATTTTGTTGTGAGTAGACTGATCTGGAAAAGTATGATGCCACGGTTCTTCTTAGGCTACAATTTGAATGCAGTGCCAAAAAAAGGCCTGTTTTGTGCATTATTGATTTTTTCTTTCAAAGAAAACATTCCATTAGTTGAAATGCTTTAAGTTGCTTCAGTAAGGCTAGTTGGGAATAAGCTTTCAAAAAAATCTCTGAAAGGTTTTCTTTATAATTTAATATTAAAAGTGATTATTGGGGGAAAAAAAAACAAAGAAAAGGAATAGGAAACTGTTTTCCTACTTTCTACAAGCAATTTACTTAGAACAATGTAGAATTAACGGTGTGTAACACTGATCTTACTCTTTTTTTCCTTTCACTCTGTGTCCTAATGTACATTTTCTTCATAAACTACTAAATTCAATGTATGCCTACAGATCATAGAACAATTTTGTAGAGTTTTATTTTGAGATGCTTCACCATTTAAATCTATATGCACTGGGGCAAGGAGTAATTCAGTGTTTTGGACATACATAGGGGAACTTACTTATTCAATGCCACTTAGTATGTTAGAGCAATGGAAAGATAGATTAATGTAAAACAGTGGTTAAAGTCCTTCCTCTGAAATAAACTGACTTGTCAAAGCATGGTGCCACTGTTCTTCCTAGACTGCATTTGCATGTGATGCCAGACACGCAGGCAGCTTCAGCTGAACTTCTGCAAAAAAGGAAGGTCTTTATTGTAAGGAAATTACTATCCAAATCACTGTTGAAGTTGTAATGCTAAGGTATCATAACTAAAAATGGCCTACAGTCCGCTGTTTTACTTCACTGCATGGAATAGTTCCCTCTGCTATGTTTTATTCTGAGAAATAATGCCACCAGTTTTGTAAGAGGCTTTGGAGTTAAGATTGCTATATGAAGGTTCATCCAAATGTCTTTCTTACAAATAATTTTGTCTCTATGATTCACTAATCATGTGTACTTACGCACAGAACATTCTAGCAATCTCAGTGGAGGTAGGGGATGGAGATCCATAGCACAGCAAAGACACAAGGGTTGTTGAAGTGTTAGAAACCATGGAAGTGCCTGAAAACAGTCACATAGGAATTAGGCCTTCTTCCCAAAAAAGGTGGCAGGATCAATAGCCCGACTGAAATGTGTCGACACCAATGCATGCAGCATGGGCAATAAACAGGAGGAGTTGGAAGCCATTGTGCAGCTGCAAAACTATGATATAGTAGCAATCATGGAAACATGGTGGGATGACTTACAGAAATGAATGCTGTAATGGATGGCTATAAATTCTTCAGAAGAGATAGGCAAGAAAGGAGAGGTGGTGAGTTAGCCGTGTATGTTAGGGAGTGTTTTTACTGTCTAGAGCTTAATGGTGATGGAAGTGTCAAGTGTTTATGAGTACGAGTCGTGGGAAGGGCCAACAAGGCAGATATCATGATGGGAATCTGTTATAGACCACCCAACCAGGATGAAAAGGCAAATGAAATTTTTTGTAAGCAGCTGGGAGAAGTTTCACGATTGCTAACCCTTGTTCTCGTGGGGGACTTCAACTTCACAGATGTCTGCTGGGGCTACAATACAGTGGACAGGAAGCAGTCTACGAGGTTCCTGGAGTGTGTGGAAGATCCTGAAATAGTGAGTAAGCCAGCAAGGGAAAGCGTCCCACTTGGCCTGTTATTTGTGCACAGAGAAGGACTTGTGGGTGACGTGATGGCTGGAGGCTGTCTTGGGCATAGTGAACATGAAATGATAAACTTTTCTGTTCTTGGAGAATGAAGAAATGTGGTTAGAACTGCCACTGTGGACATCCAGAGGGCAGGCTCTGTCCTTGCAGGGGCCTCGTTGACAGACTCCCTTGGGAGACAGTCCTGAGGGACAAAGGAGTCCAGGAAGCCTGGACATTCTTCCAGAAGGAAATCTTAAAGGCACAGGAGCAGGCTGTCTTCATGTGCCAAAAGATGAGCCAGCAAGGAAGAAGACCAGCCTGGGTGAACAGAGAGCTTTGGCTGGAACTTAGGAAATAAAGGATAGTTTATGACCTTCGGAAGAAGGGGTGGGCAAGTCAGGAGGGCTACAATGATGTCATGAGGCTATGCTGGGAGAAAATTATAAGGGCCAAAGCCAAGCTAGAACTTAATATGGCTATTGCTGTAGAAGACAATAAAAAATATTTCTGTAAGTACGTTGGCCACAAAAGAATGGCTAAGGACAACCTCCATCCTTTACTGAATGCGGGAGGAAACATAGTGACAAAGCCTGAGGAAGATGCTGAGGGTACTTAATGCCTTCTTTGCTTCAGTCTTTAATAGTAAGACCAGTTGTTCTCTAGGTACCAAGCCCCCTGAGCTGGAAGACAGAGACAGGGAGTGGCATTGTTTTGGTTTCGGCCAAACCCAGGACAGGCATGAACCCCCAGTAATCCAAGGGGAAATGGTTACTGACCTGCTACACCACTTAGACATCCACAAGTCTATGGGGCCAGATGGCATGCACCCAAGCATCCTGAGGGAGCTGTCTGGTACTGAGTACTGCTCACCAAGCCACTTTCAATCATTTATCAGCAGTCCTGGCTAACTAGGGAGGCCTCAGTTGACTGGAGAGTGCCAAATGTGACACCCTTCTACAAGAATGGCGAGAAGGAGGATCTAGAGAACTACAGGCCTGTCAGTCTGAGCTCAGTGCCAAAGGTTACGGAGCAGATCATGTGGAATGCCATCACACAACAGGTACAGGAGAAGCAGGTGATCAGGCCCATTCAGCATGGGTTTATGAAAGGCAGGTCCTGCTTGACTAACCTGATCTCCATCTACAACAAGGTGACCCACTTAGTGGATGAAGGAAAGGCTGCAGATGTTGTTTGCTTGGACTTCAGTGAAGCCTATGACACCATTTCCCACAGCATTCTCGTGAAGAAACTGGTCGTCCGTGGCTTGGACGGGTGCACTCTTTGCTGGGTAAAAAACTGTCTGGATGATAGGGCTCGAAGAACTGTGTTGAATGGAGTTAAATCCAGTTGGAGACCAGTTGCAAGTGGTGTTCCGCAGGGCTCCGTAGTGGGGCTAGTGCTCTTTAAGATCTTTATCATTGATCTGGATGAGGGGGTCGAGTGCTTCCTCTGTGTGTTTGGAGACGACACCAAGTTGGGTGGTTGATCTGCTTGAGTGTATAAAGGCTCTAGAGAGGGATCTGGACAGGCTGGATCAATAGATGGGGGCCACTTGCATGAGATTCAACATGGATAAGTGTCAGGTTCTGCACTTGGATCACAGCAACCCGATGCAGTGCTACAGGTCTAGGGAAGAGTGGCTGGAAAGTGGCATGGTGAAAAGGGACCTGGGGGTGTTGGTGAACAGTTGGCTGAACATGAGCCAGCAGTCTGCCCAGGTGGCCAAGAAGGCCAAAGGCATCATGGCTTGTATCAGAAAAAGTGTGGCCAGCAGGAGTAGGGAAATGTTCATGCCACTGTACTAGGCCCTGGTGAGGCTGCACTTTGAATACTGTGTTCAGTTTTGGACACCTAACTACAAGAATGACATTGGGATGCTGGAGCGTGTCCAGAGAAGGGCAATGGGGCTGGTGAAGGGTCTAGAGAACAAGTCTTAAGAGGAATGGCTGAGGGAACTGGGGATGTTTATCCTGGAGAAGGGGAGTCTGAGGGGAGGCTTTATCGCCCTCTACAACTACCTGAAAGGAGGTTGTAGTGAAGCAGGAGTTGGTGTCTTCCACTGAGTCACAAGTGATAGGACGAGATCAAATGGCCCCAAGTTGTGCCAGGGGAGGTTTAGATTGGATATTAGGAAAACGTTCTTCAACAGAAGGATTATCAAGCATTGGAACAGACTGCCCAGGGAAGTGGTTGAATCACCATCCCTGGAGGTCAGTGTAGGTCACCTCAAATTCGCTCATACCCCAAACAGAGTAAGTGGATAGTCACAGCTACATTTTTTTATGTTCCCTGTTCATTGACAGAGGAGCTCTCTCCAGCTGCTGTTTTCTATGGCAGACAATACCAGACAGGCAAGACTTGAAATTATGTACAAAGTCTTAAATGGTAACTATGCTGTATAAGGATTAAACAGCAAGGTAATTGAATAAAAAAGTGAGAGACAAAGGGAAATCTTTCTTATTAGTGTTAGTTGTCTGACTGTGTGGGCTCTCACTTTTTGTACCCATATATAATTGATTATGGATAAATACCAAAGTTATGTGGAGATACTGTCTCTATTTGAGATTTGCCATGCTCAGAGCACTTTTATTTTCAGAAAGTTAGTAAGTGTGCACAGGCATTCCTTTGAAATACAAAGATCTGTATATTTCTGCATGTAACAGGCTTTTCTACTTGATCTTCCCAAGTTTGTTTTTTTACGTTTTCATCGCATCTGTTTAACGAGGTCAGATTTCATTATGCATGCTGGTGGCATTGACAGTCTATTACATTGTTTACTATGCACGATGATATGAGAGCTAAATAGATCCTGATTATTCAAAAAAAAATCACTGTTTGCAGTCCATGCACGTCCATGCATTCTAAAAATTTCATAGTATCAGTTCATTCATTGTTGACAACTGCAAATTATAAAGTGATTAACAAAGTTGCCAGTAAAAAGAAGTGGTATTTGGACTTTAGTGAAGTGATAGTAAGAGTTTTTAATGGCAGAAAAATATCTTCATAAAGCTTTTTATATGTTGTATAAAAACAAACTAGAGTAATAGTAAATGGGTTTGAGTCTAGTACCGGACTTCAGGGTGGGCTTTAGTATTCAGATCAATCGAACTTAAAACTGTCACTAATAATCTGAAGGAGTAAATGATGTATTAATTAGAAATCTATAATAAAAGCACTTCTAATATTGTATCCTTCCATAACCCTTAATCATGTGGGATGTATTGCTTGACACAACCCACAATGTTTATTATTGAAATAAATGTAGATTTGGTAGTATGGGTGTACATTTGGGAACTACCAAATCAGGTTATGTCCATTATATGGGAAAGTATCCCAAGAAGTACTAACCTAAGAGATGCTTAGAAGGTCACTATGGAAAACTTCTTCAGAATGAGACCTGTGTAATACCATGGGCAAATGTTAGACAAATACAGTATATGACAGTAATTGAACATTTGAATAATGAGTAGGAGGTGGGAATTAGTTTGCATTCAGTGCACAGCACTGACTTTTCCTACCGATTTCTGAGTTGGTATAGCTTCCCTTCAAGAAAGATATGCAAACACTGCTGTTCAAAGTAAGCCTGCAAAGTGATGCAGGGACTGGAAAATAAGGCTCACAGAATAAGACTAAAGGAATTTGTCTTACTAAAGAATTGGAGAGGTGACGTGATCACCACCTGTATAAACCTGCACTTGAAATAATATAACCGATAGTGAAGAAAGATTTTTCCTTAATATGGAGACAAGATAACAAGATACAAAGGCTTACAACTGAAGCTAGACTTAATATCTTATCTTTGAAATCATGTCTTTTAAAAAAAATACATTATTTCCTGGCAGTATTGATTTTTAAATTTATAAAATTATGAAGAAAAAGGTGAATTTACAACACTGTAAAATACAGTTGAACTGTGTGTGTGTGTGTATGTATGAATTATTGGCTTTCTGTTCTGTTTCTGGGACAATTTTTATAGTGTGTAAGTGAAGTCAATTTGATATTGATCCTTTTAGTCCTAAAATTAATAAGTGTATGCTCTTTCTTGTTTCTTCTTTTCCCACAGCATCATAACATGGATTTTATCCATACTGCTCTCAGCATTCTCAGAGCTCTTGAGTTTTAACTGCTTGTGCCAGATGCTTTCAAGCAGAACATGGCTAGCACTGTACCTTTGGAGGTGGTGGTCGGGGCCAGAATACTGTCTTGACAAGAGCATCAACAGAAGTCACTAGCGCTCTGCCTAGTGTTGCTTCACTTTGGAGCTGCCCTCATGTTTTTTATCTTTCATCCAAAATAACTGGTCCTAAATTATATCTCTGTGACACATGACAAAAGGGTTTTGATATTGTTCCTTCCTCTGAAGCCTCAGCTTTGGAAATGGAAAGCAAGTGCTTTGCAGTTGGAAAGATAATCAGAGTTGTTAAAGTCTTACTAAACAACTGCAAGTGATGTTGTCAGAGATGCTTTAAAAATTATCTTGCTTTAGCTGAGATGTAATGCCTGACAGCGATTGTCTCAAATCCAGTGTGATGCAGAGTGACCCAGCTGCAGTCATCTCATAGTCAAAAATTGTGTTTCAGGGGCTTGTGTACAGGGAGTTACTTGTGAACGCTTACATTTCTCTTGCAAGGAATTATTTTGCTATGCCAGTATAGTGATGCAAAAGTAAATATTGGTAAAAGTAGTAACATCAAGAGACTTTTACAGTTTAGACATTCTTACCTAGAATCATTTTCCCCTAAACACCATTCCCTCTCCTTCACCCCACTCTGTTTAACAGCAAGTAGAGTGTCCTGCAAGCATGTTATCTCTTAACAGATAACCAGATCTGTGTATAAGGAAGGGCATTAATAACATGTTTCCAGTAAGTGACTTGATAGTTAGTTTTATTAAATAGATAGTATTATATATACATGTGGAATTATATATAATATCATATTTGTTGCATTAAAGATTTGTCTGGGAATCAGTGACAGAGCATAGCTATAGGACTGGAGCAGAAAGTGAAGTCGAGGGGATTCAGTGTTGCAGCGTTTCGGCTGTGGGCGGAATCTTGCAGACTCAGACAAATGCTACACATTTGTAAAGGTCTCCCTAATGAGACTGCATAAAGTGATTAACATCCAGGAAAAGACAGTTCATAAATTTTTGGTTCTAAGATTAATCTTACAAATGTAATTTCCTTTGATCTCGAGAAAATTGAGTTTAAAAAAAATAGTTTTGAAAAAAAAAACATTTGTGTATTTCTCTTTTTATTTGTATTTTTGTTAGGGTGGGTAGTATCTTTCCAAACATGAAGAGCTTTTTAAGATTGCTTTGTGTAATACGATTATAAAGATGGCTGTCTCAGTGACAGTTGATGAAATTTGGTTGAATATAACTTTGCTTCTGTTAATTTAATTGCCAGAATCCTGGGCTGACTTTTTTTAATTTGTTTTAGGCACTGAATTATGTTGTTTATTTCTCTCTGAAACACTTTGGTATAAATTTTGCCTTGAATAAAAAGAGAGGTGTTCTTTTCTTTTCTAACTTTAAGTACAGGAAATTTGTTTCTTGGGTGAAATGTAATCCAATGGAAAACCTTTACCTTTGAGCAAAGTTCAATTTAATACAAACAAAGTTAAAATTACCATTGGAACAAACAAAAACAATATTTTCTCCCTTCTGTCTGAATTCTGTCTCCATTTGGTTTAGTTTAGGAGAAGGAAAAATGATTTGTACGTATTTCTGGTAGTAAGATATTTGATATTCTCTGACTTCGTTTAATGATGCTTTTATTGATCTCAAGTAAAATTTTACTAAATTCTCTTTATGTTATTCCAGCTGAAAAAAAAATTAAATATATAATGAAATATTCAAATTTTTTCAAAAAATTGTGAGATAGCACAATTTAAGGCATATTTCATGAGGGAGACATTTCATGCTGTTACAGAATTAGTTTTCAAATATTGCACACGTACACGGGGAAAAAATGCTGATAATAAAACTTATCTGTTCTTGATCAGTATGAAATATTTTAGTTCTAAATTGTAAGTAACTTTTTTGAGTTCCCTTATATATAAATTCTCTTTTGTTGTCTCTGAAAATCTTGCAATTTTACTACCACACATGCTTAATATAATTTCAGGTTATGTTAAAAATTACATCAGACTTTCACTGTTTTTCACAGAATGAACCCATTAAACTTACTGAATTTTTTACTCTTCATATCATTCTTATGAACGTTTAATAAATTAATACCTTTTAGTATTAAAAACTTTTGCAATTTGTATTTTGTGTTGCCAAGATCACTACCAAAACTCAATGGCAAAAAACACAATCAAAGATCTTTTAGTAGTAGAAATATTAAGTAAACAATACTAATTTGAGTTTATACAACTAAACAAGGGCCCACTAGATCCCACAAATTTCAGATTCTGCTGATGTTTTAGAATGTTTTCTACTTAATCTTGCCATTTCACACTCTTGTTTGATAAGAAATATGTCTTTAAATCAAAATAGACAAATACTTGCCGATCTAGTAGAATGTATATCCTTCTACTTCCTCGATTTGCTATAGGGTACACCTTGAATAAACTGATCTAAAAGCATTACTGCAGCGTATTTGGTTAATTAACATATTTTGCTGTATGTCTTTAAAGTGAGTAAGAAGAGCCTAACAGGAATAGACACATTTGTCTCATCACCTCTCAGTTCTAATTTGTCCTTCTCTAATGTTTTATTGAATCATATACTCTTTCACCACTGATTTCACACACATAAAATATAATTGGAATCTATAAAAAAATACAGACTTACTCCCATAATCATGGGACTTCATATAAGGACTTTTTTTGGTTTCAAAGTGCATGAGGTAATAGGAGTTAAGTTTTAGTGACAGCACTTCACTTGCACTGGACTATAGACTGAAGATTTCTAGAGAAGACCAACAGAATCAGGAGTGAGTTAACTCAGTTATTATCAATATGTCTTTAATGTCCATTAAGACGAGTTGTTGACTCTTCGCTGATTTCTGAATACTAAGAACAAGGAAGTCCTTGATTTCACTTTGTTAAATCTAATTGGAAGAGTTCCCTGTGATTTTCATGCTCCTTTTTCCTAACAATGGAACAAAAGCAGTTCATGAAGTCAGATAAAAATAAAAAGTAAAAATAAATAAATAAAAACCTAAGGAAATAATAATTTCAGCTATAAGAACCATGTCAGCTACTGAAGGTTTGTTGCAAGGTGTGAATCTTTGCAGGTGCCTGTGTTTGCAAATAGAATTTTTTATCTCTTCGAATACTTTATCTAAAGTCTGATCTATCTAACTACAGTCTTTTTCTTTCTGATCTGGCTTTTAAGTTTTCTGTGTTCAGTCACAAAAAGACTTTTGTGCCCTCGGACAACAACAACGTGGTCAGTGAGCACAGAGGAAATTTGACTTTTTGTACTCATTTCCTGTTCTTGATCCCTCTCTGGCATGAAATAATTGCAGTTGTGAAATGGGAATGGCTCCTTGAAAGTAAGGAAATGTGGCATTGTAAATTATTTGTTAAGGTGAACATCATGTGCTGATGTAAATAGTATATTAGGAACAATTGACTGCTAAGTGTCAGAATTCTGTGCTGAATTTGTGTGAACCACAGTCTGCAGATGCTAACAATTTTATCAGAAAATTAAGCTTTGGTTTCAAGTTCACGAAAGGAATCAGCCCTACCACGAAGATTATCTCCTTGATAAATCATTCCTTAAATTTACAGAATAACTGTTACAAAAGCCTAAAGAATTTTCTTTTTTCATCTTGAGCAGCCACTTCACCTCCTCCTCCCTCCACCTGCTTCCAAGAAACAGCTGAAATTTATTGATGAAAACTTAAGTTTAACCAAAAAAACCAAAAACGCAAAACCCAAACAAACAACAAAAAAAATCAGCACTCTGAACAAAAATAGCTTATCCCTGGTCAGGAAACAAATACAAGAGGAAGCATACAGCAGCAGCAGCAGCAACCATGGTCTGTTTTCATGTTAAGTGACATAGTATATTGTGTAGCTAGAAGGCCTGAAACTAAGCTGATCTAACTGTCTCTAAATCTATCAACTTGACTTCTCCTCATCATTCTTATCCTCACTGAGGAAGAGTTCACCGTAATCAGGGTCAACACAATGGTCAATACCTCTCAGCAAAAGAAGGAGAGGGGCACATGTCTTTTTATCTGTGTCACATGAATCTCATTAAATTCAGTGAGTATTTTGAAACTAATTACAAGCCTGCACATGGACCGAAGACTAAATTACCACAATTAACATATTTAAAGATCCTATTGAGTAAAGTGAGATATGTGCTCACTCCTAGGGAAAATTAAATATCTTTTGTTGGAAACAGTAGATGGGCTTGAGGATATTTGATCATAATAATAGCAAAAGGAACTCTTTGAAGTCCACATGACTGAATCATAGATTTAATAAATACCTATTGGATGGAAGTTTTTGTGGCATCTTTTTTGAGGTTTTAGCAAGGACTAATCCTGTTGATACAATATGACATGTCCCTTATTTTTAAGTGCCTCAATCCATTTCATTTAGTTTTTGATCACAGGTATTCATTTATTCAAATGTCTATGTATTAATGGCAGCAAAGTTGATCCTACATAAGCACTGCATGGTAAGACGAACATAAATAAACTTCTTAGAGACACTCAGAGTTATTATTTCTTCTATTCTGTTCTGCTAAGACTGAATTTTCAACTGTCCCTAGCTAGTCTACCTGTCTGATGACTGGGTGTTTAGTTTTCCCTAACTGAGGAAAGATTGCTAAATTTTCTTTGATTTGTTTTTTTTAGTGGAAGGTTTTTTTTGTTTTCATGTGGCTTACAGGAACATATTTTTTTTTGTTAATGATAAAATGTTAGTTACTCTGCTGATTAGGAACTGAGCATTTTCTTTGAGTCCTTGATAAAGCTGAAGAATTTAATAGTTTTCTAGGGAAGTCAATCACTATAATCTTTTTGCCTTCTTTGTTACCTGTGTCCTGCTTTATCAGAAGTTCAATAGTTTATTAAGAGTTTGCTAGTTCTTGTTTGTTAAGAAGGTTTATGAGTAAACTTAAATTTAAGGAAAATATTGTCTACAGCAATGTAACAGTTGGAATTAATTTCGTGAAATTGTAATGTGTTACTTTGTGTATGTTCTTGTTTTGGGATGTTTTGATTTGAATTAAGATATGTCTTGAATAAAGTGAATATCTCAATGTAATACATGTACTTTTTAGATAATTATGAACAGAATCCTTACTGTATGTCAAGTTGTAGTAACTAAGCACTGGACTCTGACATTTGCTTATTCAAAGTAAATTTGCACTCAGATTGAAATGTGTGAAAACCTGTAAGTCTGTATTATGGACCAAGCTGAAAATTTAGATGACAAACAGCAGCCTGACTGTTACAATCAAACTACACTCAGTGCCATATATTCTTGATGCTGCAAAAGAAAAAATATTTGTGCCTGCAAATGACATTGTGTTTTTTCACTACATGGAAATGAATATATGCATGTACGCATCCTGAAGAAATAAATCTCCGGTTGTCCCACTATTCTACAATTTTTATTACTAGTTTTATTTTTATTTTAGCAAGCTGCAGCTTTGGTCGAAAACACACTATTTATTTGATCAACCATAGTGTTATAAACGTAACTGTGGTAACTACTTTACTACATGATATCTTATTTGAACTCCATCTGTTGTGGATCATATGGCATGATCTGTGTAAATTATGGTACCACTGTATGAATAATTTCTTGATTTACTCTGAATTTGCATAATGAGATAGTGTTTGATCCTGGAAGAGAAATGATAGGCATACTTTGTACATGCAACACTTGCAGTTTTGTTCATATAAAAAGTCTCATTTCTTTATAAATTTGATTAAATCTGCACTGGAATTATGGTATATGGAAAGGCATGCATTATCTAACTTGAATATATTTTTTCATTTGGTGATGAAACAGGTAGTAGCTTTTTGTTTATATATCCTTCCCCCCATTTTCACTTTCTTGCTTTTTTTTCACTAGTTGCATTTCAGCTTTTCACCTCTTGTTTCCAGCATTGTCTTTCTGTCCTATTGAGTACTACTCGTTTCAGACATTGTTTTTTAAGTAGCAGCTGCTAAGCTCATGTCAGTATACTGCATTAACCAACACTAGCATCTCATAATTATTCCTCACTCTTCTCATTGTACAGTTATTGTACAATGACTCTGTAGGCCTGAGCTTGATTTTATTTGCCTAAAGGTCTCCACATGAGCCTCATACAATTAAATACATATTCTTTCCTTCAGAAAGCCTTGTATGATACCATATTTTTCTGCATATTAAAGAAACCTATGGTTTGTTTACATTTTTGGTGTCCTCAGCTGTTGTATAAAAAACAAAAGATTTCTCGCAAAAATCACAAAAGCTACTGGATGCATAGCTTTTAACTAAAATTCTTTGGTTTAAAACTCATACTGGAATAAACTACATAAGTGTTCAGTTAGCTTGGAGGACCTGTGTGAAATATCCCAAGAATGCCCTAGATTGCCTTCAGCAGTGAGATCTATTCTGCTGTACAGAGGAAGGATGTCCAAGAGAAATGAAGAGCTGACCAGTAGCATGTGGGAAAACACTGAATTCAAATAGTGTTTCATTGTGTTGCATGTCTTCCACTGTAGGTGAAGTCATATAGAATTGTCATGCCATACAGATTATATTATCATCTGATTTTATTAAATGTGAGAAAAAAGCCGATACTGACCATCTCGTTCCCCCCAATTTCCCAAAAGTGTTCTGGGTTTAATTCTGGAATTCTTACTAAATTTTGATTTACATTGCACACTGTAAGCTGCAGTAAGAACGTGTTTTAATCAACGTGTGCAAAGCAATATGATACTAAGTTATTTTCCCAAAATAGAGCATAGCAGCTGTTGTAAAATAAATGTATAATTATTCAAAGTAGATCTATTTGTGATACATTGCTCATTTCTCTTTAACCATTATAGTGGGCAAAAAAAATGTTTTGCACTGTTGGATTTTGAATAAAATCTTGTGTATATTCAACTGTTTATGTACCTTTCTATTATAAATTGGGAATGACATAAATTATTATAGCATAAATTATATTTACTTTCTCCATTAGTTCTTCTGGGAATACCTGAAAGCAATATATGGGTTTCACAGGATATGTGTATTAGACCATCTAGGCAGAAGAATGCAGTACCATCGGTTCCTTTCTAACTTGTACTTTCTAACTTTTTTAGGAGGAAGGTGGCAAGTGTAGTCAGCAGAAGCAAATAATACAAAGGCAGCTGTCTCATTCATCCAGTGAAAATGTTTTTATTTTCCCTTTGATTTAAAAAATTGTGAAGACTTAAACAGACCCAGGGATGTAGTAAAAATAGTGTATCTGCTGTTGTTTATCTGCTAGTGCTTATAAGAATTAATCACATGGTCTTATTCCTGGTGATTCATTTTGTAACACATTCCAGCTTTCACCAGAAGAACAAAGTTGAAAATAAAAGGCATATGAAAGTGATGAGACTGCTTACTGCGTCCAGCTCTAGAGTCCTCAGCACAGGAAGGATATGGACCTCTTGGAGCAGGTCCAGAGGAGGGCCACAAAAATGATCAGAGGACTGGAGCACCTCTCCTGTGAGGACAGGCTGAGAGAGTTGAGCCTGCTCAGCCTGGAGAAGAGAAAGCTCCAGGGAGAACTTATTGTGGCCTTGAAGTACTTAAAGGGGGCTTAAAAGAAAGATGGGGACATCTAGCAATAGGACAAAAGGCAAAGATTTTGAACTAAAAGAGGGTAGATTCAGAGTAGATAAAACAAGGAGATTTCTTACAGCGAGGGTGGTGAAACACTAGAACGGGTTGCCCAGAGGGGTGGTAGATACCCCATTCCTGGAAACATTCAAGGCCAGGTTGAAGGGGCTCTGAGCAACCTGATCTAGGTGAAGATGTCCCTGCTCATTGCAGGGAGGTTGGACTAGATGAGCTTTAAAAGTCCAGATCTATTCTGTAATTCTGTGATTCTAGATCACATACATAGGTCTGGGGAAAATGCCTTTCTATTCACTTCTTATAATTTTTGTTTTGATATCTAGGCTTACAGTGTAGGCTTTGACAGCAGAAAAAGGATCATTGGCACTTGTGCTCCCTTGTATCAGCACTGTAAGTAGCTTATGACTAACAAGTTCTTTTTATTTTCTGGACTGTAAAGAAATCTTTCACTAATGAGATCATTTTCTCAGAGTTACCAGTGCAATACATTTACTTAGAAGATGAAATCTTGTTTTCCTTCATTTATTTTTCTTCTTCTGTGCTTACCAGTTGGACAATTTGTCCCAGGTAACACAGCCTCTTTCACCGTTAGGAGTCTAATCTGTGGATAAAGAAATGAAAAATGAGCTTGCGGTTAGACAAGAAGAAGTTATAAAATTTTGCCGATTGTATTATAGAAGGATAGAGCAGGAAATAAACTTTTGAAAGTAAATAATAATTTTATTGGTTCCTTTCACCTGAGTGAGGTACACTGAATTTGGCAGAAATACGATATACATAAGCTTATGAAGAGCAATTAAGGTATCATCTTGTTTTGTAGTGACTGGATATTATTTGTGGGATTTGAGAGAACTTCTAAATGTAGCAGTCATGGTCAGTATCAAGCCTTCTCTTTAGGAGGAGTTTTTCTTAAAGAATCAAATGAATCAACTTTAAAACAAAATTTTTTTTGAAGGTGATCAAAAAATCTGCTTAACACATTCATACAAAAGTCTGTCTGCTAATTAGAAATATCCCTAGTTATTCAACAGAAATGCTTAGCTATCACCGAGTCAGGAAAAGATTTTGTGTTAATTAGTATTCATGATTTTGATAGTGGAAATCTAGTAGACAAATAGAAGGGTTAGAAGAAGAAGGACTCACCTGTGACTTGTCACTTATCAGTTGCATTCAGAGAATTTGTTTGTCCTTAAAAGACCCATTTCATAAACACTAATAGATTATGTAATTTCCTCTTATTTTGTAAACAACAGATGCCAGTATAGTATAGCTAGGGAGAGATTTGCTTACACTTCTTCTGGTGTTTTAAAGTCAGTCTTCTTTCAGCTAAAACTAGAACAGATATTGATTCTCAATTTATATTTCTCAAATTTAAATGTAGAATGAACACATGCCCTGTACAGTAATTGAGCTGGAGAGGCATTTAACATCCCAAGTATTGATCAGCATTTCCTTGCTTATGCACCATTGATTGCGAACTGCAGTTAAGTCTGCTTTTTCTGAAACACTCAGGTTTCTTTCTGTATAATGTTAGGACTTGCATACTAATAACTGTGTGGTAATGATTTTGTGCTGTGTCTTTACCAAACGCATATACCATTGGCAAAGCAAAAGATTTTCTATTTTGTTATACTTATAAATGTTATTTATTATTTCATTTAGTTCCAGCGGGCAGTGGTGGTATTTAAGAAATACCTGTATTTAATATGTTTGCATAACAAATATGATTGCACACACCTGTGGTGGCATCAGGTCTAAAGAAAATGAAGAGCATGTGCTGATGTTGTAGCTTCATGGTATAACGAGGAATAGAAGGAGCCACTTGCTACCCATGTAAATGATAGTGGGTGAGCTGCGAACCATTTATCAGTATGATCTTGGAATTTAGTTTAGAAGTGGGTAAGTACAGACAGTTGAAGAACACAATAATTATACCCTAGTAGTGTCATGACATATCGGGTTAAAAAAAAAGAAAAAAAAAAAAGTACTGCCTCGGTACTAGTGCTTTTACATGTAGTACAGCAACAGGTAATATTCAGAGATGTGCTGCTCTCAGATACAAGGTTGATTCAGGTGTTTTTCCTGTGTTCTCTTTGGTTACAGTTGGAGCAAGTGGTGTTCCTTGTATTAACCTGAACGTGTTTTTTTTCACTGGCAGATAATTGTGATGATCAGTTGGTGTCTGCTTTGCCTCAGTCATCATTCAGCAGTTCATCAGAGCTGTCTAGCAGTCACAGCCCTGGATTTGCAAGGCTTAATCGAAGAGAGGGTGAGTGTATTTTGTATGTTGACTGATGCTATTTTTTTAATAAGTATTTTTAAGCATTTTTGTACCTGTGCACAATGTTGAAATGATACATAGTGAGCATATTCTGGGCTACTGGGGCTGGAGAGAGTTATGTTTGTTATTTTAAGGAGAATGGGAAGGTGAAACAGTCACAAAGAATTCACTTTGCCACATACACTAAATTTTTCATAGTAAAATTTTATGTTCAGACACTGTTGAACATTTTACTAATTTTAATATAAGGGATTCATCCTGAGTGAAACCAAGATCTTCCTGTGATTTTCCAGCATAAAATGTAGATAGCTTTGGAAGTATATTAGTGCCCACTCCTAAAACAAAATTTAAATTAATTTTGTTTCTTAACAAGACAATAATAATGTAAATAATCTCTTTTTTCTTAGAGGATAAATAGAAAAAGTGCAAATAAATGAGTATCATTGTACATCATTCTCTAAGGAAATAAGGGTAAATCCAGATTCCATTTGGAAATACAGGAACAGATATTCAGGAAATATTTTTGAGAAACTGTTTTCTCTTTTCCCTTGCAGTTTGAAATCTTATTATTGTAATGTTATTTCTTCACTGAGCCTAGTATTTTATTATGCTTATTCACTGACACTGTAGCAAAATTCGTAACTAGCATATGGTCCAAATTTTTACTGAAGTGAAGGAAACTTGTGTGTTAGGTTATTATTTATGTTATACCTCTAGATAAATCTTCTGAAAGCTCTGTATTATTTCTATTTTTCTTTGATTTAATAATTAAACATACATTTTCCGTGTATTTGGTCAATTATGGAACATTTTCTTTTGTTAAATGCATTAAACTTTGATAGCATTGTTATTTTTGCTTTTTCTGACATGTAGCTAAAGCATTTGAAAACTTGGGTATATATGTCAGAATATGTGGAGATTACCCATTTTAGCTGAAGTTTAGTGGTAACTCAAATCTTTTGTTTTAAGGATACTGTAGGAAGTAAAAATGATGAATTTCTTTTAATTACTGTAAATAAGTTTTCTGTTCCTAAAGGAAATGCATTGTCTAAATATCCTTTCTGTGTGAAGGACATCTATTCTGAAGCTTTGTGACAGTATCTGTTAGATTATATAAAATCTGTCCAAAAAAATGAGTTTGTACTGTCAAGACATACCACATTAGACTCTGTGCTGTGTTTGTGGCCTATTTGTAACATAGAATTATGTTCAAAAGTAGTGTTAAAAATACATGTAAGTACATTGAGCATTAAAAAGATAAAAATTAACTTTGAAATACCAAGAAATCCCAGTCATCAGCCTCATTAGGCAAATATCCAGAAGCTCAGTCATTCCTGTCAATAATGTACTGAAGGTAATTTTTCTTTCTTTCCCTGGCGTACCACATAAGTTCTTGGTCTTAACATCACAGTGCTAGTGCTGAGGAGGAATAATTTTTTTTTAGGAAGGATTTTATTAAAACGTGGCAATATGGTGTTACTGGTTAACAGAATCCCATTTGTTCAAGGAAGTTATGAAGCTCAACTTCCAACCCATTGGTAAACCTACTGACAACACGAGCACACAGTGGCTCGAGCTGCAATACAGGCTTATGGAAGAAGAAGCTTTTATGGACAATGACTGCTATTTAATTATTGCCCATGAGGAAGCATGAAAGAAACTGATTCAAAATTGCAGTCTTGGGAGACCTCACTGAAGTACTGTGTCTTGAGTCACAAGCTGATCTTAATAATTCAGCATTAATACAGACAATGAGAACTATGCTGGTTATTTGGAGCCACTGAAATACATTCAGTTCCACTCACGTATTTAATTATTAAATATTATATCAATGTTTTTAATTGAGAAGTATGTAAATTGAATCTTCAGAATAGTTTGCCTTGCCAAAAGCATTTCCATTCTTGAATCTTTGTGATTTTCTGGAACATTTGCTATGTACTGATAAATAGAAACTCTATAGTGAAGAAGGAATATCCCAGTCTGTTCTATTATTGTGGTGTACAAATTTGATAAGCATGAAGTTCTGTTTTGAATGAAACTGTTATAATAAAGAAAATTATACATTGGGGAAGTACTTGCCTTAAGTTGAAGTAATATGCACTCTTAGAATCGTAACTAACACACAAGTTCTCGTCAAAGAGTATATTGGTTTTCCCAAAAATTTAAAAACTTTTTCCGTTTGGCCCTTTTCATGTGCTATGAAGTTGTTTGTACCATGTTAGCATGCATTTTTAGTATTTATTATATCCTTCACATTGCCCTGTAGCGTGTGCACACATTAGAAATACTCACAGCTTTATGTCTGTAGATACAAAGCAGCAGTTTGCCTAATTAGAGGATTGCTAGCTCTCTGCCTTCTCATTCCATATACCTCAGGTTCATAGTGCTCAACACAACACAGATTTGAATGTCTTACTCATTTGTCGTGCTCAAATGTTTTCTTGGTTTAGTGACTTGTGATCAGACTGTTTGCTTAGATACCTTTTGGTTCTTTCAGACATAATTCTATGGAATTGTGTAGATGAGGTGAGAGAAAAAATTTCTTCAGTCTTCTATAGATTAATCTGAAATAAATTAGTCATAACTTTTTTTTTTTTCTTCAGTGAAAGTAGAGACTCAGTACTCACTATAGAGCAAAGAATACCTTTTCTGTACTTAATCAGTATTTGACTGTTTTCTGTGAATTTTCAAGAGAAAACCTGACTATATTTGTAGGTGTATATACATGAAAGTTTTATTTGGGTGGAACAAACTCATTATACGTACATGGTTATAAGCAAATGGGTTTAGTCACACAAGAAATGACTGTTAAACTATATCAACAGGGAAAAATGTCTATTCTTAAGAGAACATGACTTGGATTGCTATGTTGTCAGTGATTTCATGGAAGCGGTGAACACATCATTACAATTTCCAAATAAATTATCTGATAATTGTAAATGGATTTGCCTTTAATATAGATAATTCTCTACTTTGAATGAAACCAAATCATTAACTCAGCCAAAGTTAGTGTTTGGGAGTGAATGTGACCTTCTAACATTCAATTTAGACAAGTAGATTACGGTCCTAGTTCAATAACGTACTTGGTTCTCAAAATGCCAAAATTCAGGAAAATTGAACACAATCTAGACAGGAAGAAGCACAGTGTTTTTACACAGATCACTTAGAAGTCAAATTGTTGTCATTCATCAGTAAAGAAATAAATATACATTTAAACCTACACTGCTTTAATTGGCAAAGAAAATGTAGAAATTAGCAGGAAATTTATCAGGAATGTGGAAAGTTGTACTGAAGGGGGAAAAAATTCTTTAATCATATAGCTTTGTGGTTACTTAATGTAGAAAAGTAATAGGGAAAGTTAAAGGGATTGAGGAGAGGATGTTGTAGTTTAAAAAGAAAGATACAGTGTGGAGTTTAAATGAAGACATAATCAAATGGTGACAGCAGAGACAGTTTAGTAAAATAGGTAATTGCCATTATGTTTCAGCTCTCTGTAAAGGAAAAGGATAATGTGGTTGAACTACATTATGAAAAAAAAGTATTATCAGTTTATTAGCAGCTAAGAAAAATGATAACATGTAGGAATAACTTGTTAAATGTTCTTCAAACTTTTAATTATTGTTAGTGCATTGTTTTCCTGGAGCTTTACAAATATTCAGTACTCAAGCAAAGCCCATGTGTACTTCTGCTAACAGCTAAAGTGGTTACTCTGACATCAGCTCTGCTTGCAATAATGGAAAAGTAGTCAGAAGAGTCAAGTGACAAGAATTAAGTAAAAATACCAAACTGTAATAGCAGTCACCAATGAAAAATAGGTCTTATAAAACTGTGTTTTAATTAGTAGACATAAGAGCAGAGATTTAATATATGTGGAATTTGACTTCTGGCCTAATGTTCCGTGACTTTCTAATAGTAGCACAGTATCAACAGAGTCCAAATTAAATGGATGAACATCTAGCTATTTGATCTCAAAAAGCGTTTATCATTACTGTACAAAGGTGTTTCCACAGAAGTTCAGAGAAAATTCTAAGGCCAAATCTGTTCAATACTTTTGTTGGTTCTGTACAAGTAAACACAAATCATTTGTGATGAAATGCATAAATGACATGAAGATTGGTGAAATAGTGAATAATCATGGCAAAGCAATTATGCAGAGATATGGTAATCAATTTACCTATTGAAAGATGTGTTTTAGCAATGTGAGTTATAAAGTGTTTAGAAGAAAGAAAGGAGGTCATACTTATCAAGCAGGAGCTGCATCCTACAAAGCTGTGACTCTGAAATTAATCTGGGAGTTGACCTTAATTAGCAATTCACCATTAGCATGTTCTCTAGCAGAAAGAAGTAATGAAGCGTTTGTATATAAAAACAGAAGAAAGGAGTTCTTACTGTCCATATAGCTATATACTTTACCACTGAGCTGTGGTGTAAAATTCTGGATCCCAAAAGGCTTGTTGAAAAACTAGGTTGTTTTTCTCTGCTGGTTCCACCACCGTGAGTTGGTGATACAAAAAATGTTTAGAGGCGGTGCTTTTTTTGTATGCATCTTTCTACACGAGGAAAAAAAAACCCAAACCCCAAAAACAATCAAGAGAAGAAACAAAGAACACCCTGGCTATGCTCCTAGATCTGCAAAAGGTTTGAAAAAGCCAGGTGGGGACAGAAGCATTTAAGGATTTGTATGTCTTAAGAGTAGGTACTTGGTCCAAAGGAAAGTGTGATGCCTCATTTCTCCCTATAAAGAAGTGTGTTTTTTGTTTTTTTGCATGGGATAAGTAATACACACTTCTTTATACGGAGAAATGAGGAATCCTAAAAGAAGGGAAAAAATGGCCGGTATGCAGAGCATGCCTACTAGGACCAGTGATAGGAACTGTAAGTATCAATATCTAACCTGGGCCATCAAGGATGTGTGTCTGTCCACAGTTTGCCAATAATTTTCGTGATGAATAGTCAGCTGAAGTTTGGCACTACAGATGGTTTACTCCATCTGCAAATACAGAAAGGTTCTTTACATATTATCTCCCAACCATGATCTGTGGAAGAGCCATCTGCCAGACAGGGAGAAGGTTATGTCGTTGCTGAGGTCAGGGTCTTCTGGTTTTGTCTGCAGTGGGATCAGTATTTCACGATGGTTGTAGATAGACAAAGGTCTCCCATTCACCATCCCAATCCCACTGGAAAAGATTTATTAATATGACAGTGAAGTATTATACCCAAGAATGCGGGCCTTCTTTTGTATTAATGAACTTTTGCAACTTTACAGGTGAAAAATTTGGAAGACAGTTACTCCACAAGAGTACACATACCCATGGAAGAACCTTTGGGGAGCTAAATGAGCTGGACAGGGATTTGGCTGTAATTGCCTCACCCCATATTCTCACACAATTACTTGATTGGAATACAGCAGAAGAAAGTTTAATACAGAAGTTGTGAAGTAGCAAAAAAAATCTGGCTTAGAGCTTTCTCTTTGCCTGAAGTAGGAAGAAACCCATGTATTTTAATTATGCTGTCAGTTTACATTGCCAGATTTTCAGAAGTGGCCTAGAAATTTGAACGTGTTAACAGCTACCAGATCTACTTTGTGTATATGGTCCTTCTTTTTCATTAATCTTTACCCTAACATTTCACTGAATAGCAAATACACCTTATTGCGCATTTTTTAGTAGAAACAGCATTTAAAGGATGGTTTATTCAATATTATACTGTAAACTCAAGGTTTTTTTGTATAAAACTCTATAGTTTAATCACTTTTTGAGAACTTACACTAAGTAGGTCAAAATGGATAAATGACTTCTACCTATCGGTAGATAAAGAAAACATGGAGGAAATAGTTAAAGAAAAAAAACCTTTCTCATACAATAACAATGTCTATTTTCAGCAATTTTCTTTTTTTTTTTAAGAAAGAGTTTGACCTGCATAATCTAATGCTAAAATTACAATAAAAAAACAGACATAAAAAATGTAAAAGCTGCTAGGTTTATTAGTTACCCAAAGATTATTAGAAGGAGCTTATTTCCTCAATTTCATTAGTATGTAAATAAAATTCATTAAGGTTGATATTTTGCTTTAGCACAAGTAATAAGAAAATTAAGCTAGAATGAAAAAGAACCAATATGATGATAATCATTGTGCTTTTTCAAACTAACAAATCTAAATTGATCCAGCTAACATCATGTCTTAGATTTTTATCACTTCCCTGACTTCAGTAAATGTGTTGGAAAAAAGGCAGAAGTGACAATCTAAATCTTTTATTTTTAAACTAAATGAAATCAACAGTGGCTACAGTGACTTATGCTTGAAAGACCAGATGATGTGTACTGCTGTATTGTCAGTAAAATTTCTGACCATTCAGTTTCTGAGGAAGAAGTCACAGATTTTTTTTTCTTGAACCACTGCAATAATTAGGGCTTTCAGTGAGAACTTTGCCATCAATCTCTCAGCATATTAATTACAAGATAATTTTTTCATACCATTGAACAACTTCACTTTTTGTATAGAAAATGTTTTGAAAACCAGTTTTAAAAAAAGCTTAAAAAAATACACAGCACATATGAAAGTTGTATATGTATTGTACGTGCACTACAAGTTTTAAAAAATTATTAAGTTTAGACCAGTGAAGGCAGAATTTAAAGCAGTAGTATTTCATTAATGTCTAAAGTTAAATTTATACTAATTTTCTTTTGCTTTGTTTTGGCTTTGTATGTGTGTGTTGTGAGAGTCTGACATCGCAAAAGGGTGTATGGGAGAAAGAGAAATAAAAAAGAAAGAGAGTGAAAGAAAGAAGTAAATTACTCATAATTACAGTAAGCAAATAGTATAAAATATTTACAAATATTTTAAATATCTACTGAGAATTGTGCTTTCATAAATATTTATAAGGAGTTAGGAACATTCATACAGTTATTTCCAGAAATTGAATTCCAGCTTTGTTGTCAAAATTCTTTTAAGCATAGCAAAGCATAACAAAAGATTTCACCCAGGACTATTTCATATGTGAGAACATCTGTGGAATAGCAAATTCAAATTCTGATGAAATACACAGAAGAAATAAGGAAAGGGTAATAAGGATATTTTGGTGTTGAAATTGCTTGGAACCATTATTCTATCTGAAATATAGTTATGGGAATAGAAAAAAGTGAGAACAGTTTTTGCAAAAAAAGTTGTGTAGAACTACAATATTCAAGTACTCTTAGAAGCAAATTTGAATGGGTTGAGAGCAAGATCAAACAAAAATTTACTTCAGAAATCAAATTTACTACAAGTCATGTATGCTATCACCTTTGTTAAACTCAATATAATAACAAATAGAAATCTTGATCTATCCATATCGGTATTTTGGGGTTAGATAGCTTTAAATAATGTATTTTTGGAATCTTAGATAAAGGCTGAATTTTATCCAAAATTTGAATCCATGTGCTGTCTTTCAGGGAGTCATAATAGAATTTGCCTACTAGGCCTGCTTTGCAGTAATAAATAATTTAAGATCATACCTCCTTTAATATTTTGAGGGATGGAAAGACAGACCATAAGTGCTGATGCATCTGATTTACCTCAAATTTTTCCTTGCATGTTCAAGGCGGGGCGGGGCAGGGGGAGGAGGAGTGTTTGGAATTTTTTTGCTGACAAATCAAAAGCACTCAAAAACATTCACCTATTGTTAGATCAGCCAAGACCAGAGATTTTCAACAATTTCCTATTTTAAAAAAGATAAGAGATTTTGCATATGATGAGCTCTTAATTAATTTCAGTGATAGTGCAAAAAAATGAGTGTATTAAATTCCAATTTTTTAAGAAATCTTAATTTTTTTCAGTTCTAAAGGAAAGCAGTATAAAAATATAAAACATTCTTCCTGTCATACTCCTACAGAAAGTTCAGAGATTTTAATTTGACAAAGAACCTGTCTCTTGTCATTTCCTTTAAAACATTTTCCTTTACCCTGTTAGTGCTCATTTTGCTGGCATACAAGATGTATTTTTCTTCGTTATGATCCTACTCATACTGCCATTGCTCTGGGACAGTACTGCCGTATCCACGTGGCTGAATGGACAGCTCTCAGTTCCTAGGCTAAATTAATCTCTAATCACAAAATGTTGGCATTCTCATGACTATCTGAGTCAGTATTTCCATCAGTTTTGGGTAGGCAGGTAATCCAACTAAATGCTATATCATAACTGTCCTGGGTTCACAGAATCACAGGATCACAGAATCACAGAATCACAGAATGCTCGGGGTTGGAAGGGACCTCTGTGGGTTTTCTAGTCCAACCCTCCTGCCAAAGCAGGGTCACCTACAGCAGGCTGCAGAGGACCTTGTCCAGGCGGGTCTTGTATGTCGGAGTGGGAACTCGGAAAATGGCAGTAACGATACGCTCCCAATATGAGTAAGATCGTTCTCCTTTATTAGTCATCAAAACAGGGTATATATACCAAAGCAATTACGGCTTCTAATTCGTTAGTTACTCTTAACCATATATCTAGTCAAAACTGCTGCAATTGGTGCAAAGCTTCATCTCTTGATGCCGAAGCAGCACTGTGGCAGAAAGCGTCACTGTGGCAGGAAGCGGCGACGTGGCCGGATGCAGCGCTGTGGCAGGAAGTGGTGACGCATCACGAAACGGTGATGCGGCAGTCCTGCAGCACCAGTGTTCCGTGTTCGCCACTTTACTCTCTCAGCAGGGTTCCGCGTTCGCTGCTTTCCAGGTCTATCTCTCTGACAAAGCCTGGGTTGCTCAATACACCAGACTATGTCCTCTCTCGTCCAACCAGGACTCCACACTTGAATATCTCCAGAGAAGGAGACTCCACAACCTCTCTGGGCAGCCTGTTCCAGGGCTCCATCACCCTCAGAGTGAAGAAGTCTTCCTCATGTTCAGACGGAACTTCCTATGCTTCAGTTTGTGCCCATTGCGCCCCTTGTCCTGTCGCTGGGCACTACTGAAAAGAGTTTGGCCCCATCCTCCTGACACACACCCTTCAGATATTTGTAAGCATTTATTAGGTCCCCTCGCAACCTTCTCTTCTTCAGGCTGAACAAGCCCAGCTCCCTCAGCCTCTCCTCGTAGGAGAGATTCTCCAGTCCCCTCATCATCCTCGTCGGCCTCCGCAGGACTCTCTCCAGTAGCTCCTCATCTTTCTTGAATTGGGGAGCCGAGAACTGGACACAGTACTCCAGATGAGGCCTCACTAGGGCAGTGTAGAGGGGAAGGTGAACCTCCCTCGTCCTGCTGGCCACACTCTTCTTGATGCACCCCAGGATCCCATTGGCCTTCTTGGCAGCCAGGGTACACTGCTGGCTCATGGTTAACCTGTCGTCCACTAGGACACCCAGGTCCCTCTCCACAGAGCTGCTCTCCAGCAGGTCCGCCCCAAGCCTGTACTGATGCATGGGGTTGTTCCTCCCCAGGTGCAGGACCCTGCATTTGCTTTTGTTGAACCTCATCAGGTTCCTTTCTGCCCAACTCTCCAGCCTATCCAGGTCACGCTGAATGGCAGCACAGCCTGCTGGTGTATCTACCACTCCTCCCAGTTTGGTGCCATCAGCAAACTTGCTGAGGGTACATTCTGACTCTTCATCCAGGTTGTTGATGAAGAAGTTAAACAAGGCTGGGCCCAGTACTGACCCCTGGGGGACACCACTAGCTAAAGGCCTCCAACTAGACTCAGTGCCACTGATGACAACCCTCTGAGTTCTCCCATTCAGCCAGTTCTCAGTCCACCTCACCGACCACTTGTCCAGCCCACACTTCCTGAGCTTCCCTAGGAGGATATTATGGGAGACCACGTCGAAAGCCTTGCTGAAGTCGAGGTAGACAACATCCACGGCTCTCCCTGTTCGGCCAAGACAGGGTTAATTTTCACCAGGAGCCAGGGGGGAACACAGCCAGGTGGGCTGATCCAACCTGGCCAAACAAAGCAGGGTATTGCATACCATGTGCCGTCATGCTGGGTTCTGGGTGTGGGGGAGCTGCGTGGCGGGAAGCCAGTTGCGGCTTGGGAGCGCGAGGCGGCGTCGGGCGGTGAGAGTAACTCTCTGCATTCTGTTTTGTTTTGTGTATTCTCCTTATCGGTATTGTTGTTGTCACTGTTCCCTTTGTTTGCTGGTCTACTAAACTGCCCTTATCCCGACCCACCAGTTTTTGCCTGTTTCTTTCCATTCTCCTCTGCACCCTAGCGGGGGCAGGGGCGGCCGCGTGGCGCTTTTGTTGCCGGCTGCAGCCAAACCAGGACAATAACCTTAATAATATTATGTTATGTTTATTATATTACATTCTCATCTGTATCTTTAGACATCTCAAAGATGCAGAAAATCCTATGCTAAGCCACTTCAGAAAAGAGTATGTAAGATCTGAAAGTAAATTAGACACTTGTGAAAGATAGGTCTCTGGGAAGTAACAGACTCCTCATGTTAAATTGACTAGTGTCTAAAGTAAGACTAACTGGTGGAAAGTCACTTTTACTTCATTTTGTCTCGTCTTTTTGCTATAGAAGTGAATAGAAATAAAGTATTCATTAATGGCATTTTGTTTTTACAATAGTAAATCAAATCCAATATTAGAGATATTCTAATATTAAATAACAACTTAAATACACAGATATATTAGATAATTACATTATGTATGCAAAATGCACATTTATTTTTTCATTCATTTTTTGAACTTTCTGTCACAACCTGGTCCTGTTCAGGAGACAAATAACTGAGTAGACTTTTTAAAGTGAGATTGACAGTGAAATCCTGTTAGCAGTTTTGAATAAATTTCTTTGGTCTCCAAGCAAGCTGAAGAACAGCAGTCTCTGTCTAAAGTCATATACCCTTTTGTTTTTCTTCCAAAACAAATATTTTATATTCTAGATGAATAATTTTCAGCTACAAGCTGTTTTATGTAAAGTCTTAGGCAGAGAAATTAGTGTTAGATCATGAAAATCAGAGTAAAATAAAACCTTTATGTTATATTTGCTACTATATTTCCTTCAGATTGCCGGTCAATGATGAAATCTATCCATGGTTCCTCGATCAATTCTGTTGTTGTCCGGGGGTTTGACTGATAACCAGACAAGTTGTAATAAATTAATGGGTTGTAGGGTACAGCAAAACTTTCAGCTGTACAGAGCAGGGTATAACAGCACATTAACGTCCTTGTCCACATTGCAATTAGTTCCACTTATTGCTTCTGGTTTAGATATCACACAAAACTGTTATGGTCCAGCTATGACCATCTAAGCTTGCAAGATGACCATGCAGACTTGACTTTATGATTTTCTTCACCCGCAGTAGGATTGTTCCCATAACTCCTCCCAATTATTGGAATCAGCAGAATAAGGTCAAGTAGCTCTGTCAGCAAGATTATTGATGTACAAACAGAAGTGATAATGTACTTTGAGGCTTTTTAAGCCAGTTAAATTGGCATGATGGTAGATAGTGGGGCAGAGTTAAGTAGAATTGATTTGGATGGAATCAGTGGAACTTTCTGTGAAGATTTTTTTTTACTCCTTTATAGAAGGAGCCTTTTCAGAGACTTGACTGACTGCTACTTCATTTTCCTCTGTCATTATTTAACGAAAAGAAATCTGATCTAAGTTTAGTAATATAAAGCTCACTATTATGCATTTTTAGATATTCATGTCATTTAGAAATCCATAGATTGTAATACATCTTAAAATAAATATTCATGTCATTTGCAGGATCGAAGGCATTTACATTAGTTATTTTCAATGGTTAAATAATTTATGAGCATGTGGATATTCCACAAAGCCTTCACCTGTATGTTGTCTTTATCTTTTCTCACCTTTTAAACAAGGATTAAAAAAGAATTTAAAATTTCCATAAATATCATGGAATGTCATGGCACCACAGCTACTTTATGCGATTTTATTTTTACAGTCCTCCTTCAATTTTAAATATTAGGGACCTAAATTGCAGTGTCTTGAAGATTCTAGAATTTAAATAGTTTATTTAACATACTTTCTGTTGTCGTGGTCTCTTCCTAGTGTGATATTGGTACTTGGTACCTGTTACTATCAAATACAAACTTGGCCTTTGCTTCCTACCTTGTAAACTATAGCTCATGAACCACATTAAGTGAAAGTAAAAGGTCATCAGTAAGTTAACCTGCTCAGTTTTCAGTAGCTCAGGGTAAAAAAACTCTTTTCCTTTATACAGTACGTGAATTTATCTAATGTACCAGCACTGGTACATGTTCCCCATCATTGGAAATATTCAAAGCTGGGTTGGATGGGCCTTTAAGCAACCTGATCTAGTTAAAGATTTCCCTGCTCATTGCAGGACTAGATGATCTTCAAAGGTCCCTTCCATCCCAAACTGTTCTATGATTCTCTAATTGTATAATTAACAAATCCATCTCTGGAGAGATTATCCATTGCATTCAAACCTAATTAGTCATTCTCAGAATAAGATAATGAACCTGAACATTTAATAGGAATCCTGAAGATTTTTTAAGGTTTGAAATCCAAAACAGAGTTTTCAGTCCATTACCCAGGAGTTTTGTGAAAAAGAATTACAAAAAAAAAGGTCATGAGAAACTAGTACTTACTAAATCTCCAGGAGAGATGAGACATACAAATATACAAATATAGCTAATACAATTGTGAAATGGAGTTTCACAGTAGATAATCAGTGTCATTGATTAAACATTGATTAAAAAATATCCACAGCAGATCTCCAGTGCTGCCTGCAGCAAGAAAAGAGGCACAAGTATGGGAGTTTTAACACAGGCACAATCCAGTACCCTTTGATGTGAATACAGCTTTAAACATAATTTCTGATGATAGTTGTTTAATTTCAGTAATACTGTGAAATTTCATTCAAAGTTCTGATTTTTTAAAAGTCAATCTTAAAGAATAATTGTAATAATAAAAATAAACAAGTTTATAAAATAGACTTCATTACAATCTTTTCAGTATTGTTGTTTATTTGTGTTGTTTTGGAGTGATAAGTAGAAGTTCTGCTCATTATTTTTAGAAATAAAGCAGCCAAGTCTGCCTTTGATATTAAATCCTTTAACTATAGAAAGATGGATGTCTTTCTGATGGGAAATCAAAAGGGTCTATTGATTCTAAAGTGTAAATTGTCAAAACCAGACTGTCAGGAACTCACTGATAAATCAGTTTTCAGACAGCTCTTGATATTTCAGCTTCTAACATTTTAAATGGGATTAAGCTGCCTCATGTCAAAGTGTACCTGATTTCTAAATGTAAAATGAAGGGATGAAATGGAATCTCCACTTTTGCTGTTGTTGATAGGGATAAATAAATTTACATCTGACATAGACCACTCTTTGTTTGAGGTTATTGTATTGTTTCTGTACTTCTGAAACAGGATGCTTGCAGTATAAGAGAGTTTATAAAATCAATGAATTTTTGGTTAAAGACAAAACCAAAAAAGAGACCCAAAAATTAACTGCAGTCAGGTATGTATTCATGGTAAATTTAGGTGTTTAAAAATTGTAAATCAAACCCAACTCAGGACTGATTAGGGATGAGAAAGAACTGGAAAATATACCACTATTTATAGGAAATAATTGTATTTTTTCTCTTTTTTTCCAGCTCTTTTTCAACAAAACACTTTTCATAAGATACTCAGTGGACCATTTGTATGTCTTTCAATGTATCTTTGCAATATTCTATATCTGAAATCTTCAAGAGAGCTTATAAACATGTTTTGATTAATTAGCCATGAGAGTTTAAATAGACATTTTAACTTCAGTAATCCTAATAATTCTGGGCAATGTATGCAGTGTTGTTTCATGAAGTCCTTTGTTAAGATATTGTTTTATGTCTCTAGGCCTTCGGTGCCTTCTCAAGAATAACTACCTTGTTAACTGCAGAATACCCTTTTGATTTTTTGCTGATAAATGTGGGACACATTACATCATTGCTAAAACGAGTATTGCTTTCTGAAGTGACCACTTGTTGGCAAGAGACACCTTTTCCTCTTTAAAAACTAATTGCTCCTCAATGAAACTGATACTGGAAAAAATCTTCCATTTCCTTAAAAATTAATGGCTTTACAGTTTTTCAAAGTGCAGCTATTACAGTTAAACTGTTTTGAGTTACTAAAATGTAAGTATTCTGACTTTGGTTTACAAATTTTAACACATCCATAACCATATACATTTCTATTTTGCTAAGATGCAAATATTCAGAAGAAAGATGAGTAAATGTACTTTGAGCATTAACTATGTGTGCCTCATATGTAATCTAAAAAACAATAAACCAGAACAGATTTTGATTTTTTGATTTTCATCATGTTAATGACGAATCAAGCTTATTGGATGTTAAAGTAATAATTCAATAGCTTTGTTTTTTGTTATAGTTAACTTTCTGCACATAACCTCTAGCCCTGTAGCCAAATTTAGGTATAAGGTCTTTTTCATAAATTGACATATATTTGTTTCATTAGCCCAGACTACTTTTTTAAGATACCTTTTTTTATGCCCTCTAATATTCATAGCAGAAATAGTTTTAAAATGTATCTTATAGGGAAATCAGAGTCTCTAATAAGTGGTTTCTGTATATATTCATGGGATAAACTACTAATTCACTGCAGAAGGCCAGCTGTCTACATTTAGTAAAAAAAATGATGTTCAAATTGGTAAGCTTAGAAAAGGAGTCATGAAAGAGCAGCTCAGGCAAAAATGAAATGACCTATTAAAATTGTGCATTTCACAACTCATTACATTGTTGACTGTGTTTCCTCAAGGGATTGTTTTGCCTTTTGGTGATCTAAGAAGGCTTGATTATTTTTCTAGCCTGTAGAAATATGGAAAACCTTTCATCATTTAAATTTTTTACAAGATGGAAGTGCTAGAGATACAAGTATTAAAAAAAAAAGTAATTTCAGCTTATTGTTTCCTGATTAAAAAAGCAAAAGAAAACAAGCAAAAAAACACCACTTCACCTTCTGTTTGGAACTGCAACAAAGAATCTCTTATTTTTGCTCCTATATGAGTATTTTTCATTTAAAATTAATTGCGTGATCATAATTGGTGCCTGTAAGTGTTCTAGTGTGCGTATGTGGGAACACAAAATAATGTAATCAGACTATTATGAGTAAAAATGCTTAAGGGACCATACGCGTGCATAGGATTCTTCATGCTTAAATCAGAGACTACAAAAAACTGCGTGGCTCTGTTCTTATTTCTGAAGAGCATGGAAAATAGTTTTCCTCTCACATATTCAGAAAAGCTGTCTGTGTCCATGTTTCCTAGGACTCCTAGGAACTTATTTCCAGATTCATCTACTTGAAAGTTCCATGTGTTTCACTTCAGTCTTGAGCACAGTATTTTCAGCTAGTGTGAGACTGTTAAGCAGTTCTCCCTCAGGTATTCCTAATTTTCTGGGACTGGGAGTGAAAAGAAATCAGGAAGAATTTGGCAAAGTTAGGACTGAACTGGAAATTCTGGCACAAGAAATTATAACACCAGAAATGTCAGTATGAATACTGCTGGACCATTTGACCTAGTGCCAGGATCTGAACCAGCTGGAGCATACTCCTGGGAGGGCATACATAGTGACAAACAAGAAGAATTTTCTAAATGCCAAAATTTTGCTTTACAGAAGACAAGATTGCCAGTGCAGTTTCTGGCTATATTCCATCTGCATTAGCTCTCAAGTCCTTTCATGTGCCTTTTCTATTCATTTATCTAACCTTTACACAATTTCTAAGATCAGAACAGACAAAGGCTCCAATTTTTTGTAGCTTCCTACTTGCTGAGGCAGATTTGGCTTACATGGCTACAAAAGTCCTTCTGGCCTTTAATCCAGGTTCCAGACTGCCTGAACTTAATTTCACAGTTGAACTACCAGGTATGCAAACCAGACCTGAAGTCACCACACCTGGTTGACTATCACATGTAAGAACTGACCCTGCAGGAACAGAATATCCTACCACGAAAATAGTTATTGGAAGAAAGTCCTCACCCTAAAATCCCTAAAGGCGTTGAATGTTACACGCAACTGAGGCAGATTTTGGTACTCATGAGCCTTTGACTTCTCACTGAATCAAAAGCAGGTAGTATCTTAATATCTTCACGTCATAATAGTTACCTACTGGCAATATGTATTTGTCCTCCATTTGTGCAACATGCTTGAACAATGGTTATGAAAAAAAATATGATCCAGCAACCAGAGAACATGCTTTTCCTGAGATCATGATTTATTCTCTCTAAGAGTCATTCATTACCATCCCCTGTTCTAAGCTCACTTAAAGGCTTTCTTCATATGTTCTTCACACATTAAATATTTATGTAGTATTTATGATTAATCTGATGCTGTTGCATGAAACCTTTTTAACTGAAGTCCAGTTCAAGTCACAGTGGAGTTCTTTCTCCCAATGTATACCTCTCATCTTTGATCAAATTCTCATCTTCCTGTACTGAATCTGCCTTTCCATCACCTAAATAAAGCAGCTGAAAATGAGTTGCAAAATACATTTCCTTATTTCAATTCTGAGACCATGTGTTAGCACATAAATCTCAACAGCACCTTCACTGGAGCAGTGCAGGCAGACCTTTCAGAGTTACCTTATAACAAATCTTGATGATTTGTTTGCAAAGGTTTATATGTCAGCCAAATGTGATGGTTGATAAGGAATGGAAAAAAAGCATGTTACTGACACATATTCATCATCTAATAACTAGCAAAATCCTGATCTACATCTTAGAATTGGTAAAGGTATTTGTCAGATAAAAAAGGAAATAGAAAAACAAAACTGAAACAGTGAAAGATTTCAGTCTAGTTGTAAGACTGACAGGATTTGAAACATTTGGAAACAGGGAATTGTAAATTGGACCAATGGATAACCTTAATAAGAAACTGTACTACCAAGATTTCCTATAATGCAATTCTTCCTGCATTTTTTACAGATCAGTGGATTTCAAATCCAGATCTGTATCTTTTCAATTTCATATAACTTAATAAGGGAGGAAGAACATGTCAGCTCTTGGCAGGCTGTGGTTGGGCAATTCAGAGCTGATGTCTGGCTGTGCAAGTCTCCATTAAAATGATCAGCTGGGGGCAGGTTTGTGATTGATTGGTAGCCCACTCCAAGCCCATTTGTATATCGTCCTATCTGGTAAATCAAAATAAACTTATTAGAGCTAAATTACTTAAGGAGTAGGAGTTAAAAGTAGAATTTTAGCTAACAGATCTCTAATTTCTATGGTGACTTGTAGAGTAGACTGTTAGATACTGAGTAAGAAAAAGAAAAGCGAACATAATACTTGTTTTTTTTCTAGAGACTATAATTGGACCTCTGAAGTTATCAATACCCTGCCAGCTAAGTAAAGATACTGATTTTTTGTAATGGAATCATATATTTATATATTTGGTTTAGCGATACCATAGAATGACACAAAGTTATTCCATATTAGTGTAGTTTACAAAAGCGTCTTTTTGACTTCCTACTCTTCATTCTCCATAAAGCTATGATGCCATGGATATTCTTTGTACTAGTGTTGGAGAATAGAACACTCTTGGTTATTTTATTTATGAAGTAGTTACATGTTACAAGCTCTCCAGAAGTCTTAATTACCCTCCAGAAGCAAAGCCCCTCCATGGTGCTTAAATATGCAAAATGCATAAAAATTTTATAGCTAGAACAACGCGAGCAACCTGATGTTTTGTGTCATTTTGTGACTGCCTGAATTATGTGGGAGATGAGAGGTGTGGGACAGAATGCCTCTGATGACACAACTGGAAGAGTTTCATACACTGTTTTGCAACAATCACCTTTGTGAAAAACTTGACTTTTTTAATGTAAAATCTGCTGCACTGCGATAGTATTCTGGTCTGACTAGGAAAGCAAGTTTATTTCTATTGGAGATGACCTTTTTGCTGAGAACCCCAGATAAATTTGATTATCAGCAGTTGAGAACATGTTGACCTTCCTATCCAAATTTCATGTGCTATATCTGCATAACTTTTCGTTTGCTGGCACAATTGTTGAAGTCTGTCATGTTTTGGTGAAGCTTCAGCTTCCATTTTGGTCTTTTCTCAGGATATGAAACTGTGCGTTAGCCTTGGTACACAGAATACAACCTCTCAAAACAAACTGCATTATTTGACAGTTTCTGCACTCAGGCAACATCGCTATTATTGCTCAGCTATAAAACTAATATTCTGGCAAAATTTAAAATCACAGTAATTAGAAAAGATCTTCCTATTCTTTAGCTTGTGATTTTGTTATAGCCCAGTAAAAGAAAAGACTGGCCACACAGTAAAGGATGTTAGTTTTTAAACTGGCAACTAAAAAAAAAAGATGCTAATATTAATGAACAATTAACAACCGATTTTCTTTTAATTATTAATTGGCAGTTTCACTGTCATCTACTTAGTTAATAGCAAAGATCAATATTCTTTAAATATTATTTTTCACTGTAAAGACATCTTTACCATACTGTATCTTTATTCAGCTGCTTAAGTAGACTAGATTTCCTCATAAGGACATAAGTCTGCAAAATCAAAAAATATAAAGCTAGTATGTGGGGAATCATGCTATCTACATTATGTCTCAGTTATAAGTTTCAAGTTCTAAATCCACCGCTCTTAGAGGCAGAGGTTGAGTTATTATTCATTGGAAAGTTTTCAACCAATTTGGCCTGAATCCTTGACTAAACCTCTTCAGACTACCTAGGAGCAAGCAAAAATGAGTTCTTGAGTTCATAAATCCATTTGCAATCCAGTTAGTCATGTATATTTCTTCACTACCTGACATTAATATATCAAGTAATATGCTGTTAAAATTTAAGGGACTTCTTTAAGGGATGTGTCGCCTTCGTTGGCGTGGCGACCTGGTTCAGGGACGGCTCGGCGACCCACCCCTCGGCCGCTCGGGTCATCAGCACGCAGACACCAATGTGGTGGACGGCAAATGGCGTTTATTGATAAATAACACAGCGTTATATAGCCTAGGTTTACAGCATCACTTCCATCTGCTTACTTCACGGGTTAAACGCTATTGGCTATTAGGACAGGGGGGGGACACTACCTTTCCGTACAGCGCGACATCTTCAGACTGCCAAGCCTTAACTACCCACATTTCCCGCCTCCTTATGCTTAACTAAATAGGCTAATATGAAATATAAAGTTGTAATACTTAACTTAACTTAGTATTTAACTTAAGACTTAAAATTAAATATTATGTTAGACTTAACCTTAATTAATCTTAACTATAACTTAAAAATATAAATACTAAGATCTTACGATAACAAATATAAGGCGCCTTGAACAAATGCATTTGTAAATTAGCTAAAACATAATCTGAAATACAATCTTAAAATATAACCTTAAAGTCTTAAAATTTCTATCGATATTCTTATATTTATTCTATATTTTACATTATATTTATAGTTTTAAAAAGTATATGCTATAAACCTGAAAAAGTATAAGGCACAGTAAACAGGTAAAAGTTGAGGTAACTTTTAGGATAACACTGGGTAGGTACGTTTTTAAAGCAGCTGACGGTGTTCTACGAACATAATGTTAACTTTCTCCAATCGACTCTTGACGAACGACACGATTCCACTCAGTATACAGGGTCCAAAAATTAGTGCTACTACAATCATCGCGATTGGTCCTATCAAGGTGGATAGCAGGGTGGTTAACCATGGGATTAAACACTGCCAGAGATATGCATGGAGTAAGGCCTGTTTTGGAACAGATCCATTGAGCTCCTTTAGAGGGAATAGCCCATTTTTCTTTGGTTTTTCCCACTGTGGACGAGACAGAACTACAGAGCTTCCGTTTTTGTCTCCACACATTGCCTATACAGGTCCCAGATCCAGAAACATATTGCATGGTTATCCTCCTTTTCTTCTCTCCCCAAGAACACTGAAGTGGTACGGATCGGGTGTCTAGGCTATATGTTGTGTTTACCCCTATAGCCTCATAAAAAGGGGGTTTCACGTCATAGCACAACCAACAGTGTGCAGTTAGTTTTGGGTTGGTTTGGTTCTAGGTGTCATAGGTAGCTCGCATTAGTTTCCATAAGGGGGGTTCCCTCGTCCCATCGAGGGAGGATATTACATCACTTTGGGTGGTCTCCAGGGGGCTAGCAGTTATCTGTGGTCCACTAACAATTGGATTGGGGCCAACTCCATAAGGAGGGTTTTTTATTATTTCCTCCTTCCTTATATGTATCAATCCACCTCGATCTTGTCCTGGTTCCCAATACCTAATTCCCCAAGTTCTTCCCGTTATCCATCTTGAGTCTTCTGGATGAATTACTTGGAGGATTATAGCGTCACAATTACTGTACCCTACAGATCCTCCAGACCAATCAAGTCGTGGATGTTTGCAACCTAGTGGTCCCCATGTTGTCGTTAAATATTTGTCTGGGATTGGGGGTGTCCAAGCGGAAGCGATAGTGACACAGTCCCAATATGCGCAATAATATTGATTAGGAGAATTACAATATCCCTTTCCTGGGTTAGATTGTGGACATAAGTAATAGGGCTGCTGGTTTAGGCAGGGCTGTATGGGTGCTAATTCACACAGGTGAGCAGCAAATCTAGGAGGTCCTGCTGTTATGACTTCACTTACTACTCGACCATTTACAAGGTTCCGTAGGACCCACCTATATGGCTGATGGTGATGGTAACTTGATTCTGCTCGTCCTATAGTGACAAGCTCCAAGATTAGGATCACACAAAGGCATCGTAGCCCCCCTTTGTGGACGCTATTCTGCCGTTGTCTGGATTCTGTCCATGAGGAGGTTTCAGGCTCGGACAGGACGTTTGCCGACTTGTCATCTTCTCTTGTCACCGGGGTGTACGGGTTACGAGGGTGTCCGATGATCCGGTCCTTCACAAGGGATTCCATCCTCCTTGCTAGTCTGGGAGCGTCCTCCCCGCCGGGCTGGTCCTGCCCCTCCGGCCGCCGTTCACCCGATTCCAGGCGAGTCTTTCCCGGGTTTCGGCACCACTTGTCGCCTTCGTTGGCGTGGCGACCTGGTTCAGGGACGGCTCGGCGACCCACCCCTCGGCCGCTCGGGTCATCAGCACGCAGACACCAATGTGGTGGACGGCAAGTGGCGTTTATTGATAAATAACACAGCGTTATATAGCCTAGGTTTACAGCATCACTTCCGTCTGCTTACTTCACGGGTTAAACGCTATTGGCTATTAGGACAGGGGGGGGACACTACCTTTCCGTACAGCGCGACATCTTCAGACCGCCAAGCCTTAACTACCCACAGGGGTGTGTGTGTGTATATGTATACTTTTCTGATGGGTACTGTCAGCTTCTCTTTTTTTTTTTCTCTATAAATGATGTGTGTATATATGATGTGTATTTATATATGATGTGTATACATATGTATATGGTTTATTGTAATAATCTACTTCAAGAAATCTTTAAAATACAAAGAGACTGAATTTCAACTTAAAGCAGCCTACTGTTCTGTAGGACATTCGAGATAACAAGACAGCCATGAAACCTCTTAGAAATAAGAGCAGAGAGAGCAATCCGATTTCTTACTCAATATGCATCTAGCAAATGAGGATACGCTATCATGTAGGATAATGTTTATGGATACAGACTTAGTTAAGCTGCCATATGAATGTTTGCACTTAGACAGCAGAACCACAACAGTGCTGTCAGACATTGCTTTGCAGTTAGCAGTTAGTAATTGCATAAATATAGATGTACACAAAGCACAAATATTGTCTGGTCACATTCTATTTATGATGAAATCTATTTTTCTACTTTTGTTTTGTGCTAAAACCAGCTTTTATTTTATTAATTAGCATTTGATTTACCCATGTGTTACAAGAGATTGAAAAAAGTTTACAAATAATGTGATTTTATTTCTAAAAATACAATTATTTAATGGATAATTGCTGATACCAGATTAATCTCTAATTCATCAGACTCATGCAAAAGAAGTGTCAGTTTAGACAAGAATTTCTTATAAGAAAGAAGAGGCTATATAAGCATTATTTAATTGTGTTATTTTGACACATTTTCTAAAATTTCCTTTAAAAAATTCTCTTCTATATTTTAAATAATATAACATTTCTGAAAAAAAATAAAGTTGGAATTGTAGTAGCCCACAGAAGCTGCACTGTTCAATTCATCCAGGCTTTTAACAAGGATATTACTTTTCTAAAATCTGTGGAAACTTTTCTACACAACAACTATGATTTATTTATTTTTACATATATTATGTAGCCTGATTCCAGTAGTTCTGCTCGTCATAATGGCTGTCATTAAAAGTAAGAAGCTGTGATGCTCTGAAAAGATGGGATCTGAATATGCATAAATGCACGATTTGCAGTGTGAGAAAAGCTTTTTAGTTAAACATAGCTTTATAAATAATACAGCTTAGCTGTGCATTTGTTATACACCAGTTGTCATAAAACTGATGCAAGTACAAGGTCTCAGAATTTCTCATTTGGCTGTTGAGGTTGGCTGATTTAGTTTCATAAACATTATAATGATATTTTTGAAAATCACAAATGAGGACTAATGTCATTATAATATTCGGAAGAAAAATCTATACAGATTGCTGAAAAATGAAGCTTTGTTCCAAGGACATAATTCCAGTGAATTGAACTGCACTTTTTCTACATTGTTAGGTACTTCAATTAATAAATTTTGTCCTCCAAAGTTGCACAAGCAATAAGAAAACTCTTAATCTGGTAATATTTATAGCTGTACTACCTATAATTTAAACTTTTATCCAACAAAGATGTTATCTTCTATTTCTGATAATCAAGCTAGACGTGATCATCAGTCTATCTCAATTGCATTTTCCCTATGATATTTTTCTAGCCGTTATAGTTATACTCTCAGTCTTTATGCCAACAAAACTGTCAGAGTCAACACTGTTTGTACTCTAATTTAAAAGTGTTCAAACCTCTTCTTACTCATGCAGGCTTATTTCCAAATTCTGTATTGAAGTATTGACATCAGAATCCACGAATTCTGAAAAACACAGATATTACACAAATACACAAACCCAGAAATTCCCATGGGTTTGAAGAGAAATAGAGTAGCTTATTTTTAATGCATTTTAGAAGAATAGGAATATTAAAACATGAAAGGCAAATGAGCTATTGGATTGGTTTAATCGTGGCTTTCTGAAAGCTCGATAATAAATTGCTCTCTCAACATTTTAATATTCAGGTCAATATGGAAATGATTTTTGAAAACGAAATACAGTGACTTAAGGAGAGTTGTACTGATTTTCCAGCTGAGGATCTGGCATAGTGTGTCTACAGATGCAAACAAATGCATTGCTATATAACTTCAGAATTACTGAAAAATGTCGGTATAGTGGAAAATACTTTAATTATTAATGTGCACATTTTCTAAACAAGTATCATGTGACATACAATTGCATAAGTGAACAGAATGCTGGGAGTCATAACTGGAACACAAAATTAGGGAGATACTGTTTATTAGGGGACATTTCACTTGATGGTTTTATCTCATCTTGTTATGTGTTTGGCGGGTCAGAAATGTACATGTACACCAATGGAACTGCACATCTACATACATATTGTGACACTTGAAATAGAGTACCTTACAAAGAGCCAAAATGGAATCAAGCTAGACATTTGAGTTGACTTATAGACTGTCAGTCCACTTTAGAATATTCATATTCTTGTGCACATAAGCACAAATAGACTTTAAGCACCAGAAGGGTGACATATCACAGGTTGTTTTACTTATAAAACCATGTTCTCTTTATGTATCTCTGATCTGTGTGCAGGCCAATAGCCAGGTGGAGTTGACTAGTGTTCCCATGCTGCTGGCTGTAGTAATTTATACCCACAATAATGGAAGTAATATAGAGATTTTTTGTTTTATGTGTATATACTTAGAGTATTTTTGCATAGAAACTGCAGGTGCCAGTATTTCATCTGTTGGCTTTGCTGTACTAAATGCACCATGTTGTATGTGCTAAAACAGATGCCAAAGTCAGTGAATCAGCATTTCCAGGGTTGAAACAGAATTTCCAGAAGTAACACTATCAGAAAGTGAATCAGTGAGGATTGAGATTAAAGGAGTGATAAAAATGGGAGACACAAACCTGTTCATCTGTTCAGAGGTACTGCCCTGTTCATTCTCTAGCAAAGTATACAAACATATCACTCTTGCTAAATACAACTGGAGATGATCTATCTAGCTTTACGTTAGAACTGGATGATAAATAACAGGAGGATTTAAGATTCAGTTTGATATTATTTTTAGATTTGTTACCATTCTGTTTACAGTTCACTGACATACTGTTTAACACTCTACAAAGCGTTGTGCAGTTCCTCAAGAAAAATACTGAAGTACCTGAACTATTCTACCTTTTTGCAGTATGGTTAAAAATTTTTTTAGTCCATACCTGTGTCAATCTGCTCATAATAAATGTCGGTATTTCCTATTAAAATGCCGGTAGTGGATTTATGTTTGAGGCGACAGGAACACAAATCATAAATGAATGTCTGGATCAGAGAAATACAGTCTGGGTATACGTATTTGTAGTATTCAGTGTAATTCACATCGCTGGAGACTGTAGCTTCAGTTAGGAATTTAATGCAGTTACCCTGGAAAACATCATGAGGACACTGTCACAGTGGCATATATTTAAAATATTCACAGTCTTCTTGTGTCACATGTACTGAGGCTAACTGGTCAATACAAAATGTTTTAATCTTGCTTTCCTTTTCTTTTACTGACCATAGTCAGTAAAGTATTGGGATGGCACACTGGCTTGACGCGAACAACGGTCAACAAAAAAAAACAGGTTTGATGTGGTTTGATAATTTGGTTTTATTTGATTTTTTTGCATCTGAGAGAATGAAAGCAAAACAGCCAGAAAGAAAGAAAAAGATTGTATTTTTTGCAAGTGAATGAATTGCACAAGTTTAAATGCAATAATACCTTTGCCAATGTAAAAATGTTTTTGGCCATGAAAGCAATGGCTAATTAATTATCAGTGCTAGCTTTAAATTGCAAGACAGCAAAGTAACATTTTGGAGAGCACTGAAGAAGGAAAAGTAATATAGGTGGTTCACTGAAAGTAGCTGCTGTGTTAAGAACATGTGAAAATTTATTAGCCTGAAAGAAGTTGTGTAACTTGATCAAACTGTGCTGAACAGTGTATTTGACTTATTTATGCTGGTTTTTTGGGGTTTTTTGTAAAAAAATATTGATACAAGAAATAACTTTTTTTACATTTTCACTCCATTTGGTTTATATTTGCTAACAGAATTTTGTACATAGAACTAGAAATTACATCAGTACAGAATTCTAAATGAGAATTCTACTTAAACTCAGCAGTGTAATGAAAGATGGTGGCAATGAGATCTTTTTTATTTTTTCCCCGTGAAGTTTTCTATGCAACATCTACCTATGAACAAAACAACCTCCTCAAACAAAATCTACAACAATGAGGTGTAAACAATCCCCACTTTGCTGATGAAGAAAAAGGGAGAGAAGATTAAGGGTAAAAAGTTATGATCCCAGATTCAGACACAGCAGGATATACTAATACAGTATCCTAAACCCAGATATACCCAAACACTAGAGAAGAAAAGAGAACAGCACTATTACAAGAATGAATTTTTCTAGAATGAAACAATCTCCCAGATTGAGTCCTGGTTTAGTTTCAGCCTTGGATCATTGTCAGAATACATGCCAAAAAGGGGTACACCTGCAAGCTATGTGAAATTCCTAGTTCCTGGTAAGGGAGATAGTTTGCTGATGATCATCAAATAAAAGTGGATGGTAATAGCCAAGAATGATGCAAATCTTGCAGTGAAATTGCACTCTTGAAAAATACTTTTTCCTAAGAAGTGTTCTCTATGAAGAACAAGAACTGCTTTCCCAGCAGAAATCTGCCTCTTTAATACATAGCAGAGTGGCTCAGTATTGGAGTGTATCCTGCACAATTACAGCTTCATTACAATACTTCTAAAACAGTCTTACCTATTTAAATGAACATTTGGTCTATTTTCAAAGAGTAAAACACAGTAAAAAATATATAAAATTGTTTGACTCCAGCTTGGGTTTTCCAACATGTATAAAACATGTATATCCATCCAGAGGGCTGGAGCAACTCTCCTACAAGGAAAGGCTGAGAGAATTGGGGCTGTTCAGCCTGGAGAAGAGAACGCTTCAGGGAGACCTTATTGCGGCCTTTCAGTACTTAAAGGGGGCTTGTAAGATGGGGACAAACATTTTACCAGGGCCTGTAGTGATAGGACAAGGAGTCATGGCTTTAAACTAAAAAAGGGTAGATTTTGACTGGATATAAGGAAGATATTTTTTAAAATGAGGGTGGTGAAACCCTGGCACAGGTTGCCCAGAGAGGTGGTGGATGCCCCATCCCTGAAAACATTCAAGACCAGGTTGGACGGGGCTCTGAGAAACCTGATCTAGTGGTAGATGTCTCTGCTCATTGCAGGGGGGTTGGACTAGATGACCTTTAAAGGTTCCTTCCAACGCAAACTGTTCCGTTATTCTGTGACTCTGTGAAAACATGTTGCCTAGTGTAGACCATTGTTTCATCGCACTTTGTGGTGTGATGACGATGAAAAATCTGAATTAAAAAAAATGGATTTGATAAGTCTTTGAATCATTACCAGAGAGTTCTTCTTTTGGTAAACTATGGCAGTCACCTTTATAAAATATCTCCCTGGATATATTTACTTTATGAATGATTGATAGGAAATATCTTCAAAGCCTTCTGAAAATGGAATGTAAAATGAGAATCACTCACTCATTCACTCACCTGGATTACTGTTAATACAGAAGAAGGAGGACAAAATAAAGCTAGCTACATTCTTCTAACTGGCTTCATGAAGCTAGAGCAAACCTTGTCATTATTAATACCATTTCCCAGCACCTTTCTATCTTACTGAATCAGAGCCAAAATACTTCTGAAACTTGTCTTGACCTAGTAACTGCTACTTGTCACAAATTATTAAAACCTAGCATTAATTTTGTAATACCTGCCATAATTTTTAAATTTAAGATCCTTACATATTAAATATTCTGACAGCTGGAAAAAGACAAATGCACTTGCTCCTTCTCTTCTAAGATAATACCTGTTTTCTTCATTGATACTCAGGTTCAGAATGTCTTAAAATATGGTAGAGCTTCTTACAAAATTAAGCGTGTTCTGCCTTTGAGACCACTGAAGTGGCTGCTCCACCCACCTCCATTAGGAAAGAGTCTGTCTGACTGAAGCATTCATATAGCTCTTTTCACATTCTGCCTAGCTCAAAAGTCCCTGAAATTTTTTAGCAGTTGTAATTTCCATTGAGAAAGCTCTGTATGCCACCTATGAAAGACTACTGGGAAAATATAGCTTCCTTACATTGATAAGCTAACAAAGACATGTTATTTCTATACTTATTCCTGGAAATTACTCAGATAAATTCCTCTCATGCTTCAGCTTTTAAGAAGCAAGATTTCATTTGTTCCTTGTCAGCAAAAGTAACTGTATAGCTTTCAAAATCAGATGCCATTCATGTGGGACTTTTCAGTCTTTATTCAAACAGTGCTTCTCGTAATATTCTTGTGAGTGAGAAGTTCTGCTTTTTTTTTTTTTATGTGCATGAGGTTTTTCCAAATACAAGACCTTCATAAATGCATCTCCTAGTTGTTCTCTCACAATACTATCTGAAACCTGGCCAGGAGCTCCCCTAAGAATCCAGAAAACACTGGCTCATCTGTTAGGAAGGAATGGATGATACTCAAGACCCTCAACGTTTGTATAGCCCAACAAAATTTGACTTTGTTGCAATATAGGGACATAAGCATTGTTTTCCTAAAAGACGACATCATTGAGAAGATTTGTATGAAGGGGTAATCTGGTTTTGATTCCTTGAAATCTATCCAAGATCTCGTTCTGCGTTTCTGTCATTGAGACCTCGGTACTTACATTGTGCTTAACCTACCTCTGTCAGTTTGTAACATATGAAGTCAAGACCAGAAAAACTAAGGAGCATGTATAAAGTTGGGAGTAATTTTTAGTTTTACCAGTTCTTCTTAAGAGTTAGGACAGCTTCAGGTAGTAATTGGTTTCCTAGACTCAGCTTACATTATTTAAACACTACTAAAATTGATGGGGCGTGATGAAGACACTGAGTGGTTTCCTACAGAATCCGATTATGCAAGGATACTGAACCATGACACTGTCCTGAAGGACAGCCATGGACCCTTTTTATACACTGTTAAAATGGCAGGTCACAATTGCTTTTAGCCTCCCCCAAAATGAGTAATGTGTCTCTTTCATGCAGAAAATAAGTGCTTACCAGAAATCTTAGATTCCCCAACTATTCAAAGCCTATTGTCTCTAAATAAAGAGGTATTTCTTTGTTCTTACAATTTAGCTGAACACAATATATCTGATAAACTCAACAACTTAAAATAAGAAGGAGACTGCAGAGAAGACACCAAGGTTGTTCTGTCTGGTACCAGTTAGACATGGGCTTTTCTTCAGGCAATGATAACCTTTTCTGAAGAACTGATCTTTACTGCTTTGAATGCTCGTTTGTCTTTTTAGGTGCTAGGATTGGCTGTTCTGTATGATCGTTTTATATACAGGTAATGAGTGAGTATAAGAAAGATTTTTTAGTTCTGAAAATAGTCTCATGGGAAGCAATAGGATTTTGCTTAGATCATAATTAAAAGATGATGCACCTGTCAAACATGTGGTTGAAAAAGACTGCAGAATTTTTATATATGGAGCACTGACTGCAGAGCTGACTTCTGATCTAGCAGTCCCTCTCTGCCTCCTTCTGTCTGTGTTCAAAGATGATTCTGTGTCCAGTATTTCTTTTTCATAGCTCAAGGTCCCTCATCCTCTTGTCAGTTTTACTTGCCACAGTTTATCCATGGTTTCAGATTTTGGTGCTGACGTTCATGTTTTTATCACTGAGATACGACTCAGAACAACATTGGTGCAATAGCTCTTGCATAGCCTTTCTGACAAATGGGCCAAGTTGTGATTTACACCATTGGTATCTTTGGCTGTTTAGGTTCTTTCTGATAATTACTTTTCTTGCACTTTTCTAGTGTATAAATGGGAGTTTTAACTGCATGAGCTCAGTTTTTTGGATTGCCTTCCTCAAGCACACTTAGAACTTAAATCTAGAAGACAAAAATTTGATCCCAGCATTCATCCTCTTCCCCAGTTCTGTTATTCAAGAGACTTTGCTAAGGGGCCAAGAGGGCTCTCGCCTGCTAGTAATACGTTGACACTGTTTGTCAGATATTCCCCCCCAACCCCTCATCCCTGTCATCAGTCAATAAACTTTTAGAGAACAAAACCTTTGCATTGTTTACTTAAGTGTAAGACTACAGGTTTGTAATTTTCCATTTGTGAAAAAGGATGCCTTGTTTTTTCAGCTTAAGAAAGGAAATAATGTCATAGTTGCTATTTTAAGGTTTTTGGATGCTGTAAAACACTTCATTTGATTTTTCTCAGCCTAGGAAGCCTCAGTTGTCAATTACTTGCATGTAGAAAATCTGCTTTGTAATATGTGTAGCCAAATTTATTCCTGCTGCAACTTTATTGACATCAAATTAAAATCAGCTTCTGTTAAATGATCCATTTGGGAAATATACAGCTTTGTTAATCAAAAGAAAACATCCTTTATGATGTGTGTTAGTTTAAATCTGGGTTTTTACTTATGTGCATTGCTAACAGTTATTGCAATTAAATATGCCAAAAATAGACTGAATTTGAAAGTGGTATATATGGTGATGCTGGCTAAATGGTACAATGAACTGCACGTGAAGAAGCATATATGAGTGAGAACTATGTTGTGATTTACATAACAATATGGGCAACGGTGGTCACAGAGCAGGATAAACAAGTAGGGGGTTCCTTTTCATACAAAGGGGTAATCTTTATATCAGTTCCTATTCTCTGTAGTTCAGAGTTTTTAAAATTAAACAAAAGGAGCCTGGGAGCCTGATAGATACCGAGAGCCAGTTTGAAAATCTTAGCATCACCTAATAAATTGTCTGCCAGCAAGGTGAAGTTTTAAACCTGATATAACCCTCTAAACCCACAGTAAGAATACTCAGGAGTTGTCTGTCATGGATTTCCTCAGTCATTTCTAGTTTTGTTCTTTTGTAGCTATTTTTTATCTTTGCTAATTTTTCTATTTTCAATGTCTTAATGAAAATGTATGGTCAACTTTGTGAAGCTAAATAATTATGAAAATGCATGCTCTTAAAACACGCATCTGCTAGCAGACAGGAGCCAAGATGAGGAAATAGTACCCATTCAGCATTGTGATGTATTTATATTAGTGGCCATGGCGGAAGGCAGAGCATGTTTAACCTCCAGAACCAATGAAAACAATCTCATAGAATTTAAACTGTATGTGAAGTGTGTAAGAATGCAGATATTCTAGAACAGACTTAAAAATTGATCTTATAACATTGTAGAAGCAGAAATCAAGAATAATGAATGTTCACAAGGCAAAATTTTGTTCAATAATAGGTGAAAGATGCATGATTACTTAGATTTTAAATCTAGTACAAATCAATCAATTTTAATGCATTTAAAAAATCAAGAGTTTAGGAAATTCTCCCATCATTTAATACTCTGTTTACTTCTGAATGTTACATAAAATGAAGGAATCTGTTTATCAATTAGTATGTACAAGTGACTGATGGAAACTTTAAACTTTAATTTAATCACTGCTAAGCTGGTTGAAATCAGCCTTCCAGTAACCATAAACACTCCATTAATTTGTTAGTCATCACGGCAAACTGGCAAGTTGCTACTGAAATGGGGCTGAAAACAAAGATTCGTGAGTTAAAAGAAAGAGTACTTCAGAAAAAGTAAATGGTTTCTAGATGTGTTTAGTAAATTAATGTACTTTAAAGAGAATTACACTGCATGTGTACAAATATTTTTTACAAATATTTATATTAAAAACCAATTAAAATAGGAAGAACTAATGTTACATAGAAACAAAAGGTTTCATTTATTATCTCTGTGTGCAATTTCAAGTCAACATGTTCTTCATAAAGAAGACGTGTGTAATGCTTGCATTTTTTTAATAGAAATCAAGCATGTATCGCACACTTTTGCAGCCTGAATGTATAGTTTTGGTACAGTGCACGCAACTAATCTTAATAATTTGCAAGAGACAGTGGAAAGCAATAAGCGCTACACACCTGAGACAAAGTTCAAAAAAATACCTCTAGATACAGATTGTCCCCCTTTTCTGGTCTGCTGTCATTTCACAAGGGAAAATGTTTCATCAGTGGCTCTTAAAAAATACAGTGAGATGTAATGGAAGAAAATGTAGACTTTACATAAATAACAGTGACGGAAAGTTAGAGAATTAAAGTGAAGACTGAAAATTCAATCACTTGGAAAGTTGAGAGATGACAAAGTTATGCTCTTCCTGTAAATCTTCATTTAGTCTTGTGTGTTCATACAGTTTAGCACAGTCTTGATTAACACACACAGTATCTGCATCCCCATACAGACTCTTGAGAATATCCTAACATTAGGAGCTGACATGCTCTAATAGTGTTTCCTGCAGTACTGAGCATCTCTGTGGTGCTGCAGGTAGCAGTCAGATGCTGGGAGGAGAGCTGGCTGCAGGACAGTCAGACAGGAGAGCTCCTGAAGAGCCTTTGACAGATGAAAGCATGATGTGAACCAACGTGGTACAGTGCTGCAGGAGACGTGTTGCAGCTGCTGAACAGTGATCCAGGCCAGGCTGTGGCTTCTACACAGGCTACTGGAGACATCTTGCTGTTTCTGCTCTGTGGCTGTTCTGTACAGGTCTTGTGTGGCATTGGTCAGTGAAGGGCTTCTGGGACTGCATCTTGATTGTAATGCTCCAAATCTACGGTCCCTGGTATTAGAAGCCTGTGTATCTGTACCTCTCTCTGTTCTTTCCACAGGGTGTAGAGCAGTATGATGAGAGGCTATAGGCTATCTGGTGGGTTGCCTTTCAAAAAGTTCAGGAAATTGTGGTACTAAGGGCAGAAGTACCTCCCTTAGTGCTTGGCTTTTCAGGCATTTTTTTATTTACGTCTTTCTGACTTGCTCTATCACTTCATGCTGAACAAAGTTCTGCATTCACCAAGTGAAAATGTTTTTTGCAGATGGGCTTTAAAAGTTATGTTCTCAGCACCAGCGCAGTCTGCCTGACTACTCCAGCTGACTACAATACAACCCTCCCTTTCAATTGAAAAGTTCAAATTTGTCACCAAACTTAGCACAGTGATACAGTATTCTGAGAACACTTTGGATACCATAGTACTGCAGGATGATGCTGTTAGTGCATGAACAAAGTATTTGGCAGTGAAAGTTAAGTTGTCTGGTCTTGTGTGGGGTATGCTACGGATACAGTATATACTATGGATGTGGACTGCCCAGCTTGTGGGTACAAAGTTTGTTATTCAGCCTCCCAGGCTGGGTGTCACAAAGTTTTCTTACTTGTCTGATGCTGCCACTCTGCTCTCTGCACAGCCACCATAAGATGAAACAGTATGGGCATAAAGGTAAGGCTGTAGAGGCTTCAGCGGAGCTGTTGAGGTACAGCCACTGAAACCACAGGGGAGATAGTATCACTTACTCTTCTTGAAGAAGTAATTTTAAGGATAATTTTGACTGACCTCCTCTGTTTTAATTTTGATTGACCTCCTCACATTAGAACATGTGAAATAGCGACCATGAAATAATAGAGTTCTCAGTTTGAGGTGAAATTAAGAGGGGGGCCAGCAAAATTTTCTTTCAGAGGGCAGACTCTGGCCTATTCAGGACGCTGGTTGAGAGGGTCCCTTGGGAGAGAGTGCTGAAGGGCAAAGGGGTCCAGGAAGGCTGGACATTCTTCAAGGAGGAAGTCTTAAAGGCAAAGGAACAGGCTGTCCCTGTGTGCCACAAGATGAACTGGCGGGGAAGACGACCAGCCTGGCTGAACAGGGAGCTCTTTCTGGGACTCAGGAAAAAAAGGAGGGCCTACCACCTGTGGAAGAAAGGCGGGCAATTCAAGAGGAGTACAGGGGTCTCGTTAGGTCATGCAGAGAGGAAATTAGAAAGGCAAAAGCCCAGCTAGAACTCAGGCTGGCCACTGTTGCAAGGGACAACAAAAAATGTTTTTACAAATACATCAACAACAAAAAGAGGGCCAATGAGCGTTTCCATCCCTTATTGGATGTGAGGGGGAATATTGTCAACAAGGATGAGGAAAAGGCTGAAATACTTAATGCCTTCTTCGCCTCAGTCTTTAATAGTCAGACTGGTTATTTCCAGGGTAGTCAGCCCCCCGTGCCGGAAGATAGGGAAGGAGTGCAGAACAAACATCCCATAATCCAGCAGGAAGCAGTTAATGACCTGCTATGCCACCTGAAAACTTACAAGTCTATCAGGCCAGATAGCACCCAAGAGTGCTGAAGCAACTGGCAGAGGAGCTGGGAGCTGGCCAAGTCACTCTCCGTCATCTATCAGCAGTCCTGGCTAACAGGGGAGGTCCCAGAGGACTAGAATATCGCCAATGTAACCCATCTACAAGAAGGACCAGAAGGAGGATCCTGCGAACTACAGGCCTGTCAGCCTGACCTTGGTGCCGGGGAAGACTATGAAGCAGTTCATCCTGAGTACGCTCACCGGGCTTGTGAAGGACAATAAGGGGATCAGGCCCAGCCAGCAGGGGTTCATGAAAGGCAGGTCCTGCTTGACCAACATGATCTCCTACTATGACCAGATGACCCACCTAGCGGGTGAAGGAAAGGCTGTGGATGTCGTCTACCTGGACGTTAGTAAGGCCTTTGACACTGTTTCCCACAGTATCCTCCTGGAGAAACTAGCTGCCCATGGTTTGGATGGGACTGCTCTTCGCTGGATAAAGAACTGGCTGAATGGCCAAGCTCAGAGAGTAGTGGTGAATGGAGTTAAATCCACCTGGTGGCCAGTCACGAGTGGTGTTCCCCCAGGGCTGAGTTTTGAGTCCAGTCTTGTTTAACATCTTTATCAATGATCTGGATGAGAGGACTGAGTGCTCCCTCAGTAAGTCTGCAGATGACACTAAGCTGGGCGGGAGTGTCGATCTGCTGGAGGGTAGGAAGGCTCTGCAGAGGGATCTGGACAGACTGGATTGATGGGCCAAGGCCAACTGTATGAGGCTCAACATGGCCAAATGCTGGGTCCTGCACTTCGGTCACAGCAATCCCATGCAATGCTACAGGCTTGGGGAGGGGTGGCTGGAAAGCTGCCCAGTGGAAAATGACTAGGGTCTCTGTGTTGGAAGTGTATGTCAGGGGGCAGGACAGGCTGGCTGAGTTCAATTAGGGTCCTGAGCCTATGGGCAGGGCATAAGGGGAGGCCCGATGGGAGATTGGGCAGGGCTATTAAATTCTTTTAGTGCCCTGAGGGCACTGGTACAGTTTTAGAAAGATCAATGAAAACAAGATCATGGAAAAGGTATAGAGAAGCCAAGAGCTGCTGGGTGGGAGAGCAATAACTCACATGAGTTCACTAAAGACTATAGAAATATTTTTAATATTTTGTCCAGAGCTGTTTGTTTTGATTGGTTATCTCTGTGCCTTTGTAAAAAAAAATAAATAAAAGGAAAAAAAAGAAGAAGAAATTAAACATTAATTTGCCCTCAGTGCAAAATGAAGTACATCTAAAATCTTTTTTTTTTTTTCTTCTTTTTTTTCATACTGATTTATAACTATCTTGAATGTCTTTATGGGTTTAGGTTGTTGCTGAGTATGAAGAATTTATAACCAGCACGTTGAAGTATTGGTAGAATAGATTCTTCTTAAAAAATAATGGACTATCATAGCCCAGAAAATTGAAAATAAACATGGAACTAAAGTCAATCTTTTATTTTAAAGAAATAGACACTTTTTCACCTAGGCATATCCTTTTTATTAAGAAAACACAAGCAAATATGCGTGACTTTGCCCCTGACTGTATTAGGAAGTGTTTTCACTGGTATGCTGAGTTATTTTCTGTTCTTAATGTAATAGATAATCTCTTGATTGATTCAGACAACAGAATTTTTAAAGTCTGTTTTTATGTCATTTAACTTAACCTGTGGGTTTGGGAAGTAAAATATGACAAGTAGGAAATTCAATGTAAATTACTAACCACCACTCCCCCCAACACATTCCAAGTGAGAATGGACTGATATGACAAAGTCTATGTAATTACATTTGCCTCCTTTAAGTGCAGAATACCACTTTTACATTGTTTTTATTTTTGCTGAATATGTATCTTAGACAAATGCTCTTTTCTTTGTTTCTTGTTCTCCATCTTCATTTTCAGAGACACGTCTGTATTTCTTGTTAGATGTAGTCAGTCAAGTGTTCACTTGAGGAAGAACGCATTCTGTGTGAGAACTCACATTTGTTAGAGACAGTTCAAGTTTTGAAGGAATCTGTTTTCAGAAACTGTTAATTCTTGCCCATTTGGTCAATTTGCATGTGCAAATATTGGGGGTTTTTTGAGTTATGTGATGTGAATATTCCTTCAAAATTGTTTTCATATCATACGTTTTGAAAAAATATTCTAAATTTATTGGGAAGGGTATGGGTGGGATACAATGGTTGCCTTTAAGTCACTGCCAAGACTAACTGTTGCTGGTTTTGAATTAGTTTGCTAAATAATTATACCACTAATTATGATTAAGTGCAAATTCAAATCCCCACTCAGCTACAGTTTCTGTGACAAACAGATTTATAAAGAAATGTGTAGAAAATCAATAGATATATCCTGGGTCGGATGTCTCCTCTTATGAAGAAATTAATCAAATGAGAAACTCAGTGGGAGTTAAGGAAAAATACTTCAAAGTATTTACATGAAGTTCTAAATCTTGATTTAGATACAGAGCTAAAAAAAGTAAAACAAAATTCTACACAGTTTTCAACTCCACCCATAGTTTTAAATACGTTACATTTTAATTATTTCATAAATGTGTGGACAAAGGAATTGTTATATAGATCAAGCTTCATGTGTTTCAGCTTTTTCCACTTACCTTCTTCTATAAAATGAACCTTACCTTCTGCAGCTTATGAACACCTATATTATTTCCCACCATTTTATTTTGAAATGACATTTTAAAATCCTTAAGCAATAATTCTGTTTTATTTTCTTTTTTTTCTAAAGGAGGTAATGGTAAGAACTTGACTCATGACCCTGAACAGAATTAAACCATATATGGCGTTTTATTTAGGACATGTTACACATTTTGAAGCCTATACAAGCATAAGATTGGATTACAGTTGACAATTTCCATATAACACAGTGTTGATTGATTGTTGTGGGAAATAGATATATGTGCTTCTTGTTCTGTGTCTGTATGCTTTAAGAACTTTGCAAGGTCCCTTTTATGTTGCGTAAGTCTGAACACTTGCAAATTTTGAAAAATATTTTCATAAACCAACATTTTTTCTTATGAGATTGTTTGCGACCTATCCTTGGGCTTTTCCATCCAACTTTGCAGACAAGGTATTAGTCTGATCTGAGTAAATAAAGGCAAGCTAAGGAAGACAAGGGAGAACTGAACTGATACGATGTCTTTCTTCATTTCAACATGTTTCTGATTAGTTAAAATACTGCAGGAGTTTTATATATAGATACTTGTTTTGGGTTAAACTTTATCTTTGCGCGCTGGTTCGTCTCCTGATTGAAACTGTTTGTGTATACCTCATACTCACATACTATTTTGCCTACAGATTAGTTAGTCACTTCAGGAAGCATGTTTAAATTTATCATGTAACTGTACTTTATTACTTCATATACAAATCCATATATGCAGGCCTCACAGAACAGAGTCATGCAGAATCAATCATTCAGGTTAGACAGGACGTCAGGAGATCTTGTTGTCCATACAAAATGAAATTGAGATATATAAAACAAATGAAAAAAATTCCGAGTGTTTGACTTGAAGAGCTTTGTCTAATTGGATAATAACTACTCTGTAAAATTCATTACAAAAGTTAGGAAGAGAAACCAGGGAGGGAGTAAATTCACAGTGACCTTTAATGCTTATAATTGGTTACATAAGTAATCTGTATCAATTTTTGTAATAGTTGCTAAATAATATCAAGAAAATTTAGGTGCAACTATGTCTTGAATTAGAATCATAGAATCATGGAACTGTTTGGTTTGGAAAGGACTTCTAGAGATCATTTAGTTTCAAACCCCTGCCTTGGACAAGGACATCTTTCACTAGGTCAGGTTGCTCAGATATATTAATTCATTTTTGCATATACAAGTTTTATGATAACTTGCTTCTTTTAGGAATACATTTCAATCTTTTTCATTCTTTTTAAGGTGCTGGTGGCTGGTCTCCACTTGTGTCCAATAAATATCAGTGGCTTCAGATTGATCTTGGTGAAAGAACTGAGATTACTGCTGTTGCTACTCAAGGTGGTTACGGGAGCTCCGATTGGGTAACAAGCTACCTTCTGATGTTTAGTGACAGTGGACGAAACTGGAAGCAGTATCGTCAAGAAGAAAGCATTTGGGTATGTTCTTTCAATAATGAGAATTAAGTTTCTGCAGAAGACTTAAAATACTTGTGCTATACATTGTTGCAAATATAAGCAAAGCAGTGGAATATGAAGAACTACACTGAAAGAGTTTACATAATTAAATATACAAACAAATACAGCTTTTGACAAGGTAAAAGGCCATAACAAGCAAACATAAAAAACCTAGCCTTAGCATTACTCCATTAAGTCTCCAGGAGGTATTCTGAGGACTAAAAACGTACTGCAAAATATCTTTCATCTTGCTATGTGTGATAAAGTTGTTTTCCCATACTCAGTGTGTTAAACTTGATCTCAGTGTGTTAAACTTGGCTTTTTAATTGGGGAACAAACCCCACACTTGCTTCATTTTTTCTGGACCATTTAATAAGAAGAAGCAACACAAAGAAATAAAGATCATAATCAAACAAATCCCAGTTTATTTAAAAATATACAAATGTTAAGCAACACTTAATTTTTTGTTATCTAATTCAGAGTCTAGTTTGTGATTATTCCAATCCATTTATCTCATATTATCTTTGTACCTAGTAATAATAATTAATAAGACTTGCTATGCTCATCACTTTCTATTCACATGAATTTTGTTGAGAATGAAGGAGATGCAATACCAGACAGATAATGTCCAAAATCCACATGGAAAATTGAATTACACAGTTCCAGACCAGAGTTGCAGCTTTCCTTGATCCCCAGCAATTAGCAACTTGGACTAAAAGAATAATATTGGTAATTGTGGTCTGTGATTTTATCCTGTCAAGTTACTTCTATCCTTCTGTCCATACAAAGACTGGATTCATTTTTAAACTTTACTAAGCTTTAGGTTTAAGCTGTTTCTTGCTTCAGTTAAACATTATGTTAAAATGTGTTTTATTTTATGCATTTTAATTTTGTTGACTTTCAATTCAGAATGTTCTTACCACTCTTATTGTCAAACCCCATCTATGGTATAACGAGATTATGCAGTGGCTTACTTGTTGCATAATTATCCTTTCTGAATTCGCTACACATTTCCACTTCAGATTGTGTTTTCATAACAAAGAGAAATAAATGAGTTTCTAATCCATATGGCTGTGGGGAGTGAGAAAAGAAAAACAATCTTCTAAATGTTAAATGAGCATAAGCTGCTGCAATATTGTCTTTGCCCATCTTCAGACAGACTGATAAAACAAATCTGAGAGGTAGAGCTGCTTGATCTCTTCAGTGAGGGCTCTTTTGAAATCCCGTATTCGTATTGCAAAGAGTAATGTAGATAGTTATTTCTTGCCACCAGTAAAATATCAAACAAAAGCTGCAAAAAAAATTTTAAATGCAGATGCAGACACTGGGGTAAGGACGTTGTTAGAAGGAGAAGTAAGGCTTCAATTCCATTATCTCAAACTTAATAAAAAAATTATTATTTTAATGATTGCAATGCAAATTGGAGCTATGGCTTGCAGGCAGCAATGCATAATTCAAGGATGTAAACCATCAAATTCAGGGATGGTCTATTGATCTTTTTTATGTATCTTTATTTAGGAGTTCTGCTTCTAGGGGAATAAATTTTCTCTTTTCTAAACTAATGCATAGAAGTTGTCTTAGAATGAAACTCCTAAATCTCTATTTATTTTATAGATTTTCTCTCACTGTTATCTGTTTATATTTAATTTTCTTATATGAAGTGCCCAAGTTCATTTCAAGCAAGAACATCCCACATTTCATGATACCTGATGTGTTATTTCTTTACTCTTTTTAACTGAGTCATTGCCCTATTACAAGATTGCTTATCAGAGGTAACTTTTTTCCTTTTTTTTTTTTGATTAGTACTGTGCATTAGAAAGATGGAAGATGCCCAGTTTTGAGGGCCCTGTGTTGCTATAACTACTTCAGAATACTTCACTGTATGTAATGATTTGCACTTTGTAACCACTCTTTCTAAATTATAGTAGAAGAGATACTTGTTTTCTGTACAATTTCATACCTCTCTACTTTTTTTTTTCCTTTTCAGAAGTTAGTTTTGAATTGTCTTTGTCACCTTATGGCTTATCTTAACCTAAGGTTCTGAAGCTCCTGTCATCAGTGGAACTGATCACAGTTTTTTCGCTCATTGTAAACTTTTTGTAACAACTGAGATGCAAAGAGGACTATCTAGGCATCTGCAAATAATCTGGTTATGAAAACTCTATAGTCTGTGGAAAGGGTAGTCTTTTCTAAGGCTGATTCTAGTGACCTAAGATTTCTTTGTTAGGTTGCATCTTACACAACTACCTTACCCTTCCCCCATCTATAAAATGCTTCATTGCCTGTTGGTGCTGAATTTAGACGTTGATACTCTAATGTTCGGTGAGGTGAACCTCTCTCTGCTCCTGTGGCTGCTAAATATGATTTGCTTCCACTTCTCTGCAGATTAGGAATTGCTTTAGACGGAATGATAGTGACTGTAGTCTTCACCCATGCAATATAGCTTGATCTCAGTCTTCTTATTGACAGTTTACTGATGACCTAAATGTTTGCATTACTTGCTATCTCATACCTCTAATGAGTTTATCTTTCATGTGGATTTTATTTGCTGTTTAAAATGCTTTAATTACTAAAGATGCTTTTGAAATCCTAACTCCATTACAGTTACTAGGACTGCTCTTATTGTAGATTAAGTATTTTTAAGTATGCTTACCCGTCTGGGCAGCCTGTTCCAGTGCTCCATCACCCTCAAAGTACAGAAGGTCTTCCTCATGTTCAGATGGAACTTCTTATGCTTCAGTCTGTCCTGCCACTGGGCACCACTGAAAAAGTCTGGCCCCATCCTCTTGACACTTGCCCTTAAGATACTTGTGAGCTCCTCTCCCAGTCTTCTATTCTTCAGGCTAAACAAGTGCAGCTCCCTCAGCCTTTCGTCATAATAGAGATGCTCCAGTCCCTTAATCATCTTCATAGCCCTAACTATGACGTGGCTATCACTGTCTTTTTTAAAGTTATCTCTAAGTATTTTCTGCACTGTTCTTGATATTTATGTTTAGATTTTTCAGGCAGTAATTCCTAGGATCAATATTAACATCATTTTTAAGTTGGTACTGTTCTGAACAAGATATAATTCTCACATGAAATGGTTTTTATTGATGGGACAATACGTATTTTTGTACAGAAATTAGTTTAATCTTGGAATGAGAGTAATTCAAATCTATTTTAGACTTTCTTTAGTGTTACTATACATGTAAATGTGTTTGAACAAGGAATGTTGTGTGTCTTTATGTGTATGTTCTTCAGCCTATTTCTATTTTTTCCATTCCTCAGAGTATAATTTCAGATGCAGTAAAGCCCAACATCCCAAGACCAACCTTTTTCATAGTTCTTTTTCGTACGTCTGAAATGAGCAGTGGTTGCAGATCCGTTTGTATATTAAGCTAGCAGATTTTTAGTCTCGAAAGAATAATTTTTTCCACTTGTTTTCTTTCAAACTGCAAGAGGTATATGGTAAAACATCCTAAAAAAAATCCTAAAAAGTGTAAGGTAAACTTAAGCTTTGATTCAAGAATCTCTAGAAAATTTTTACGTCTTTAAATATTACTCGTAGTAGTGGTACTGCTATTACTTCTTCTTAGGAATTTGTATTCTAGATACCATCACCTGTATTTTATCTGTAAAGAATGTCATATTGTAATTACACAGAATCACAGAATAATTGACAGTTTATTTTATCTGTTTGGGGCTACATATATTAATCCCTTTAAATAGTATTGCTTCTAGTTTTAACTAACGATGTCATAGTTTTGTATCACAGGTATTTTTATGCAGTGTACTCTCTCCTTAACATTACTATTTTAATGTTTATTTTAAAAGGAGAGTAATAATGTAACAGAGATGATATTCTCTATCATTTTCAACAGGAGAAGCTAAAAGGGGGAAGAAAGAGAGCAATTTACAGTTTGAATGACAAGTTTCCCATGGCTGATAGTTTCAGTGAAAGTATGAGTGATACAGCTCATGGGGAAGTGCATCAGAATGTCATTCATTAGCTGGAGTTTTGAAGAAGAAAAATAGTACAAATTCTCTTCAAGTAAAAGTTGACCATTTCTTCTCTGATACTGCCCATAAATTCAACCTTTGGTTTTGTTGTGTTGTGTTGTTGTTTTTTTTTACCCTCAGAGAATAACGATTTATCCATTTCACACCTGTGATCCAATTTTCAGTTGTATTGGTTTTGAATCATGCTTCTAAAATACGTATCCAACGCAGAGGAATTAAAACTAATATTTATACAATGATAGCTAAAATTTGGGGATATTCTGACCATTTTTGTTACATCTGTTTTAAAAGGCAAATCTTTGCAATGTAGAAGTATGTTTATGTCTGTCTATGTATGTTTATGTGTGTATTTAAGTTCTGAGGTCTGTTTTCCATTTTCTTTATTTTGGCTAAAGTTGAAGTCTGAAAGTTTTATTGTAATTTTCTCAATCTTGTGAATTTGCATAGAAGTAGTTTCACTTTAACAGTTACTCCTGTGATAGTATGTAATAAAATTATATGAATATTGGATGCTTTGTTGGGCATGCATTGCTACACGTATTCCCAGCTTTGGGGTGTTAGAGTTTATTGGAAACTCACCATGCTGTAAAATAACTCACCATTATGGAGAGTTCCAAGTTAAGGAATATGAAAGCACAAATATTCTGTGATAGTCACATTATATGAGTATGGAGTTGTTTCACTGTTTTCTTGAAGCTGGTGGCTCTTCCTCAGTCTCAGGGATTCATGTGTTTGCTAGAAGCTATGATCCTTCTACTTGTAGAAAAATCAGTCACCTGTCTTGATCATAATCTGCTTCACTGTAAAAGCAAAAAGCTATACCTATGTTACTTTGCTAGGCTTCTAACAATTCCTTCTTTGAACCAAAGCAATTTTCTGTCAATTCCTTCTGCAGCCCAAGTTGTACTTTATTTAAATGTGTACTCCATCACTACATTTTCCTTAGGTACAGATGCCAAACATTGTGACTTGAGGAGACAGACTAGCATGTCATTTTTTCTGTTGCTACTCACAGAAAATAAAGATCCTCTTGATCTATACATTAAAATAGAGCAGATGGTGATGACTTCAAAACAGTTGGTTCTGATGTGCCTGTATTTGTTGTAGCTTGTTCATCGTTCACTTGTTTTGCATTTTCTGCCAAAAAACTCCCAACAGAACAGTTTTAACTACTTAACTATGTAACTCAAGGATATGTAACAATTTAGCTGCAACTGAGGTCTGTCTTTCTGTAATATCCTCAAAGAGAAAATCATCACAGAGTTTGTCAGATTGCCTAATTTATGTGTAAAGACTCCAAAGTGCACCACTATGTTTAAAGTGGTGAAAAAAAAAATTTGCATCTTTAAATTTTTAATTCTTCCTTTTAAAGTATAATAGCATAAAAAGACATGCAAACTGTGTTTTACTTTATCAGATGGATTAAAAATGCTCTGTATCCTATGGAGAGTGTGTGTTTCAAATAAACATATATATATATATAAAATAAGAAACTGAATGTGTATCCCAAAATTGTAAAATGTATCATTGGCATCAGAATGTCATGTCTTTGAAATGTTCTGTTTCAGGAAGTTTTTTTTAAATAACAATAGGAGCAGTCATGGCATCAGTGTTGTCCAAAACATTAGATGTACAAGTCTAGTACATAAAACCACTGACTAGAAGGATGGGAATCAGGAAGTGAGTAGTCAAAAACAGTGTTTATCAAAGTCTGTGCAGGCCAGAAGTACGTTTTCTGGTAATATTGAACTACATTAGAAATTTTCAGAAATTGCAGGTGAGAGATAGGACTTCAAAGTTCAGTGGCACATAAACAAATCAACTGTGTTATGCTAGCTTAAGATGATAATTTAAAGACTTTAATCTTTATAAGTTTCTGTGTTATTAAGGTAAATGCCAAATGTACATCCTTTTATAGAGTATGCAGAATGATATTATATCAGCTTTTGTAGTTTTTAGTATTTAGATTTTCTTCCTTATATCATAATTGTAGTTAACCAGACATAAATATTTTCATATATGTATTTTTTTTTAAACATACAAATAATTTTTCCCAGAGCACTTTAAATGATATATATAGTGGTGCATATCCATATGGTGTTATCTATCTATTGTAATAATGTTTTTCTGTCACTGAGTATAGTTATGGCAAGGAAATAATTCTATGATGTTCTGTGTAGCAGAACTGGCTTATTTCACATCCTAATGTCACAGAAGGACGGGATTTGTTGTGTGTTTTGAGAGTGGCATGTTTCTGAGCAAGAAATGAGCACTGGAAGTAGGCATTATTATCTTCCATCGAACCCATCCAAGATGGGTCCAAACAAAAACCTAAAATCCCATCTGAGATAAGAAAGATAAGGTTCAATAAAAAAAGGGTTGGATACTGAAGCATTTATTAAATTCAGACATATGAAATGTTTCTTTAGTCTGTTATTTCACTTGATGTGAGGAGGAGAGTACAAACAGGTGAATGATTCATAAATAATTATTTATTCGATGAATGTTTGCATTTTCTGTCTGAGAATTCTCTGTTAGAGTGTGATTTACATAAATGAATTTGTTATTTTAAAATCATTTGTAGAATAATGCTTTTAAAAATAGTTTGTGATTTTTATTCAGCTCACTATAGTATTCAGGAACTTATCTTGGTCTGTTTTCAATATGTACACAGATCACAATAATATGTTTAAATTCCCCAAGTAACTATAAGTGTTAAGATCAGGGCTTCCTAAGTAAAAGTTCAAAATAATGAATTTGAAATTAATTTTCCAGAATAATTCAATTTTTCAGAAGAATTTCATGACACCATGGTGAATATATTTACATTACCCCATGACCTAGAACATTGTGGGTAGGGAAAACAAATGAGATACAGAAATGGTAAAAGTAATTTAATTTTAAAAATATTTTGAGTGATCAGTTTTAATGTCTGCACAGTTAGTTCTAAGGGAAATTAAATCCAAGCATCTCAGTATTGTTAATTTTCTGGATATTTCTAGTAACATCTGTTTCCTTGCCCTTCCTCTGTGGTTCCACAGCAGCTGCTTATCTTTTGTAATTTTCAGAAATAGTACATTGAATAACATTTTCAAAGCTCTTTGGTTACCTGGTAAAATGTTATGTATTTATTGGTGTATGTACATGTGTATATTCACACTCACAAATGCAGAGACATAGTCCACCATAGAAGGCTGACTGATACAGTTTTTAATCAAGAGCATTTGCATATAAATAAGCCTTATGTGTCTCTAATTAAGGGAAATATGGGTAGGCTGATGTCAGGTAATATTACTCAGGAAATGTCTAAGCCACTGTTTGCATGGGGAAGAAGCTTACAAGTGTGTAGTTGGAACTCAAAAAGAGAAACAGCTGAGTGGAGAAAAATGCTGGGGGATGCAGGAACAGGTAGAATAAGCCAAGGGAGAAGAGCACTCCAACTTGAGGTAAAAGGGATTTGAAGGGAAAAATGAACAATGCGGTATCAAGAAAATCAGAAATGCAGGGAAGCTTGGAAGGAATAATAAATGCATGGTTCTATCATACAGAAGCTTTTGTGAAACAGCTTGCATGCATAAGCTTCCATTTTTGATGAGGACATTATGGTATTTATCTAATACTTCAAAATTTCTGAACTTGACTTCTAAGCTTTCGCATTTCCGTATCCACTTCAGTTTAAAATGCACTCTGACCACACTGCTATATTTAGACACTTTATTTTTCAACACTTAGATGGCAATCTAATAAGGCTGATTTAGCAGTCACATTGATTAATGCTCTGTATAAAACAACGTATAGTAAGTGAAGAGATGAATGCATATGTCAAGGTTAGCCTGTCCCAGAATATTAAATATAAGCTAAACAGAAGAAAAAATAGTTTGAAACATCAGGAAATAGTGGAGTGTTCCAAATAAATTATAGATACATTGTGTGGGTAAACATTAAAGAAATTATTAATGCCATAAACATAGATGGTCACTACATATATTATAGCAGTCCATATACGGGGGAAAAAAAGTTCCATGCACACAGTTAAAGAAACAATATTTAACTAAGGACAGCAAGACACCTTGAAAACACAGTAACATTTAGAAGCAAATATTCTACTTGAATTACACCTTCACAGCTTAGTTTTAATGTATGTGTTATTACTGCAGTCATTAAATTTCCTGGATGAACAGGTGCTTTGGGAACAAATTATACTTAGTTATTTTGAAAACTGTTGCCTGTGTAAACTATTAACTTGGCACTGGAGTTCGGTTCTGGGACTGATCTTGATCAGAAGTGATCTAAAAAGGAGGCCTACAAGAGGATGGAAATAAGGACAGGTAGCTTGGGAGGAATACAGAGAAATCATCCGAGTAGTCAGGCAGCAAGTTAGGAAAGCTAAAGCCCTGACAGAATTACATCTGGCCAGGGATGTCAAAGGGAACAAGAAAGCCTTCTATAGGTATGTCAGTGACAGAAGGAAGACTAGGGAAAATGTGAGCCCTCTCTGGAAGGAAGCTGGACACCTGGTTACCCGGGATGTGGAGAAAGCTGAGGTGCTTAATGACTTTTTTGCCTCAGTCTTCAACAGCAAATGCTCTAGCCATACTGCCCAAGTTGCAGAAGGCAAAGGCAGGGACTGGGAGAAGGAAGAACGCTAACTGTAGGAGAAGACCAGGTTCGAGACTGCCTAAGGAACTTGAAGGTGCACAAGTCCATGGGGCCTGATGAGATGCACCCGGGGGCCCTGAGGGAACTGGCGGACGAAGTTGCCAAGCCACTCTCCATCATATCTGAGAGGTCGTTGCGGTCTGGAGACGTCCCCATCGACTGGAGCAGGGGCAACATCACCCCCATTTTTAAAAAGGGAAAAAAGGAAGACCTGGGGAACTATAGGCCAGTCAGTCTTACCTCTGTGCCTGGCAAGATGATGGAGCAAATCCTCCTCGAAACCATGCTAAGGCACGTGGATAATAAGGAGGTGACTGGGAACAGCCATCATGGCTTCACCAAGGACAAATCATGCCTGACCAACTTGATCTCCTTCTATGATGGGGTTACAGCATTGGTGGACAAAGGACGGGCAACTGACATCATCTACCTGGACTTGTGCAAGGCATTCGACACTGTCCCGCATGATGTCCTTGTCTCTAAATTGGCAGGACATGGATTTGACAGATGAACCACTCGTTGGATAAGGAACTCGATGGGTGCATGCAAAGAGTTACAGTCAATGGCTCGATGTCCAGGTGGAGACCAGTGACGAGTGGTGTGCCTCAAGGGTCGGTACTGGGGCCGGTGCTGTTTAATTCCTTTGTTGGCAACATGGACAGTGGGACTAGTGCACCCTCAGCAAGTTTGCCAACGACACCAAACTGTGTGGTGTGGTTGACACGCTGGAGGGAAGGGATGTCATTCAGAGGGACCTTGACAGGCAGGAGAGGTGGGCCTGCGTGAACCGCATGAACTTCAACAACGCCAAGTGCAGGGTCCTGCACGTGAGTTGGGATAATCCCAAAGACAAGTACACGCTGGGCGGAGAGTGGCTCGAGAGTAGCCCTGAGGAGAAGGACTTGGGGGTACTGGCAGACGAGAAGCTCAACATGAGCCAGCAATGTATGCTTGCAGCCCAGAAAGCCAGCTGTATCCTCGGCTGCATCAAAAGAAGCATGGCCAGCAGGTCGAGGGAGGAGGATTCTGCCCCTTTACTCCGCTCTCATGAGACCCCACCTGGAGTCCCGCGTCCAGCTCTGTAGCCCCCAACATAAGAAGGACATGGATGTGTTGCAGTGGGTCCAGAGGAGGGCCACGAAGATGATCAGAGGGTTGGAGTACCTCTCCTATGAAGACGGGCTAAGGGAGTTGGCGCTGTTCAGCCTGGAGAAGAGAAGGCTCTGGGATGAGCTTATAGCAGCCTTCCAGTACCTGAAGGGGGCGTACAGGAAGGATGGAGAGGGACTTTTCACAAGGGTGGGCAGTGATAGGACAAGGGGGAATGGCTTTAAACTAAAAGAGGGCAGATTTAGATTACATATTAGGAAGAAATTCTTCACCATGAGGGTAGTGAAACACTGGAAGAGGTTGCCCAGAGAAGCTGTGGATGCCCCCTCCCTGGAAGTGTTCAAGGCCGGGTTGGATGGAGCTCTGAGCAACCTGGTCTAGTGGAAGATGTCCCTGCTCATGGCAGGGGGATTGGAACCAGATGATCTTTAAAGTCCCTTCCAACCCAACCCCTTCTAGGATTCTATGATTCTGTTTTTCTGTCAGTTATATGCCTCATCATGGCCATCTTAAGAGAAAACAACAGAAAAGCAGCTACAGCTTTCTGTATTTGAATAGTATAAGAGAAACAGCAAGTAGCTAGTTCATTGCTTCTGCCTTTGTTTGCACATTTAGTTACTGAATTTATGCTGAAAAGCCTGAGCATGAACTTGCACATCTAATATGCACAAACCCTTGAAAAGGCAGTACTTCTATCTTAAACTGGTTTTATAAATATTGGTAGTAGTTTTTCATGAAGGTTATTATGTTCTTTAGACCTCTGATTATCTCTAATCTAAATATGGTGATGGTGGCATACCATTTTCCATGAAAATAATCCACAGTGATAGATGGTGATTTATTATACATCATTTCTACTTACTGGTTGTCTTAAAGTAAATAACATAACTACTTTGTGGAAAATACTGTAGGAAGTATTACAACTAGAAAAAAAAGGTTTAGTCCTTCGCCTCTCAGTAGTTGGCTGTTCTAGAGTGATATGAAACTGATCATAGCATTCTCATACTAATATGGGAAGTTTGTACTGGAATCCATGTTCTTGTCTGAAAATTACTTATGATGGATAGGAAAAATTGTGCTATGGATATGAAAATACTGTCCCTCTTTTCTGCAACAGATTGTGAACACTGCAGATGACTTGAGGAAATAAAGCTGTCTTTGAAAAAAAATGTTCATCTTCATAAACAGAATGGGATGTGTTTAGTCTGTTCAAGACCTGTTGAGATAGTAAGTAGTAGCAGACCCCGCATTCAGCTTCTCCTTGCTTTAGCCCAGCCACTCTCTTAGATGTAGCAAGAATATTTTCAGAAATGGGCTTCAGACCTCATTTGGAAGCATCTCTCTATTGTATATGGATTTGTTTTATGCCTAGTGTAATCCCTGAGGTTTAAATTTGACCAAAGAGAAAGCCCTGAATTTTGAGAAAACCTCAAGTTTTTTTAGAGTATATACAGTCTTAGCTCTGGTATTATGATGGTCGTACCATTGTAATTGCATACTGTCTTTACTGCATAGTCATATTTGTATCACCTTCACATTTCCATTTTAGATATTTAAAATTCCTTTAAAAAACTTTTTAAGCATTGAAATTATAGACTCCTAGAAGTACAAATAGGAATTTGGAGATCTGAGTGTTGCTGACTTGCTTGAACCTGGGAGCTCCAAAGTATACTTAGATGCCCAAATTCCTATTTTGACTTTTAGGAATTTGATTTTTATCTGCAGTATTTCACTGGTTTCAATCCAATCTTCATCTGTTTCTGCTCTTTCTCTGTATCAATATTTCTATAAAACAGATACCATGATTAATAATCTTCTTCTTTTACATGATTGGATGACAGTTTTCTATTTGAATATGAATTGCTGTGCATCACTAATGTTTTATAATTCTGTTTTTTAGTTGTTTGGATTTTTTTTTCCTTTGCTGTTGTAATTGTATGTTTGCTTTTCATCCCAGTTCATGTACAAGGCTACTGAAGAAGTAAAATCAGCCAGTATGCTTCTGTAGCCATTCTATCCCACAAATGCAGCCTTGTTATTTCTTGTGCTGTATGACCTGGAATAGGCAGTTACCACCCTGCTATATGTTCCTTCATGAGCTGTTCAGTTTGCAATAGCACTCTGCTCTCTGAACCCGTGCCTAAGCATTCACAGGAAGCCTGGATAAAATGTAGCTTGTCATTTGCTTATGTAGTTTAAGTTGTAGAAAATGGCTAGGCATTAACTTTTAAATACTGTTAGAATGTGGAGACTTTTTTGGAAAAAAGAAATCTGTTTACTTAAAGTACTTTTCTTAGTGGGCAAATATAGCTTACATGTAGGGTGAATATGTCTAGGGTGGAGTTTATAATTGTTAATTATACAAGGAGATTAACATTTTTGAGAGTATGTATGAAATTTCTGTTGTTTTTTGAAGTAAAATATTCATATACCTCTTAGTTTGAATGTCTTACCAATATCACTTTCAATTGATAATGACCTGGCCAATATCTTGATAAAATCGCCACTGTACGTATTTCTTAGCTGACTAAAATACCATGTGATCATGATATCTTCGTAGTTTGTGGGCATTATGTCTTGGTAATACTGTACAATTTGTGAAAATTTTACAAGCTCATGCTTAATATATTTTTGATTAGTTTTTGGCAAAATGAATCATCAAAGATTAATAATCTGTGAATCAATACTGTGTAATTTCTTGTTGCCATATTTTGGGACCTTCTTGTAAACAGAAATGAATGGTATTCCTCCACTGGACATGTAGTTAATTCTTAGCAGCATGTATTTCCACACTGAATACAGAACTAATTTTTCTCTGGTAGGCTGGTGTTTAACCCATTTAAATCTGCATTTTCTATTGCCAGACCGAGACATTTGCTACTGCTTGTTTTAAAGGTCATAGGTAAGTAGGCTTAAAATGAACTTTATTGCATATTTCGTCCCTTGTATAAAACTTCCTTGATTTAAACTGTGATAGAATATTTCAGTGTGTTTTAAATCAGTGATTCAGTAATTATAGGAGCATTACTCCTCTAGTAAAGATTTCTATGGGATCAGTTCTGTACTTTTAAAATTCAGTGAACACCTTTTTCTTTCCCACTTCTTAAATTGCCTAATTTTTGAAGGTCACTAGCCCTCATTAAAATATCACTAACAAGAACTTCCTTAAAAGTGCCCTTTCCCTTATTTCTCTATATACTCAGCTGTATAGAAACCACTGCATGTTTTTTTCATCTCCAGAACTGAGTCAAAGTGTCAGAAAACTTCCATGAAATATTCTAACTTATAGCATTTAAATTATTTTAACAACATGTATCTCCTTTATCAAATTATATCTTTGTTATGTCTGTTAATTTACTTGTAACTTTTTCAGGAGATTTCCTTGTGTGAAGGTCACATTGATTTTATTTAAATCCTATGGACATACATAATCACAGAATCATAGAATCACTAAGGTTAGAAAAGACCTGTAAGATCGTCAGGTCCATCCATCAACCCAGCACCACGATGCCTACTAAACCATGTCCTGAAGTGCCATATCTGCACGTTTTCTGAACACCTCCAAGGATGGTGACTGCACCACTTCCCTCAGCAGCCTGTTCCAGTGATTTACTACTCTTTCAGTAAAGACATTTTTCCTAATATCCAATCTAAACCTCCCGTGATGCAGCTTGAGATCATTTCTTCTCATCCTATCACTAGTTACCTGGGAGAAGAGACCAACACCTGCCCAACTACAACCTCTTTTCAGGTAGTTGTAGAGAGCAATAAGGTCACCCGTCAGCCTCCTCTTCTTCAGACTAAACAGCCCCAGTTCCTTCAGCCGCTCCTCGTAAGACTTGTTCTCTAGACCCCACACCAACCTCGCTGCCTTTCTCTGGACACGCTCCAGCACCTCGATGTCTGTCTTGTAGCAAGGGGCACAAAACTGAACACAGTACTCGAGGTACGGCCTCACTAGTGCTGAGTACAGGGGGACGATCACCTCCCTACTCCTGCTGGCCACACTAGGAAACTATATTGAAACTCTGTTTGACATCTTTGACTCTTTTCAGCTACAAAAAAAGCAAGGATTTCAGCATACAGATTTTTGTGTTGACATCTGTAAGTCTCAGCATTTTCCATTAAAAAAAATCTTAGTTTTAACTACTAGATAACGTTTTGTTTTGTTTAGTGGACAGTTCATGGATGCTATATATATGTCTATCATACCAAGAATGAATATGTAAATACGGACAATACCAAAGGGGGAAAGGTTTAAATCTGTTTTAAAGAAGATATTTTACTAGATCATGTCAGGGATACAGGGAGGTGTACTAAGAAATAAAACTTAAAGGGAAAGGCAAAAGCATTGCTATTACTAAAGAGGACAGACTCCACTTTTGTGGATGGTACAGAATAGTTAGTTCTTTGTCCTCTTGTTCCCTGTCTGATTTTTCAGATAATACCATAATTGAAGTCCTGGAAGCTCCCTTTGTGGATAGAAAAGAAAACAATAGTCCTGTTTCAGTTGTCAGCACACACTCTGTTCCCTTACTATCTTCCAGTGTAGCACACAATATATTGATTGTCTGATGTCTTTGATTTGGACATTGATGTCTTTCAGTGATGTTGGCTATGTATAATATTTTAAGTGAAAGATGCTATTTTAAGCTAATATACGATGAGCAAAAAAAAAATTTATTAAATTCCTTTTTAAAATCTTGGTGTAAACAATAGTGAATTTACCTGGACTCATATTACTGAGGTAAAAGTGAACGAAATATTATGATGCTGTTATGGATCATTGTTTGTTTAGTTGCAGAGAGATAGTATGTATGCTTGTAGTAGTGTACATGAATTCTACAGATCAGGTATATTAAATTTTAAAAGATATATTAACTGTAAAGTCTTTTTCAAGGAGTTTTACATTGTTTGCTTAAAAATAGGAAATGTTAATAATATTTTGGCTGATACAGTGGGAAGGATGTTGAAGACCTTTTCAGAGACATATCAATATCATCAGAAAACTGCTGATGTATAGACATCATAGGAACCATCTTTTATAATTTATTATTTGATTCCCAAATTATATTCATGTAACTCAATCACATGGAAAATGTAGCATCTAGCAAAATGAAACAAGTAAAATAACGTAAATGTAAAGATTAAACCAGTTTCTAATTCCATGGACTTAACAGGTTTTTTTAAAAATAGCTGAAGTATGCAAAGCATGCCGAGAAGAGATTAATGATGTTGAATACAACAGCCGAAGTTAAACACTCCACTGCAATGCTGTTTTTCTGTGTTTTTTGTTCTTAACAGCCCACTTCTGACCTCTTAAGAAAACCAAATTGATTTATCTGTATTGTTTTATTTGAGGTGATAAACTTTAGCCATATCATTGAAATGTAGTTCCATACTCACTATGTTAAAAACTCAGTGTTTGTATTCTTGCTGACCTTTCCATTCAGTTATGGAAACATATCAATATCACATTTTATTCAGTGTGTGCCATCAGTATTATGCTTATTGTCTTAGGCTTGCTATGTATTTCAGGAATTTCTTTTCCCCAAAATATATCAATTTTTTTAAGCTTACTAAGCTGAGTAAAGAATTGGAAATAGAATAGTACAAGTTAGGCTTGTCCTTGCAAAGAACGTGGACCTTTATGAGAAATCAGCAAGGTCTTTTTTTGTTGAAGAAGATAGGTAAAGCAGTTGTTTAGCTGTTTGGTAACTTACATATTATATTTAGGGATTTCATAGTTTGTTTAAATTTATTTTTGCAAAGTTTATAAGGGACTGTGTGATGTAAGTGATGCCTTCTGATTAACAGTGAAAAGAAGGGAAGAAAATGAAGTCTTGAAACGTAACTAAAAAAGACTAAAGAAATCAGGAAACAAAAATAAGAAAATGGAAGAGTTTATCTGTGAAATTGAGAAGGGTTTTTTCTTTTTTTTCCTGAATGCTGACAACAGAGGTGTGTCAACAATAAAGATGCTGGCGTGGTGAAGATGTGCAATGTCTTTGGATGGTTATACTGAAATGTATTTTTTGGTATGACTTCATAGGAAAGACCTTAGGACTGGAAATGCCATAGAAGACAGTGGTGGAGTCCACATGGGATTTGAGTGGAGGACAAAGCGTACAAGAGGAAAAAGGCTGCAAGGCCAAAATGCACAATTGAGAGACACTTGAAGAACAAGAGAATGTGGAAAAAAACCTGTTCATGGGAACCTGAAAGTAAAAAAGAGATAGTAGAGAAAAACCTGTGATGAAATCAGGGTTTGCTGTACTGCAGACTACAGAGGCGGTAACAAATAGAGCAGTAGTGTAAAGGAAAAAAAAAAGGACATTTAGACTAAAATGCAGAAAAGGAAGAGTTAGCCAAGGAGGAATGTCTAGGGAGAAACGCATATGATGACATGAGCAGTAGTAAGAAACAAAAAACATGTCTCTGTGAACAGATCACCAAAGAGAGAAGATATGGGATGACATCAGAAATAAAATCCAGTCAAAACTTAGACTGACATCTTCTGACTGTGGGTAGGGAAGACTAAGACTAAAGAACAACTTGAAGGAAGCTGAGGGAAAAATCCATGGCAAAGAACTAGACTGCTGGTTATTTCCCTTTACGTATGGGAAAAGTTCCATTAGTTTTCTTTCAGTACTCCTGTGTTCTTGAAGCTTTATTTACAAATTCAACCAAAATTTTGCATGAAAAATGCTTTACGGTTCAGCTGAAAACAACATCAGAAAAGCAAACAAACAAAAATCAGGAAAGGAAAAAAACAGAAGAAGTTTTGTGGTTTTTTGTCTTTTAGAAGTAGTGTCATGGTATTGATGCATAATGACAGATCTAACAAAAAAAGGTCTGAGAAGCAATACTTTTTTATTTTTGTATTGACTCATTAATGACAGTGGGTAAATCACTTTATCTCTGAAACGTGAATCTGAAAGAAATAAGCAGTCAACACCAAGGAGTACAAAATATATGTGTCTAGGATGCTCAGATTATTTATTTTAGGAAATTCGAATACATTAAATGCAGCACATACAGCCATACAGCAAGTCAAATAGGAAAGAAATTAATTTTCAAAGATGGAATAAAAGAAGAATGTTCTGTGTTGGGAAAATGCTTTTTTTGTATCAAGTGAAAAAAAGTACTTTGTGTCAATTATGAGACAGTAAAACTTCATAGCTGACGATCTCAAACTTGGGAGCTACATGATTACCCATTTTTCATTAGATTGGTGCCACTGGGGTTTATTTCACTAAACAAATTATCCATTCTGTCCCTGAAATGTCAATAGATGACTTGAAATAGATTTTCATGGGTGTGTTGCACCTTGCACTTCACTGGAAGCCAAAGGCCTTCAGTACATCTGAAGTCAGATCCAGGCTTTTTATATTCCACTGCTGAATGTTTCCATCTCTTCTTCTCTCATTTTCAATATATGAAGACTACAGCATAATGTTATAGAAACACTGTGGTCAGTCAGTCAAGTTTCCTAACAAAGCAAATAAAGCACAATATAAAATCTGTAATCCCTAACTGGGAAAAATCTTCCCTAACTGGCAAGCCTGAAAAAAATACTTACAGCTAGACAAAATGACTTGTGGTTTACAGTAGCTGAGTCAAAGAGCTGAACTGTTGGTTTTTAAGTGATTTTATACCACAAAAATAATGTCTGTCTGTAATATGCCAGTTACCTGAAAGATGGAAGTATGAATATACTGTTCTATAAGTCTTTACAATGTGCGTGCACTTTCAGACACCTGTGTTGGAAAACTTCCAGAAATAATGATAAAAATTAACTTTTCTTCAATTTGGAGCAGATTCTTTAAATTATTTGAGTTCAAAGGAGCTTGCTGGATGAAATGCAGGGAAAGTATATCTTCCTAAAGAAGGAGATACCAAAGCCATTCTGGAATATTTTCATTTCAGCAAAGCAAAGAGAATATTTGTTCAGTGAGCATGTAAAAATGCTCAGCTAGTTTAGATGCACATATTTTCCCCTTAAATATATTTTTTTTCCTATTTTCCTGTAATTATTTTTAACAATACTGCAGTTGTACCATGAAATTTCATAAAGTCTGCCTGAGAAAATTAAAATCCCTCAAAAGCTGGATGATGGCTAATTACATGCAGCCAAACACTGATTTCTGTGTGTTTTTCTGTTTTTTTAATTGAAATGCACACATGTGTGATGGTGTTGAGAAATTAAAAAGGTCTATGATAGAGGTTTTCTAACCAAAACTATGAACAGGAAAATAGCATTCCACTGCTGAAGACATCATGTGAAGATATGGTTTATCAGTGACTTTGATAAAAAATTTGCCCTTTCGATCTTGTTCTCCTAGCCAGATTGTAGTGTTGTTTCATATTTATGAAAGAAGTTCTGCAATGTTGAGTGAGAAATATGTGTTAATTTACAACTAAACAGAGATTTCAAGCACTAATTATGTGTTGTGAAAGTTGCTCTACACTTCACCAAGTCTGGGAGGCAAACATGGGAAAAGCTTAGAAGTCTGTCTTCTTTCTAGTATGTGTAATAATTCAGTGATTCCCCTGCTAGCCTATTCCGAGAAAACTATGGCCTTCTGCGTTGGCTGTAGATGCATTGTAGTCACTGTATAACACCATATAGCTGTTTAACAATTCCTGATACAGACTTCTGAAATACTTCTGCCAGGATTCACAACAAATGTCAAAAAAATTAAAACATTGGGTCAGTAAAAAATCAGTGTTCCTGATGCTAGCATACAACAAAACTTAAATCAAGATAGTTGTGGTGTTTTATGTATGCTGAAGGCGTTGCGATACCCAGTTAAAGAGCTGAAAAGTTAAAAGCTGTGTGACTACTAAGGGCGAGAACTGAAGTCCTTCAAAAATAGTCATATCCCATTGTGAAACAGAGCCCTGGTGATACAAGCTACCATTTATGAATGATGTATTGATGTACTATACATTAGATTTCCTGTCTTGTTAGAATATTACTTATGGCTGTACTCACTGGGGTCAAATAAATTATTTTAAAGAAAATAATAATTCTGAGAAACAGAGATGACTGCATTAATATCTATTCTATATCTTGTTTACTGTTGTACTTAAGGGAAGACTGAGGCCGTGTTTGTGATTTGATCACACAGAAAATACTACACAGTCTAATTAGTCTTGAGTCTAGGCTGGTTTGCATGTGGCTAAATATCTCAAACACTTTCAAGGAAAACTGTAGTCTGAGACACTTAATTCTGAAGAGGTGACATTAGTTCCTTAGCAGGATACTGTCTGCAAAAGGAAGAAAAGATAAAATATGAACAAAACAGTCTCTTCTGTTTCTTCCCTCCCTTTGGTAAGTTAATCCTGGCCTTCTGAAGAAAAAATAAGTCTATCCAGTTGAACTAGCCATGTCACATTAGAAAAAACTAAGCTCTGTACACTGTCAGATGCTTCCAATTACGGAGAAATCAGAAAAAATGACAGTGTTCAAATAACATTCCAACATACATGTTCAAAACAAAGGGTCTGCCTTAAATGTTATCAGAGGGAGAGACAGAAAGTTATTTCACTAGGGGAAAAATCCTTTGCTCCATATTAGGAAATATTCAGATCAATTAGCTGGTTATTCTTCCACACATTTTTGAACAACTATGGAATTCTAGTCAATTGTCTGAGTCCCAAAGAAAAATGAAGCAACTCTTTGTGAGAAAATTTTGTTAAAGTAAATAGTGTAAATGTAAATTTAATGTGTAAAACCAAAAAAAAGAACTTTTCTTCAACACTGGAAAGCTCTCATAGCAAGTTTAAAAACTCATTAACTTTAAAAAAAATTGTTTGACATGTCCAGGAGTACGACATTAATAAATATTAAAATCTAATGCTTTGCAGATCAGCTAGAAATCTGAGTTCACTGACTTAATTACAGATCAGAGTGGTGTAAATTAGTACAACTTCACTGAGTGCAAGTAGTATGAATTATTTTCCAGATTTTAGTCACTGGAAAACAGAAAAATGGTGGAAAGGTATTTGTTAGCTTTTGTGCATGAATTTGCTGATTTAACTCATCGTTTTGCTGCAGATATATATATTAGCCTTGGAGCTGCAAATTGTAACAGCTGTATCTGTTACCTTTATGAATCAGTTTAACATATTCAAACATGTGCTATATTGCTTTTTCAAACAACTTTATCTTTAAAAGTTTAGATTGTATTATTCAACTGCAGTCAGAAACATATGGGCACACCTTCAAGTCTGCAGTAACAAAGAGCTCTGAAACTACTTTGAAGTCAGTGGAAAGCAAAATTGTAATCAGATATCGCCAAAAGAGTATTAGCATTGAACATCTCCTCAGGTATTGCTGACTGTATTTTAATACCTGCTTGGTCTTAGTGCTTGTTGCTAATGTATTTGTTGGAGATGAAAAACATGGAGGAGGGAGGAATGTGTAAGACCGTATGAAGGCACAGTCAACCTCTACACCCAAGAAATACAATGGGAGTTATGGTCAGGATTCACCTCCACTCCCTAGGATTAAAATATGGAAGCTTATTTTGAGAAGAGAGAGAAGGTGAAAACTTTCTGTGCTTTAAACTGTTTGATTATTTGTGGAAACAAAAGAGTTCTCTTTTTTTTCCTTGGGTGAGTGAACCACCTAAAGCATGCAGAAGCCATTTAATTACATTTTGTTTATTGTTCTTTCCTTGTGTGGAAAAATTTTGATAACGGGGGGACTAGAGGAGTGGCTTCAGTGAGAAACTGCTAGAAGCTTCCCCAGTGCTTCATAGAGCCAATGCTAGCCAACTCTGCCGAGGCCGAGCCTTGCAGCAGGACGGAGGAGTAAGAACATGCGAGAGAAACAGCCCTGCAGACACTAGGGTCATGAAGAAGGAGAGGAAGGAGGTGCTCCAGGCACTGGAGCAGAGGTTTCCCTGCAGCCTATGGAGAAGACAGTGGTGAGGCAGGCTGTGCCACTGCAGCCCACGGAGATCCATGGTGGAACAGATACCCTCCTGCAGCCTATGGAGGACCCCATGCCAGAGCAGGTGGATGCACCCGAATGAGGCTGTGACCTTGTGGAAAGCCTGCACTGGAGCAGGCTCCTGGCAGGACCTGTGGACCCATGGAGTGAGAGGACCCCATGCTGGAGCAGGTTTTACTGGCAGGACTTGTGACCCATGCTGGAGCAGTCTGTTCCTGAAGGACTGCACCCTGTGGAAGGGACCCATGGTGGAGCAGTTCATCAAGAACTGCAGCCCATGGGAAGCACCCATGTTGGAGCAGTTTGTGGAGAACTATCTCCTGTGGGTGGAACCCCATGCTGGAGCAGGGGAAGAGAGTGAGCAGGAAAGAGAGGCAGAGGCAGTATGTGATGAACTGACCACAACCCCCATTCCCCACGCCCCTGCGCCATTCGTTGGGAAGAGATAGATACTGGGAGTAAAGTTGAGACTCGGAAGAAGGGAGGGGTGGGGGAAGGTGTTTTAAGATTCTGTTTTATTCCTGTTTACCTTACTCTGATTTGATTGGTGATAAATTGAACTAATTTCCCCAAGCTGAGTCTATTTTGCTGGTGACGATAATTGGTGAGCGATCTCTCCTTGTTCTTATCTCGACCCACAAGCCTTTTGTCGTATTTTTTTCTCCCCTGTCCACTTAAGGAGGGGCAGTGTTAGAGCGGCTTTGGTAGGCACCTGACTTCCAGCCAGGCTAAACTACAACACTCACACTGTATAAAGTTGCAGTAGAAGAATGTTACTAAGAGAGTGTGGTCTTAGCCACTACCAGTCCACACACCAGTGTCTTCTCAACAAAATCTGTCCAGTGCAATATTTTGTCAAGGTTTTATGGGTTGATGATGTGTAGGATGTTAAAGTGGTGACTTTATAAAGGAATATGCTGCACTGCTCCCCCCCAACATTATGACCACGTAAGACTCTGAAATCAATTGGATTTTAAAATGAGACACCCAAAGGCAGACTTCACTTTATGCAGGGAAAAGACTGAGACTTAAAGGAGTGATTTTTCATACTTTTTCACCTAGCAAAGTCAAAATTAATTGTGAGCAGACTCTTCAGGTTGCAGAAATTACACCTTGATTGCAATTTATTTGTCCTGCAGTTGATTTAATTAGCACTGGACACACATGACTTCGCTTGGTTTTCCTTTTTTAAGGTTGAGGGTAGGTGTGAGAGGGTTATCAACCTCAGGAAAGTTGACCATAAGAAAATTTATGATCTACACTTGAAAATCCTTCCATTTTTAAATTTTTCTTTACATCTTATGTCGGTGTTGCTTTTTGTAAGAGCGGACTGAAGTAAATCCTGGGTAAGAGATAAGGAGATTAACATCTGGTAAAATGAAAGTTTAAGTTAATCTGTAAAACTGTGTGGCTTCATTCCAAGACATGAACTTCTGATTAGATTAGTCTTGTGATGTCTTCAATTCTTACACTCTTATTGAAAGTTGTTATTTTGGTGCACTGGAGAATAAGCAAGGTAAGCGGCCAATGATGTTATTTATTTGTCTTTGCTCTTAAATGGCAGATACTAAAATTTCTCCTTTTTTTCCCTCCCTCTGAATAATTCCTTCCTCCTATTCAGCTTATAGAGTTACAAATTTTTTCTTCTGAACGTAAACAGATGTAATATTTTGCTCTGAGCAGTAAGAGTTGTAGAAAGATGGATTTCTGGTAATCTCAAAAGCAAAAACTTTCCATTTCTTCTTTACATTGTTGCCATGTACAAGTATTCTGGTTTCTCTTCCTGGCTGTCCATCAATCCATCCAGTTGTAGGATACAGAGTGGGTGGTGGGAGTTGAAAGAAAGCATATCAGGTCCAGGAGAACAGGTTTATTCTTGATGTCTTCCAGGCTCAAAAATCGGTTGTTTATTTTAATACTAAATAGTTGTTTGAGAGCTCTTTTTTGGGTCAGCTATGACTTTTCAAATAATGTTTTTACATTAGGGAAAGAGTTAGCCCGGAAATGAGTGCAACTACATGTGGGGTCTGTCTGCCAGGTAAAAACACCATCTTAGTCTCATGTACATAAGAAATAGGTGTTCCTGAGAAACCAGTTCAAAATTTAACCCCCAAATCCTTTGCAATATTTACAGGATCATAGAATCATTTAGGTCAGAAAACACCATTAAGACCATCAAGTCCCATCATAAACCTGATACTGCCAAGTCCGCCACTAAACTGTGTTCCTAAGTGGCACATCTACATGTCTTTTAAATACCTCCAGGAAGGGTGGCTCATCATCTTCCCTGGGCAGCCTGTTCCAAAGCTTGATAATCCTTCTGCTGAAGGAAGATTTCCTAAGAGCCAGTCTAAATCTACCCTGACACAGCTTGAGGCCATTTCCACTCATCCTATCACTTGTCTCTTGGGAAAAGAGACTGACACCCACCTTGCTGGAGCCTCCTTTCAGGTAGTTGTAGAGGGCGTCAAAGTCTCCCCTCAGACTCCTTTCCTCCAGGATAAACATCCCCAGTTCCTTCAGCCGCTCCTCATAAGACTTGTTCTCTAGACCCCGCACCAGCTTTGTTGCCCTTCTCTGGACATGCTCCAGTACCTCAATGTCCTTCTTGTAGTGAGGAGCCCAAAACTGAACACAGTACTTCAGGTGCGGCCTCATCAATGCCGAGTACAGGGGGACGATCACCTCCCTACTTCTGCTGGCCACACTTTTTCTGATACAAGCCATAATGCCTTTGGGCCTGGGCAGACTGCTGGCTCGTGTTCAGCCAGGTGTCGACTAATACCCCCAGGTCCCTTTCTGCCACGCCACTTTCCAGCCACTCTTCCCTAGACCTGTAGTATTGCATGGGGTTGTTGTGACTCAAATGCAGAACCTGACACTTCTGTTGAATCTCATACAAGCAGCCTCAGCCTATTGATCCAGCCTGTCCAGATCTCTCTCTAGAGCCTTTATACACTCAAGCAGATCAACAGTCCCACCCAACTTGTTGTCATCTCCAAACACACAGAGGAAGCACTCGACCCCCTCATCCAGATCAATGATAAAGATCTTAAAGAGCACTAGCCCCACTACGGAGCCCTGCGGAACACCACTTGCAACTGGTTGCCAACTGGATTTAACTCCATTCAACACAGTTCTTCGAGCCCTATCATCCAGACAGTGTTTTACCCAGCAAAGAGTGCACCCGTCCAAGCCACGGACGACCAGTTTCTTCACGGGAATGCTGTGGGAAATGGTGTCATAGACTTCACTGAAGTCCAAGCAAACAACATCTGCAGCCTTTCCTTCATCCACTAACAAGGAGATCAGGTTAGTCAAGCAGAACCTGCCTTTCATAAACCCATGCTGAATGGGCCTGATCACCTGCTTCTCCTGTACCTGTTGTGTGATGGCATTCCACATGATCTGCTCCGTAACCTTTGGCACTGAGCTCAGACTGACAGGCCTGTAGTTCTCTAGATCCTCCTTCTCGCCATTCTTGTAGAAGGGTGTCACATTTGGCACTCTCCAGTCAACTGAGGCCTCCCTAGTTAGCCAGGACTGCTGATAAATGATTGAAAGTGGCTTGGTGAGCAGTACTCAGTACCAGACAGCTCCCTCAGGATGCTTGGGTGCATGCCATCTGGCCCCATAGACTTGTGGATGTCTAAGTGGTGTAGCAGGTCAGTAACCATTTCCCCTTGGATTACTGGGGGTTCATGCCACTCCCTGTCTCTGTCTTCCAGCTCAGGGGGCTTGGTACCTAGAGAACAACTGGTCTTACTATTAAAAACTGTACCTCCTGTCGTACTGTTTGTGGTGAACAGTATCATGATATGGTCTTTCCAAAGTTAATTCTAAAAAGCCATACTAATTTAGGTCAATATTAGCAGTTCTGTTATGTCACTTCAAAAGATTCTGCCTTTTGAAACAAAATTATCTTGAAAACTTAAGCTTACCATTATGAAATGTTGCAAGAGAGAAGCTATTAGCAACAGCATTTTATTAAAAGCTGATCTTGGGCTAAGTTAACGTGTGTGGCTGTGGCTTTATAAGACTAGCAATTTTATGATGCCAGACGAGCTGATGTGGAAGAAATTTTATGTTCAAAGCTGATAACTGAAACTAGTTCGGTTCTTCAAAAAAGATTACTGAAAAACAAGTTTCTCACCAGGTGACAATACTATGGAAATCTGTCCAGTCTTCATTAGTTTGGTCCTTGTTTTGATGGAAAGGTCTCATGGACAATAATATCTTTCAATGGTGAGAAAGAAGAAGGGAGAGGTGTGTGAAAAGATGAGTTTTAGCAGAAGAAAAACTGCTCTATTATTTGTCTAGTGTTCAGCCAAATAAAGTTTGTTTGCAACTCACTGAGTCTGTAACTTGAGGTGGCATATTATCTTCAACAGTGTTGAACAGTGTCTTTTATGAACCTTCTACAACGGTCTGAAATTCTTACCTATCAAAAAGAGAAAATTAAAAAGCGCTATATTATGTAGGAAAAATGTTCAATCGTATGAAGAATTCTGTGCTGATATTTTGTGACCAGAAGGCTCTCTCTTCTGTGAAACTTCAAGTTATTTAACTCCTTTTCCTTGGGTCTGTATATGAGTCAGTCCTATTTGTTTGTGATTGAGAATTAAAATGGGCAAAACCTCAAACAAATTTAGAGAAAAGTAGGTAAACAAATAACAAGTGTAAAAATGTATGTACGATATCTAAAAAAAAATATAAAAATATATAAAAATATATATTAAAATGTAAAAAATACTTTTTTTCCTGAGACCAGTGATCACCACTTAAAACTGATGGTGCATAGCTGTGAGATAAGCATATTAACAGTAAGACAGATATTTAAGACAGCTTCGAAATTGCTAGAAGAGTAACTCAAGGTAACAACTACTTTTCTATCTTATATTAGGAACATTTCTTCAATTTCAGTTTAAAAAAATAAGTTGAATTGAAAAGTTTGCTCACAACGGTGTCAAAGAAAAAGAACAAATTGCTTATCAGCTTCTATGCAGAAGCAAGTTTAAAATTCTGGTAAATAAATGTATGCTTAAAAAGGTTTACATTTTACTTTTAATCTTTTTGAGAAATATCAGACTTGGACTGAAACATGCAATTCTTAAGTAGATAACAAAAATAGAAAAATTATGAAGCTTTTTATTCATTTTGAAAATGTTTTACATTGAAGCCATTTGAGTTGTCAGATTTATGAGCAGTTTATGAAAGGCAGAACAGTGAGATGTTGTGAACAACAGGAGATAAATAGGTCCCAAGTTTATTGTTTTATCATCTTTGCTGAAGATGAGGTGCTCAATTTTGTCTTATTTATCCAAGGTTAATATATATAACCATTTTATCATGCATATATCTTCAAATCCAATAGGAAATCAAAATTCTTCATACTGCATGATTCCTGACATTTCGCTGTAAGACTGCAAAAAACTTGCTTTTTCATTGGTGTTGTACTACTATTTCTTTTAAACTGAAATAAAGAAACAATGATAGTTATTTTCTGTTGCTTGTCAGGAATGTAGCCTAAATCACCAAATAAATACATAAAAAAAAAAATCATTCTTCAGACTCTGGAATACGAGAATATCTCAGTGAAATCACACTACAAATGGCATGAAGAAAAGAGCTAAGTGATATGGGAGCATAATACCCCTTGAAATTGGTTGAAATTATGCTCCTATGAAAAATAATTTCTTTTTTTTTAGCTCTCAGTCATGGCAAGTATGATTTCCACAGGCTAGAAGTAAATATGAACTATGATTCTCTTACTGGAACTCCAACAATCTTAAGCCTAGTGGTGTCAAACCACTAATCCACATTTACAATTTGTTTCTTAGGGGTATTTCAGCATCATCATCAATTTTCTGTTGATGTGCATCATTTAGTAATTATTTTCCATATGTGGATTTGAACTTTTTCTTCCCTTTACTTCAACTTTTTTTATTTATTTTGAGAGCATAAATAATTTCCAGTATTTCCAAGGATGACTGTTCTGTCTTAAGCGTATTTACACTCCCCTGAGTCTTGTCTTTTCCCATCTCTGTAAATGTTTTCATCTGTTCTTCACACATCTTCTTTTTGTTCTTGAATCTTCATAGTATGACAGTCATGCAGATTATATCTTTCCTTTCCTTTTTTTAATGCATTTTGAATGAAAAGAATACTAATTCTTCTCTCTTTCTATTAATCTGTGTTGCTTGCATTGTAGAATTGCACCTAGAGTTAATTTTACACTTAGTATGATGTGAAAAAATTAACAAGTGCACTAACAGACTTATACAAGTCCATATATAAAGCTAAATCCTTCTTAGTTACAAGTCTCTGGCACAGAAAATCTGTAGACAGTTGATAGATCTGATGGCCTAAGCCATCAGAGCACACTGAGCTGCTGGGAAATCAAGAAGCAACATAGGTATTTCTTTATTCACTTTCTCTTGTTCAACAAAACTTAGCAAGTAGTAAAATAGGCATAGCTGCTAGTAGTACCCTTCAGTGCCAGTTTTTTAGAGTTGCCCAGATACGGCAAGTGGTGAACAAGTGGTTCAATGAAAAACACCATCAAGGTAGTGGAATGGATAGGTGAGAGGTGTCACTTAAGTCAGTAAATAAAAATTTACTTTTAGTGGAAAGAAAAATGTCTTTGGCAGTTGCTTTTCTTGCTTTACCAATTGCTTGTCCAAAATCTAATGCTATCCTTGTATCATAAGGCACAATGGAAAATACTTTGCCAGACCTGTTCACAGATTTGTTGGCCTAATGTGGTTGTTCCAACAAAATCTTAAAATTTGAATGTCTGTGGCAAAGCTTTGGTACAGAGCCCTGTCCATGGGGCTTGTTCGTGGCTTATGATTCCACACTGATATAATGGTAAAATCCGCTTCTCACCTCCATCCATTCCTCTTCTCTGGATCCATTAATCCACAAGAAATCTATCTCCTGTCCGTGTCTGTATCTCTTTCTACCACACTGGACAGTCACACTCTACTCTATATGTATTTCTCTTATTTTTTTAATTTCAGCACTGCAGGTCATGTACCATTTTCCTGACCTTATTAGCTCATTACACTGTAGACAGCTTATACACTGGTCATGGATTTTATGAGGCTTATTTTAGTAAACGCAACCTTTACATGAGGATGTGCTAATGAATGTTCAGAAAGGACTTCATGTGATATGATGCTGAAGTTCTTGCTCATGCTCAGGATTCAAATAAATCCTGGGAGTCTTTAGTCATTGGATGCAATTTTTTTCTCATATCTTTTCGGGGTAGTTGGCAGTAGTACACTTCATTCAGAGTACCTTTTTTTCTTGAAAACATTACTATCAAGACTAATATTTCTTTGTTCCAACAAATGCTAAGAAAGGCTTTATTTTCCATAGATTTCATATTCAGGAGAATACAAGTATGGTATTTTCCTCCATCATAAGAAAATGATAGTCAGACAAAATAGACAGGAGATTGATTGCAGATCCGTATTCTCATTTTCAAATCTTCATCACCTAAAGGTAAATGCACACTCTATTCATCTATCCTGTCACAAAAATTGATTTGTTTCATTATATATATTTCTGTTCTATACTGCAGAACCAATTGCAGGTCTATGTAACAAAGCAATGATAAATAAAAAATATTTTCTTTTACCTTTCTTATATTTTCACAAATGATTAGTCAGCAGGAGAATGTCTGAATTTAAAATTAATTTAAGAAACTGACTAAAGGAAATTCTTTCTCTGAATTCTGGGAGAAGAAAATAAGGAGGCAGGCACAGAATCACAGAATCACAGAGTGGTAGGGGTTGGAAGGGGCCTCTGTGGGTCATCTAGTCCAACCCTCCTGCCAAAGCCGGGTCACCTACAGCAGGCTGCACAGGACCTTGTACAGGCGGGTCTTGAATATCTCCAGAGAAGGAGACTCCACAACCTCCCTGGGCAGCCTGTTGCAGGGCTCTGTCACCCTCAGAGGGAAGAAGTTCTTCCTCATGTTCAGATGGAACTTCCTATGCTCCAGTTGGTGCCCATTGCCCCTTGTCCTGTCGCTGGGCACTACTGAAAAGAGTTTGAACCCATCCTCCTGACACCCACCCTTCAGATATTTATAAGCTTACATTAGGTCCCCTCACAGCCTTCTCTTCTTTAGGCTAAACAAGCCCAGCTCCCTCAGCCTCTCCTCGTACGAGAGATGCTCCAGTCCCCTCACCATCCTTGTAGCCCTCCGCTGGACTCTCTCCAGTAGCTCTTCATCTTTATTGAACTGGGGAGCTCAGAAATGGACACAGTACTCCAGATGAGGCCTCACCAGGGCAGTGTAGAGGGGAAGGAGAACCTCCCTCAACTTGCTGGCCACACTCCTCCTAATACATCCCAGGGTCCCGTTAGCTTTCTTGGAAGCCAGGGCACACTGCTGGCTCATAGTCAACCTGTCGTCCACCAGGACACCCAGGTCCCTCTCCGCAGAGCTGCTCTCCAGCAGGTCCGCCCCAAGCCTGTACTGATGCATGGGGTTGTTCCTCCCCAGGTGCAGGACCCTGCACTTGCCTTTGTTGAACCTCATCAGGTTCCTCTCTGCCCAACTTTCCAGCCTATCCAGGTCTACGCTGAATGGCAGCACAGCTTTCTGGTGTATCTACCACTCCTCCCAGTTTGGTGTCATCAGCAAACTTGCTGAAGGTACATTCTAACTCTTCATCCAGGTCGTTGATGAAGAAGTTAAACAAGGCTGGGCCCAGTACTGACCCCTGGGGGACACCACTAATTACCGGCCTCCAACTAGACTCAGCACCACTGATGATAACCCTCTGAGTTCGGCCATTCATCCAGTTCTCAATCCACCTCACCAACCACTCATCCAGCCCACACTTCCTCAGCTTCCCTAGGAGGATGTTATGGGAAACCGTGTCAAAAGCCTTGCTGAAGTCTAGGTAGACATCATCCACGGCTCTCCCTTCATCTACCCAGCCAGTCATGTCATCGTAGAAAGCTATCAGATTGGTCAGGCATGATTTCCCCTTGGTGTATCCGTGCTGACTACTCTTGATAACCTTCTTTTCTTCCACTTGCTTCATGATGGCCTCCAGGATAAGCTGCTCCATCACCTTTCCCGGGATGGAGGTGAGGCTGACCGGCCTGTAGTTCCCTGGGTCCTCCTTCTTGCCCTGTTTGAAGATTGGAGTGACATTGGCCTTTCTTCTGTCCTCGGGCACCTCTCCTGTCCTCCAGGACCTCTCAAAGATGATAGAGAGTGGCTCAGCAATGACATCCGCCAGCTCCCTCAGCACTCGTGGGTGCATTCCATCAGGGCTCATGGATTTGTCGGCGTTTAGATCGCTTAAGCGATCCCTCACACAGTCCTCCTCGACCAAGGGAAATTCATCCTCTCTGTGGGCTTCTTCTCTTACCTCCAGGTCCTGGGATTCCTGAGGGCCAGTCTTGGCACTGAAGACTGAAGCAAAGAAGGCATTCAGTAGCTCTGCCTTCTCTGCATCCTCCGTCACCAGGACATCCACCTGATTCAGCAGCAGCTGTCGCAGTGGGCTTAAGGACTCGTCATACAATCAATATGATCAGACAAAGCAAGTTTATTGCGCTACAAACCCATGGTTATGTAGTTCCTTGCCACAAGATAGCTCTAACGTGATTGGATGCATGCGCTGTTCACGCGTACTTCTCAGTCTCCGATTCGTGCAATGCTATCAGTCACGCGCATCAAACTGCTCCTCAAAGTCTTGTTTTGTCTGCTAATCGTGGTTAATGCAGGCCTCATTGTGACCTTGATGCCTGCTCCATTACCAGCTATCAAGGGTCAGGCCCAGTGTATCTGGAGGGCTCACCACATGGCCGTGGTTCCCCCAACAAATCCCTCTTTTTGTTTTTGAGCCATCCAGATACCCTGCATTAACTTCCATTAACTTTGCCATTAACTTCTTTATACATTGTAAAACACAGCTAAATATTAACAGCATAACAACAACCGTAATGAACATTGTTATCCCTTGGCGCACCAAGTGTGCAAGCCATCCTGAGATCTCAAGATGCTTTAGCCAATCCGTAAGGCCAGACTCTGCCTGTATAGCGCTCAGATGTTTTCGCAAGTCTGCCAATTGCCTATGGATGGACTGTGAGTGATCACTCAGGTTCACTCAACACATTCCCTCAAAATCTTCACAACCGTGACCATGCGCTAATAGCAAAAATCTATTGCTGCTCTATTTTGTAAAACCACACGCCTTAAGATGTCTAAATCTTCTAAAAGGCAATACAGCAGTTATGTTCTGGTCTAAATTCTCTACTAACGCTAGCCATTCAGCAAAAGCCTGTTCTCTTAGCTCCGCAGGTTCCCGCGGGGCTAAGGGTTGTCGCATAAATTGCTCTACCCATTGAATACACTGAAAAGTCCAAGCCAATTTTGTTATCCTTATGTAGCATTGTCAGCCATGGGTGGAGTCGATTCTGGACTCTCACTTTGAACTTTTGTGGGCTCACCTCGTTTCTGGGTCCTTTCCTTTATCCAAGGTCTTACGTACCTTGCTGGCACCCAAATTGGAGCGTTCTCTGCAAGGATACAAACATAACCTCTGCCAGTTAATTTTAAAGAAGGTGCTTTTGCAATGCGTTCTCCTGGACTGCCCATTTCTCACCCTTTTTGTTTTTGCAACAGCGCTTTTAGTGTGCCATGTGCACGCTCCACTATTGCTTGTCCTGTAGGGGAATGAGGGATCCCCGTTGTTGTCAGAACCTTGCAAAAGTCTTCGAGATATAAGCAGGTCCATTATCTGTTCTGAATAACAACAACAATTGCATAACAAAACACATTACTGCTGACACATGCAATTTTATCCTATCAACTTCATATCTTCACAGCAAGAGGTCTTTTTTAAGTCCTTTGTTGTTTCTTCTGAATTATATTGACCTGCTTTTGACATTTGCCTTTATCAACAATTACGATCAAGATTGTACATACATATAGGATCAAATATAATATGCATCAAACGTAACTGCCTGGATTTGACTCAGGTCGTTTCCCACAGTAGCAAGTAGTAATTACAGCAAAACTGGAGTATGTGTCATTTTTCGTATAGATACTGAAGTATTGCCAGGAGATTTCTAAAGCAGTGCGCTCGGACCTCTTTGGAAACCTGTCGGAGTCTCGGCTTTACCCTCATGGCAGCCGGGCGCCACGCCAAGCCCCTAGTCCACCCAGGCCCAGAAAAACTGCATTTTAAAACAACTTTTAATTACAAGTCCCTGTTCTTGGTTGCAGAACTTTGACTCAGGTAAAGATTTCTCACTAAAACATCAGCATTAAACAACAGAAAAGATGTTTTGCTTAATGAAATCGAGCAACTTTTCTGAAGTCTTCCAAAACTCAGTACAACACATCAATAGTCAGTTTAATAAGCCTTAAATTTATAATAATCACACCAAAAAAAGTAACTCTCTAGCATGGTATTTACTACACTAGTATTTACATTATGCCTCAGTTCAAGTCACAAAAGGCAGCCTGTAAAGAAAAAAGCCAACAGAGAAATCCTCGTGTATACTGCAGCTGGGTTTTTGAAGCACTCCAGAGGGAAAAAAAAAAACCTCCCATTTTCACTAGCTCGGGTAAAATTGTGAAAGGGCCTTCTTGTCAGGATTAAAACAACTTTTCTCCTGTTTCCCCCTTTTTTGTTTTGCAGCCAGCGGTCTCATCGCTGCACCTACGGCGGCAGCCGTGACCGTAGCCTTGTCCTGCTCTGACATACCTTCCGCGGCTTCTAACATTGCTGCCGCGTTCGCACCTCGAGGCAAAGCACTAAGAGCCCTTTTTGTGTTTTTCCTTAACGAGCCACGTGATGGCTGGCAGCGGCGGCGTCAACCAGGCCTCCGACCCCACCGCAACTTTGGCGGCCGCGGAGCCGCCCCCGCGGAGCTGGGGTGGGGAGGTGCCAGCCGCCGAGTGCCGCTCCGGGCAGGGACGGCGCCGGCAGCTGCCCACGCGGGAGGCCGGCGGCGAGGCCCGCGCCTTCGCCGCCCCGCACCCCGCCCCCCGAAGCTCTCTCTCGCTCTCTCTTCCTCCCCACCGCCGCCGCGCCGGGCCCGATCGGCCCAACACCGCAGACAACCGCCCGCGGACCTTTCCGCTCGGCGGCGGGGGGGGGGCTGCGCCCTGCCCCGCGAGTGCGCGCCGCAGCCACTCAGCGAGCCTGGGGTCGGAGCCCGGGATCGGGGTGCGCTCCACCGCCCAGCTCACCCCGTCCCCTCATTTCTCCTAGCCCCCTCCCCCATGGCGCAGCGCAATTCGGAGGAGGATACGGGAATAGGTTGGCAGGGTCAGGAGGTGGTAGTTCAGGTGGAGGTGGCAGCCCTGTCACCTGCAACTTTTCCAATTTTGAAATCAATTCTGCCATCTGACTGTCCCGCGACTCTCGAGCTCGCCCCCCACCCCCCCCCCGCCCCCCGCCGTCTGCGTCGCCGTTGTTCCTGGAGATGGTGGTGATGTGCCTTGGGTGGCTGTGGCGAGAACTCTGGCGGCAGCCCTTTTCCTTCGCTCTGCGACCCTGCCGCGACGCTCTCACTTGCGGCCTCCGTCATGCCTCAACCTTCCTTCTTCTTGTTTACTGGGGCAAGCGGAATACTGGGACCCGCAAAAAGCATAGCTGAAGCAGACCCTCTTTCTGGTGTTAACGCAGCAAAAGCCGTTGCAGCAGCCCCCTTTTTGGCTCTCATTTCTTTCAGTGTCTCATAAATCAGTCTCCACACTGTAGAGAATTTACTCACTTCCTTGGATCCTGTACTAACTTCTTCCCACAGTCTTTCCACTGTGGGGATCAAGTCAGTTCTCTGTGCCCAAAGCATTAGAGGCTTCAAGGTAAGTGAGCCATGTTGTAACCCCCTCGTAGAAAGGATATGTTGGAGGAGTTTTTCCACTGCCGACTCTTCTCGGGTCAGTGTGAACCCCATCTCCTCCCCGGCCACCTGCTTGATCAGGGCAGGTTTTCCCTCAACGTATGCTAGCAATTTTTTTTTCCAAGTGCCGGGGCAGCACTCACCTTCGGCCAGCCTCCGCACCCTCCGTTGTCGGCTTCCCGCTGGCTCCGGTCCAGCACGGATCTGAGGGTCCCTGTTCGGGCGCCAGTTGTTGCGGCAGGCTTAAGGACTCATCATACGATCAATATGATCAGACAAAGCAAGTTTATTGCGCTACAAACCCATGGTTATGTAGTTCCTTGCCATGCGATAGCTCTAACATGATTGGATTCATGCACTGTCCATGCGCTGTTCACGCGTACTTCTCAGTCTCTGATTCGTGCAACTCTATCAATCACGCGCATCAAACTGCTCCTCAAAGTCTTGTTTTGTCTGCTAATCGTGGTTAATGCAGGCCTCATTGTGACCTTGATGCCTGCTCCATTACTGGCTATCAAGGGTCAGGCCCAGTGTATCTGGAGGGCTCACCACATGGCCCTGGTTCCCCCAACAAGCGGCCCCACATTGTCCCTAGCCTTCCTTTTACTACTGATGCAGTTGAAGAAGCCCTTCTTGTTGTTTTTGACATCCCTTGCCAGCTTCAATTCCAGGTGGGCTTTGGCCTTCCTCGTCGCATCCCTGCACGCTCTGACCACATTCCTGTACTATTCCCAAGTGGGCTGCCCCTCTTTCCACATTCCATGGACCTTTCTCTTCCACCTGAGCTCTGCTAGAAGCTCCTTGTTCAACCATGCAGGTCTCCTGCCTCCTTTGCTCGATTTCTTGCTCAGCGGGATGCACCGCTCCTGAGCGTGGAGGAAGTGATGTTTAAACAGCGACCAGCACTCTTGGACCCCCCTGCCTTCGAGAGCCCTGGCCCACGGGATTCCTCCCAGTAGCTCCTTGAAGAGGGCAAAGTTAGCCCTCCTGAGGTCCAAGGTTTTGATCCTGCTTATCGCCCTGCTTCCTCCATGCAGGATCCTGAACTCCACCATTTCATGGTTACTGAAACCGAGTCTACCTCCGACCTTCACATCCTCCACCAGTCCCTCCTTGTTTGTTAATACAAGGTCCAGCAGAGCGCCTTTCCTTGTTGGTTGCTCCACACTTGCATCAGAAAGTTATCATCGATGCTCTGTAGGAACCTGCTGGATTGCACCTGCCTAGCTGTATGGTCTTCCCAGCTGATGTCAGGGTGGTTGACGTCCCCCATGAGAACCAGGGCCTGGGATTGTGAGGCTGCTTTCAGCTGCCTGTAGAAGGCCTCATCAACTTCATCTTCCTGGTCAGGTGGCCTGTAGTACACACCCACTGTAATGTCACCCGTATGAGCCTGTCCCTTAATTCTAACCCACAAGCTCTCAACTCGTTCCTCATTTGCCCCCAGGCCAAGCTCAATGCATTCCAGTTGCTCCTTCACATATAGAGAAACTCCACCACCTCTTCTTGTTGGCCTGTCTTTCCTAAAGAGTCTGTAGCCATCCATGACAGCATGCCAGTCATGTGAGTGGTCCCACCACGTTTCTGTGATGGCGACCAAGTCGTAGCCATCCTGCTGTATAATGGCTTCCAGCTCCTCCTGTTTATTGCCCATGCTAAGTGCGTTGGTATAGACACACTCAAGCTGGGCTGTCAGTCTCACCCCTGACCCTGGCACGCCAAGCCTGGGCTCATCCCTAGTGAGGTGGTCTATGACTCCTTCCCCCTTTGAACCTAGTTTAAAGCCCTCTCAATTAGCCCCGCCAGCTCGTGGCTAAGAATCCTTTTTTCCCTTTGAGATAGCTGCCATCCGTCTGTCGCCAGCAGGCCCGGTGCTGTGTACACCTCCCCATGATCAAAGAAGCCAAAATTTGACCGATGGTACCAGTCCCTGAGCCACCTGTTAACCAGGTGAGTTTTCCTGCCCCTTTCAGTGCTGTTCCCTGCCACTGATGGGATGGAGGAGAACACCACCTGTGCCCCTGTTCCCTCAACCAGTCACCCCAGTGCCCTGAAGTCCCTTTTGATGGCCTTGGGACTTCTCTCTGTGATCTCGTCCCCGCCAACCTGCTTTACCAACAGTGGGTAATAATCAGAAGGCCTCACTAGACCAGGGAGTTTCTTAGCAACATCCCTAACTTGGGCCCCAGGGAAGCAGCAGACTTCCTTGTGGGATGGGTCCGGTTGGCAGATCGGGCCCTCTGTTCCTCTCAGAAGGGAATCACCTATGACAATTACCCTGCTTTTTTTCTTAGCCGAGGCAGTCGTAGTACGTGGGGCTGAGTGACTCGTCCTGGACAACCCCCTGGATGGATAGTTAGATCAACCCTTCTTTAAGGTTTGGTCTTGATACAGTAGCCACTTAATAGTTTGTAACAGACATTGAGGAAAAAAATCTGTAAGTGTGTTAATTAAACCTGAAGTTACTTAATTTGTGGTTTCCACATAGAAAGACCAGAGGAGTAGTATAAATAAAACTGCATAACATTGAGTATTGAGGCAGTAAGAGTGAAGTACCAATCACCATCAGCAGAGAGCTTGTCATTTGGAAGAGCCTCAAGGCTTGCATTTCTTACCTGAAAGATGCCTGTGAGCTACTGACATGGTTCTGCAAAGGTAATAGAGCTTATGTACAAAAGGCAAAATTTTTAAATGGAAAGAGAAGTGCTTGGGTAGGAGTCATAAGTAAAACTCCACCTGGTATGTTTAATGCTATCCTAGTTACTTATGTTACAGAAGAGTGCAAACTAGAATGGGTAGAGGAGGACTATGAATACCATAAAGTAAAAGGAGAGCCTATAATTTGAAAGAAGGCAACAGTATTTTGGTTTGCTTAGTCTAGCAAGAAAAGCTGAAAAGAGCTTTTGATCACTATCTATAAATGTGTCAAAGTGTACAAATTAAAAGGAGATAATATCTATTTAAGATAAAATGGTGAGGGGAGGGAACAAAAAACCCTCCAAGCTGGCTCAGAACAAGTTAATAAAAACTCATATGTATGATTTTTTCATAAAAATCAGAAAAAGTTGAATGAGTTTTGATCAGGCTCCAGCAATAGATTTTCAGCTAATATCTCCTTGTATATCTTTCATTTTTATTAGTCTTACATTGATTTTACAGAGGTCCTAAAAAATATAGCAGTGCCTTTTATGATATGTTTTTCTTTTCTTACTCATGTCCTTTTTTTTTATCTTTTTTTGCCTTTTTTTCCTGGTAGGTAAAGTTTAATGTAAAGGCCACCCAGTCCAGTACTATCTTTCTCATTCTACCAGATGGCTTTGGGACTCAAGCACTGTTACAGCTTTTTTTACTTACTTTTATAGCACCAGAAAAAATATTTTGGCCTATGATATGTACTTCACATTAGGAGTTTGGTTAGGTTTATTGGGATATTGCACTATTTACATCTTACAGTTTCATAAGCGGTCCGAAACCATTAGTAATTATGGGGAGAACTTTGTATTTACATACATTGGGGAACAATTAGTTACACAGAGCTTCATCACAGTGATAAAACCTTCAGCTGTACTTATTTGTATCTAGTCTGTATGCTAAAGCAGTTTATTTGGACATCTGCTAGTCTATTCTTTCTCAGTGTAGGAAATCTGTGATTAAATACTTCTGTCTAGTTGTTTGGGTTTTTTTAATTGCTGTGTTTCCAGAAATTTATGAATCTTTCTATTTCAGGTGGGGTTTTATGATCTTATTCAGATTTATGGTTGCACTGTTCGCAAAGTTTCTTTGGGTTCCTCTGTTGGGTGTGATTTAATTTCTTGAGATAATTTTGCATGCACTGATCAGCTGTGTACCTTCCTCTGAAGGTAGTTTCACCTCCTTTTTATAGCAATGTAAGCTGAGATGAGCACCTTGCTCTTGCAAAGAAAGATTTAAAAGCATTAGGGATTATTTGATGAGGATTATCATGGTGGAAATAATATGACATGGTTGCTTGTGACTTTCCTTTCTGACTCAGGAAGTCCTGATGGTAGTATTATTTTTCAAATGAAATCAATATATAAACTTAAGTCAGCAGAGTGTGCATGATTGCCTAAGCATTTGCAAGCTGGGACTATAAATTGAGTCAACACAAGCACACTTAAACAGCTGTATCAGTAAGTGCTTTAGCCACACCAGCCTGGTAGTTAGGTAATTTTTGTTTGATCATGTACTAATCCACGAATGTTCCACAACAATGGAGGGGTTTTTTTCTATATTTCTTCTCGAAATCATTGTGAACAAGAGAGAAAGTTTGAAGAAAACTAAGTAATGTAGGCTTTTGCCGATAATAGATGCTACCAATTTGTAATTATTTCTCCTGCACTTCCCTTAGAACAAAAGCAATTAGAACAAAAGGGTTAGAACAAAAGTGTTGGTTAAGGGTTAGAACAAAAGTGTTGCATGTGATTATTTCGTTTTGATATCCACAAAACAAACCAGATTGCTTTAGGAGAGGAAGTATTTAAAGTGTTACTCTGTGTAGTTTGTATTATAGAAGTTTTATTTTTTGTATGGATGAATTTAGGGAAAAAAATCTCATCTGCCTGTATAGGCTAAATACAAGTGAATACTGAACTCCTTATGAATATAACTTGGCAAGAAGAAAAAGCTAAACATCACAAATATGGAACTTTTAATTCCAGTTTTCACAAGCTGCTATATTTTATTATTTGCAAAGGCAGTGAATTAATGACTTTGCTTAGCTCAGGAACCTAATGGCTTTCAGAAACAGTTTATAATGAAAAGTTCCCTGAAACAGCTCATAGGTCACTTGTTCAGTTTAGCTATATAGTCTTGCTAAATCTCTGCTAGGTGAAAGTATTTAGCTGTGGATAAATACAAGTTACACATATTTTGAAAAGGCTAAATTGTTTTTAATCTATATGTAAATGTGCTTTAAACATATTATGGTGATGGTTATTTTGTTACTGATGCAACAGAGAACGTACTCAATACTATAATAACTGAAACTCAAAAAATATTCCTAGAGAAAATAGGCATTCATTACATTTAAAATGTAACATGAAAATGAAAATCATAGCACTGTTATTAAAAAAAAAGTGCAGGATGAATGTTTTCCTCTTAATGACATCAAACATGTTGAATACCTTGATCAGAGACAATAAATTACTTACACTATGTAAAACCAGCACATTCAAATACTGAGCAAATGTCTCAAAAAATCCTCAGACAGTTTTTACACTGTGTAAGCCAAGATTTTTACTGTCGTGCCAGTAAATTAGCCATGGTAGATATTATAATTAGACTATGTTTCTTTGATTTTCTTCGTAAAACTAGAGTTTAATTTGGTAGAAAAATACCAAACACGTGAGAAATAACAGCATATGAACATGGCTCAGAATAATTGTTTTGTTGATTACTTTAAACAGAAATATTTTCAGCTTTTCATTTAGAGATAGTTCAAAATATTTGTTCTCGATTTGTGTTTTACAGAAATGTAGTTTCCTGCTTGTGGTTTTTTGGACATATTTGTATTATCTGAAAAATCCCTCTGACAGTCTGTATCTCAAAGAGCAAAAGTGCTGCTGGGAACCAAGACCACCTCACTTCTGTGTCGAGTCTCTTCAAATCATGAAGGCACTTGTAGGAATTGCTTACAGGCACTGAGGTCAAACTAGAAGGTCATAATCAATGGCCTATGCAGCATGCTTGAGTGATGGGGTTCATTCACAGGATACCAGTAAACAGAAAGACAAGTGGCTGTTACGACCATTAATACAACTTCAAGAACTTAGTTTTTTTTTTCTCCTTTCATTACTTGATATGTCAGCACTTTTTCCCATTGCAGGTACAATTTGTTCCCTCAGGACAATGAAAAATGCATTTCTTAGGATGTCTTTTTTTTCCCCTCAAAATTCAGTCAGTAATTGGAAGATGCCATTGTTTGCCATTTACATTCATAGATGATGGGTAGCTAGTAACTTTTAAGACACTTGGCCAGGTCAACTGAGTGCTCAAGACTGAAATCCTATTACGTACTTGTTGAAAACGTGAAGACACCAACTGATAGGAAGGATAGAGCAATGTTCATGTTTCTAATGCCTAAGCTCGTTTTCTGAACTATTCCTCGAGCTTTGCTCTTTCAAGGAGCAAATTCTCCCTCCCTCTCCCTCTCCCTCTCCTTCTCCCTCTCCCTCTCCCTCTCCCTCTCCCTCTCCCTCTCCCTCTCCCTCTCCCTCTCCCTCTCCCTCTCCTTCTCCCTCTCTCTCTCCCTCTCCCTCTCTGTGCCTCCATCCCTTTCTCCCTCTCTCTCTCTCTAATTCTCCCGATGGTTTAGAAAAACCTGACAATGCGGACTGAAGTATCTGTGTTTACAGGAAGCTGATGAAAAATTGTTACCTTTCTTTAATTTATGTGTATGTGAATTGTGTGCCTTTTGACAGTCTTGGCAGGGTGATACTGAAATACTACATGCATTTCCTTCTATGAACATTAACATATTCAGATACTTCTGATCTTAAATATAAATGTAATTTTTAATCTGGGTAAATTTTGCTAGGTCCTTCTTTTTCTATTTTGTTTTCTTCTATATAGACAATAGTAATACTTTGGAGTTGGTGAAAATACACTACAGAAAGAAACACTGGCCCACCACCTACAAGACTTATCATCCAACATTGTACTTGTCATCAATCATGTAAATATCCCATGTAACTCCAGTACTTGTCTTTGTAGTTGATTGTCCATTTACATGTGTTGCCTCTCATTTTTTTTGGGTGTCGAGGGGGTTGTCTTGCTACTGTTGAGTTAAAAGTACTTGAAACCAGTGCTGTATGATCTTGTGTCATGGTAGTTAGCCCCATGTATTCAATTAGATGGAAAGGGTTTCTCCTTTTCACTTTTTGAGAAAAAAAGTACAGATTTCAACATGATTTTGTGTAATTATAAATAAACAAGTATTTTTGACTGGAAATTAATGTATTTGAAAATTAGACATGATAAAAACTTTCAACAAAACGAATAGAACTGTATGATTTTTCTGAGACATAAGATATTATTGAAGGAGTGTAGCTATCAATAAACAATAAACAACAATTCAAGACCTGTTCTGAAACTGATTAACATGATATTATGTAAATCTAAATACTTCCATAGAGGTTGAGTTTCTTTGTATGGCACCTTTCTGCTCGTAATATTTTATGGTTGCTAGTATAGTAATACTGTGGTAATTCCAGTTTGTTCTGCTGTGTGGTGGATATATAACATGGACATTAGACTCTGCGCCATGAGCAGTAAGAGACCATTAATATTGCCAAAAAAACCCCAACATATACTACACAATTATTGGTTTGTTACTTTAATTGAAGTCATTGAGGACACTAGAGCTAAATGTAAAAATCTGTGTTTTTCATGACTTGCATGAGGACACATACACCAATAATTATTTCCTGCTTTGTGGAAGAAAGAATAGTTTCTCACCTAGACCAGTGTCCCATTGTTCTGGAGAAGGTACAGTCTTGCCTTGGAAAGACTGCTTACTTCCAGGTCCTGTCATTGTTTGTATGCATTCATTAGCAGAGTTTGAAAAACATTGTTTGACATGATGAAAAATTTGTATTGCACTAACATCAGCAACTTTTAACAGTGGATATCTTCAGAATATTATGTTTTTCTCCAAGAGTAAATCTTGTGATGGAATGCCATTGTTCCATCTTGTTGCTTCTGAAAATATTACATTCTGTAGCATCTTCTTTTTCTAGTAATGTAGAACTCCTCTGGAAACCCTTCCATATGTAATGGAAAGTGAAATTATCACTGCTAGATTTCCATCTGTAATTTTTTTTAAATTTTATTTCACTCTGCTTGCTATAAGTAATTGATATCACTGTAGAGAGAAATTGTATTGGTGGAGTCAGGATATAGGTTACTAACTTCGGCGAAAGTCCAGTCAAGGTTGTATTAGTGGCTACATTTGCTAGTTTAATCATGAAAAGGGAGTTTCATTCACACATTGTTTTTTCTGCCAAAAAATAGTTTCAGTAGTGGTAAGAATGAAACAAAGCATGCTAACTTAGAGTTAAAATTTTAACTACTTAAAATTGCATATTAAACACTTAAACTGAAAACTGCTTTATATGTGTCAATACAGCAGAAAGAAAATGGAGAAACAGTACAACGTAATTATATGAAGACTAAATTAATACAATTTTACAGTGTTAGATTTCTATACTGAATGTCCATTGTAATAAAGCTGTGGTAGATGTTCAGCACAAAACTAATATTTATAAATTACAGGTTTATCAATGAATAAAAATTACACTGAATCCTTCTAGGATAAACTGGTGGTCCAGGGTATCATAGTTAAAGCAAAGATACAGACAAGATTAAACTTACGTGAACTAGGCTGTAAAAACATTCACTGATGATGTAAGGAAAAAGAAAAGGTCAGCAGTAGTACTGGGTATGTGTTGTACATGTACCTATGGTGGGTCTTGACATTCCAGACTAGAACTGGCTCTGATATAAACAGCCTGGGTGACTCACCACTGACAGCACAGTTCACTTGCAGTTAAACTGCGTAATCCAAAAATGAGACAATCAAGAGGTGTTAAATCAAATAGATAATAAAAGTATGGAATAATATGTGATTCAGATAGTGGGAAATTCCAATGAGTCATGAAACATATGTAGGAAAATTATATTTATTTACATTATCTAATCTTAATCCAAGTGAAATCAGTAACAAAAAATTCTTCACAACAGCAGAATCCAGTCTATGTTTTATTACTTAATGAAGTCAGGGTCAGGCTCAAATTTGTTTTCCAAACATGTTTTGACTTCAAGGTAAGTAACAAAAGAAGCTGCTATTGCTTACAATGAGGTCAAATAAACCAGAGATATTTTCTTTGGTTTAGGCGTTTCCTAAGCACTATGTTCTCTCTTTCAAGAATTTTGGATTTACTGTTGAGTGAAGCAGAGGTATCAGCCATGCCCAAACTGATGATAAGATCACTTCAGCAATCAACTTTCAAACTGAAAAAACCCAAAACATTATTTCACCCTCTCCCAGTATCTGACCTAATGTCAGTTATGTCATGCTTGTTCTCAGAGCTGTTTTGAAACACATACATAACTTAACTCTCTGTTCAACCTTGGACATAAATATCAGTTTGACAGAAGGAATTATTGCTGTCAAACTTAGAACCATACTCTTCTTCCACAGTTTTTCCTCCTGGTGTCAGTGGAACTACATTTGTTGGTTTCATATTCTCACACCCTTATTTCTCATTTGACTTTCTAGTGGAACTACATGGGGAGATAGTAACAGATTTATGTATTAGGAAAAGTAGAAATGAATGGGTGCATTGGAAATTGATTTAGACTATTCCTTGTTTATTACATCCTTCTGTAACCTGTCTTTCTACTCTTTAATTTCAATGAACTTGTTAAATTCCACTGGATTTCATAGACTGATTAATTAAAGTAAATTGTTATCAGAATTCACTTGTTCCTGAGTATGCCATCTGAATTAATCACCTAGAACTTATTTTATTCATGGAATTCCTTAATCAAATTTGCACTAGTGAAACTGACTGGAAGAATACACCTTTTTGAAGCTGCTAAGTGTAAGCATAGTCTTCTACCATTGAAACCAATGAAAACAATTTTGTCAGCGTTCACAAGGTCAAGATGTTGTTCCAGACCTTCCTTTGTGCAGTCCTGGCTCAAAGTATGGAAAGTATTTGCCCAGTCTTGTGTAAATTGGTGTCATTATGAATAATTTGTTGATATGGTATCTCTTTACTTCACATACAAACTCACAAAACACAAACAAACAAAACAACCATCTTTGCTTCCTGCTCGTCACCTATCATTACACATATTTCAAACTCCAGACTAGCAATGGAGATATGACATGAAATGATTCATGCTAGATTTGCTGAAACAGCCAAAGGGACAATGGTCATACCCCCAGTAGAATGCCAAAACTTTCAGAAATTAGTCAGATGGAATATTAATGCAAATAGAAATTGTGAGTGCACTCACAAAAAGCTATTTATAAGATTAAATAATGCACTTTTGGTGTTATTGATAGTGTATAATTAGAAGAGTTACAGGGGATTTATGGCTTAGCGTATAAATCGATTTCTCAGCTGGGAAAGTAATCACAGAATCACAGAGTGGTAGGGGTGGGAAGGGACCTCTGTGGGTCATCTAGTCCAACCCTCCTGCCGAAGCAGGGTCACCTACAGCAGGCTGTAGAGGACCTTGTCCAGGCGGGTCTTGAATATCGCCAGAGAAGGAGACTCCACAACCTCCCTGGGCTGCCTGTTCCAGTGCTCCGTCACCCTCAGAGGGAAGAAATTCTTCCTCATGATCAGACGGAACTTCCTGTGCTTCAATTTGTGCCCATTGCCCCTTGTCCTGCCGCTGGGCACTACTGAAAAGAGCTAGGCCCCATCCTCCTGACACCCACCCTTCAGATATTTGTCAGTATATATTAGGTCCACTGATACCTTAGTCTAGAATACCAGAGAGCCTTAAGTCACCATGAGACACCTGTAAGCTTATATTTAGAACACATTCAACAGATGGTTAGTCTTTTCTGTTAATGATAATTACTTTGTGCTGTTCACAAGTATAGAAGAAATTATAGTTTGAGGTACAGAGAAAGAGGAGTGGAAGCTGTACTTAGTAATATGAAGTAGTCTTCTTGAAAAAAACATATCATTGCTTTTGTAGCTATATGTTGTTTCAGACTGCAGAGCTGATTTATCAGTGTTGTGGGACAGAATTTAGCTCTCGCTAATGTCTTTTGTTTCTTAAAGGTAACTTGAATATCTTATGGCTGTAAGCCCTTAATACAGGGTGGACTTATTTACAGGACCTATTTTGTAAAGGACTTACCAGAATTTTTTTTTTTCCCCTCTGAAATATTTTGAAATTTTTGGTTTTACTACTGTGAAACTTGCTTTGGGCTTTAATTTGAAATGAAATCTCTCTGATGAATTGCGATTTATGTTTAAGAAATGTGAGGTTTTTTTAGTTCTTGCACTAATGGTCTGTTGCCATTATTATATATCAGTATATATAGCATTACATCAACACATATTCTATTACCATATAGAGTACAGAGCATTTAGAAAGATCACAAGATTCGTTGCAATTATATATTGTAATTTTGTGGATGTGTTTTCACAGTGTGGGAACATTTATTGTGCATCATTTCATTGCATTCGAGATGTTCTCACCTTGAAATTGGAATGTGGCAGTTATTCTGTTGGTATCAAAATCCTTTAAAGGAGATGCAAATGAGTATAAGTTAAGTTAAGTTGCAATGTAAATAGTCATGGAATTTCATCAGGATGTTGGAAGGGGCAAAAAAGGAAGAACAATTTTTACCATGTAGACTTCCAGTAAAAATGAAACTTAAAAGACATTTTCACCCATCTATTACCTTCCTACAGTTGCCAAGGACAGAGAAAAAAGAAGAAAAAAAACCCCTATTTGTTTTAGTAGGGATTCTTTGTTTGCATGTTTGCTGGAACTGTGGGCCAACCACATTTACTCGAGTCATAGAAAACTCCATGAATTTCTTCAGCATTTTCTGTAGAAGATTTAGGCTACTAGTCCTATACAGTCTAAGATATAAAATCTTGAAAGGAAGAACATAATAGGTATGAGTGATTCCAGAAATTACATTTTGGAAACAATTAAACAAAGGTTAAAATTTGATTAGCATTGAGAATAATTGTGCCTGTGTACGATGTCTTTTATATGTCAAATACATAAATAAGTTCCAGAAGAAAAGTATTTTGTCTCACAAAGTGTATGCGACGCTCGGGGCTGGCTGAGAATTTGATTTATTCTCAAGCTATTAATTTGGTCTTTTACTTGCACTTTACTTTTACTTTCACCAAGAAAGAAAATTATCAGCTTCTGTGAAGAGCTCAAAACCTCTTTGGTATGAAATTATGTCTCCATAACAGTAGTGCTGACACTAGAATGCATTTCAGGCTAGATAAGTACATTGAATCTATTGATGTGAAATACATTCAAGCTCAGTAAATTTTAACAGAGATATATTTTAGATTAACTTCATCATGTGAAATATTTGGAAAAAAAAATCAGTTTACAAAAAACAATTTTATTCATGTTTTATATATGATGTAGGATCAAATCAACAAAGAACTAATAACCTTATATGGAGAGGAATTTTTTTGCAAAGAAACATTCCACTAAAAAGAAATTTAACCTTTTCAGTCTTACCAGTAGAAAGACATTTTGTAACTGCTGAGTAATAAACAAAATTATCTGGTTCTTATAACAGCTGTAACTGATTTCCAGCTGTTAATTTTCTTTGAAATAAACAGTTTTCATGCCTAGAAACATTTTCAGCATTTCAGCATGTAAATTCAGTTTCTTTGAAATATTTGCAATTAATGGCATTTTTTATTTTTTAGCATTTTATGAAAGGAATGTATATTGTACCATGAACAATGATTCTATTAGCAGCTATATACAGTTCTAAACACGTTTTGAATCTTAGAAGAAATTTAAGTATTTTAATTGAGCTACTTAAAAAAACCTAATGCCTGAGGTAACTATTGGCTTAAACATTTTGTTAATGATGAGTTTGGATCAGTAGGTATTTGTTTCCATTGTGTCTTTGCTACTCACACAGTAAAAAAGTCAGTGCACTGTTGTTGGAGCAGGACACGTAGGATTGCAGCAGCTGACACCTAGTTCTGTTTTGCTTGCCACTCCAGTGGTCTCAGCTGCTTGACTGTTGGTTATCACGGATTTCTGGGAAGTCATTTATGCACAGAAATTGCCATCACGATGGGAACAAACCAGTAGCCTTCTGAATTTCCTGCACCCATTTTTCATTTCTGTGAACAACGTTACAAAGTGAAAAAAAAGTGGACAGTGAGTCTGGTCTGTTGAAATGAAACTAGGGATTTATTGTGTGTATTACCATAGTTTCAACATAATTTAAGTTCATTATAGTTCAGTCCCAGTATGACCTCTGATTCTCAGATGAATGTGTACACATTTTTCAGGTCACTTCTTGAATTCTCCTATCTCTTTTAAATAGATTTAAATAGATTTCATTAATGAACATTCAGAAATTGGGTATATAATATTATATAAATTAGTTAAAAGCAACTGCTGCTGTTTCATGTAGTGGTATTTTAGATTTGAGAGTGAAATTAAAAGGCTTTGTCTTGCCCCATTAAGAAACAGAGAAAAATAGAAGTCTCACTTTAGAAAAGATTTCCATCGCAGTTACATTCACGAACTTGACAATATAATCCTCCTCCTCTGAACACTTTCTACAAATCATTCCACTGCCTCCTTAGCAGATTTAATGCCTTGCAGTGTAGAATTCAGAAGGGGGAGGGAAGAAATCACTGTTATATTACTGTTATGCTCTTGGAAGGTGAGGTATATTATTTGAGGTAATTCCAGATAATAAATTAACAGGAGTACCAAGTTACTGCATAAATACACCATCCTACAGAGTGCTATTTAAAAAGGAACTGCAGTAAATCTCTTTTTAGTAAAACCATTTTAAATCTCAAAAGACTTTCATGGAAAGAAAAAGGTATTATATATGAGAAGGGCATATGGAAAGTTTTGCTATAAACAACATTCCACTGTTCAAGAGCTTTATGAGCCACTTAAATTTCTTTTGATCAGGTTAGCATTTAAGCTGTATTTATTACTTTTTCTAACAGTACTGGATAACTGATACTGTGCGGTGTCATATATTTCTACTTCTGCTGTCTTATAAACCAAGATCAATTTTACCAAATCATGAAACTCACTTAGGACAAAAAAGATTAAAAAGTAGAAAGAAGAAATTTAGTATCTGTGGGAGGACAAAGACATTTAGCTCAGGCACTCTGATATGAGGGATATTGAAATTAAACTTGAGCTGATCACAGTATAGCCAAAGTCCCTTCCAAAGGATCGTAATATCAAAGATGTCCCTGATGTTAGCTAAGGGGATCTTTGTCTTGATGTTCACTAAAAGATGTTTCTCTTGATAATACGCTTAATAATATGCATCTGGTGTATACTGACATAAAGAATGAAACATTGTTATAGTTTAACTGTGGCCGGCAACAGAACCGCCACGCGTCCGCCCCTACCCCCACCAGGGTGCGGAGGAGAATGGAAAGAAATAGGCAGAAACTGGTGGGTCGAGATAAGGGCAGTTTAACAGAACAGCAAACAAAGGGAGCAGTAACAACGATACCGATAAGGAGAATTCACAACACAAACACAGAAAGCAGAGAGCAACTCTCACCGGCCGCCGCCGCTGCGCACTCCCGAGCTACCACTGAGTTCCTGCCGCCCAGCTCCCCCCCCAGCCAGAACCCGGCATGACGGCACATGGTATGGAATACCCTGCTCTACTTGGCCAGGTGGGGTCAGCCCCCCCGGCTGTGTCCCTTCCTGAATTCTAGTGAAAATTAACCCTGTCCTGGCCAAACCCAGGACATTATGCACCCCTTATACCATACCATCTACGTCATACCCAGGACCCCCATTTTCCAGTTGATCACCACCACTTCTCCTGTCTCCAGATATCATTCCCTCACTCTATGGATCATCACTCTAAAGTGTCCGTTGAGTTCATTTAATCTATGACTTCGGGCTCCATCTGTCGTAATGGTCTTCCATGGCAGGAGAGGTGATGTGTGGTGATGGGCGGTCGCTTGCTGCATCCGGAGCTCACGGCTGATGTATCTGGTGCGGCCCATGCCCACAGTCTGCAGGATGGAAATGTCGATCTTGATGAAGTTGCTGGGTGCCAGTTGTTGAAAAAACAGGTCCAGTCCCATCTTCGCTGTGCTGTGCTAGGTTTCATCAAAAAGTCCAACTTTCTTTGGATTATTCTTACTATGATACTACTGGTATCACATACAATAATTATAACAGTGATAACAGACAGTGACAGGGTTATTTAACAATTAACTTTATTTATGGACTGTTCTCACCAAAAATCAAATCCCCATGAGGTACACATCGGAATTCCCCATCCTTCCGCATTACCCACCAGGTACACCCAGGTCCTTGAGCAAAAGCAATCCCGCGGACGGGTTTAGCTTTGCCCGAGGCAGGACTAACCCAGACTGTCTTCGCTAACATGTTCCGCGTGTGCACTACAGGGACTTTATCCCCTTCTACAGGGCGCTGAGGTTTTGAATGGGCAGGACAAGCCCGGTTGGTGGATCCCCTGGTGTTCACCAACCAGGTGGCCTTTGTTAATTGAGTATCCCAGTTTTTGAAAGTCCCAGCCCCCATTGCTCTCAAAGTGGTTTCTAGCAGCCCATTGTACCGTTCAATCTTTCCTGAGCCTGGTGCATGGTAGGGGATGTGATACACCCACTCGATACCATGTGCTTTGGCCCAGGTGTCTATGAGGCTGTTACGAAAGTGAGTCCCGATGTCCTATTCAGTTCTTTTGGGAGTGCCATGTTGCCACAGGACTTTTTTTTCCAGGCCCAGGATGGTATTCCGGGCGGTGGCATGGGGCACAGTGTAGGTTTCCAGCCATCCGGCGGTGGCCTCCACCATTGTGAGCACACAGCTCTTGCCTTGGCGGGTTTGTGGCAGTGTGATGTAGTCAATCTGCCAAGCCTCCCCATATTTATATTTTAGCTATCGTCCTCCATACCACTGAGGCTTTACCCACTTGGCTTGCTTGATTGCAGCTCATGTTACACATTCATGGATAACCTGTGCGATGATGTCCATGGTAAAGTCCAGCCCTTGGTCACGAGCCCATCTGTCCAGATCCACCTGAGCCACTTCAATCTTTGCAACCTGATCCACTTGCTGGTTGTTTTGATGTTCCTCAGTGGCCTGACTCTTAGGGACGTGGGCATCCACGTGACGGACTTCTACAACCGACTGCTCCAGACAGGCAGCAATATCTTGCCACAAAGGGGCAGCCCAGATAGGTCTGCCTCTGATCTGCCAGTTGTTCTTCTTCCCTTGGTGCAGCCACCCCCAGAAGGCATTGGCCACCATCCAGGAGTCGGTGTAAAGATAGAACACTGGCCACTTCTCTCGACTGGCAATGTCTAAAGCCAGCTGAATGGCTTTTACCTCTGCAAACTGGCTCGACTCACCTTCTCCCTCGGCAGTTTCTGCGACTTGTCGTGTAGGGCTCCATACAGCAGCCTTCCACCTCCTCTGCTTCCCCACAATGCGACAGGACCCATCCGTGAACAGGGCATACTGTTTCTTTTCTTCTGGCAGCTGGTTATACAGTGGGGCCTCTTCAGCACGTCACCTCCTCCACTGGTAATACTCAAGAATCTTTGACTTCTGGCCAGTCCATGATTATCTCCAGAATTCCTGGGCGACTGGGGTTTCCCATTCGGGCGCGCTGGGTGATCAGCGTGACCCACTTACTCCACGTAGCATCGATGGCATGATGTGTAGAGGGGACCCTCTCTTTGAAGATCCAGCCCAGGACCGGCAATTGTGGTGCTAGGAGGAGCTGTGCTTCAGTGCCGACCACTTCTGAAGCAGCTCGAATGCCTTCATATGCTGCCAGAATCTCTTTTTCAGTGGGAGTATAGCGGGCCTCAGATCCTTTGTATCCCCGGCTCCAAAACCCCAGGGGTCGACCTCGAGTCTCCCCTGGTGCTTTCTGCCACAGACTCCAGGTTGGGCCATTCTCCCTGGCTGTGGTGTACGGCAAGTTTTTAACACCTTGCCCTGACCGGACTGGACCAAGGGCTACAGCATGAACTATCTCCAGTTTAATTTCTTCAAATGCCTGTCGTTGCTCAGGGCCCCATTCAAAATCATTCTTCTTCAGGGTCACGTGGTACAGAGGACTTACAATCTGGCTGTAATTTGGGATGTGCATCCTCCAAAAACCCACAACACCAAAGAAGGCTTGTGCTTCCTTTTTGCTGGTTGGTGGAGACATAGCTGCTATTTTGTTGATGACATCCTTTGGGATTTGACGGCGCCCATCTTGCCATTTTATTCCCAAAAAGTGGATCTCTTGCGCAGGTCCCTTGACTTTACTGCGTTTAACGGTGAAAATGGCTTTCAGAAGCATCTGAACTATTTTCTCCCCTTTCTCAAAAACCTCCTCCGCTGTGTCGCCCCATATAATGATGTCATCGATGTACTGCAGATGTTCTGGAGCTTCACCCTTTTCCAGTGCAGTCTGGATTAGTCCATGGCAAATGGTGGGACTGTGTTTCCACCCCTGGGGTAGTTGATTCCAGGTGTACTGGATGCCCCTCCAGGTGAAAGCAAACTGTGGCCTGCACTCTGCTGCCAAAGGGATGGAGAAGACTGCATTAGCGATGTCAATTGTAGCATACCAATTGACTGCCTTTGACTCCAGCTGATACTGAAGTTCTAGCATGTCTGGCACAGCAGCACTCAGCGGTGGTGTGACTTCATTCAGGCCACGGTAGTCTATTGTCAGTCTCCACTCTCCAGTAGATTTTCTCACTGGCCATATGGGACTATTAAAGGGTGAGCGAGTTTTGCTGATCACTCCTTGACTCTCCAGCTGGCGGATCAGCTGATGAATGGGGAGAAGGGAGTCTCGGTTAGCGTGATATTGTCGCAGGTGCACCATTGTGGTCGCGATTGGCACCTGTTGTTCTTCAACCCTCAGCAACCCCACAACGGAAGGATCCTCCGAGAGACCAGGCAGAATGGACAGCTGTTTAATTTCTTCCGTCTCCACAACAGCTATGCCAAAAGCCCACCGATACCCCCTTGGGTCCTTGAAATACCCTCTCCTAAGATAGTCTATCCCAAGGATGCTCGGAGCCTCGGGGCCAGTTACAATGGGGTGCTTCTGCCACTCCTGCCCAGTGAGGCTCACTTCAGCCTCCAGTACAGTCAGCTCTTGGGACCCCCCTGTCACTCCCTATATACAAGTGGACCCTGATCCTTTGAAATCTGATGGCATTAAGGTACACTGTGCACCAGTGTCCACTAGATCTTTATACTCTTGTGGATCTGACGTGCGAGGCCATTGAATCCACACCGTCCAATAAACGCGGTTGTCCCTTTCCTTCAACTGGCTGGAGGCAGGGCGCCTCTAATCCTGGTCAGAGAATTTGCTGCTCACCTGCTGTAAAAATGACTTGGTGGTCCCTTCAAGAGGATCGAAATCAAGATCAAACTGTCTACCTGGTCTGGAGAGCTGGCTTCTGGAAACTGGAGTGGCATTTTTCCTAACAGAATCCCCTTTTGTGATTGTTTTACCTCGCAACTCACACACTCGTGCCTCTAGAGTTGAGGTGGGTTTTCCATCCCACTTCCTCATGTCCTCTCCGTGGTCACGCAGGTTGAACCACAGGATACCTCAGGGTGTATAGCCTCTGTGTCCTCTCTCCTGAGCAGAGGAACGCTTGCCCCTAATAGCTGAGACACTGGCCTGTACAGGTGGGGAGTAGGACATGTTCTCTTTGATTTGCTGGGCCTCCCGGGGCAATTTGTCCGTGGCTGAGACAAGGGACAAAGAGAGACTTTCCTCATATTGCCGGAGTCTGACAGCCACCTCATCCACCGTTGGCACCTCTTCACCTTTCCAGTCTATTACAGCCAGTGAGTGGGCTTATGAGGATGGTGCGCTCCGCACAAACTTCCTCCACATAGATTCTGTGCACTGGACTTCATCTGGGTCTGTGGGTACCTGCTCATCATCTGTGTCATAGTAAACCAGCTTCCGTACAGCTAATTCCCTCAGGTACTGGATACCCCTTTCCATATTGGTCCACTTGCCAGGGTAGCATTCAAAGTCCTCACTGAAGGGATACCTCTCCCTCACGCCTGACAGAAGTCTCCTCCAGAGGCTGAGGACTTGTTCTGTTTTTCCAATGTCCTTGTCAATGCCCCCTTCCCTGGCCAGGGAACCCAGCTGCTTGGCTTCCTTGCCCTCTAATTCCAAGCTGCTGGCCCCGTTATCCCAGCACCGCAGCAGCCAAGTGACAATGTGCTCGAACTGGGAGATGGCTGAAATCTTTCCACATGTCTTGCAGCTCTCTCAGGGACAGGGACTGGTTGATGATCTGTCTCTGTCTCCTGCGGTGACCCTGGCTTATTGTTATCCTTCCTGATAATATCTGATTTCTTTGCGTGTTTCTTTAGTTTTACAAGGACGACTGCTACTGGCACAGGTTGATCATTGGGTTCAGCCGCAATGCCTGCGGCTAGAGCTGGAGCTGCAGCAACTGCCGTGCCCACCGGGGAAGCCGGGACAACACCAGTGGCTGCAGCAGTGGTGGTGCCGGCTGGGGGGGCTGTGACTGCCTGCTGGGCTGGAGGGGCTGCAGGGCCGGCTGGGGGGGCAGCGCCAGTCGCAGTGCCTACTGCTTCGTTTTCCCCCCCTTCCCCTTTAAGGCACTGAACAGTGTTAAACAGGGCTCAGTAGGCGTGGGCCAGACCCCAGCACATCGCTGTGATTTGTGTCTCTCTGGAGTTCCCAGGGTGGCAGCACACTTTTTGCAGATATTTTACTAGTTTGTCCGGATTCTGCATTTGTTCAGGGAAGAGTTTAAAAAACATCGGGGGTGTCCACTGCCCTAGGTACTTGCCCATGCTGTCCCACACACCCAGCCACTCACAGCTATCCAGCGCCAGGGCAGGTCTCTGTACGATGTTCTTAACTACTTGCTTAGCCCTAAACAAAAGCTGCAACCCATTCAGGAGGCAGAACAATAGGACCCTGCTGGTCTGAGGGGTGAAAGAGTGGGGGAAAGCATCCTTTCCAGTTTTCCTCACAGAGTGGTTTCGATTATTAACAAATTCTAAGAGATAGGATCCGAGGTATGGAAATAACTGCAGTGTCGCATGCAAATACAAGACTAATCTCATGCACAGTGATGTTATCATGTCATAAGTCAATATCATACAGTACAACAAAATCGTCATCCTGATCCTTTTCCCTGAGGTAATGAACAGCACGGCAATGAACACACAGGGCAGGTACAGATTTAAATACCACAGCCACTTGATCAAAGTCAGAAACATTTTTTACCGGTGACTGTTTAACTAACAACATAAATGCGTATAACAAAATCTAAGAAAGCTGTTTTAACACCCTCTGCTGAGCCCTGCCGTTATCCCTGCCCCATGCTTGGGCACCAAATTTAATCTTATAGTTCAGTTGCGGCCGGCAACAAAAGCACCACGCGACAGCCCCTCCTCCTGCCAGGGTGCGGAGGAGAATGGAAAGAAACGGGCAGAAACCTGGTGGGTCGGGATAAGGGCAGTTTAACAGAACAGCAAACAAAGAGAACAGTAACAACAACGATACCGATAACGAGAATACACAACACAAACACAGAACGCAGAGAGCAACTCTCATGGACCGCCGCCGCCGCGCACTCCCGAGCCACCACTGAATTCCCACCGCCCAGCTCCCCCCCAGCCAGAACCCGGCATGACGGCACATGGTATGGAATACCCTGCTCTGTTTGGCCCGGCTGTGTCCCTTCCTGGATTCTGGTGAAAATTAACCCTGTCCTGGCGAAACCCAGGACAAACATACAAATATGCTAAAACAAAATGAGCAAAAACTGAGTCCAAGACTGTAACGTAAATGGGTCTTAGAATGCAACTTCTGTAAACAGTAGTAAGGTGTCAGTGAGGACTCTGTGATAGTCTTCCCAAGACAGTAATTATGCTGAATAGAGAAGAGAGTGTTTTTGAATTAGATGGTGAAGCAGAAAACACTTTTAACCTGAAAAAGATGCTTGTGTTGGATGGAACAACAGCAATGTTCTCATTTGAGTCAATTAACTTATATTGGTGAAGTTTAGATTAAAAAAAAAAAAAGACAAGGCATTTTATTTCAAGGTTTCTACAGTTTGTCCTAATTTTAGTTAAAAAATAGGCGGGGAATTATCCTAAGTGAGGTAATTTTTTGTTTAAAATTTGTAGGTTCTAGTTAACTGAACTTCACTAACTTAAAAGGGAAAAAAATGTAATTATACTTTTTTTTTCAAAAGTATTAATATATTTAAGAAAGGGTGTCTTACCTTTATATTTCATATTTACATAAAGTGAATAAAATTAATCAGGAAAAAAATAAGTATTACATTTTTCCCATTGTACATAAATTGCATGAAAACAAAATACACATGTACAGCAGGTCTTCTGTGTCCTACTCTAGATTCTTAAGTTCACCTTTTTCTTTGAAGACTGATAGCTTTAGTGGTGTTATCACCAAGATCACCAAAAGCATTGTAAGAGTATATGTTTATAATATACTGTGTATTTAGGAAAAGGAACAATACTTTCATTCTAGGAGAGTACATCATTTGTAACCTAGAAGAATCACTTCCATCAGAGGACTTTGTATTGCAATTTCCGCTCTGAGACAAAAGCTGGTGAGACTCGAAACACAAGGAATATTGCCAGACTCTTGTTCTGTACAGAATGCTATACCTTTCCACTAGGAACCGGAATAAGACCAACAAAATCTTTCACATAGATCACCAGGCCATCTTTAGATCATGATATTCAGTCACTTCTGAGATGGAAGGAATTTAAGCTGGTCACCTAGAAATGAAAAGCTTCTTTTCCGATTTCTTGCTCTCTTGAGTATCTCAATGCATACACGGGTTTAACATCTCTATCCTGGATCAGGTGTACCAAAGAGTGATGATGTCAATAAATGGATTAATTAGGCTCCTGACAGATACAATTGCAATGAGGGCAATGACTTAAAGGTTATGGAAATAACTCTAAATCTGTAAAAGGCACTTTTATCGAGTTACAGTTCATTTTTGTTGATTTACTTGAGTACTTTTTCAAGATTTTCCTCAGAGATGTGCTAGAAGCTGAGAGAGTTCTACAATAAAAGTGATATAGTGTGATACAACAGCTTTTCGTCAGCTGCAGTCAAGATGGAAACTGTTCTGCACTGTATTTTATATCATGTTTTCTCTTTGTGGCCTGTCTTTGATTTTGTTCGCACCTTATATCATAGGATCAGTTTGTACCTATAATTCTACCGGGAAACCTTTGATACCTCTTGTTCATTTTTTCAGATCATATGCTGCAGTACAATGTGTATCCTAGGAAAATTGCTTACACTTTTGGGGTTTTTTTGTGGAACAGAGATCATGTTCGCTGTACGAGCTGTAAATAATAACTCATTTCTATGCTAAGGTTACGTCTGCCCGTCTTCCAAACTTGAGTTATTTTGTCTAAAATTTTCTGTCCCAGACAACTGTCTCGCTCAGATGCTGGGAGTGGAGGAATATTGTCAAATAAATCTATCTGTTCATTTCTGATGAAAAAAAATAGATAAAATATGTAGCTTTGCTACCGAAAAGTGAGCTCTTTTTTTTTTTTTTTTTAGTTTGAGAAATTATGGTATCTCCATTCTCTGAGGTACAAATTCTAGAAGCGAGTATGGTTTTGTTCTGTCCCTGGCTAGTGTTCATCACACCTAATTAGAATACTTAACTAGAGACTGTAAGTTAGGTCTCTCATTTTTGTAGTTTTTTTCACTGACAGTGCAAAGAGCAGCCCATCCCTCCCAAACAGTACCTTGTTTTCTGCATGTACATACTTATGTCTATGTTCAAGCCATCCTATCTAGTACTCAAAAAATAATTAACTCTTCCTGCATTCTGGACTCAGAAGCAGTCACAAAATTATTTCCATGGAGTGTTGCCAGAATTGAGCAGTGTTGTCCAGATCATCCTTTTTGGACATATGAACTGCTGTTTCAGGATTTCAGGTGTTCAGCATGAGAACCTGTGTCACACCCTTGTAAAGCCTGAACTCACAATCATGAATAGAAATTTTCTTTTACACTGATAAATAGCAGGATTTTTCTGGAATTGCCATATATGAAGAGGTAAGTCTTTTGTGAGCACTTCAGTTTAGTTTCCTTTGCAGTGACACAAATGTTCTGAAAGAACTAGTTCATCAGGGACAGTGTACATCCAGTAAAAAAAAAATTGTCCCTCATTCAACAGTCACTGAAATAAAGTTTCTAGTTGTCATGGTTTGAACCTAGCTGGCAGCTAAGCACTAGACAGTCGTTTTCTTGCTCTCCCCACGGAGGGATGGCGAAGAGAATCGGAACAGTAAAAGCGAGAAAACTCATGGGTTGAGATAAAGACAGGTTAATAGGTAAAACAAAAGCTGGACATACAAATAAAGCAAAGTAAGGAGCTCTTTCAATACTTCTCATTGGCAGGCAGGTGTTCAGAGACATTTCCAAGGAACCAAGGCTCCATCATGCATAACTTTGGAAGACAAATGCCATCACTCTGAGTGTGTTGTTGTCCCCCCCCCCTTTCTTCTTCTCTGCACTTTATGTGCTGAGCATGACATCATGTGGTATGGAATATCGCTTTGGTCAGTGGGGGTCAGCTGTCCCATCTGTGTCCCCTCCAGACCTCTTGTGCACCCCCAGCCTACTTTCTGGTGGTGTAATGTGGGAAGCAGAAAAGGCCTTGACTCTGTGTTAGCACCGCTCAGCAATAACTAAAACATGTCTGTGTTATCAACACTGTTTTCAGCACAAATCCAAAGCACAGCCTCATACTAGCTACTATGAAGAAAATTAACTCTATTTCAGACAAAATCAACACACTAGTCTATATATAAGCTTAAGTCTTTAATGCAAAATATCACTCATAATTTTCTCAATAGCCTGATTTTTCTTTTCCAGTAGAAATGTCTATGAAATACAGACTTGCAAATATAGAACAGTAATTGAAAAGATGCAACTACTATCTACATGCTTGTATTTATCTTATTATTGTACCTTTGATTTAGTGAGAAGAGTTAGCACTACAGTCCTTTAGAACCAATGTTAGTTGTGGAGATCCACAAAACTGTTCTGGAATATTGCAAATATATCTTAGATGAAGTACAGAGAATTATCTCTTTTAATTAAAAGAAATAGTTTCCATAATTTAAAATTTATTTATTTATTTATTTATTTAAAGGTAGAATAACATCAATGTTTTAGTTAGGGTTTTTTTTTTTTTTTTTAATTTGTCATTGTGGCAGATTAACTTCATATGTTAAGAGGCTTTAAAGTTTTGAGAGTATTTCCTCATTATTAAAAGTACAGTAGAGTTCATATATCTTACATTTACTCTTCATTATTCATTATTGACCAGTTGTTCCTCATTCTTCACTGTAGGTCTGTACTGAGATCCCAACTGAACTCAATGCTCTTGAGAGAGATTATTTATCTCACTGATCTTGATAACAGCAAGTTAAACTTCATAGAAGGAAATAAATCAGTGTTCCATGAAGAATCTTGTGAGAATCTTTCTTTCTACCCAGACCCTGATAATGTGCTCAACAATACTTTGAAATAATGGTGTGGTGTATGCTCATCCTACAGGACATTTAAAACAGCATAATTAAAACAACTACATATAAAGCACTAGTGCTGCATAGTGTGCAGACTAAAGGTTTTGTATGTTCAGTTGTGCTCATATTTAAGTTCCTTTGATCCACTTCATAGAATGTAGTTCCTGTTAAAATTCAGATATCAAAGTTATCAGAAGATTTAACTACAGTGGGTGTTAGTATTTTCACTGTTGTGATTTATTGATCAGTTTGGACCATAGCATTTTAAACACATGGATTCATGTATCTGTTGCTTCTAGAGAAAAAAATAAACAATTTTGTTGTGAAAAAAATCTACAAGTATTTAGACATTTAAAAGCCACTCTAATGTTATAAATTTACAGCCTCTTCCTCATCAGCGTTAGATCTGTTTTACTCCTAGATTCCTGAGATCCTTATTTTGTAAAAGGTAAATCATTATTTATTTATATTTTTCTTTAGAGTTGCCTTTCCTGATTATTTTTGCGTGGATTAACTATTTCTACATGAATTTCATTACATAACACATTAATTTCTGCCTGAAATTCATTATAATATCTTATATGCCTCTGCCCATACATTCCAGTCCTTCAGAAAGACTATTTTTTTTTAACTTCAGTCATTCAGTCATCTTTCCATGGTGAACATTGTTAACCACTAGAACAATTCTGAGATATGCTAGAACTGTAGCTGCCACTGTGTGAAAACCCTTAGATCAATAATGAAATAAATAAGTATTGGAAATGCACCAGTTAATGCTAACTCAGTGCTTAAAAGTACAATTTAGAGCTGTGTCTTTAATAAAAGTAGTATTGTCATGTATATTTTCATGTTTTTGTGAAGTATAAATATGAATATTCGAACTTGTTATTAAAGATGTGGATTTCTACTGACTGTAATTTTTGTTCTTATGTTTAAAATAACTTAAAAAATCCTCTTTCCTACTTCAACCACTCCTCTTGTATTATCATGTTTGCAGTTCAGGTGTTTTTCTCTTTTTATCTGCATTTTCCCCATAAATACTTTCCTCCTGCCTCTCCCCCAAAAATGCCACAATTACTGGAAAATCAACAATACAATTGAAGAATTAATACTCTTCAGATTACTTGTACAGTCTGTTTGTATTTCCTTATGTCAAAATAAAGCCTAGTAGGCTCATTTTTTTTATTTTTCTCAGATAGTATTGCATTTGAACCCCCAGAGACCTTCAGATTGGCAGCAGCCTGGTGAAAAATCAGTATTTATTCCTCTGATTCTCCACTGATGGATTTGTCCCTGAGCTGGGAAAATGAAAATTTTGCAGCAAGTTATGCAATAAGTAAATTAACCACATGTCAAGTCTATGAAAGTGAAATTCTAGAGATTTTCCTCTAAGATGTTTTTTGAGCATGGTGAAGTTTGGTATTCCGTAATAGCCTGCTTGAGCCTGTATTTTTCTTGAATCCAGTCAACAGAAAAAAAACAAACCAGACCAAACAAACAAAATCAACTAAACAAAACAACAAGAAACAAAATAAAAAAAACAGTCTTCCATTTGAAGGCAGTGAAACTGTTCTACCTGTTATTTATTGGGAGGCTGTATGTGATTTAACCACCCTTTTCTAGGTCTAGGAGTTGAAAAAGGGGTGGAAGATAATCTTTTCTCTTATTCAGAAATTAGATAGTCAGAAAATGAGTATCATTTAACAACTTCAATTTTAATACAAATATTTTTTCTTAATTTATTATCATGACTAACGTGATTTTCAGGGATTCTGAATTAATAAAATGACACTTTAAACATTTACTTTAGAGAAAAAAATACTGCTAGAATTACCTGAAATTCTTAAAGAGCTTGTTGTCAAAAATAAGTTAAAAGAGTGCTTAAAATAAATTTGTTGATATCACTTTTCATTGTCTTAATAAATGAATCTCAGCAGTTAAAACAGATTGGATAGATGATGAGAAAACTGAGTGATTTGAATATTTTTTTAACAAAGTTTTTTGAAAAGTTATGAAATTGAGAGATAGTAAAGCTCTTGAATGAAGTGGTGATGACTGTCAAAAGCAATCTTTGAAAGTCCTATAAGTAATATAATATTATTGATACATACACATTCATAAATATTATACTGTATATGATACAATATTTTATATAACATATAACTATATTATAATTGCATGTTATAATTACAATATATTATGCATCTGTAAAGGACATTAGTCTTCTGTAGACTTACGTGAACAATACAAAAAATGATGAAGATAAGATCTTGAACAGCATTATCAGGTTCTAGATGTAAACTCCATTTTTTTTTACTTAAGTTCCCATTTCATTTACATAATTTAAAAATGTCACCTGAAATTGTTAGTATGATATTATGCTGACTTGTGAGCTCTCAGTTCCAAAGAGTAAACCCAAACAATTAAGCAAAATGGATAATAGTGTTGGAAGTTACCTATTGTGTTCTGTGTGTCTTTAGCTCAGCCACTACAAATTTCAAAAAATTGGAAAAAGCATGTAATGATTCTTGTTTCAGTGCTGACGTGTAAAAACTTGACTCCAAAGTAATGAAATGGATGTGCATTATTCACGATATTTTTTCATCCCTCAAGAAGGCACTAATTTTCAACTCCTGCTTTTTGATTTGGTATTAAACAGTGCACCAGATCACCAGTCAGATGAAGTCCAGTCAAAAAAAGATGTAGTTAAAGAATTTAGTCTGGTTGCTTCTCACCATGATGTATTGTGGTTTGTTTAATGACAGATTTCTTCTGTTGTTTCATAAAGTCTTAGGCACTTCAGATAGTAGCAGACTAGTAGGTGAAGGCGTGTATGTTTTTATGTAAGATTTTTTAACTTTGGATATGTCTAAGTAGTGAAGATAAAAAAAAAGCTTTTCTTTCAGTAACAATGGTTCTACTGGCATCTTTTAAGAAAGATGAAACATATGCCAAATCTATCTCCATTCTCCAAAGACAAAAAAACACTTTGGATGCAGTGAAGCTGGTAGAGATTTGCAAGATACTTACTCTGTTGTAAATTCACAACAATCCCATGCAACCCTGCAGGCTTGAGGAAGAGTGGCTGGAAAGCTGCTTGATGGAAAAGTACCAGGGCATGCTGGTCAACAGTCAGCTGAATATTAGCTGGCAGTGTGCCCAGGTGGCCAAGAAGGCCAGCGGCATTCTGGCTTGAATCAGGAATAGTGTGGCCAGCAGGAGTAGGGAAGTTGTTGTCCCGCTATAGTTGACACTGCTGAGGCTGCACCTCAAATACTGTGTTCAGTTTTGGGCCCCTCATGACAAGAAGGACACGGGCAATCAAAAGGGACTTCAGGACTCTGGGGCAACAGGTTAAGGGATCAGGAGCGTAAGCAGTGTTCTCCTCTATCACTCCAGTTGCAGGGGAAGATGAGTGAAGAAACAGAAGATGAGGGAAGAAACAGAAGGAGTCAACAGATCAATACCTGGCTCCAAGTCTGGTGTCATAACCAAAATTTGGGGTTCTTTGATCATGGGTCAGTTTACATGGCACCAGGCCTGCTGGCAACAGATGGGTTACACCTGTCTCAAAAGGGGAAGAGGATCCTAGTTCAGGAGTTAGCAGGGCTCATTAATAGGGCTTTAAACTAGATTTGAAGGGGGAAGGGGATAAAACCAGGCTAGCTAGTGAAAATTCTGGGGCTGGCAACTCAGCTGTTACTGGACGGTATGCTAGCGAGTACCTTCATTCTGCTGTGTCAGTGAGGGTACAGAACAGGGAGCTGTGCGGCAGCAACAGTGCAGCTTCATCAGGGGCTTAACTCAAATGCCTTCATGCAAATGCACAGAGCATGGGGAATATATAAAAGGAGCTAGAGATGTGTGCACATCTGCGGGGCTATGATATCATCGGCATCACGGAGACATGGTGGGACAGCTCCTATGACTGGAGTATTGGGATGGGAGAATAAAGGCTCTTTAGGAAAGACAGGCATGGGAGCTGAGGAGGAGGTGTCGCCCTCTATGTCAAAGATCAGCTGGAGTGCATGGAGCTCCGCCTGGGATTGGATGAGGAGCCCACGGGGAGCTTGTGGGTGGAGATTAAACTCAGTCTCACCTCTGTGCCTGGCAAGATGGTGGAGTAGATCCTTCTCGAATCGAGAGATGGACCACTCGTTGGATAAGGAACTGGCTCAATGGATGCATGCAAAGAGTTACAGTCAATGACTCGATGTCCATGTGGAGACCAGTGACGAGTGGTGTGCCTCCACGGTCAGTACTGGGGCCGGTGCTGTTTAATTGCTTTGTTGGCGACATGGACAGTGGGACTGAGTGCACCCTCAGCAAGTTTGCTGATGGCACCAAGTTTTGTGGTGTGGTTAACACGCTGGAGGGAAGGGATGTCATTCAGAGGGACCTTGACAGGCAGGAGAGGTGGGCCTGTGTGAACTGCATGAAGTTCAACAACGCCAAGTGCAGGGTGCTGCATGTGGATCGGGGCAATCCGAAACATAAGTACAGGCTGGGCAGAAAGTAGCTCCAGCCCTGAGGAGAAGGACTTGGGGGTACTGGTGGATGAGAAGCTCAACATGAGCCACCAGTGTGCGCTTGCAGACCGGAAAGCCAACCGTATCCTGGGTTGCATCAAGAGAAGTGTGGCCAGCAGGTTGAGGGAGGGGATTCTGCCCCTTTACTCTGCTCTCATGAGACCCCACCTGGAGTACTGCATCCAGCTCTGTAGCCCCCAACATAAGAAGGACATGGATGTGTTGGAGCGGGTCCAGAGGAGGGCCACAAAGATGGTCAGAGGGCTGGAGTACCTCTCCTATGAGGACAGGCTGAGGGAGTTGGGGCTGTTCCGCCTGGAGAAGAGAAGGCTCTGGAGTGACCTTATAGCAGCCTTCCAGTACTTGAAGGGGGCCTACAGGAAGGACGGAGAGGGACTTTTCACAAGGGTGTGTAGTGACAGGACAAGGGGGAATGGCCGTAAACTAAAAGAGGGCAGATTTAGATTCGATATTAGGAAGAAATTCTTCACCATGAGGGTGGTGAAACACTGGAAGAGGTTGCCCAAAGAAGCTGTGGCTGCCCTCTCCCTGGCAGTGTTCAAGGCAGGCCAGATTGGACAGGGCTTTGAGCAACCTGGTCTATTGGAAGGTGTCCCTGCCCATGGCAGCAGGCTTGGAACTAGAAGATCTGTACAGTCCCTTTGAACCCAAACCATTCTATGATTATATGATTCTGTGATTGAGGTGCTGGAAGGTGTCCAGAGAAGAGCAACGAGGCTGGTGAAGGGTCTAGAGAACAACTCTTATGAGGAGAAGCTGAGAACCAGGCTCTTTTATTCTGGAGAAGAGGAGGCTGAGGGGAGACCTTATCGCTCTCTGCAACTATCTGAAAGGAGGTTGTAGTGAGGCAGGTGTTCACAGATCACAGATCACAGATCACAGAATCAGATCACAGCTTTAAAAGTCCTCAACCTATACTTAAAATTCTAAACAAATGTAAAGCCAACTTACTGGGAAAGCCCAGAGTAGCCTTGTCTGACCTTACTTTAAGCAAGAAATTGAACTGAATGACCTTTCCAGCCTTAATTACCCTATGATCCAGTGAAATGGCATTCTTTTGAAGGATTCCTGAAGATTAATTTACCAGTTCACCTCCTTTTCTTTTTCTTTTCCATCTCTCTACACTCCTACTAATTTGCAAAAAGGAAGAAGAAAAATACTGATATGATGTGGAAACAAATAAAAACATGCTAATATATCATTTAATTTCAGTGGAACTAGAATGAATGTAACATTGCACAAACTGTTGAGCTCTCATAAAATTCTGATTCCTCGTCTACATTCCCAATGTTGGACTGTCACATGTTCATCTTCAAATGTCATATAAATTAATAAAAATTGCATATTTCTTTAGACTACACCTAAATTCAAAAACATTCCAACAATGAAAATGATGAAACTATACAGGTATTCTTAAGTGTTCACCATTTTCTGTCTGTCTCGCATGTAGAAATATAAATTTCAGCTCAAAACACTTGCTTTGAAAGTGTATGTGTAATTTTGAAAGTGAGTTTCTGAAAAATAGTATTTTTTACAATTTTTTTTTAGTTAGACCAAACAATGGTATCAATTTTTGTGTGAGAGAAAGATCACATCCTTGTGCAAAGCAAGCATACCAGACTAAAACTTGAATGGAGGCACCTTTTTATCACAGGTGTAAAAAATGTGTTGCAGTACCAAATGCACAACTAGAAATACATGAAATAGTTAACAAATTGCCCGTTCTGTTTCCAGACCTTCTACAATTTGTCCAAGGTGTCTTGTACGTGATCTTGCCATTTCAAATTTTCTCTGATATGGTCAGAAAAAGTATATTAATTTCTTCTTGCCTTTTTTTTTTTGTACAATAAACATTAAATAAATTAGAAAACGGTCACCCCTAGACAGAGGCATGGCCTCACTTTTGGTCTGGAGCATTTGTAATTTTAAAATTATATTGGGGGAAAAAAAGAAGTGTCTTCGTTACTAACATCATGTACATGGCAAAAAAATCTCCCAAACCATCCCCCAAATGAACCTACCATCCTTCACTATTTAAGGACTATCTGTGGGCTAGTACAGGGCAAGAGCTTGAGGTTATAAACTCTTTATAAATATCAACTCAGTCCTCATGAACAAAGATGCAAATGGGGTGTTAGGATTGTTGAGATGAGTAGAGAATGAGACAGAAAAACTCATTACCCCACTGTGTATAGACGTGTTCTGTTCATGTCTTCAGTGCAGACCTGATCACTCATTTCAAAAATTATATAATAGAACTGGAAAAGATTCAGAGAATGATGATTTCAAAAATCAGAAATGGGACAGCTGATATGAAAGACATGACTGAATATACTGGCATTCTTTGTCCTGGAAAAGAGAATACTGAGTATGGATTTAACATATATCTGTAAACATAGTGGCATGAAGACAAAGGAGAACAGTTGCTCATTGCCTCTACCAGTACAGCAGAGAGGAAATCATGCACCCTACTCATGACTAAAGAAACCTCATCACTTTGGGCATGTTTGTTCTGAGTAGGCTGCTTAAACCTGTCCTTTGAAAACTTAGTGACAGACACATTTTACGCTGTAGCATGCCTGACTGTTCCTTGTATGTAATGCATGCAGAAAAGAACTGTCTGGTCATTTAAAAAGTATCTGTACAGTGATATAGATAATGGTCAGTGTTGTCACGAAAATAAAAATATTTTATATAAAAGGTCATATATATATTCAACCAAATAAAAAAATCTTGCTATTTCAAATAACTAGGGATGTTGGTTGTAACAAAATAAACATTCTATGTTTGATAGTAGTCCCAAATACAGAAGATTGAACTTGTTCTTTCTTTCAATTAATTGTACCAAGGGTTTGTATCATATGTAAATACATTCTTGATACTGAGTTCTGTATGTTTGAATAATGGATAATCCCACTGTGGTATTTTCTGTGGCTCTTATCTGTTTAGACAATATTAATCATAATGCTATTATAATTTGTTTGAAGACAGATTTAGTTGTTCATATGGAGTCTGCATTACAGTTTAGTTAATAAGTGTTGTGTGCAGTTGAAATTACGTTTGCATTCCACTATGTCATACTCAGAAAGCAAATATTGTTCAAGCTGAAAAATCTTGCATAGAAAATATATAACATAGAAAATAAATTATTTGGAACAGTGAAGAACCTGTAGTAACTTGTGTTTAGTAAGGCCAGATCATAGTCTTTTCAAGGGTAGATGTACTTTTATTAGACCTAGATATCTAGCACAGTTATTATCTTCCTTATAACTAAGAGCTAAGATTTAAAAAATAGCAATCCACTTCTTTTAGTGCAGGATCTAATCTTTTGAACATCTGTGTCCCCTCTATTTGTGGTGGTGAGCCTTAGGAATATAGAATCATACAATCACATAATCGCTGAGGTTGGAGGAGACCATCAAGAAGAGTCCAGTCGTTAACCGAACACTGTCAATTCCACCACTAAACCATGTCCCTAAGCTCCACATGTGTACGTCTTTTATATACCTCCAGGGATGGTGACTCAACCACTTCCCTGGGCAGCCTGTTCCAATGATTCATAACCCTGGCAGTGAAGGAATTTTTCCTGATACCCAATCTAAACCTGTCCTAGTGCAACTTGAGGCCGTTTGCCCTTGTCTTATTGCCTGTTACTTGGGAGAAGAGACCAACACCCGTCTTACTACAACCTCTTTTCAGGTAGTTGTAGAGAGCAATGAGGCCTCCCCTCAGTCTACTTTTCTCCAGACTGAACAACCCCAGTTCCCTCAGCTGTTCCTCATAAGACATGTTCCAGACACTTCACCAGCCTCGTTGCCCTGCTTGGGACATACTCCAGCAAATGAATGTCTTACTTGCAGTGAGGCGTGCAGAAGTGAACACGTTATTTGAGTTGCAGCTTCAGTGGTGCCAAGTACAGGGGCACGATCACCTCCCTACTCCTGCTGGTCACACTATTCCTGATACAAAACAGGATGCAGTTGGCCTTTTTGGCCACCTGGGCATACTGCTGGCTCATGTTCAGTCGGCTGTCGACCAACACCCCGAGGTCC